>NC_134037.1:33121034-33782954 GCF_965140245.1 Athene noctua | reverse complement strand
CTTTCTGTCTACAGACTAAACCCAGTATGTTACAGTCTGTCTTTTTTTTTTTTTTTTTTTTTTTTCTACATAAAGGCATAATCTAAGAATGTAAAGGGAAACTATTTAAAAAGGGAAAACAAGATACCACCTAGACTCCTCTCTAAGATCTATGGTAAGGGCTGGCCAAATAGGATGCCATCATTTTCTCTCTCCCTTTCTTTTAACTGTAGACATAAGCCTTCTGTAACACTACCCCGCAGTCACAGGACTTTTACTATTTGTAGCCCATTGCAAAGGCTCTTGAAGATACACCTGTATTTCTACATATATTGGAGATAACTGGGACAGAGAGTATTTTATGGCATTGAGTAAAGTCATGATTTGCCTGTGTTCACACTATATAGCAGCTGTATTTGAGTTTCAGCTGTGGTCCTCAGGAAAAAAAAATAAATTATTTGTGTGTTTCTTTGTTTTTATTTAAATTTGTCTATATTGAGGCAAGTGTTGCATTGCAGCCCACTAGCACAGTCTTTCTTTTTTTTTTTTTTTAACCAGTGAAACTGTGACTCTACTGTAGTAAGTCAAACCTGTCCAAGACCATTCTCTGACACCATCTAGCATGGAATGTTCTCCATGAATGCTACAAAATTGTTTTAGTCTTCAAAATAAGAAGTCTACAACCAATTGCCTATTGCGAATGGTACCTAGGTTGCACTGGTTCCCTAAGGACATTTCAGGAACTGTTTGGAGAGACAAGGGTGATCCAGACTAAAATAGTAAAGGTCATTCTAAAAATTCATCCATATAAAAACTGTTGTTTTGGAAGCCAGGAATATTCCCCCAACTGCCTTTAGTTAGACAGGCATAGCCTGAGGATTTGTCTTGTATGATACAGATAGACATGTGTGAGAGGTTGAGGGTGTAGAGACTGCTGGAAAAGTGTTAAAAGAAAAAGTATAGAGAGTGCCAAGCTTGTCACAGTCTTGTCCATACTGTGTATTTAGCATGTGTTGCCCTCAGAACCACATCCATAGCATTTGTTATCCTCAGGACTGTGGAAGGATGTTGTCTCAGAGAGGACCAGCTGGCACTGGTCACAGACAAAGCAGAGAAAGTGTTAAACATTTAAGTGGTATGGCCAATCACTCCAGCTGGACCGCACCTCTGGGCTCTGTTCTCGTTTGAAGTGAAGCTGCTTTGAAGTACCAAAAGGGCAGTGCTTTGGCCACACAACACTATCTCAATTCCCTTCATCACTATGCTTTGCTGAGCGAAGGAATCTGAGTGGCTATTTGAACATTTTATGGCTTATTTTGCTTTACCTCAGACAGACAGCCACGCTATGTGTGAGGACACAGGAAAGCCTACAGGCTTAATCACAGGAACCATAAAACAGGGAGGTGAGATGTGGTTAGTTTGAGTCAGTACTTTGAAAACACAGCAGCAACTGGCACAGCATCACTGTCACTCTCACTTCCTCAGCAGTGAATCCTAATGGCCCCATCCTTCCCTCTTTACAAACAAATATATTTTCCTGCATTATAATCATATTTCTAAAAATATTAGGTCATGGAGCAATTATGCTACAAATAAGACAAGAAAAAGGTGTAAGCATCTTAAATACACTATGTGAGTCAAAAGAAGATATGTGATGGGAGGACTGATTCTTGAGAGCAGAATGTGTACAGCATTGTCAGTGTTTATTTGGTGTTGGATTTTGCTCTCCTGAGTGATAGGAAGAATGTTTTAGTATCTGTTGCCACCAGGAATGTTCTCATCATGAACAGCATGATATTCCTACCTTTCAATAAAAACCATTAAAATTCAGAATTCTTTATATCACTATAATTATAAAGCTTTTGTTCATACTGCTTTCATTTCATTTTAGACTTGCTTGCTCATCAGAATTTTGTTATTGATTCATGGCTTTTTTTTTCCTTTCTATGCATTGTTCCTAAAGCATATTTAGGATAAGCTTTTAATTTTATTTTCCTTAAACTTACTGTGTGAATCTTTGTCTGGTGGATTATTTGAGACATTAAATGACTGCTTAAGGTCACTATACTCTCCGGGTGAAAATGACGTAGGAGATTAAGGCATGATGTTAAACTACCAAGAAACCACAGTCAGACACAAAAGGTCAGTATTTCAGCAAAAGCAGGTCGCAACAGCAAAATTCTCTCCCTGCAAGGTTTCTATGACCACTGTTGTAGTTGCATTTTGCTAGTTCTGTCTCTTTCTTCTCTAGGGACTCGAATCTGAAAGTACATGTGCTGTGCTTATTGGCCAAATAATAATCAAAAATGCTTTTCTTTGCATATGCAAACAGTGAGGGTGATTTATAGCTATATTTGATATATACTGATCACTGGATGTTAAAGTTTAGCTTGAGATCTGTAGGTTCCATGTAACTATTACAATTGTTCAACTTGCATGAACCTATGCAAAAACTCCAAATCCATAAATTCTTAACTTTCCCTTGAAAACCAACTCCTGTATGGCTTCTGGTAGAGAATAGAGAAAAATCTCTCAGATAAACAAAACTTTAAGAGACCTAACCATACTGACTGAGATAGAACAAAATGGTCATTAGCTAGCACAACCAAACCTTCTTATTCAATGTGAATATTCAACCTGAAGAACCTTACATGAACTTGATTTTTTAGATAGCATGTGATCCGTAAGCTTTTGCAACTGCAGCACTTTGTCATCAAAATTTTGACACATTCATAATCACTATTTGGATGTGAAACTCGTATGTCAGTAAATCAGTACTGAATAAAGAGAGATAGAAAAAATGATTGACAATCTCCTGAAGAAAGCAACCTTCTGCAACACCATGGCCTGTCCTACAGAAGTGACACACTTTTTCAATAGATAGCCAGCAAAATAAAAAAAAAAAAAAAAGAAAAACAGATGAAAATGAAGAGGCAGAGAATTTAAAAACTGAAACCATGATGGTTAATATTGCAATATGACAGTTTGAGCTCAGAATATTTTACAAACAAGTTGCACCAAAGTAGTTTTAATGAATTGCTCACCATGTTCTGTACAGTACCAATTGAACAACCCTATGACATCTCCTATGTCAGAAGACTAAAATCTGCTAAAATGAACACTTCACATTTACTTTTAGGAAAATACTTTTAATAATCAGGAATAATTCAGTAAAACTTACTTCAAAGTCAAGGTCCGAATAACGTGATTTTCTTCTCTATTAAGCAGTAAAAAAGAAAGAAAAAAGAGGTTTCATTAACAAGGGGACTATTCACCAAATCATATTAATGAGTCTAAATAACATTCTTGTTTTTCTATCATATATATATTAGGAATTCTGTGAGAGGTTGTAGATTTTTATCTTGATAATTTAAGATTAATGCATGACTTTGAATACAGTTTTTTTAGACCAGTATCATATTCTTTTATCTGAAATAAACCAGACTGCATTTCACCAGGATGCATAATGTGCATGTTACTTGCATGCAATTGAACCTGCTGGTGTGTAAAATGTAACTATTTCTGTACTTTCTGTGGTATTTGCAAATTATCGTTATGTTTATCCTTTTTACACAGCTATCTATGATTTAGGTTTGTATAGGTATACAGAAATTCTTCCTTTCCTACATCAGGCTTACATTGGTACAACTCCATTGATTTTAATGGAATAAATGATAGCAAAATCAAGCCGAAGCCATCTATACTTTCCATAGCTTCCACTTGTTTTTTTTGCAATGAAAATCTGGATGGAGAAAGCAATGATTTTGTTTTACACTTATGACAAATCTGATTCAAAGCATCTGATATAAAGCAAGAATGATTTACTAGTGAAATAATCACTTGTATACAGTGCAACAGAATATGATTATTTAGACATATCACAAATAATTTAGCACATAATTTTTTACAGAGTCTAAAAGAAACCAATTATAAAGTCAAATTATATTAGAAAGAAGCAGAAATATTATAAGGAAGAGATAAAAATATCTTTTTTCTTCTAAGGTTGGAAATTGGATGGCTTGCAATAGACTAAAGAGATGTAGAAACAGTGGCTGGAAGAGCTGAAAAGAGTTCAAAGAACATGTGAATGGAAAGAAAAGATACATTCTCCTTCAGGAAGGAGAGTTAAAGGAAAGGAAAAGTACCCCAAGGAAACAAAAAGGCTTGGTGCTACAATTTAACCCTAATTTTTGTGTTAGGATAGGATGGCTTTAAGTTATGGTAAATGAACCTTTTCAGATTGCTCCTACTTTCTGCAGTGAGATACAAATCAAACCCATTAACTCAAGATGAATAATGTTACTATCTTCATTAGACTTTGATTCTACTTGGTTTAACAAACACACAGGTTTTAGCTGTTTTGTTTTCTTGCAATCAAAATAAATAATTTTACAACTCTTTCAGTTGTAGAAAGTGGAAAATGTTTGGTCTCTGAGCCCTTGATAATACTACTTTGTGACATATTGTCTAGTTTTGTAGTAAAATTTTGATACTCCAATCCACAGTAATATGAAGAAGAGCACTATAGCACTTTTGACACACTGATGTCTAAAGAGCTGGGAGGCCGTATGACAGAACAGTCTATAAAACAATTCAACCAACCAACAACAAGGTTTGGAGAAGCTATCTTTAATCAGCTAAGCTTGATTTAACCTAGCACATTTAAAAGAGAGTATTTAAAAATAAATTAAATAATTCTGCAAAAATAAGTAGCATGAAAACACGAAAACAGCAAAGGTCCTGGAGGCAAAAATAATACGAGGATATTATACCCAAATTCTTAAAGTAGCTAAGTTCTTACTTCTCACTCATATTAAGGGGACTATGGTACAAGTGTATCTTGACACAGGCTTTCATCATTCCACAGTAAACCAGCACCTGAAGAAATCTATGGATCTCTAATGAGGAAGGACCTTTTTAAGGTGCCATTGGAGCACATCTACCACTATGAAGGCTCAGTGGCTACAAAAGAAGAAACTTGTACAGCAGATAAGTGAAGTTTACAGGAGAAGCTTTGAAAAGCTATTTTGAAGCTACAGTTCAGTAATAAACCTGGTATCATTGAACTATCTGACTGAGAATCCTAAGTGGAAACTGAGAATCCTAAGTGGAAACATGGAAAATTTAGGAAGAAATGTGTAGTTTGCTAGATACTCTTATTTATAAAACTGGAGCATTTGTATTTTGCCTTAAGTCTGCTTGATCACACTGAAAATATTCTTGGCATAGCTGGATTATTAGGCTTTGTAGCCTATCACTGTTTACATGGTAAAAAGACATATCTAACAGACTGCAGCATATTTAACTGTGTTGTCAGAAAGTGTTAACTATTGCAATTTTGCTGATAGATTACACAAGTTATGACCAAACAGGTCATGCCACAGGTTTATCTCAGTGAGTATATTTGTAGGGCTCAACAAGAACCTGTCACAAACACATTTATTTTAAACTTACACAGAACATCTGTTCTGTGCTTGTTCTTCACTTTTTTCCATGGCTGCATACAATGAAATACAGCACAAGTGCTGTCAAAGCCTGTTCTCCTCAAACATAAAAGTATGTAACTGCCACAGGTCTGTAAATTTCTGAAAAACAAAGGATGCTGGTTATGAATGTGATCCTGCATCACTGAAAGTCATCTGCAATATTGTCACTGACACCACTAGGTACACAGTCAGGTCCTCCGGGCTATTAGATCATTGCCTTGAAATGACTGTAGTGTTATTTTTTGAGAGAGAAACATATTCAGAAGCATGAAGTCACTGGGAATCTTGATTTATGAGGATGGAAGTTTCCCTTCAGTCCCAAATGGAAGTGATCATTTTTCTCCTAGTTTCTGTATGATATACAACAAGCTTAAAACATGCAAATCAACACTTTAATTGTTATTATATATATATATATATTTTTTTTTTTTCCTTAAATGCAGTTTACTTGTGTCTCTTTTGGCTGATAAAAATGTGGTTTCCCACACATACCTAAATGCTTTCAGAAATCAACCATCTGGCTCATTCTATAATTTAAATTAATGAAAGCTAGCAGCTGAGTGGAGTAAGGGGAAAAAAAAAGTCTCTTGCATCAAATGAGTTGCTGAACTGGTTACACCACTATGTTTCTTTTCAAAAAGCTGTTTCTTTTACCCACCTGCAGAACAGAATTATTTTATCCAGCATAAAAATTAGACTAGAAGCTGATGTTTTTTTCAAGGATCAGTTGCAGATCGATTTGATTATTAATGTCAGTAGAACATAAATAACAAGTAACTGTAAGAGATAATATCAAATGTTTTCCCTCTTTAGTATTTTGTATTTGGCCAGGTTCTGCAGTGATGCTGCAGGAATGATGCTTCAGAAATGACACAAGGGCAAGTATAAAGTGATATTTCTGCTGCTGTACCCTCCCTAGTTCTTCAGTGGTTTAGGAATTTCCTTGGGAGGAGCTTACTCTGTTGAGCTTAATAACACTTTTTTACATTATTCCATTAATCTAATCATGTTTTATAATAATTCTTAATTTTGACATCAAATGTGCTGAGGTAGTAAATTCCACAACTTAAATATGCATAGCGTGACAAAGAAAGTAATTTTGTTTATCCCTTTGCCATTTAATTTGATGCTCCTATTTTTTATATTATAGGGAATATGAATAATCATTCCTTATTCACTATTCACTCATCTGTCTTCCAAGCTGATGAGCTTTAATGCTGAAGACCTGCAAGGGTAACTAATAAAGGGACTTCCTAAAAAGCTGAAGACACATGAAATTATTTAGCATCAGGGAGTTAACTGGAATAATTCTGAAGAAGCTCAGGGGTATTGGTAAGTAGTGAACTGCAATCCATGCGCAATTACAAACGCTACAAAAAAAAGGTCAAGTCTCCATTTAAACAGGTAAGGATCTGAATAGCCTTTTCTCAACAACTCCAGTGAGTTGTATTAGTGTTCTAAACTGGCAGAAGTCAAATCAGGCCTGTAAACTGGGGAAATTTCAGATGACCGCAGCAAAAAGTACTTTAAAAGAGTTAATGACACGGGATCAAAGGAAAAGTTAAAAGAGTGATACAGCTTTAAACAATGTTTAAATATTGGCTCTGGAAGAGGCAAACACAGAAGCTTGTTCAGAAACCTTAGAAGGATATAAACACTGGTAAACAAAGATGGTGTGAGAAAAAACTGAAAAGCTGTAATTCAGACAAAATAGTGAAAAATAAAGGAAATTCCAGAGATGCTGTTGGGAATAGAGAAAATTTATTTTACTGTGAAATAATCTGCTAACGGAAACAGTGGAAGCCCTTCACTCTAGTCTTGAAAGTGAGGTTTGACTCTGCACTGGGGAAATGTGCTGTAGAAAATGTTATTCCATTGCTAGAAAAGATGACCTGACAAGATTTTTTCCATCTCTGATTTCTACAGCTCTTTGATCTTAATTGATAAAATCCATTTTACAGAAAAAAAAAAAAAAAGAGATCCAACTTTCATGCCAGGACCAAAGTGAAACTCTGAAAAGAGGTCTGAAGCAGTAATTAATTTTAAATCAATTTTACTTTGTACTAATCATGTATAGCTTCTCTGTGTAATTCCAGAGCAACTTTAAACTCTGCTCACTGAGGGACAAAAATAGAATACTGAAGAATAATTTCCATAGAGCATGCACTAATCCGCTGGCACCAGGAAAGAGCTGCTCTCACTAAATGACTAATAAAATCCCTCTCCATCTCTGTAAAATGACAAATGCCTGGTTTTCTCCTTATTCTAGCCAGCATTACACCACTACCTGATTAATTACACGAGATACTCCTGAAGATATATTGCATTGTGCAAAGTATAATTGAAACCAGAGATACCATATTATAGTGAGGGCTATAACCATGCTTCTATTAATATAAAGCCTTATTATCAGCAGTTTATAATTCACTCTGAGATTAGATTTGACATACAAGATCTTAGCCCTGGGAGGATTTCTTTCCTGAACAAAATTAAAGAAAAATCTTTTTTGGCCCTCAGAGATATAAAAGTGGAATGTGGATAGACAGTTTTGATTTAAAATGTATTTTGTGTGTATATAACTGGAAAAAACATTAGTTTCTGAATAGAAAATTATGTTGGCTCTTAGTTCATAACATGAGCTAGACATAAAGCAAGTACATTTTCATAAAAAAGTGGATTAGCTCTTTAATGTGGGAATTTTAAAATAAGCTAGCAAATTTAGTGCATCAACACACAGCACAAATGTAATTTCAGAGATACCAATTTAAAAATATTCTGGCAAATTATTTTGCTTTGCTGCTCCCTTTTTTAATAGGAAAACCTGCATATGTCTTTACTCAATAAGCAAAACCCACTTGTTTTGTGTTTCTGAAGGCTTTGAGGAAAAGCAAGGCATTTCTTAAATGGACAAGCAATTGAAAATAAGTTTCTTAAGGACAGTATGTACATAAGATAACTGCTTATAATATCAAGTCTGAAATATATGCTGTACTTCATCATGCTGACTAAAATTTTGGTTCTTTAAATCTTCTGTTACTAGAATCTATTCTGCCTAATTCTACCCCCACTCCTGTACAATAACCTGAAAATAAGCTGGATCAATTTCTGAAGTCAGAGGAATCTGAGACCTACTCATTCAAGCAAAAAAGAGGGTTGTTATGGGGCTAGCCTTCATTTCACTGAGTCACAAAACTGGCAAGATCTGTCTCTACAGCTTACTGAAGAATGAAATGAAGAATGGGAGGCAGAGAAATCTCAGATACAGAATGCCTGAAAATGCAATGTGGAAACATGATAAAGAGGAAATTCCTGTGGTGCTCATTTCTTTACTTCTTCTCTCTCTGTCTCTTTACTTCTCATATCATAAATCAAAATGACTCCACACCTTTTTGGTTTTGTTCTGCCTGATGCTCTGGTACTTTATTGACAAGACTGACTGTTTTAACTGCGTATTTCTTCTTTCCTGGTTTGTTTTGTTTTGTTTTTTTTTTTTTTTTTTTTAATTGTAGACCTTGCTCCTTCCCTGATGCTTTCACTTCATTCTTCCTAATACTTTCATTTTAAGCTTCTTCTCCATTTCTGCCATCTTTCTCTTCCTTTTTCTTCAACATGCCTGTCTTTCTTTTCTCTCTTCTTTATCTATACCTTTACCTTTTCTTTGCACTTCACTATTTTTAATGTATTCCTTTATTTTCTCAGCTGTAACAGTTTTTCTTCCTGAAGTCCCATATCAGCAATTTGGCCAAGGAGCTCTGGAGCATACTTTCTTTGAATATGTTAAGAGATCTTATGAATGAATACAGGATTATTTTGGTCACCCAATCAACTTCCCATCTAAGGGCTTTGTGTCTTTCTCCACATAAAATCTCATAGCAGAAGCTGAGACAGAAAAAATAAAGAAAGCAGGTATGAGACTGGAAAGAGAATCCCAGTCCTTTACATGGCAAACAGTTTGGGAAGTCCTTTCCTTCCTGTTATAAAGCAGATGCTCTTTCTTCCTTTCAATAAATGTTTCTATGTCCTTCCTTTACATGCCCTTCCTCTTATGATAGTTAAAAGTCTTTGGCTCCTTTCAGCTCTTTTCAATTTCTGCTCACATTACACTAACTATAGTTCCCTTGAAAGAACCCATCATTCTTCTTCCACAAAGGTAACAATGGAAGTCTCCTCACATAGTCAGGCAGCAGGCGTCTACTCCTTCTTGCATTTTTTTGCACAATGAAAAGAAAAGAATTACTTATCCTGGAGATATGTTGAACAAATCAGCTTCTTTCTCTGCATTTAAAACTCCTAACCTTCCCTTGCATCTAAGTGGTTGGGAATGCACTATTTCACTTCAAAGTAATTTCATATTAATGAACTCACCACTCCGAGTATATATTTTCAAAACAAAAACCATTCCAAAAGAATGTATTGAGAACACTTTCTTCATTAAAATCAAAACACTCTGAACTGAAGGAACACACTCCAAGCCACTTTGATGCCAAGGTAGCAAAGCCAGTTTTAATCCAAGCATATAAGGGTTCTGCAGGAGATTAGCCAGATGTTCAATTACTCCTCCTAAGAAACTCCGTAATGTACTAATAAGCCTTCCTTTGCCTATAATCGCATGAGTACTGTTGGGTGCATACCAAACAGAATGAAAAATCACTGACTTGCACATTGTGAATCTGCAGATCCTTAAATTTACACTTATTTGGACAATATTTTTATGTAAATATTATGGTATTCTCAGACTATCTTTTGAATGCTGAAACTGTTCCCTATAGAATAAAGCATTTGATTGTTTCGAACTAAGCATTTTCTTGAGAAAAAAATATGCAGATATAAAAACTAGAAGACTGTTTATGACAAAGTGTAGGATTCATCTGACTAAATGTAGGATACCAACATTTTTGATGTTTATGTCTGAACTACTCATTTTGGCTTCCTCTGTGGCACCTGAAGAGAGGCACCTGCAGTGAGGGCATGTGATTTACTTCATCCTGGAGCATATGTCTAAAAGTGGCCAAAAATTGCCTATTTCTCTCCATTGACTCTAAAGGGGAGCCAAATTTGAAAAGCTCTTTTTCCATATCAGAAGGGGAATGCCTACATTTAGAGATCTAATGGAAGGGGTGATGGATCCTCCCTGAAAAGTATGTTCTTGTGCTGATACCATAGTTGTGTTCCAAAACATCCATCTCCAAAGACCACAATGAATACAAAGACTAAATCATAGAATTATAGAATGGTTTGGGCCAGAAGGGTCCTTAAAAATGATCTAGTTCCAGCCCCCCTGCCATGGGCAGGGACACCTCCCACTAGCCCAGGTTGCTCAAAGCCCCCTCCAACCTGGCCTTGAACACTGCCAGGGAGGGGGCAGCCACAGCTTCTCTGGGAAACCTGTGCCAGTGCCTCACCACAATCACAGTGAAGAACTTCTTCCCTATATCTAATCTACTCTCTTTCAGTTTAAAGCCACTACTCCTTGTTTGCTCACTACATGCCGTTGTAAAAAGTTCCTTTCTAGCTTTCTGGTAGGCCTCATTTAGGAAATGGAAGGCTGCTATAAGGTCTCCCCAGAGTCTTCTCTTCTCCAGCTGCATCTATTCTCTGAACAACCCCAATCCTCTCAGGCTGTCTTTGTAGGAGAGGTGCTCCATTCCTCCGGTCATCTTCATGGTCCTCCTCTGGATCCACTCAAACAGGTCCATGTCCTTCTAATGTTGGGGGCCCCAGAACTGGACACAGTACTCCAGGTGGGGTCTCACAAGCGTGGAGTAGAAGGGGCAGAATCCCCTCCCTCGACCTGCTGGCCACAGTTCTCTTGATGCAACCCAGGATACAGTTGGCTTTCTGGGCTGTGAGTGCACATTGCTGGCTCATATCCAGCTTTTCATCCACCAGTACCCCAGAGTCCTTCTCCACAGGGCTGCTCTCAATCCACTCACCGTTCAGCCTGTACTTGTGCTTGGGATTTCCCTGGCCCATATTCAGGACCTTGCACTTGGCCTTGTTGAACTTCATGAGGTTTGCATGGGCCCACCTCTCAAGCCTGTTCAGGTCCCTCTGAATGGCACATCCCTCCAGAGTGTCAGCCGCATCACACAGCTTGGTGTCTTTATCAAACTTGCTGAGGGTGCACTCAATCCCACTGTCCATGTTGCCAACAAAGATGTTAAACAGTGCCGGTCCCAGTACTGACCCCTGAGGAACGGCACTCGCCACTGCTCTCCACTTGGACAGCAAGCCACTGAACACAACTCTTTCTGTGAGACCATACAGCCAATTTCTTATCAACCGAGCAGTTGATCCATCAACTGATGGATCCAGTTTAGAGACAAGGATGTCATGTGGAACAATGTTGAATGCTTTGCACAAGTCCAGTTAGATGACATCAGTTGCTCTTCCCCTATCCACCAGTGCTGTAATCCCACTGTAGAAGGCCACCAAATTTATCAGGCACGATTTGCCCTTAGTGCAGCCATGTTGCCTGTCACCAATCACCTCCCTATTTTCTATGTGCTCTAGCATAGCTTCCAGGAGGATCTGCTCCATGATTTTGCTGGGCACATTGGTGAGACTGACTGGCTTGTAGTTCCCTGAGTCTTCCTTTTTTCCCTTTTAGAAGTGGCAGTTACGTTTTGCCCATTCCCTCAGGACCTGTGGATGTACCTTATCAGGTCCTATGGACTTGTGCACCTTCAAGTTCCTTAGGTGATCTTCAACTTCATCTTTTACAGTGGGTGGTTCTTCATTCTTCTAGTCCCTGCCTTTGTGTTCTATGACTTGGGTGGTGTGTCTGGAGCACTTGCCAGTGAAGCCTGATGTAAAAAAGCCCATGTCCTGGGTAACCAGGTCTCCTATTTCCTTCCAGAGAGGGCCCACATTTTCCCTAGTCTTCCTTTTATCACTGACATACCTATAGAACCTCTTCTTGTTGCCCTTGATGTCTTTGGCCAAAATTAATTCTATCAGGGCTTTAGTTTTCCTAAACTGATCCCTGGCTGCTCAAACAATTTCTCTGTGTTCCTCCCACCTGTTCTTGCTTCCACACTCTGTAGGCTCCTTTTTGAGTTTCCTGTTCATCCATGCAGGCCTCCTGGCATTTTTGCATGACTTCGTCTTTGTTCGGATGCATCGCTCCTGAGATTGGAGGAGGTGATCCTTGAATATTAACCTTGTTTTTCAGGGAAGTGAAAGGGGAACTGCTCCTACAGAGCAGAAATCCTTCTGCTTTTATGTTGGACTTCAGGTGGGACAGCAGTATAAGCTGATAAGAGAAAGATTCTTCCTACTGCTCAGGATCTTTAGAGATGTTCTAGTCATGCTCTGTCTGGAAAAACGTGGGCAGAATGATCAATGTCCTGCTGCAGGTTTAGCTGCTCTGTAGAGTCTGACAAAGCCTTGTCTTTTGGAAGGTCTTGAAATCTAAAATGATACTGTACTGACATAAAAAATATTCTGAAAAAAATCTCTTGCACTCCCTTTATTTTGTTTATGGCAGAAATAAAAGTTAATCCAGCTGGTCAGTTCTAGCCAATAGCATTTTTGGGCTTTCCCTCAACCATTGCTTCTTACACACTGCACACATAAAACCACAATCATATTCTTTATTTGGCTGGATCTGCTTATCTGGATCTGCTTGAGACTCTGTTTTTCTTTTATGTATATTTTTTTCATGTTCCTATCTTCAATTAATTGCAGCACATCCTTATCAAAAGATGAAGTAATGCTATATAATCTAGTAGCTCTGAGAACCACAAAGGCAGACACAAAAGCCAAAAGAGTTCCTTTCATTTCTGATCTGCCCTAATATCTGGTTTTTTTCCTAATATATGGAATTATGCTGGGTTTGGTTAGGTTTAATAATGTAACTGTTTACAGCTTTCTGGACAAAAATACAGCTTTCTAAACCTAATATGTTTACCAAGTTAGAAGAGACTATATATTTACTACCATATTTTACTATGTTTTACTATATTTTCTACTACATACTTAATAGTCTCTTCTGATCCTAAAAATGATATACAGAATAGTGATCATCTATGGTGGGTGGGTAACTATATCCCATCCGAGACGTAAGCTTAAAATATGATACAAATACAGTTAAAAAAAATGAACTCTAAAGGAGCGGTACATTATACTCAAGATTTTCAGGCACATTTTCTGAAGTGGCCACAGGAATTGGAACTCTGTGTAAGATGAAATAATTATTGTCCCAATTTTTACAACTTAACTAAGGTCTCCTTGTTTTCAGGTCTCCTAGATGGCCTTCATCACCAATGGAAAGAAAGCGGCATCACCAGAGAGCAATTAGACCTCAGGTAAAATGGATGGTATAGTGGCAGGTATGTCTATTTTCTCAAGGAATTCTGAACCTTCCCTAGATATCTCACCCATATGTCTAATCTTAACCAGGCTGGATTTGAGTCTCTATATCTGACAAAAAGTATCTGAAAAACGGTATTGTAGATAGACAGGACAGGATACTACTGCAAGGTGAGTTAAGCTATCCTGCTTCTGGGCTTGCATTAAATTGGAGAACCCCTGTCACCACCTAAGATGTATTAAGTAATGTATCTGAGCTGAGGGCAGTGACTTCCTTAAGGATGCAAACTTGATTTGAAAGAGCCTGTCTGTCTGAGCACTGAGTGGGCAAGCACTTGCACTATCTTTTACAAAGAAGTTTGAAAATTTGTCCCAAGGTTATACACATTCACTTTAACAACAAACAGAAAGTGGACACTGTTTGATTACTTGCAAAGCCCCACACTTCATTTTTCAATTAATTATTTCAGTTAAATTATGTCTTGTAAAACATTTGATAGTACACACACAATATAAACAGCAAAAGAAATATTTCACTTTCAAAGACTGTAAAGGCATCTTTTGAAACGAAACTAAGTTCTGTTCTTCTGCCCAAACTCTCCAGCAGATACACATGTACAACTTTAACTCTATTTAAAAAGAAATATCCATAAGAATCCCCTGTTCTATGAAATACCAGCTACAGTTCTGTGTCTAACAATTGAAAAATCAGGTAGTTACTGCTTCCCTACACAGATGGGTCCAAACATTATATATATATATATATATATATATATATATAAAATTGCTTCAGGTTTGCACATACAGTACAATTTTTTTCCATTTGTAACTTCTTTCTGAGACTAAGTAAGTACCATATTTTTCTCATTTGTATTTTTCTTTCCCACCAAATGCTGCATTTCATAACATTTGAAATACAGGTGAAATATATTTCAATTATTAAGGAGGCCCAAATATGAAATCAAGTCCACCTCACTGGTGATTTTACATAAATAAAGGCTCCAACAGGAGTGGCAGTATTTTATACTTAAATCTTAAGATTATGTAAATAGCTTTCACTTTTATAATGTTTAAATCTTACAGATTGTAGTAATGATTTCCTTTTAAAGGCTTTTCAGTTCACTTTGCAATCTGACTGGAATCTAGGATACTCCACATGCAGTTCACCTTTACTGCACACATCAGTTGTACCAATGCCTGCACACACATGCAAACATGCATAAAAAATAAATCAGTAAATGGTGAACTACTGGATGGAAGAATCCAAGATTTAGGTTAGTGAGAGCAGAATCAGACCTATCATATCTGACACAGATATGATTGTCAGCAATAAAATGGCAAATATTTTCAACTGCAAGTGCTTGCAGCTAGGGTCAATGATTATCATTTGTATCTTGCAGGAATACTTTTTCTTCTTGTATCAACGCAGCAAGTTCCAGTGGACTTTACCTGGTAGGTCATGAAATCCTTTGCAGTTGTGTGGAATGTTAAATCTCCAGAACTACAGAATTTCATACAGACTGGCTCAGAAACTCTAATCTTGTTTTCTAGGTATAAACACCTCTGATAATAAGAGAAATATGAACAGCAGTGTATGATTACCAACAATAATTTATACTGAATTAAAACATTAGCTTCACCCCTTAGACACACAACACAATTTATTGTCTTACCACGTAATTAGAACAACAGAGCGTGCAATTTTTTTATGTACCACTGACCTCTAAAGAGCTCATTGATATTGTGGATCCAGTTTCACTTCTTGATAATCCTGCATTGTCATCCAGCTCCGAGGCAATGAAATTCTTCACTGCTGTGCGGGGCTCAAATGGTAAATTCTGCATATGTTCCTGGGTGGGAAGATGCTGGTCTAAATTGATATTAAATTGGTCCATTACAGAGGGATTCATATTGAACTCTGGATTAACTTTGTAGTGCAACAGCCTTTCGTGAGGCAGTGTATCCATGCCTATATTCATTTTGCTCTCATCTTTCAGTGATGGCTGGGCATTTACTGAGCCCCGGGGCATGACTATATAGTCGCTTTCTATCATCCGTTCTTGAGGGTGGACTATGTCCATATCTGCACCTCTCAAATTATCATCAGTGCATAAATACACAGTCCTCCGCAACTCACTGTTGTCTTTTTTCAAGCACTGATTGGCCAGTTCACTCATACTCATAGGCATGTGGAGACCTGTTGGTTGCTGGATGATGACTTTGGAGATGATGTTTCCAGGCAAGGTAGAATAGCTCATTGCCTCAGGGTTTGGTCCCTTCTCTTCCTCTTCATCATTTAGTGAAATTCTAGAAAGTGTTCCTGTTATAGTAGCTGCTCTGCAAGGTCCAATGTCTTTATGCAAAACTGTGGGTCAGAGAACAGAATTCTTACAACATGCAACCATGTCTGCATAACACTGCTTTTTTTGTGGCGTTATTTAGCAGCATTTCCTTTAAGAGTGCATCTAACTTTTTTCCTATCCTTTTAATAACTTTTATTCTATAAATATTGTTGTGGTTTGTTTGTGTTTTTTTTTCTCTTTTAAATCAACATCTCTATCTACTGTGTATAACTGACACAGATCTCTGACTAAGCCTGAGTCATTTATATAAATTAAAACCACTTCTTCATTTATTCCTAATGCTTTACATAGATCTTAGGTGACCTACAGCTTAAGCAAAAGCCTGCCATGTGGAACTTGATTAAGGGTTTTCCAAAAAATGCACTATGACATCTGTACTGCCATTATTAACTCCACATAACCTCTTGGAAAATGTCAAACAGATTGTAAGGCAGAATCATTTTGTCAATCCACTGTAATGACCTACCATCGTTGTTTTCCAGCCATTCCACAAACCACAGCATTATAACTATGATCATGTGTTCCTGAGCTCCTAAATGTTTCTTTTGTGTTAAATTATTTTTTAAATAAATGTGACAAAAAAGTATCCACATGAGGAAGAAATTCCACTGGTATCAGAAAGACATATTTTGCTGCAACTGAAAAAGGTTATAAAGAATATAAACATGTCTCATAACACACTCATAACCCACTTTTGGTATAGACCTAGGCCTTCCTGATCAAACCTGTAGCAACATCCTGTAATTTTGGGGGGGGATAAGCTCCACATATAGAAGTTATTAATCCTGCCATAGAATACAAAATTTCCAGGAGCTCTGAAAGATACATTCAAAAGCAAAGCATCTATTCAATCACAATTATTGAACTTAAAAAGTAAATATGTCTGTAATTCAACATTTGTAATGAAAGAAAAAGGATATATTGTAAGAAAAAAATAAATTGAAGTAACTAATTATTGGGCTTATTCCAGCTGGGTGCAAGTATCTTCTTTTCCCAGTTGAAAATATGTTAATTCACAACAGTGCTATTTTGTGCAATAAAATCTAGCTCATGGGCTGAGACATTAAGACAACCTGAAGTATCTCAGGTGTTACATTTACATCCCCTTTGGTAGCCTGAGGGCTCCAATGACCCAGATCACCCGATATCTGTCAGTTCAGTGCCATGTTCCATAGCAAGAAGCTCATAAGGCAGGCCACTCTCCCACCTCACACAAAACTGCCTCTCATTCTTCCATTATGAAAAGAACAGTTTGTCTCAAAACAGCAGTGCACAAATGCCCAACTTCTTTAACATGATCAGCTTTCTTGGCTCCCCATGTAGCCAGTGAAGAGAGACACTGTCCTCCAAGATGCAGAACGGCTGAGTCACGCTTCTGCTCTGACTCACCCTGTGCAGAGGACAACCCTCTTAGTCTTTCTCTCTTCATTGAAAACAGAGGGTATCTAGGCAGGATTGCCTCCCTAGGTAAAACTGTCCTTTGGGAATATTTCCCAGGTTTAAAAATTTCTTTAGTGTTTAAAGGGTCATTTATTTTACACTGTGCTTCATTTAAGCAAGGTCGGCAAATAAACTGCTTAAAATAGGTTATTTTCAATATGCAGAAACAGACATAGCTGACATTAAAGATCATGTCACTGAAATGTCTTTAGAAAAACAACTTGTTCCGATACAGTGAAATAAAATTTCATTTTCCTGCTCCCGTATTAACTACTTTTGATTTCACTTAGAGCCCTAAAAAGTTACTGTCTTTAAAACTAAATCAATGGATGCATCTTTCATATACATAGCTTTAAAGATACAGTATGTAATTTTTTTTCTTTTTTTGGGGCAAAGGGCATTAGCAAAATGTCTGTTTTACATTTGCTTGTGTACTAGGGCAAGGAAAGTTTTTTGTGCAAGACTGATCTTCTTTCCAAAACTGTTTGCTTTCTAATAGGCAATCATACCTTTGGCTGCTTCCCAACTGCTGAATTCTAGTAAAAGGCTTTTGTAGGAAAACAAAATAAATGTATTTGTATAGTGGTATCACTTTTTTTGTTTACATTTATAAATACGTGTTGTAAACAATTTTCTGTTTTTCATTTCACAAGGAACTAGTGCAAAACTTCTTTTTGTTGGCTAAATACTCTGTCAATGTTCTTACCTGACCGACAAGCAATGTCCACGTCCTTTTCAAAATCAGTCTGTAACAAGAAACAACGAAACAGGACAACCGTTATTAATTGAAAACTAAACCACAATACCTTTTTGCCAACTAGCGCTTCCAAAATGTCCTACTTACAGAGTCATAGTCTCTTAAAAGTGGTTTCTTGTTGCTGAGAAGGTGAAGTGTATTGTTTTACAACAGCAGAGCTTTACAAAGTTTCCTAAAGTATAACTGGGTGGTTTTCAAAGTATGCTGCCTGACCAGAAAAAATAAAATAAAATAGGTGGGAGTATATAATTTTAATAAAACGATACAGTGTATAGTTTTTTTATGTATATGGAAGAGTAACTTCTATATCTCATGGAAGGATCATCTTTAAGGAAGCTTATCATAATAATTTTAAAAACAGAAGTATGAAAAATAGTCTGCAATACAAATTACTGTGAATAAGTGTAATCCAATTAGTCCACCCTGTCTGAAACTTCATTAATTTGTTATGAAGTGGTTATTTGTTATATAACATTCTGCCCATCCTTTCTACTAATGCAATCATGTCAAGTTTGTACTCCCTGAAAACAACTATTATTTCATTGGGCAAAAATGAATTGTAAGAGCTAAGAATGAATTTTAACAGTTGAAAAACCAAGCACACTTTTCCCAGTTAAGAAAAACTATGTATCCTCTTATAGAATTCAAGTAATTTTGAATTATGTTTCTATTTCCACAAAAAGTTTATTGCATGAAAAATGTTTAATAAAACTGACCTCCTTGATTCTGAAGTCCAAACATTGGATTCTTTTTTGAGTCATAATATTTTGAAGGGCATCTGCTTGTTGAGCCTTGCATTTTTTTTAGGGCCTAATCCTCTTCCCGTTATAGTCAATGACAAACTGTCATTGAAAGTGAAGGGACCAATATTTGTTTTAATATACTATCTAACAGTATTAGTAAATCCAATTTGGCATACTAAGCCATTCACCATCTCCGTAATTCAAGCCACTAAATAGAATCCCCCTCTTGAATAGCACTTTTTCCTTTCCGAATTAAAAAATTTTTCAACCCCTCATGAAGGGAAGACTCTCAAATGTATCAGTGGTCTTTACACCAACAGTAGAGAACGCCATGATATATTATTAGGTTACGTTCTCATTTTCTTGTGTAAAAATCTTTTGTCATAAAGAACACTGGTGGAAGATACTAATTCACTGTGCTACACTCCATAAATGATCTCACCAATAATTTAAAGGTTGCTAAGAGATTTAAGCAAGCAGATAATGACCTAAACAGACTTATGCTAAGAATATTTTGGCTGTGCATACTTGCCATGTACAGTACTGTAAGTTTTTTCTTTTGGATAAGAGCACTAGATTAAGAGTCGAAGAAAAAAATAAAAGCTAACCATGATTTGAGCATGTCCATTAGGAAAAGAACTTGAAGAATCTGCATTAATTGGATCCTGGCAATTTCTCAGTCGACATCTGAATGCATCTTGAACCTGTGAAAACAATATCTTATACTGATTCTTGTGCAACATCATGTACTCTACTCCTATTAAATATTAATTAATCTGTATGGAATGCTATGCATGACTTTTGTTTAGCATACTTAATAAATCATAAGCAGTAAACATAAATGCTTATTTCTGCCATTTCATACATTTGCTATAATCTGTGGCTGCTGCAAAGTCTGTCAGTCTACCACAACAAGACCACAGAATTAGATTTGCCCATGGACAGAATTAACTACTAGTCAGTGATGATCTGGTACTCAAGTCAAATCTTTACTGGGTGATAATATTTGGCTTTGCGTTCTCATTCAGTTTGGTACAGGTCTGATAGTAGGATTAGACATACTATTAGCCACTGCAAAATAAAATGTATCTTCTACTTGATAAATGTAAGATTCTTGAAAGACAGTTCTTAACAGTTAATATAATCAGATACATAGTGCTGTCCTAATTATGCTTTAAAGAATAAGCCATTTTGAATTCTGGTTCCAATCATAAGCTCTAACTCAATGCATAGAATCTCAGGCATCTCTTCTAGGAGGAAAACTCTTCAGACCAGGTAAATATCTTCTGTGTGAGAACAAGAAGAAAAGTGGACTATTTGCAGAGTTTGTTTTATTGAAACAAAACCAAAAAAAAGGAAATTCTCAGAAATTACTGTTTACTAATATGATCTATAATGCAAATTTGACGATGTCTCTAAAATACAAGTATATGTGAGGAATTATCTTTTCATAGAAAAGGCCTTTTTTTTTTTTTTAACTTCGATTTTGGGCAGAATGCATGTCTAAAGAAATATTACTATGTATGCAACACTTATGTGAGAAAGATGTGGTTCAACAGAGAGGCACATCCAAAAGAAAAATCCAGTTCCTGTTTGCTGACAGTGGAATGGAAATAAATTTTGCTGCTTTCTCACACATACCATAGCAGGGACAGCAAGGCAGCTTTCGGAATGGAAGGGATATTTTCACCAATACTTTTAAAGTATATAGAGAATATTTCTTTTGAATGCATAACCTAATTTTTTTCACTTCTATATGTATCCTCAGGTGCATTCTAATATAGTAATATAATCTAAATTTTATAATGTGAATTTTCATTCCTGAAATGTAAGTATTCATATTTGCAATCTGATTGCAAGATATGACTTGGAAAATGGGAACTTAGTTGTGTGACCTCCAACCAAAAAAACCTAGTATCATTTCTTGTTTGAATATGAAAATACTCTCAATGGAATGCCTACAAAAATCTACATACCATTATTATCTGTAGAAATTACTTGATGTCTTATATTAATAAATAATAATTAAAAGGGAGAACATATTCTACTCATGGACATTTTGTGAACAGCAGAAGAGGAAAATTCATTAATTGTTGCTGATGAAAAGGGGTCCCCTTTCAATACATCATACTCTGCGGCAAGCTGTATAAGAGCTTTCACAAATAGGAAAATGAAAACAGAAAAAAAAAATATTTATTTTTTGTAATTAGGAAGCATTATTTTAAAGTGCTCAACCCTTAAATGAGTAAGAGTGCTCTGCAGTCTTGATAAGTGACTGCTGCAGATGGAGGAATACTAATATAGAGCAGAAAGAAGAATGAAGCAAGGTGGGAAGGTCTGAACTGATTTCAAAACACCTAGTCTTCCCACATGTGGTAGGGTAATGTAAAGTATGCTTGGCCTGTACCATGACTTTAAGCACTACTCTGATTTTAAGCACTACCCTTGCTGTGGTTTTCCACGTGACATAATTTAATTCTCCCAGTTGTTGCAAATTTAATCCAAGACTCCTCTCACTTTATCAGTGCTGAAGTAAGGTCACACTTCAGCCTTTTGTGCTCTTGCATAAGCACTCGCAGAGTGATTTGATCAAAAAAAAAAAAAAATTTACTCCATCTAAAGTATCCCCAGCTGTGCTGAATCTCATCTCAAGGCTCATGACACTTGACCCTAAAGCACTCAGAACACGTTATGTGACATCTCATTCCATGCAGTGGCCCTCATTTTTGGGACTCTCTGTTCATGAAGCTTCCCCAGTTCAGATAGCTCCAGAGATCTCAAGAATCTCATGTCCTACTTTCACTACCTTCTATATTAAAGTGGTGAAACTTGATGCTTCTTACAAGTGCAAGCAGCATATGATTTGAACATGTTAACAGAATGTCAAATGTAGCTGTATCCATCATATCAACATATGTTGCAATTTCTAGGTGTCCTCACACAAGTCAGAAACAAAAAGGCTGAACTTTCTAAATGCCAACTTATTTTTCCAAATTGCTTGTTCAAACTTGTTGTTTGAATAAAGTCTTTATATTTTGCTTTGAAACATAATCTTGTTCCCCACCCCCTTAAAATCAAGTTACAAGATTTTCTTAGAGCCAGGCAGAGCAGGAGACACAGATGTGATGAACATGCAGATACCAGGGAAGTGGTTTCCTTAGCAACAGTAACCAACTCCAAGCTTTTATAACTTACCCTCTCCCTACTCATGCACTCTATTTTTCTCTTGCAATACAGAAATGTGGGCTTTATACGCCAACGATGCATTTAATCCAAATGCTCTCTAGTCAGCAGAGCACAGCAAAAGGAGAAAACACATGTGGGTTCCTCCCATCACCAGCATTAACAGGAGTTACTCAGTGTGATTCAAAATAGCTTTAGACAATCTCATGTTAAAGCAGGTCAGGCAAACTGGTTTGCTCTGATGGAGAAGCTTCAGCACTAACCTCTCCTATCATGCTCTGTTCTGTGACACATGCCTCACCATCTTCCAAGGACCAGTTAGGTATTTAAAGAGCAAGAAGAGGAAAAAAAATACTAGGCTCTCTGGACTAAGGCGGCAAGATAAAGCAGTAATACCTAACACTTTGCATTTTTCTTTCCTAATTCCCAAATGGTCTCTAAGAGGTCTCATGGTTAAGTATTTTATATTTATCTTAGAAGCTGGGAAACAGAATTGTAGAAAGATTTAATATCTTTCCAGAAGACACTGATAGAGGGCAGAAACAGACACAACACATCACTTAGTTGCCTTCTAGTTGTATGTCTTAATGAACCTCTCTGGCTTTTTGATGCAGCCCTTGTTGCACAAGATTACTGATAGAGCATACTAGAGAAAGTAAAAAATGTTTCTATCATTTATGTTTATATCGATATAACTAAGAGGAAAATATAAGGGGTCATATATATATATATATAATTGTAAAATTCTGTGTCTTTTTGTAATGTAACAACAATAAAGGCACAGTAAATCAGGGCTGTCCTCTTCTTTGTTTGAATTTTATGGTGATATATTCCACCTCATACTTTTTTTTCTGACAGTCAGAATTATTGTTTTGCCTGTGCTGGCATGCTATAAATATTAGATCAATCCTATAGGCTATAACTGAGATAGCTTTGTAGCTGTCATCAAGAGTGACAAATATGTTGGCAGGGTTTCCCTGACAGGCACTGGCAGAGCAAAATGCTTTTGCAGACAACAGAAAGTAACAGACTAACTTTCAGCTGGGGAGGTATCCTGTGCAGTGCAAAGACTGCAAGATGGCCACTATCTTGGCTTGCACACACCTAAGGGTGTCTGGAGCTAGAAAGCCAGACTCTCTAGAGCCAGACTGAAACATAAATTACTGGAATAACATCTCTTTCTGTGTAGGAACTTGTTGCAGTAAACAATTATGTCTTCGCTGCTGCAAACTGGTCTGTCTAAGTGCAGACTGTACACATTGTTGAAACCAAAATTGTTTCAAGTGCATCAACTTTTACTTCTTTGCTGTTCTTGAAGAGCTTTCTATTAATTTTCTTTTCCCATATAAAAAAAGCCCACCTTAACTAGTTCCTCAGGTGTTTTTCACAGTTTACCATTTAAATCCGGAGGTCTAAAGAAGATTCAGTGTGCTCTGTCAAATAGAATTCAAACAGCAATATGTCTAGGCTTCTTTGTCTTCCACCACGACCGCTATCATCATCTTGACTGGAGATAATCTACTGATTAGTGAATAAGATGTCTCTGTACATTTAATTCTGCCCATGATCTCATGACTGAAGAAAAAACTCCTTTCCATTTTTGATAAGGGACAACTTTATCAAACCTAGGGCCTCACTGGGAAATCTTCTCATGAGGTCTTTTTTTTTTTTTTACAATACCATGCAGATAGATTGATCAGTTGTTTTATCAAATGCCTTTCTTCTAGAATTAGGTATAATTCTCAAGACTGGCTTGCAGGAACAACTCCTTCAAGTAGTTAAAGAAACAATGATTCTTTGCAGTTATATACGTATATGTGATCGATTAAAAGAGCAGCCAATAAACTATAACTAGCTGATTGCCTACACAAAACAAATTCAGATTCTAAATTCTTGTATAAATATCTTTATAAGCAGATAATTTTGCATATTGCTTATACTAGAACCAGTGAGTTAAGTAGTTCAAGTCAAGGTATATGAAAACTGAGCTTACTTATAGAAAACACTAATTCCACCTCTTATCACCACAGTCCTACCTGTGAGTAGGGTCAGACAAGAACATTTCCATAAGTTCATCAATATCTAAGCAACTCCTGGGAACAAAGCATTTGCAGCAAATATCTCTCATTAGTGTAGGGAACCTGTCTTGAATTCAAGGCTTGGGGCATTGTGGGAAGATGCCCATTCAATTTAATCTTAAGCAGTTAAAATATTTTTTTTCCCAAATAAACTCCTGCATTACTGCATTGAGGCAGGCTTTAATGTCTGATTTTTTTTTTTTTTTTTTTATTTTAAACACTGCTACGCCATATTATGTTCAGAATTTCTCATGGGTTTTGGTCCATTCCTTGACAAAATCAATGATAATAAATAACTAACAACTGTTGTAACCTCTCTGCACCCTCACAAAGGACACAAGAAAATGGAGTGAAGTTGCACCAAGGGAAATTCAGACTGGACATCAGGAAAAGGTTCTTCACTGACAGGGTGGTCAGTCACTAGAACAGGCTGCCCAGGGAAGTGGTCACAGAACCAAGCCTACTGAGAGTTCAAGGATCATCTGGACGATGGTCTTAGTCATATAGTTTAGTTTTAGGTACTCCTGTGAGGAGCAAGGAGTTGGATTCAATGATCCTTATAGGTCCCTTCCAACTTGAAATATTATATGATTCTATGAAAGATAATGCTGTTTACACTGCTTTTCTTTTGAAGGCTTCATCTGTAACCTTGAGCTAAAGATATATATTTTTAAATAAAAATGGTTCCTCAGTATAGTAAGTGGGAGGTGGTAAGCCCTTTCCAGACTAATTAATACATCCCAATGGAAATACAGGTTTCATAGACAGGAAAACCAGTATGGAGCTGTCATTCTCTCTGCTGAAAATAGTTGCAGTGTCTTACCGTTTTACTACAAGAATAGGTGAAATGATTGTTTTCCATTCTACAGATGAGAATACTCTCTTTCACAGATGCAAATCATAAGGGGAAAGAAAATGCTGTAGAAAATAAGGGGATAGCAAGACAGTTCTACATAAAATAGATTTGTTGTGAGTATAATTTCTTATCTTGAACATATACTGAACAAAAAAAAAATTTGGAAAAAGAAGAAAAAAGAAAAGGTATTAAAGGAGACAACCCCTTCCACTATGAAAGCTGATAAACTAAGAGAAACAAAAGTTTAAAGCCTCTAGAAGCTTGAATAAAGTGGGATGAAGTCAGCAGAATGGAAGGTACTAATTTCTGCAAGATATTGATAAGTTTTTTCCTTAAAAATTTAAAACTTAATTCTTCCATAAGATTGTAATGTATGCATACTCTGTAGGATAGTGATATAAAGATCATGCAAAGTGGTACACTACTGAAAGAATGAAACAAATTATGTCACTCATAATTGTGAGTTTCAATGTTTAAAGGGTATGAATGGTGGAAAGAGAAACCATTGTGTGAGATTACTCACTCAGCATTGGCAATAAACTTTCTTAAAACATCTTCCTGTTTTTTTAGTCTTGAAATGCTTTTCGATAACTCCTGCACATCATAGGGAACCATGCTAGACATTGTAATTTGGTTTACTGGTGTGGTAAATATCCTGAAGTTGATAAATGGCTAATGCATAGGTATGGTATGCCAGTGGACCATGTTACTGCTCTCCAGTATAGCTCCACCTGCTCATTTTTGATAGACAGTCCCACCACCACAGATCTGCCAGCAAAGCTGTTGTGTTACTGTTCTCAAACCTATCTCAATAAAAATGTAGGGTTAGTTAGAAGGTTAGATAGGTTAGAGAAGCTGTCACCACAGCCAGATTAAAGAGCACTTGTGTGGTAGCTTTGACATCAGTTTTCAGTGGTGACAAATTCTGTGGTGGGTGGCCCTGTGCTGTGAAGGGCAGGCTGCAGTACCAGCTTTTTCTTGCTGCTCTCAAAGCATTCATCTATCTTAATCCTCACTGTCTCCATAACTTAAGTATGTTACCTTAAGTATGTGCCTGAGTTTGTAGAACTGAAAGGGTAGACCTTCACCAACGTAACACCTCATCTCCTTGTGTCCTCTTTCAGGGACAGTACAAGCAGAAATAGTTTTGTGTTTGAATCAGTTTTAGAGACTGTAAAAATCTATAGTTTTTGGTCCTCGGGAAAAGGGCATTCATATTAGCATTTCCCTATACTCACAATATTGAGAAAGCCTAACAAACTGAATTTGGGACTGATCAAAAGCCACCTTTGATTAAGCGGGTACAGTTTTATATTGAAACTGACATTCTACACTTGGTATTAACTGATCTTCCTCCCTTCTCTCTTTCACTTGTTCTTCTACATTTCACCATATAATATTTTTCTCCTTCTATGAAATACATTTCAGCAGAGCAAGCTGTATATAACATTAAAGAGCAGTTGGGATATTAACAGGAGCACAGTCCTTTAGAAAACTGGGAAGCCATTCCTCACCTCCCTTCGGAGAATACAATGGACCATGACAATAACAAAGCCTTGTAATGAATCAAATACTGCAAAAAGTATCTGAAATAAGATTGATCTTTTGTCTGTCATGGCCAGAACTGCAGACATCCAAGTCAGGGCTAGAAGTGGCAACACCACACAGGAACTCCAAAGGGATGCCCTATTGAAAAAAAGAGAAAAGCAGCATTGTAATATTGTAAAAAGAGATTAAAAGATCACTATTAAAATAAAACATATTTAAGGATGGCACTTTATCAAGTTAACTTGAAAAACACAGACAAGAATGTAACAGTGTCGTACTTTATGTTCTAAAGAACATCCTGTATTCAGTTAATAAAGAGTTGCTTTTTTTTTTTTTTTTTTTGTTAAAAAGTATTTAAACGTGCTCAGCACTCTATACAGTGTTAGCAAACACAGTTGTCATCATCAAACTATTGTCTCACATGCACTGTATAAGATTTGTAACAAGAAGATGTAAATGATCAGGACTAACATGGCATTACTGGCGGTGGTGGCTGACAAAGCTGTTGTTGAAACTACTCCACACTTGGCACATTTGAGCGTCAAACCGCTATGAGGCTCACTCATCTGACTGCAAACAAACAGAACACCCACAAAAAGAACAAAATATTGAATTGTCACCAAAAAACGTTGCTACTGAAATTTAGCTTTTAAATATGACGTCATGCAGAAAAAGTAAGTAGACTTATTCAGGATGAATGCTCTATGTTGTGGCAAAACTGCACTTTGAATTTTACATTATTGTTAGCTTTAAATGTTAATGTTATGGGGCTTAATTTCATGCAGAGTCTATTGCTTCTGTTTAAGCTAAAAAAAGGCCCCAAATGTCCAGTGATCAAAACTGCTCAGTACACTCAAGTAAACGTAAGCACGTGCTAGGATAGACACACAAAGTGAAATCCCTCTATTCAGACCTGTTAAAAAACTGTTGCAGCTCAAATTGCTTGAGAAAGAGTATAAGACATTTAAAGGAGAAGTATGAAGTATGTACAGTTACAGAGCATTAATAGGGAAAGAAACCTGTAAAATGTATTCAAGCATCAAATCAGTATGGGAATACTGTATAGTCAGATTTGTACTAGTGATCTGAACGGCCCACTAACATCTGAAGTGATTTTATTCATGCCACATGAAGGTCTGAATACAGGGCTTGAAATGTATGGAATCTGATGAAATAAGTATCAGTTTGTACTAAAAAAAGGGTGACCTGTTTTGCATTTTAATAAAACACAGTACACAAGCATTAAGCTGAAAGCATTTCGTATGGACAATTGTACCTCGGCACCTGTCAGAAGAGTTAAAAGGCAAAACCTGGAATTTAAATTTTCTTTTACAGACAGCATGCATTCAAATTCCGGAGTCAACTGAATAAAGACTTTTGCTATTCCTTTTCTTTCTGGTGTCAGAATCAGAAATAACCACAGCTGACTGAGATGCCACAGGAAGGACACTTTACCTATTCCTAGCTGGCAAGTGGTCAACATGGTGAAGATAGGTACACTTCAGTTTTTTTCCCAGTTCTTTCAACCAATGGAACTCCTTTTTATTTCCAAACCCAGCATTCAGAAGATTTTTAGCATACTGCCCAAAACAACATTGAACTCTAGTGGTTTCCATTTTGATTAAAAAAATGATGATTTTCCATTAAAAAGTTCAGTATATTTTCCATAAAAATGCAGTTATTTTCCATAAGAAAACAGTGAGAACCATGACCTTGCATAAGGTGATCGTGGGGTATGAAAATAACTCAGTGAAGCCACATCAGTTTACACCAGTTAAAGATCTACATTAATGAATGAACTAGAAAAATGCCTTGGGTAAGCTTAAACTAAGCTTGGGAAAATACTTCATGACTTTGGCAATATTTCAAAACTACCAGACTGGATTATTCTCTTTACCTCTATAGATCTGTTCTGGCTCTTGCAAATAATAATAGACCTTGTTGTGTATACAAAACAAATATAATCTTTCTGTCTGGGCATATATCTATGCTATCCCTTATGCCAGGAAAATGATGGAGATCCACCAAAACAAGTATTTTTATTTTTTATTTTTTTTTCCCACTTGTTGATTCTCCATATGCTTATTAAGGTCGTAAAAAGCATATTGACTAGCATATTTTACCCCGTTCACTGCTTTAAATCATACATAAATGATTTCTACAGCTGAACCTTTGACTGAACTTTTGACAGGTATGAGTTTGCCAGAAAGAATGAAGTTGGCTTCCAGAGCATGGCTGGCAAGAGATACTTGAGAAATGAGTGACAATCCCCTTTTTAGTGGAGGTCAAATGCTACACCAATTTCTATGCACCAAAGAATGACTCAAGACCCATCACCTGCTAAGTAGTATCAAGGAATGCTGTTGCCAAACCACCATCTCATACTATCACAGAAGTTAAGACTGTTTCTCATTAGGATATCTACATGCTTTTCCAGAATAGTTGGATTGTTTCTCATAGAATAATTTTTAGTTCTTTATCCATTTATTTTTAATTAAAATACCTTTTTACTATGTTGCACAATTAGGAAGCAAGTTCTTTGTTTCATCAGGAAAGTATGCTATAAGCAAACAGACAGATTTCTATACCCTGCAATTGAGTAGCTGCAAAAAGAAGTGCAGTTAAAATCTAAGCTTGGATATCCTTAGAAAATGTACAAAGCCAAACCTATGGCTGCTCCAACTCCTTAAATCACTGGAATTAGGCCAGATGTGAATTTGAATTGTTGATTACTAAGTTATTACTACTCTTGAAATAATTTGGGTAGTTCTGTAATATTCTAGATTTCATCAGTGTTATTACACAGTAAAGAATGTTGATTGAGCAATGTAGACAAAAGTAAGGTTAAGAAATCAGTACTTTCTAGTGAAAAAGGAGGAAAAGAGAAGGAATAAAACAAAAACTTTCAGTACGTAGTTGTCAGAATGATGGTGAGAGAGTTGAAAACCAGAAAGAAGTAATTGAATTAATATTAAATCAAAATCACACAGCTGAAGTATTTATCATAAATCTGCTCATCTAACCAATGAATTGAACTTATTAGGAATGCTACTGTTAGTGAAATGGTAAAATAATTCAAAGTGAAGCTGTAATAAATTTACGCATAGCAGTAATGCACACCAAAATGAAGATATCAATGCTTATCATTGCTAGAAATGTAGATATTTGTGGTGTGAACTACTAGCTGGGCCAAAAGATAATACTGGAACATACAGCTGCAAAAAATGGTTACTCAGAGTTTAAATATACATTCATAAGCATTAAGAAGGTGATGATGCACTTGAGAAGGTGAAATATTTTTCTCCAATATGGAATGAATCTAGGTTTGCTGCTCAGTACTTCAAATCATTGTCACCCACTGAAAAAGTTTCTGATACCACCACTGTCTTAATCCTTTCGTCTCATGATAACAAACAGAATTTGAATGTAAATGCAAGTAAATAATCAACAACACAGAATTTCCATTTACCTTTTTTCTTGTTTAGGTTTTAAAACATGGGTTTTTTACTTTGCAATCCTGTTACACTAATTTAGAACACATATCTATGTAGATATGGATGTAAGAACAAAGGCAAATTCTTCACATAGTCAGAATGGCAGAATAACGTTGACCTCAGTAAAGGATATACTGCTGTAAAATATACTTTATAACAGTTTACACAAATGAGTAACATTTAGTAATTAAATTTGACAGCTAGACAAAAATAATCAGTTCCTTCAGCACACACAGTTCATAAAACTCTTTTCCTAAGTGCAACAACTTTACATGTGTGACAATCTTGTGAAATCTCTGCTCAGATTTGTTTAATCCTCATTTGTATTAACTTAATACTGTTGTACTTGTGTTTTATTATGTTTAGTTTGTATAGTTGCATTCCCTCAGGATAATGCAACGGCAGTTTTGGAGATGAATGGAATCTGTTAGACACACTGTTACACTGATATAAAAGTTCAAAGCACAATCAAAAGCATTTTTTGTGAATATCTGTGATTGAAAATTGGTGATACAATTTTAATATACTTTGAAATAACCCAGTTGCTGCTTACCCCGCTCTGTGTTTGAGCTTTTTATCTAGGATTCCATCTCTGGAAACAAGTTTATTAAATACCAAAATGCCAATCACCATATTGACCTGTCAAAAAGAAAACAAACAGTTGATCTTTCAGTTCCTGAAATAAAATATTATATCCTGTTACTTCAGAAAAAGGCTCTTACAGGACTTCAAAATGCCTCCTGTTACATTTCTGAGTACTCCTTCAGAACCTGTGTAACACTGTCCCTCAGCACACCAAAGGGCTGAATTCTCAATGGGAAATACACACACTCAACAGGCTTCGTTTTGAATCTTGAATTATGCCTGCTATCAAGTTATATGTGTACATGTCTGCTGGCCAGAAGCTTAAGTACTATAGCTTTAATATTTGCTTGGTTTTAATTGCAACTATATACCCTATTCCAGGAAAATGATTGCATTTGAGTTGTGCGCACAGGGAAGAGCTAGTCAGAGCACACGATGACCGTAACTGTGTTCCTTTTTAAGCATTTATGGCCCATGTGGGTGTTCCCACTTATGCAGAACCAGCCTGTGGTTTTCTGAATCTTCCTGCAGATTAGTCACTCTATATGTCATTCACCAAAATGCCAGTCTTGAGCCTTGTTTGACTGCAATTTCCTTTTTTTTTTTTTTTTGTGGGCCAGGTAAATGCCCGGGGTAAGTCTGTTTAGCTGCATTAAAGTAAATGGTGTAATGATCACATGCACGGGTTGAAGACCTAACAAAAAATTTCAAGTGTTTCAGCAGTCAGACTTTGGCACTTAATGGACATACTAATGGTATTTAATGGACAACTTAATGACTGTTATTATCCATTTGTATTCTTGAACTGAACTCTATGAACCGTGTCTCTACATGGCCCTGCAAAAAGGTAATACCAAGTTCTGAATCTATTAAATAAATGTACCTTTTTTTTTTTTTTTTTTTTTTTAAATTAGAAAAGGGTAATCCTTTTTTCCTTTCAAACAGATTTTTCAAGACCCGTGCCAAAATACCTAATTGTTGCCAGTCTGTCCTGCCAACTCTTTTCAGCTTTTCTTATCATCACTTTATTTTCAGCATTTACATTTTTCAGCTGATGTTATATAATTCTTTTGCTTCATACACTTAGGCTTAAGTGGCTGCATGGAACAGCTCCTTCCACAGCTACTAGCTAATGGTAGGGCAAACTGCGACTGTGAACTTCAAGCATCTCTGAACAAAGCTTGCCAATTACACAGAGAACATAGAGTTCCATGTGAAAATTATGACTGGCTTTTTGTAAACATCCTTGGCTCCTCTATCATGACAGGGACTGTGAGTTGTACAAAAGGATCCTGGCTTGACTCCAGGCAATGATGAGACAAACTCTATGGGAGTAGTAAACATCCATTTCATGAAAATCCGTGTAGCTAAATGGCTGTATCTTTGATGACTACTAAGAGTGATTCCCTTTTGCAAGGGAAAATCAGAAATAACCGGTGTTGATAGAGCTACCTTAGTATAAAATTGGTGGAGCGGAATGAAGAATTAGATTCAAAATCTGTAAGGGAAAAATGCTAAACAAATTATTGTAAAAAATCCATACAGACTGCAGAGCAAATGACTGATAGCCAATGGCATATATAGGGTGCAATTCATCCTACCCTGAAGTAGACACCTGAAATGCTTCTAATAGTTTAAGCTCTAAATGTCTGTATTTTTGTCCACTGACAATGAAACATGGCTGGGATAACTAGCTCAGATGCAGAAATCTACACTGCAGATGTCTACAATTAGGCAAAGTGAAACCTACACCTAAATGCATTTTGAGACTTGTAGAAGATTAATACACAAATGAGTAACATTTCTCAGCTATGATCATTTTTTTCTTTGCCTTCAAAAGCAGTAGCCATGGAGAACTTGCTGGCTGGTTCCACTCCTTATGTTGCTTTTGCTGGCACAGCGATACACTGCCAAGCAGCACTCTATCAAGACTGTCACTGAACTTCACAAGGCAGTGACAATTGCATAGATGCTACTGATGGTAACTCAGTGATGCCTGTAACAAGTTTTCTGTGCCACTAATCAGTACATTATCCTTTCACAGCTTACTGTGTAAACATGGAGAGATAGCTGGTATAAAGAAGTAATACAATTAAATGAATCATGGATTCAAAATACTGAAGGTATGTTAAACAATACTAAGCTCAGTATTTGCCTCAAAATGTAATGCTAAGCTTTTAAAATTTAAATAGCACATTCCATCATTTCATATGAAAATACTGGAAATTATATTAATGTTTACCAAGACAACAGCAGCTGCAGGTCCAACGAAAGCATAAAGTAGCCCTCCTTCAAGAGACAACCAACAGCTGGAAAGAACAATAGAGAAGAACTAACAAATTAAAAATAAGTATAATGCATTGCCAAGAAAACATTTATAATTACTACAGCATGAGATTCTTCTTGTGTGTGTTCAATCCTACATATAGATATTCACATGCACACACAAAAGAAGAATTACTTTGTTGATATGATGATATGAAGAGTTGAAAGTTATTTCCATGACCAATTTTTAATGTTTCAAAAGTTGTAATGTGAATTATACATATACTGAAATGCCTAAAATGTATTAAAAGCACAATAGAAAATAAGTTTGCAAATCTTTATTGAATCTTCTCTAACCATTTATGATGAGTTAACTGAACAGGACTTGCCAGGTAGGTATCTAGCAGCATTTCCAACTTACAGTGTCTCAAGGTCAAGTACCTGTAACATGGAACTTCAGAAACAACCAGGTTTCTACATATCTTCTCTTGTCATATGGTAATTGCTGTTAGAATTGGGTCTTATAGATAATATTCCCATGGGAGAAAAATCATGTATGACCTAACTGTTCTGTATTCTATAGAATATTTTGCAAACAGCTTAAATGTATATTTTAAGGCATCTAAAAACTGTATTTTCTGGTGAGCTACTAATCTTGCAGAGTTTGTCGTATTGCATCAGGGCTTTCACTGAAACCCATCAGATTTCCAAACACAGAGCGCTTACAGAATCAAATTCTAAATATTTGATACACCATAATGTAAAGCTTTCCATATCTGCAAAAGATCAGGAGCTTTTCACACACTGAAGTAAATGCAGCTGTGCTGTTTTCCCAGTGATTACACATTCAAAGAACTGCATGTTTATTTGAATACATGATCACACCTACATATAAGAAAACTCAAGTATATGCATTCAAATAATTTACTTGGATCTGACATCCAGAATCATTCACATCAGAATCATATGTATCTTCTTTTCCAGTACTGGTTTTGCACTTTTGAAGACCAAGTTACTTAAATAGAAGCACATCATAATATTAATGGTCTGTCAGGGCTGGAATTCTAACTGCAAAGAATTAAAGTGTTTCCTGTTGCAATGAAGTCATTTAAAATCTGCCACGTGAACCCAACTGCATCAGTGTGCTAAATTCTGGAATGATAAATTGATGTAAATAGTTCCTATCTGCTTCACCGTTAAAAAGGCAATACGTGTCAGGCTAGTCTACATCCCACCTCAAAAAACAACTGCAATGATAATGTTCAATTTATTTTTGTAATGTCAAAGAAAAATGCTTTCAAAATTTTCTACAATTTATCCTACTATTTTTCTCAGTTCTAAGAAGGGGGAAATGTATTCACAGTGCATTTCCCTACCACTATGAACTTTTAAATTTAGTGAAGATGACCACTCTGCATAACTAGGACATACAATTAAAATTTTTATGTTTATTGGGAGATGGAAACATCAATTCATAAAAATTGTTGATGTATTTTACTTGAAACATAATTTCAGTTACCTGTGCTGAAAATAAGGGTCAAAAAAGTGGTTTTGGTTAGTTTTTTTGTTTTTTTGTTTTTTTTTTTTTTTTTTTTTTTTTGTTTTTTTTTTTTTTGTTTGTTTTTTTTTTTTTCCGATAAAAAGAAAACAGTTTCTACTACAAAAAACTTTAAGACCAAGGGAGAATTTTTTATTCCCTTTCCCATGCCCTGAAGCAAAAAGGCTGTACAAAAGACTGGCTTCCATTTAGAGGCAGAGCTGGAAAAAAATGTAGTTGTCCTCTTTTATTTACACAATCTGAATTTTCAGCAATCTGATTTTCAACAATGTGTGACGTTACTAATTCAATGTATTCAGTATCTTCCACTTGAAGAATCTGAAATGCATTTTTTCCAAATTTTTTCCATGGAAGACTTTCTGAAGACAGATTCTCAGGTGTCTTCATATACCATAAGGCAATTGTTGTCAATTTTTTACTAATTTTTCCTTCTTTTTCTTTGCTCTAATAGCTTTCTCTGTGCTTTATAGTTGTTTTTATTTTGTTGCCCTGTTCTGTCTTCCTTCTCCCTGATCCCTACATGGCAGAAAGCCATATAACTTGATTAGTATTAAGAGCGTACTGGTGGTTTTATGGGACCCTGTTATATGATCATAAAATTCTGCTGAGTGATGAAGTATCTGTGTCCTGTACATTTTGTGAGTTGTTTGATGTTCTCCAGGAGAAAGGTTCCTTCTCTTAGGATAGCATGACTATGACAGAACTTTAATTTTTGCTAATATAATGAATTCCTGGAATACCTACTCATTAATATATAGCACTGTATGTAAACATGCGTAGGTCACATAGATTTATTAACTGTAACTTGTAGTAGTGGTGCTTTCATAGCTCTGATCATCTGAAGAAAGGTAACAACATATTTATTTTTCTCACAGAAGTAGTTGGAAAAATAACCAAGCTTTCAGACACACAAATCTCTTCCACATATCCTGAAATATCTCAAAACTTGTCACTGTGTTTTTTTATTATTTTTAGGAAATCCCTTCAGCTTCTATATCTATATGAGTACAAATGTCTGTGTGAAATATTTTTCACATGCAGTTTTAAATGTACAGTAATATGATTATTTAATAATTGGGACTGAAAGAAAAAGATAGAAATGAGAGACTTTTGGTCACAGAACTGATTCGAGTGTGAACAATTCATGCCACCCCCACCAGTCATACACCGTATGATACTGCTTCAAAGATCCTTGGACCTTCTCCCTTTTCATCAATCTCTTCATGTGTGGGACTATGGGACTGGAATCAATTTCTTTATTTTCACTCTTAATTTTCTCCATTTGAAACTGTCGTTTTTCAAAAATTGCATCTTAAGACCAGGAATTGTTTGCCACAGGATGCATTTCTGATGACAGCATGCATGTAACTGATTGCAGCCAAACAGGCCAAATATAGTGTAAGCAGTTAAAAAACTTATGCAACGTCTTTAGTGATGGAGAAGGAGCAGGACAGGAGCTCTGCTTTTATATCACCCAATAGTTGTTATGGGACACAATTCTTCTGAGTGGGACAGCACATCAGCTGGTGATGGAGGACAAATCTCATTTCCTTGCATTCCCCGTTCTCCTTATGTAATTATGATATCAAATACCAAGAAAATGTATTTGCAAATAAAATGGCTGCATTATGGTTCGATTCGTCCCTTGTACACCTTCTTTTGTGCTTTTGTCCCACAGTAGCATGTTAGTTGAATTTGGATCCTGGGAGAGGAGCTGTTATATGCACAGAGACGTGCTCTTTTTTACTTTACAGGTTGGCCTTAATGAATGATTTGTTGCTTTGTCTGAATATTTCAGTACACCCTCTTTTAAAAATGCATTCAGCCCAGGAAGGAAGCAGGAAGCAACACTAACTAAAGCAAGTAGTCACACATTAATAATTTCAGTAGAGTAAATGCAATGGGATTGATCCTGCAAGGAACAGAGCTACATCCCCAACAGGGTCTGGACACTGTAATCTTGTGATTTGTAATTCTCACAGCCTAAATGGTTCTCCAGTCCTGGTTCAAGGACTAAATAATGAAAAAGCCAGCAACATGAGTAGATATTAGTTAGAAAAAAATGTCAGAGGAGTGGGTCCTCAATATAATTCCCAAAAGATGGCTAACCATTGTTTCACTAATGATTGCCAGGTAGCTATAAGTGCAAGTTAAGCACTTAAGTAAGCCATTCCCCATTAAAAAAATATGAGACGCATGCTGTCACATTTTAAGCTAAAGACCTCAGAGGTTAGAGATGGTATTCAGGAGGAGATTTGGTTTTGAATCATTATCCACCCAGATCTGGAATGAGGGTTTGAAGCCTTCCCCATCATGTCCCAAGATGGTTGGACACACAGGGCAGGGAGGGGGAATCCTGATCTCACTCAGTGATGGTGCTAAGGACAATAATTAAATATTCATTGAAGCAAGGACTTGACCTAACTCATCCACATCTCTGATGAATGCCCTCATTACGAGGCTACAGAGTCATATTTCCTCTCCTTCTGTCCAGATGCATACTAAATTTCTTAGACAACATGAGGAGAGCTCCAAACCGAATGACTGAAGGAAACTCACTCTTGCATATATAACGTCTCAGTAGTTGGAACACTGGCAGGAGGGACACTCAGACCAAGCTTCTTCAGCAGGAGACAACCAAAGGGCAGCCTCACTGCGGAGTGAAATTTTCAGGGGGCTAATTATGCACTGAAACAGTCAGGTGGCTAAACAGGAACTCTATTAATAAAATGTAAATGAAGTATACAGATCTCCTCCTCGCTGCCTCTCAAGTACAGCCCAGTCCAGGAAATGGTCTGGATCAGGCACTCTAGGAGAGAGGGGATGTTTGGGAAAGCTATTCTGAGATTTCTGCAGGGCTTTGGCTCCAAGCAGCTCAGGGGCATTAAAGCTGAGGTACATGCTTGGTGGGCAAAAACGTGGGTGCCAAAGACACTCCTGCCAGTAGTTTTAGACATGCTTAGAGGTTGGCAAGTACTAGCCATTACATTTAACATTCTTTATGGTAAATATATTTAAATGTTAGGTGTCTAAATGGACCTAACCCTCAGTGTTTCTAAAAGGCTTGCTACTTCAAGAAACCTCACAAGAAATCCAGGATCCCTGGTGCTTTATTGAGCTCAGTCCAAGACTGGCATATGGTTTTCTCTTTGTCCTTTAGTGGACCACTCAGTGACTCTTAGGGCAGTTCCAAGTGTGAATAGATACCTGTAGAGCCTTTAGACTATGCTATGTAGTTCCTGATGGGTATGACAGTCTTGTTAATTAAAACCATAATTTATCATTTCAGATTGACTTACTAGTGGGCTGTTCCATATCCTTTTGTCTTGGTAAAGCCTATTGATATTGCAACCACTAGTGCTGGTAAACCTGAAAAAAAACAAACCAGTAATAACCATTAGATGCTGAGTAAAATATTGCTATTCTGCCTGGACAAAAAATGACAGAGCAAGCTAATGCAAAATGGCCAATTTTACATGGAACGAATCATTTAATGAAACACAGTGCTATTGCAGGATTTGTTTTTCTGAAGCACTGGTAGGGAGGAGAACACTGTTTTCTGCCCACGGTGTACCACTTTGATGTAGCTAAATTACTGGTACATTTGACAGGTCTTAAAGTGAACTAGGAAGAGGCTTTATGAATATTCAGTGAATGTTTTTTCTTGTTTTATTTTGATTTCTTCATACTACACTACTTCGCTGAAAATCTTCTAAAATTTTGTTAAAACACATTTATAAAAGAATGCTAAAATATACCCCAGCATAGTTTGAGCTTGAGATAAAGTGGAAAGGCTCCTAACCTAGTTTTCTTTTTAGTAATGTGATGTCTACTATCTTTCAGGTTTACTGAAGAAAATGATTATATTCTTGACATTGTCTCTGCATTAAATGTTTCATTTCAATGATTCTGAGGAAATGATTTTTACAGACTTACCCCATCCAAGGCACAGGAAACGCTTCCTTATGAGCCGTGTCCTAATTTTTCCAGTAACAGCCATATATGACTGCCACGCTTCTGTCAAAACCCAACAGAATGAAGCTAAGAAGAAGAAGTGTAAAAATGCGGTGGTTGTGGTGCAGATGCCCTGCAGGGAGCAAAGAGAAGCTCATGCTGAATACTCAGGGACACTCATTTCTCTCTTCAATTCAAAGAGTTGTCATATTCTATCATCTTGACCTTTATACTTAGCATCAACTCCCCCTTTACGATGTGGTGGCCACAAGGAGAGAGAAAAAGACAGAGGGGTGTTGCTGGGGATTAGGCAGAAGTTTTGACTTTTTCCAAACACTGAGTGCTGAGCAGGGACAAAGAACACAAAATAAATCATGTCAACAGATTTTTCTCTACACATTTACTTTGACCAGGGAACCATCATAAGGCCATTGTCGTAAACAAGTTACAATATTACTGATTATAAAATCTCACAAAGCTGAATAAGGAAAATGTGGGGATACAAATGTTCCTAATTGTCAGTTACGTTTTCTTTTCCTCCGTGCAGAAAGATCCTGACTGTAAATCTGAATTTGAGGCAATAGATTGATTTATTTGATTTTTTATTTAAATCTTACAGAATGTTGACCTATTGGAATATACTGCTGGAGATCTTTTTAGTCACGTTTAAGTATCATAACCTTAACGGTTACCCTGGATATTGTTTTTATGGCTGTCAGTCATCTGAAAGCAGCTTTCTTTTGTCACTTAATTAAACTTCACATTGTGGCTCATTATATAAATGAGCTTCTTCACATAAATTGTGATCTACCCTCCGTTGTGCTCCCTAAGAAGCCTGTTGAAGGCTACAAAATGCAGTGTCCATTGTACCCCAGAACCAAATCTACATCAGTAAAGTCAAGAATATCCTTATCACAATTTATCAAAATTTGAAGTGTCAAAATTATATCAAGGTAAAAAATAATTCACATCCTCAATATTAACAATGCAAGATCATACTCGAGAAATGTAGATATTGTTTTGATGATTATGTCTTTATGCAGCATACACATCCAATAGTTATTTTACACACAGTTAATAAAAGGCTCGTCAATTATTTTTTTTTTTACTATAATCCCAGTTCAGCAAACTATTTTGAGCAAATATGCAAATTCCTGACTATATATACATGGTTGTATATATCGTTACTGGTAACTGCAAAAATTTGTGAACAAGCTGTATATGACACCATGCATGTTTTCTAGTTGATTTTATTTTTCTAATTGCTTTCAGGTCTTTTTGTTTTGAATTTTCTATTGTGTTAATTTTCTCAGATTCTTATCTGAAATCAGCTGTGTTGGTACACTCCAATAGTTATCTGAAATACTTAGCTGATAGCTGATATCAGCTGATATTAGAATTAGCTGCTATCAAACTTCAATGTTATGCACTTGAACAGTCAAAACTTAATGATTTCCTGCTATGAATTTACAGATGTGACCAACACCTTGTTTTCTAATCCTGGGTCAAATTGTCTATTTAAATCGGGGGGAAAGGGATTCTATATAGTTATATGCAAAATAACTGTTGTTTATTTTTAAAAAGTGAGGAATGTAAACTGGAAAAAAACAGCAGATCCTGAAAATGCGCTAGTCATTTCATCCTAGATTTTGCCATTAATTCCTATGTTTAGATGTCCCTAAAGTATGTGGATTCATAAAATGCATCCTGTTAAAGCGTGACTGGTAGCAGTATTTTCTGTATACGAAAAATAAATACTTATTTAAAATGAAAGTTATGCAGTGAACCACACAATAAATATAAGAGAAAATACAGAAATGTCCTTTCTTTTACTAGCTGGCTCATATGTTATGAATTCCTATTATGCAGCTTTAATTTGGTTTCCTATCAATATTTTCGTAAAAGCTAGCATATTCTGTTGGAATGAGATTTTGACACTAAAATGTCTTTTGCAGGATAGTACAGAAGCTTTTAGGGAGAAACTGCATAGGTAAAATATGGTATTACCCTGAAAAAAATGTGAATATATTTTTTCCCTTATAAATAATGAAAATACAAACAAATTCTCATCTTTTTGGTGAAAACATTGCTAAATTATAGGTGAGTTTGGATTGTAGGATTGACTTCATAATTTATCCACTCTATTGAATGTAAGATAGAAGATGCTAATCTGAGACAAATGTGGACATGTCTGTTCTAGTAGAAAGAACTGTGATGAAAATGTTAATGATCATGTTGATTACAAAATGAGAAGACAGAAGCAAGTGTTATTAGAAGTGATCTGTGCTTTAGCTGGAATATATGACTGCTGATTATAACTAACTCTTCTGAATGGCAGACAGGGGTCTTTAATGAACACCGATGGTAAGTCTGTATCACTGATATAACCGTGTATCTGCATCACATGCCATCAGAAAGATGCAAATCAGCATCAAAACACCACCTAACAACCACTGTGGGATTCTGATGACAGAATCATGTTCAGACAGTGCTTGAAGTCAACTCAGTTTCCCTCCTTCCCCAGCCGGAGAAGTGGTCCTGGCAAATGAAACTCCTCTCTCCCATTTATAGCCATGGGCTCAGCATGGTTGACAAATACCTGCCTAGAAATTTGGCTTTTATGTACTTCTGTATTCCTCCCCTTTGATAAACAAATAAACAAACAATGCTGTCCTATCATTTCTATTTCCAAATATGAACAAAAGTTCATTTTCACTAAAGGCTGTTATCAAATGGGGCATTGAGTATCTCTAGCCAGACCATGATTTTAGCAAGTACTTTATTAGTACTTTTTTCTTTCTCACCAGGTCATGGTCTGCTCCAATTTCTCCTTCTCCCTCTCCTCTTTTCCCTTGCCATGGGACCACCACCTCCCCTCACATTGCTATACATGCAGTATCATCACTAAAACCTTGTGGCCCATCACTCAAAGAAAGTTGCAGTGTGTCAACCTGTCTGCACCAAGAGATAGCGGTACTCATCTTCCCCACTGCTTTAGGAGGAGATGTTTCTTATTTGTTTCTAAATCTAGTTTATTAAAATTCACTGAACTAATTACCTGTGCTGAGCACCTGTCAACTTGCAACAAAATTAATTTTAACAGCCTAATTTATTCACTATTTCTTCAAGCTTCTGAAATTAAGTCAACTCTGCTATTCTAACCTCCTCTTCCTCCCATTGCTGTTGTTCTCAGCAGCTCATATTTAATTCTAATTACAAGTGGGGGAAGGGAGCTTTTCTGTCCTCAGAATGCACAATTTCAGGAGCTTTAATTGAGCCTCAAGTGTTTAGCTAACTTGAATATCTAAGTAAGACCATTCATCCCTTCTTTATAAACAATATACTATTGAAAGCAAGAGTTCACATTAGGTATCAATTGTTTCCTTCTTTCATTCTTGTAAGACACCAACTCCAAATAAGCACAGCTGAGAAACGTAAAAAACACTGCAAACTTAAAGCTATTTGTTCTAACAATTTATTTTTTAAATGTAATAATGATTAATAATATAGAGAACATTTATCCATATTTATGACCTAGAAAAAAAGAGGTTAGAAATGTAAATGCAAAATAATAATTTATCATTATTTTTGGAGCATCTAGTGGTTATTTGTTGTGGGTTTTTTGTGTTTTTTTGGTTTTTTTTGTTTTTTTTTTTTAATAGAACAGTTTTTTTAACAGCAGTGTGAACAGGTCTTCCACACAAAGAGGGTTATGTAAGGACACCTGATTTGTCTTCTTGCCCTGAAACAGGTTCTATTTGCTTCAGCAAACTAGTTGCCCATCTCTGGGTTCTTATAAACAGTATAAGAAACAAAGTTACTGGAAAATGAACATAAAAAATGAAACCTGTAATGGTGATAGTAAAATAAATAGGGCTAAAATTCACTCAGGTGGATTATGTCATGAAGTAGAAATGAAAGTAGAAAATCTTTTTTCTTTTCTTTTACAGGCTTGAGTACTGCTAACACAACTTGTTCAAGCAAAGAATTCAGGAAATTTGGTAACCATATTGAAAATAGCACTATAGTGGAAGGAATTGTTCTAAAATAATGTTACTCGTATTTTAAACTAACAGCAATGAAACTATTTATTTTAATTAACTTACAGACAAACTTGCAGATCTTCTAAAAATCTTCTCCAATGTCCTTAAAAGTTGAAGGCTCAAGTGGTTTAATTTCATTATACTGTGTTCTGATATCTGACATGATAACCCAAAATAATTAGCATTTGACTTCATGAGCATTTATGTGGAGAGATAGGCACAGTTAATTATTATACTGCAGGATTCTATGTGTGGTATAAGACTGTGAATGGTAACCTTTACTTGGATTTTTAGAGCAAGCTAATTTTTCAGTGAAACAATGGTGGGTTTTGAGTGGTTATGTGATCTCCCCCACAAAGATAATGAGCAATAACTAAGGACACTCAATTTTTTTCTTCTTCTACTCAATCATTTTTGTTAGCCCACAACAATCAAGATGTCTTTCTAGGTTCTGATAAATAGCTTGTAATCTGGCTGTAAACGGCCCAGCTGTTTCTGTCGTTCTTTTGGTTTAGTTTACAACTATAGTCTCACAAAGGACATCTATATCAACAGCACTGCAATGCCACAGGAAGATATTTTCAGTGTCAAGCTTTGATTTTTTTTTTTTTTTTCATCATGTGCAAATCACAATAGTTGTTAAACTTTGGGGCCACTACATGTGCCCAGTCTCAGGGTGCAGTAGAATTTGTTCAGCTATTTTGATTTAAGGTTTATTTGTCTGTCATACCTTGCCTTCTCTTCTGGCATCTGTCCTCTTATCTGACAGTATAACCCCAGTGATCCTAGGCAATGCTCTAAGTGTAACTGAAAGAAAACTTATACTTTAAAGAGTAAGCTTTCTCTGTATTTGCACTTTCCAGACAAACTTTAAGTATCTGTCTTATTTTCACCTAAAGTTTCTAAAGACAGATTCAATTCCTGCTCCTCTTTTTCCAACGTTTACCTCAAACGTATTTATGAAAATTACCTCTCTATGAGTAAAGCATTCACAGGCTTTATTGACACTTACGAAGAACAGTCAGAATGTCTCCCATTTTTTCCCAGGTACAGAGTCCAGCAATAGAGGTGCTGTTTGTGTCTGATCCACTAAAAGTATAGTCTTCTTTTTAGCTTCTGGCCTTTGCAGTTAGTTTTCTTCTTCTTTGATAGTTGTCACCTCTATCACTCAATACCCTCTGCATTTAAATTTGATACCATATAGTTATACTTCAGCATCCTTCAGTTATGTCTACAGATAACTGCTGGGTTTTATCCAAACTAATTCCTCTGCTAACCACTATTCTTCTCCAGTCCTTATAATCATTCTATCAATCAATTAGATGTGAAGGGATAGGCTGTTCGTTTTTTGGGATGGAAAAGAATTCATGAAAGTTGCATACTGCATGTGCAAACCTTCCTTGCTCTGTCGTATGGCAGGATCTGTCAACACTAGTATCAGTAAAGGCATCCTTCATACACTGGCATGCCGCTAAATTGTCAGTGAATTCCTTGGCACAGTTTTGACCTGGGCCAAAAATTGCTCTCCCAGTCCAGGCCCACACACAGATTGAAGGAGAGCCTGGGCCAGGAACCCTGCCTGATGGTCAGCTTGCACACAACCATCCTTCTGCCCTGGAGGGCTCAGTTTTAATAGATGTAAGATGTGTTGTGCTAATTTGCCTTGGGGCTACAGAAATATTTGTGGCTCATTTTGGTTGGGATAGAGGCGAGACGTCCAGCTGGATAATTCATAATATGCTCAGCTATTACTAACATATGAGAGAGTAAAATTCATTCTGTGTTGTTTACAGAATTCTCTGGTCTCTGTCAGTGCAATGCACAGGTTTGTAATGTGTTAACTCAGAATTGCTTTCTTGGTGGCATGCCTACTGTAAATTGAAAGCCAGTTGGAAGACAGTTCCTCATACAGTTTCCTTATGCTCATACTCATTTTAGACTTCCCGGTTTGTAGTGTTATTGCTAGGTTATATTCAAGCAAATGAGCTAGCTCAGCACAAGCAATATTATAGAATAGGTTACTCAGAGGCAATTTAATTTCTTCGACTACAAAACCTGGCAAGGGAAGCTCTTCCCTTTTTGCCTTTGTGCTGTGAACATGTATATTTTTCTGGGTAGGCAGGATATGAAGGAATGGGATCTTCTAATTGTTTACAGGATTAAATCAAAAGTTTGTGGAAAGACTCCCACTGATTTAAATGGGCTTTATATTGGGTGTTGCATTTATAGAGTAAGGGATGAAAGGTTTGTCAGCAGAGGCTCGTGATCTTGCTTCTTTTCCTAAATATTTAAAATGTCTACAAAGTATAAGATTAATATTTCTCTGGTAAGTGAATACGGCCTACTTCACATCATGAATTTATTCTGTTGACTTTGATGTTAAACACTTTAAACAAGATAAATATCAACTCTGTCAGGACAAAATTATTTAGTATTTTAACTATGTCCTCACATGAATCTGTTGTGAAGTTTATGAAGCTCAGAACAGCAGGTTTTCAGGCAGACATAAAAGGAAATAAGAAGCCATTTACTAGTCTGAAGCATAAAATCAATTTAAATACAAGTTTTTCAACTTCTTCCTGACCAGTTAATCTCAAATTGCTATCACTGCCTTGTAAGAGTGATGTTTCCCTGTGTCAGAGAACACCCTTTCCTAGTTCTTTTTGTTGTATTTGTAATTTTTAATTTTTAATTTATTTTTTTTTAAATCAACCCTTTTGGGTGTAAAGTGATCGTGCTCAGTTCAGTTAAAAAATTAGAAATCACTAGAATGTTTTGTTAAAATAACTTCTTGATTACTGAGCTACTGAGGAATGACTATGAAAAAATTAAATTGAAGATGATGCTATCCTGAAAAATTAACTCTATAAAAATAACTTTGTGAGGTTTTGCATTACCAAGTCTGAAAGGTTTCTTATTTAAAGATGGATAAAATATAGATTTGTGGATAAAATATAATTTGTTTTTTGAATTGATGGGCAAGCAAAAATCAACCTGGTCTCTGAAAACCATTGAAAAATTGAAGTTATTATGTTCTTGCATATCACTGAGGGTAAAAAGTATTACAGAAGCAGAACTGAAGGTGCAGTGTGAACACAGGGACTGGATTGATACCGATGAAAGGGCAATTTGGCCTGAAAAGTCTCCGTAAATGGCTGTGACTCATAGGATAAAAGAGAAGGCATGCTGGCTGTCAGAGTGGTTCTACTGGGCTGTCAGAAACAATTCTCTTTACTTGGGAACTATGCAAACTAAGGTGGAGATTCTGGATAAATAATAAATAAGTTTCACTGATGTTATTACACTTCAGTTTCCAAGACAGTTGTTTTTCAGGAACTGTTTTTAGACTCTGAAAATTCCATATTGGATTAATTTTAAAATACGGAATGCACAGTGTGCTCTCAAATGAAGACAAATGCTCTTGGCAGGTTTGAAAAGATATAATAATGAAACAACTGCATTAACAATGAAGTAAAGGCTGTTTGGCTATAACATACAACAATGTGCTATATGCTCATTTCAGTGTACTACATAAAGATGCGCAGATTTTTAGATCTCTCTTTGGATTGTTGCAATTAGAAATATTTGGCTGCATTATCATACTAATGGCTATACCTGTTTGGAGAAGAATGAAGGATTACAAAAGCCAACAGTCAATTAGAATGATGAGCAATTCCAAAGGTCCTGAGTCTTCCTAAAATTAATTTATTTAAAAGTTCACTGTGGGGGCTGCATGAGTAGCTAGGGGCAATGAGCCAGGATTGATAATGAAGGGGTGGCTGAGCTAAGCACAAGGGTTACACATGAGTCAGCAGTGACTGCAGCTAAAAAAAAGAGTAGTTCAGAAAACAGTTGAGAGGGAGCTCCCTATGGAGTTCTGAGAAAAAGAGGAGGAGGTGTCTGGGCACTGACAAAGGCATGGAATTGAAGAAGCTTCCTTGAAGAGATAGTGTAACGTAAAAGAGTAACAGAATAGATACTGATACGTTTAAGACAGTGGAGCCTGATATGTGAGACCTCAAATTCCTATAGGAGAATCCAAGTGCAGCCAGTGAAAAGTGATGTCCTGATGGAAAAATTACCAGGAAAAGTACTGACTGAGTAGATAGAAAATAATGCCTTGTGTTCTCCCTCAGTGCTACATGGGTAAAAACTTGCTGTCAAAGAAGTTTTCCTTTTAGGAAAATGTGGCTGTCACTTGAGTGACTACTCTTAAATCAGATCATCTGTTTGCTGTATTTTAAGTTTTGATCTCATTTGCTAACAATAAAATTGCTGTAATATGAGGGAGTTTCCAAAGCAATCAAAATAATGACTAGAACGAGAAGTTTAATAACAAAGCCTGTAGTTGCCTTTCACTTAGTCTGACTGCAATGATTATAATCCTGCCATATGAAAACAGTCCATCTTGTCTGGGATATTGGTGTCAGCAAATATTTGTTCTCTGCATAACTGTACAAGTCCATCCCTTTACACAACTGACTGGACCCACTGAAGCAATAGTTTTGCAATGTTACTACAACACTGCCCCACGTCACCTACCCCTATTCTTTTTACGTTTATTTTTTAATCACAGTTGTATATATGTGTCTTAAAAGTCTTTATATAAGAATAATGGTAACAGAAAAAGGATGATTTTGAGCACCCTCAGTTTCAAGCGTGTCCAGTTTTCTTCAAAGGACAGTGTCTTTTAGGATTAGCAGTTTGCAGACAGTGAGTAGTCCCTGTTGAGAGAAGTAGTTTATGTCCAAAATGGAAATAATCCAGGAAAGGAAGATAGTATCTACATTACTGTGGTCATCCAAAATCTTCTTAAACCACATAACTTGAGGGTTTTTTTCAAAAATAACTGATAAAGTAGATTTTTAAAAGATACAGTATGGCTACATCTCTTTGTACTTGCAAACAAAATGGTTTAGAAAGCACTCACTCATCCTGCGGCCAGCTGGAATGACACAACAAATGTCTACATTAGTAAATTTCTTTGTACTCCAAAATAAGGTGGCAACATCCAAACTGCCTGCTGTCACTGGTCCCTTGCCAGTTCCAACTATCCCAAACTCAGGGCATTGACTGGGATAATGTTAGTTAGTGTGGGACAAAATTGTGCCAGGACGCATGCTAATGCTTCCACAGTATGGATGACTTCATGCCAATGCTTGGGGTCATGCCCACCTACAGAGGCGTGTAGAACACTTTGGCTTTGTTCTCTTATCCAATAAAGCATGTGGTGGTTTTGAGCAAACGTGGTGGGCTGTCCTCGGCCAGCAGCTAAGCACCCACCCAGTCACTTGCTCACTCTCTCCTAGCAAGATGGGGGAGAGAATTGGAAGAGAAAAAGTGAGAAAAATTTGTGGGTCGAGATAGACAGTTTAATAAGTGAAGGAAAAAAAGTGTGCACCAAGTGATGCAAAGGCAATCACTCACCACCTCCCACCAGCAGACTGTTGCCCAGCCAGTCTCCAAGCAACAGCTACCTTTGAAAGACCACCACCAGTTGTATTTCTGAGCACATTGTCATATGGCATGGGATATCCCTTTGGTCAGCTGGGGTCAGCTGTCCCAGCTGTGTCCCTTCTCAATTTCTTGCCCACCCCAAGTCTACTTGCTGGCAGGGCAGCTGAGAAATGGAGAAGGTCTTGATGCTATGTAAGCACTGCTCAGCAATAGCTAAAACATCAGCGTGTTAGCAACACTGTTTTAGCCAGAAATACAAACCACATCACCATACAGGGTCCTGTGAAGAAAATGAACTCCATCCCAGCCAGACTCAGTAAAGAAACCTAACACTGAACCTGAGTAGAGTGTGTGTGTGTGTATGTCCTCGTATGCCTATGAAGAGAGGAGACCAGCGGCTTTTGAATCAAGCACTGTCCATATAACATACAGGCATACATACACAGACAGGCACTTTAAAAAAAATTAATTTAAATGCATCTGAAAGTTGTTAATGTGATACATATATGTATACATGTGGTTTAACAGTTTTTACTGTTTCATTTAATTGAAAACCTGATTTTTATTTTATTTTTTTTTTTTCAGAAATACGTACTTTTTCCCAGTAGCTTTAGAATCAGATTACACATTGTCACACTAGAAAAGCTAGTGGAGGCAGAGAGAGGCTTGGACAGCTTATGCATTGCAAAGCAATGTTTTCAGCAGCTAGAAGACAGAGGAGATTGCTTTACATCTCTGTATCAGAACATATCAACCTGTGTACCTGAAAGTGAGCACAGCGTGAGGGGTGAAGAACAGAATCTCCAATTCAGGCAACTGACAGTGCCCTAGTTCATGTACATCACAGTTGATGCAAACTTATTATACAACAGCATCATGAATCACATTAATTCCTCTTATGGTCATGATATTAATTTGTAATGCCTTTAATGCATTAACCATGAGTTGTTTCAGAGGCCATCCATCTTTCTCTTCACTTCATGTAGAGATCCATGTAATGGTGATGAAGCTGACCCATCTACAGGATGAAATTTCAGCTGGAAGAAAGAGATTCCTAATAGAGGGCTCTTTTATGCAAAACAGCTAAAAAACTTAGGCTATAGAGTCCCTCTACATACAGGATAGGGAAAACACTGAGTAATTACAAGTTTCTAATGATATTAATGAAATCTCAGTGATTTTGCATAGAAGAAAGATTGTATAGCAGTGGATACATGTGCACATTGAGGAAATCAAAGAAATCAGTTCCTCGGGGTACACTGCATCTCTGACTGACCATCAGTTCTAGTCACTGTATACCATGGTTTCTGCCATGACGGGTAATGAGGTAATTTATGGAAGGTGAAAGAAAAAAGCAACAGTATCCACAACCAGAGAGAAGAGGTTGTGACCACACATGTATATGGAAAATCGATTAAGAATGGGAGAACAATAGGTAAAAAACCAAATTTCTCCATTCAGTTAATATTTTGACATTAGCTTCTACTCACTGCTTGCACAAGAAAGCAAAATGTTAAGATTTTTTTTTTTTTATAAAGTGTGAAGTCACTAATGCTGCTTATACCTTTGCACTGTCTTCCAGTAAGGAGGAAATTCTGTGAGGTATCACATTCATTCAGTTCTCTTTATCTGCTATGTTAAACCAGTAGGATAAAAGGGTTTTGGTAATGAAAATATTTATGCCAAAGCAGTGTGGAATCTTTCACAATGATTCCTTTAATGTGAGTATAAACATTTTTGAAGTTATGATTATTAACGAGAAACTAACAACCTGTGTGCTTTAAGGAATAAAGAATGAAATTATTTTGTAGAGGGATCAGATGCAGCAGGATGAGTTATAACTAGTAAAAGCTCCTGTATCATATTCATGCCAGATACCTTGATTAAGGAGAAATCTTTTTATTGGTGCTGGCTTTCTTGCCTGTATTTGACTTCCTTCTGTTTCTCCTCACGAAGCCACAGAAAAGGTTTAGCTGAGTTAGTCTATACTTGGGTGTAAGGTGAGGTGAATCCACTCCTGTCATCACAATCTGGAGGGAGAGCTGGGACATCATTACTATCTGGATAGCACCAATTCCTCACAGATACAATCAAGCACAAGGTTCTTCTTCCAATGTGCTCTAAATATATTCTTCCTATGGGAGTCATTATAAGGAGTCTTGTTAGGACCCCAAAGCTCTCTGCAAGGCCTCATATCTACTGTTTTCACCTTTGCTTAACTCCTAGGGGGTCTAAGAATGTTAGCCTCTTGTTGGAGAAAAAAGAGGTTTCCAAATGAAGAAGGAAAAATTTTGTAGAGGAACACCGGAGAGACTGCACAGAGATTTCAGCAAGATAAACTACAGAGAAAACTAGTGCCTAGCAACATGATAGCTTTCTCCAGGTGGACTTCAGCTATGATCTTAGATAATGCTCACCAAGGAATTTAAAGACCTTCCATTAAAGATGCCTACAGCAATATAAGAGTTACAGTGTCTCAAAGTTTGCTATATATTTCAGGAAGAAGGGAACCAGAAGGTCTACATGATCAGTTTGAAGATGGCCAAACCTTCATTTCTGGGCTGTGGACACAAACAGCATCAAGAGAAGCAGGCAGTATGCAAAGCTCCCATTATGAACACTTGTTTAAAATTTACTTTATTCTTGTATCTGTGCATTTTTCATATCAGAGAAGATGTCCTGAGATTCCCATATTTATCTGGGTTATTCAATCTTCTGCTCCACTCATAACAGAACAGTGGCCACTTGCACAGGAAAGATATTAATGCTTCGTAAGAAGGTGATTTGTACTCCCTAACGAAGTGCATGAGAACATTGTGTGAATGAACATATATTCTACCAGAGGATGGATTTAAATAAAACTACATCTTTATTGCTTTTAGTTCAGTGTCTTGAAATGTATATGCTCTGTGCCTGACTCAAACTGAAGTCTCCATGACAGAGGACCCCCCCGTGCTCTCTCCCTCAGTGCTGGTACAGAGCCGAGCACTCTGGGACACCTGATATACATGACGGCTAATAACATAATCACTCAGAGTGATGCCTTGACAGAAGTTTAATTCTAGTAGTGTCTTTACCCCAGGAGATTTAATATAGCTTTGGGGACAAGTACAGTAGTTAAAGCCAGGTAGGAAAAGAGCAAATGCATTTCTTGAAGGCTTATTTTATATATTAGTTAAAGGGCAAACAGAACTGCTCAGTTTACAAAACTGCTAATTTATCTTCACCCCATATATCAGAAGGACTGATTTTGCAGCGCTACTTACTCAAACCTATCATTGCTTAATAAATTACTCATGTGTTTCTGACTGCCTCTTGTCATTGATTTTAGCTCTAGTCAGCTTTAAGTGTGCTGTTATTTCTTGGTTCTTTCCTTCATTAATATTACCTTCTCAATCCACGCTAGGCACATAGTTTCTAAAGATAAATTGTTTTCAGCCCTTGAAGGTGGTAATGCTGTGACGGCTTTATGGTAAGTGCTTGCTACTAATTACTTCAGAACTACTGTTGAATCAACTTCAGCCAGATGAGGCAGATATATTGTGGTGCTTTTTTCCCCTCTCTTTCTCTCCCCTGTAAATAACTTTGCTATTTTTATCCATTAAAAAATATTTTTAAAGATTATTTTTGACTATTTTATTCTACATTTAGTTGGCCGATTGTAAGATAGCTTTCTGTCTATATGTAGCACAAAAGCATTGGTTGAAATTACTAATGTTTTGGGTTTTTAAGCTTTTCTGGTGAAAACACTCATTCTAATTACTCAATTGATCTCAACAAACTATCACCACATAAATTTCAAAACTTCCTCTTATAGTTTCTTATTCTAATTCACAAACCATCTAATATTAAATTTTCAATTAAAGAAATTGCAGAGTTTATAATATTTGAAAGAAAATTGCTGGTGCTTAAAAATATAAGCACATTCTGATGAAGCTGAAATGATGACACTTTGGCTAGTATCACAGCTCTCTGGTTTTTGCATGAAACATAACAGCCAACAGGATGCAGCCGATCATCTGCAATTTTGTCTGAGTGTTGGATACACATGAATCAGTCTCATCTGTGGCGCTTTTTAAAATTTACTTCCAGTTATTGTGAAGGACTGTAAAGACAAACAACTCCGCTCAGGATACAAATAATGTGATTTGCATTCAAATAAAAATGTAAGTGTTAGAACCAGGATGCTCAACATATTACTTTATTTTTATATCATTGATACATCACAAAATTGAAATGTGGAACTCACTGCTTTAGGATTTGAAGGTAGCCAAAGAGAGAACAGGCTGCTAGATGTTTTGGATGCAGTCCTGGCTCAGAAAATCTTTAAATTTCTGACTGCCAAGATCCAAGAAGGCATATCAGAGATAGGATCATTCATTTCCTGTTCCTATATGCCTGGTTAATGTAGACAGCACGGTGAATAAGACAGATCACTTGGCTGATCCGATTCTGCTGTTCTTATGTTCTAAAGCTGGCAGTAGCAAAATTATATCAGATGATTTTAAAAATCAGGTCAAATCATGAGGGATAAGAATTCTGCCAGTGTGAAGAAAAAACTCTTTCATCTATATAGTTGTGAGGAACAGGCACTCCTCTGATGGTCTGTTTAGAGACAGGTCCAAGATACTCAGTAAAAGTCCCCTGTACAGGTAGCCCAAACCTGCACCAGCTGCTTTCACTCCTGTACTGTCCAGGAATATCATCCCCACTTCATTATAGCCATCACTTTTCAGTCTTATCTTTTTTCTATCCAATACAGAACATAAGTTTCAGACCTATTGTTCTTACATGAAATACTTTGATTTAATATAACTGAACAGGATTTTATAAAAACAATTTTCCTCTATGTTCATACAGGTTTCTTTTACTCTGTGAATTTAACGGACTTTTGAGGTAGTCAGTGCCACAGTTCTCAGGGTGTAGTCCTACTTCCTGCTTGTTTGTGGGCATTTTTCATACATCAACAGGAGAGAGGCAAGGATATTATGAGCCAGAAATGTAAACCTTCCAAAAAGGAGAGATTAGGTATGAAGTGTAGTGTCAGAAACCACTTGATAAGGTACTGAAAATTTGTAAATTTGCTAGTACAGTCAGTGAAACTGTTAGCTGACTGACTGACCTTGGGCAATTTTTATTCTCTTACTGTCTGTACTTGCCTTCCTACAACTATAAAACAGTAATGATGACACACACGCCACTCTCATAAAACACTCAGACTCGAAGTGGAAAAATTACATATCTATGCATATTTGGAGTAATTGGATTTCAAGTTGAATGCATCTTTCTTTTTTTCTTAGTAATTTTTTCTCAAAGAACAGGAAAGTTTTGTGGAATGTCTTTGAAATATCTGTTAAAGGAAAAGGTCAAATATAAAGTAAACAACCACCTACTCTTCCAAACTCACAGATGTTTGTATGTGGACATTATGGTTTATCTTTCTATCAATATCTGTCACTCAACAGAGTAATGCAAGAAGGGGGAGAGAGAGAGACAGAGATGTGAAAAAAAATCTAAGTAGGCTGAAAAATGTTGTCATAGAGACTGATTCAGACATTATAAAAATAGCTCTATGTATTGTTGATATCGTCATTTTGCTTTTTGGTTATCTACCTGACTGAAGCAGACAGCCTCAACAAGATGCCTGGAATCATCAAAAGTAAAGTAGCAAGTCTGTGGAGGATCTCCCAGATTATTTTGAATCTGTGACTATCTGCAAAGTTGGGTTAAATTACTTGATTCAAAATCTAGTAACATAGCTCCTGGAAGACAGGCCAAGAAATTTGTCTCTTTACAGCTGTTTTGTTGTGTAGCAGCTTCCTGGCAATTATATAAATTCTCTTATTTTAAAATGAAAAAGAAAAACAGTAAAATCACTCTTCTGTCCCTTCATAATCACTGGAGTCTTTATTAGGAACAAAGTTGCTGTGCTCTTGTTATAAAATTACTTCGTATATGTGCTTATGTTTTTTTGATTTTTTTTTGTGTGACTTGAAATAAAAAAGTAAGATTCTTGAAATTGCTGGCTGGAGATACATATATATTGTAGTCTTTTTACACATTTGTAGGCAGTAAAAGCTATTTGTAGCCAGTAAAAGCTAGCAATGGGAGTTTAACAAACTGATGAACAGGACATTAATTTAGGATTAATTTTCTGTTAACAGAAATACTGAGTTTTCCACTCAGTTTTGATAGAAGAATCATTGCCCAGTCCTTCTTGTATGTGCTAGACACATTTCTTAGAATTCTACTTTTAAAAATGTATTTCTTTTCATTTCACTGCTAAAATAAGAAGCTTTCAGGATAGGAATGCTTCAGTCACTGAAATAGACATTTTCAGACAAATAATTCTGATACAAAAAAGGAGTAGTCTGCAATAAAAAAGCGCAACTGATACTAATGGCTGTACTTCTTCCCACTCTTCTTGTGGCTTAGCCCCATTCAACAGGACTGTGGAGCCTTGCACTTGTTTATTTTATCCTAGCCAGTGGACTGGTTCACCTTGTTCTTATCCTACTTTTCTAGTCCCTGGTTTGATATTGATACAACAAGCATACTTATACATCACTTCTTTCAGAGGTGAGGGATTTGAGACATTTACTTCGTTGCGTTGGCAAAGCTACTAGAATTAATGGAATTATACCTGCCAAAACATGGTGATAAATTTTAATGAAATAATCTTCCTAGTGCAACTGAAACTGAATGGGCCAGATCTTTGCTCTTTGTATGCCTTTTTGTACTGGCAAGGGAGTAATTTGCCTCAGGAAACTCTAAAGCCATAATACTTATGGATATTTCACAGAATCACAGAATCATCTAGGTTGGAAAAGACCTTGAAGATCATCATCCCCTTTCCCAGTAGTGTTGAGGTTTGGTCAAGTTAGGTTTGCAAAGCTCATAAAACCCTTGGAGCTGGGCCTGGGTTAGAGTTTCCTGCTAGTTACAGATGGGTTTGAGGACAAAGCTCACCCTGATCAGCAGTTTTTGCTTGTTTTGTCTGGACAACAGATTTGTTTTGACTGGTATTTCTAGTGTTGGGAAATGTCAGTTTGTTCACCAGAAAAGAGCTGTGTCTTTATACCCACAGCTGAAGCAGTAGGTTGGGCAGTAGTCTGTGCAGTTGTCCAGAGAAGAGGACTCCAAATTGCAGAAGAGTGAGGAAAATAAGCAGAAAGAATATCCCCATTTGAGAATTTTTCAGCTGAAGCTCAAATATTAGGCATCTTTGACATGGTCGCCCACAGTGACACAAGGATTGGAAAGAATCATGCTGTCTAAAGGAGCAATAAAGAAAAAGAAACCTTGCAACACTGCTGCAGGGGTGAATTAACAGGGAAAAAGGAAACTTCTGAAGGAAACTCAGCTCCAGCATTCTTCAGTAATAAAGCCAAGATTACAAATGCCTGTGTGATAAAGGCCATTGTGAGGTCCTTGCTCTGTCTAGAGACTTCAGCAGCATCAGTGGCTTTTAGTGTAGTTGGCAATATCAGGCAAGCATTCTGATGTATGCCACAGGTGACATTGCCGAAGACCCTGTGTGTCGAATCCTAGGGTGACAATGGAAGAAAAGGATACAGTAAAATACAACGGACTTTTCATATTAATAGACTAGGTAGAAAGATTTGCTAAGGCAAAGCTTATTGGAAGATTCCAGGACCAAGAGAGGGGAAAAAAAGAAGCAGCTTTTAGCTGTTGCAGTTCAGTCTTGATGAACTCTGGAAATACAGAACATTAAAAGCAGACACTAATAAAAGACAAGATGGCTGATAGCATCAGAGATACTAGTTTGCCAGCACAGCTCTATTTAGACCTAGAACTCACACTAGGAAAAGTGAGGTCTCATGAAGCCTTAAAAAATAGGAACATGGTTTACAAGTTAGCAGGTTAAAAGGCAATATTGAGGAAAAGTCACAATTGTGAAAGAATTAACTGAAGCCCATCAGGGAAGTTGTGCATTTGTAAGGACACGCAGTCAAGAACATGTGTTATATGTAGCTCACTGGGCATTAATTTGAGTGCCAGTGGCCAAAGCATTATCACAGTCAGATGTTAGTGTAGGTTCCTGGCAAATCCACCTAGCTAAAGAATCTGTTTCATTGTACACGTGCATCAAAGCCCTTGTCAGGAAGCTGTGCCTCTAATGGATGTTGGTCGTGGATCTTCACCACCTGAGCACCTCCAGAACAGTCATTCAGACTGTCAAATTGGCAGTGTCTTTCCACACTTCTGAAACAGAATTGGTTGTGGCTCAGAGACAGTTTCATTGTGAGTTCTAACATCCAAATATATGACCAAGATGTGTACATTTACAGCAGAGATGTTAACACGGTAGATTAATAAATGGAGGTTTGAGGTCCAACAAGCTGATATATCTCTGAATGAGAATATGAATTGGGAAATTCGTGTGACATGAATAAACAGGAAACTCAGTTGCTTTTAAATGAAACTCTAGTATTCAGAGTGTTTCTAATTTAAGACGATACCTGGCTATGACAAATGGAGAAATTTTTACAGACTATTCTTAATTCTTACATTTATAGAGTCACATACATGACTCTATAAAAATTCACAGGAAAATCCAAAATAAAAGAACCACTCTAAGACACTTTATATTTTTTTTACAGAGTCATTCTATAACAACAGCAATGTTGGGCACAGCTTCTTGCGGTCAGCATGACACAAACACCAAACATTTGGGAGAAAATGGCCATACAAAAAGCCTTTACAGAACTTGACTGATAATCTTAAGTGGAAAAGGAGACATTAGCAGTCAGGTTTTTTTACTCTTGCATTTTAACATTAAAAAAGCCATAAACACTTGGTGGAATTTTTGGCTTTAAAATTCTTGCATGACATTATACATTGCACTTCAAGATTTTTATTAATTTTTTTCAGCACTGAATGCAAAGGCAAAAACACTCATGGCAGTGGCCACTATCCACTGCTTAAATTAAACAGCTACCAACAAAAGAAGAAAAGGCTTTAAAGAAAGATTTTCAGATCTACATTGACCTTGTCCTGGAAACAATCCCAGCATCTGACAGTTAATTTCAACAAATTAGAAATGAATAACTAATGGATTAGACTTGCCAGAAACCTGTGTAGCTCTGCCAAAGAGCAAGGTATCAGTGAAGTCAGCATCAAACAAACTTACTATTGTATTGGAAGGACTGAATTGATTTGCACACAACTGACGGTCAAATTTTGAAGAAAGCACTATCTAATCCATATTGTACTTTAGACAGAGATCTTTTCCAAAGTTTGAGTGACATCAGGATGCAAGCAAAGTCAAGTGCACCAAGAACAATAACCTGTGTGGTGGCTTGCTCTGATTAAGTGAGTTCAGACACTAGGAGAATAAGGTGATGAAAGTAAGCAAATAAAAAAATATACCTTACCAGATTCTAGAAAACTCTTTGTCAAGTGGTATGTAGTGTTTTTAGTGTTGTTATTTTAGACTTCATTTTGGGGTTTGTTTTGTTGTTGGTTTTTTTCCTTTGTTTTTTGTTTGTCTGGGGTTTTGGTGTGGGGTTTTTTTTTTGTTTGTTTGTTTGTTTTTTTTTCCTATGAAGAACATATGAAAGTTCCTGTAGCAGTGACTTTGCCAGATATATCAACTTGATTACAATTTAAAGACCTCATCACACCATATTACACGAAAAGCAAGTCAATATTTGCAAAATGCAGGTTATATCTGCACCAGCAAATTAAGCAAATTAAGCTGACCAAGCTATGGGTCCAAGCACCTGGCAGGTGATATCCATACTGCTGAACTACTAGCATGACCCCTGCCACGGTCTCTGTCAAGCAACACTTCCCCTACGCAATACCCATCACACTCCACAGGACAGCACAGGCCAACAAGCAGGATGGATGCATCCTGCCTCTTCTGGAAGGCAAGAGTTTGTATTGATTGTCCTCAGACCCAGAGAACATTTCCTGGCCAATTTAATTAATTATAGATGTATAGACAGAGACATGGAGTTTCTGAAACCTTGTAACAAAACATGGATCTTATTTTCTCTCTCTCAGAATGTTCTCATTAATGCTTCCCTTACTGCCTCAAAGCTTAATGTAGAAGTCAAAAACTGCAGAAAGGTTTCTGTAATTTCTTTTTGCTCAAACATGCCTGGGTACCTATTATATGAAATATTACTGGTGGTCCCTCTTGCCCTCTGCATTTGTGAAGTGGGAAAACTAATACTTTGCTCCAGAAGCACTGTCAGGACAAATACAGTGGTGGATGTGAAACTCCTAGACATTGAATTATGAGAACCACACATACCTTTGATTGAGTCTGAGGATTATATAGAATTTTAAGACAAAGACCAAACTAAATGCATTTCTTAATTATCACTAATATCTTCATGGAAATATAAAAACAGACATCTTGCTTTGCCTTCTTTCACAGACAAGCTGTCAAGAAATAATTTATCTATACAGTACATTTACGTAATTTAATAAATGGGCTTTATAGTAAAAGACTCATTTTTTCAGTTTTACAGAATTAGCAATACTAATATTTCTACTTCTGCCCTTACTGTGACTTTGTATTACCTGTTCATGTTTCAACTAAAGCTGAAAACTTTTCATATCTTTTCACATTTTCTACTGTTCAAACTTACTCAGCCTTTGGATGCCTTAGTACTTATCCATTCAGTTGATGAATAAGCACTGAGCGTCTTTGTATGGTTTTTTTTGTTTGTTTGGTTGGTTGTTTTTTTTTTTGCACTTGCTTAATATGAGTGCAAAGCAGGAGTAAATACTGTTGTTTTGAGTTTGTGGCACTTAGACCCTCTTTGCACAGGAATAAATGGTTACATGAAGACAGTAAAGAGTCAAGCCTTTTATTTAAGGCTTCCAAATAACTCTGTGTCAAATTATTCATAGTGCAGTACTTTCAGCTGAAATGTTTTGGATGTCCACAATGTATTTGGCAGATCCCCATAGTTTAACAAGACCTTTTTTTTCACCCCTGAACAGTTGTGTGAAATTACTACAGAATTAAATAGGGGTTGTGAACATAGTCTGAATTCTTGCAGTTTATTACTCTTCATAACTGCTGATACTATACAAAATGTATTAAGGTACTACTACAGAAGCAATTAAACTGGGATAATATGCAAAAGTGCTTTGACCTTTCCTATTAAAATATCAGGTATCAATTATTCTCTTTATTCATTGTAGACAGAACAAAAAAGCTTATATGGAATCAGGAAAAAAACAGGTCATTTAATAGGAAAAAGCTTTTGGTAATGTAACCCATTCCATGGGTAATTACAGGAGCATCAGTATTCAGAAATAGACATTGTTTCTACAGGTAATGATTCAGGACTAATGAAGTCATTCCAGATACAATGTGATGGATAAGACAATGTTAAACAAAAAAATTGAAGAAGTATTACTAAAAGCCTTTATTTAAGCAGTTGCATGTAAAACCATCTTAAATTTTGCAGTACGCTCCTTGTTTGAAAGCCGTTCCCTATATTTGAAACGGATGACCAGTATAAGTAACAATCACCAAAAAAGCAAGAGAGTAAGCAAGTCAAAGTAGAGATGAGATCAGTCTGCATCTATAGGCCAAACTTTTCACTGATATCACTCTAGATGTCTAAGCACCTTTTATAGTTTGCTGTTGACTTTGGAAAATCTGATGTGCCCTCCTGAACCACACACATAAATCTGCTTTTTTCTGGAGGGGGTTTGTATGTGTGTGGGTGTTACTTTTGGATTTGCTACAAACTTATTTCTCCATATTGGTGGAAGTACCACAATTGTGTCAGATGGCTGTTACACAAGAAAAACAGGAACATCATTTCTTACTCTTCTACATTAGTTAGTTTTGCTTGAACTCAGTTGCTGGTCCAGCAACTTCACATTTCAAATTACATTATACTCTGTTAATGCAAAATTTTCAGGTAAAGTAATTGAAAACATATCTCATTTATTGAAAATAAAGTGCAAGATGGCTAATTCAACACATAAAAGGTACACTAATCAAAGTCACTTGGCTATTACTATTATTGGTTCTTTTAGGCAAATACAGTTCCACCACTATTTCACCTGATATTTCTATCTCATGTCTAGGATTTTATATTCTTTATTCTCCACTGCATATAGAAAAATATAGACTTGCTTTGAAAACAATAAAAATGTATGTCTGGCTTTGGGCACTTTTGATATCCATATGTTCTCAGGGTTTTAATAATGGTTTAATGCACTAATATAATTCTATGTGCTTTTTACATCAACATTAACTTTTTAACTGAATTTTATATATTTTCTATATTTTTAATTACTTTTCCTTTAATATTTCTAGGGTTTATTTAACTTTTATTGTGGTATTCTCTCCTTTATTTCTGTAACAGCTATCAATCTCCACTGCATAGATTCTTCAGTATTGCCACTCTCCTGTTCTCCTGTATTAACTTTTTAGCTTCATTTGCCCCAGGCATACCCATCTGTCACACAAAATCAACTTTAATATGCATCAAGGAAATCTCAGACCCTTAATCAGGGAGGGAGATAGCAAAGAAAGGGTATATTTGGATATTTATCTAAAGCTTCATTCTGGAAAGATGGATTTATGATTTGTGTCCTATACAGAGAACTCATCTTTTACCATGCAAGAGATATGACCATGGGCAATCCAGTCCTATAATCATTAAAAAAGGGAAATACCCTGTCACTCTAATATTCTGTCCAAAAAGCCTAAGTCCTGCATATTCTGCTGCTAGCTGCTATTTGTTCTATGTGTGTTATTGTATTCGCTCCAGAAACCAGGTTTCAGGAATGATGGATAACACATCATTGCACAGGGTGCCAAGTCAGCTGGTCACTGTGTTGGGTCTCTTTCTGATTTAACTGTCCACCCATTTTACTTTACATCCTCTTCCCCACTTTCAGTTGAAACTCTTAAGTCTCCCCATTCCCAGTGAATACTGCTGTCATTATGCCATGTTAGACATCTTTCAATTATGATGATTACCTTGCAACTGAGATAGGACTTTAGGCAGCTTCTATTCATCTGCTTTTGGTTGTTTTGTAAGTAGTGGCTTGCCTTGTGACTTAAATGTTTTAATTTGTGTGATGTGCTGACACTGATCAAAATTAGGAAGAAAGCATAATGGTGCCATGACCTTGCCTCAGCTAGAAAACTTGCATAAGATATTAGAAAACTGCACAGATATAAATGCGTTTTTGTCTAATCAATTAATTATACTGTTCTGAGGTTAAGTTGCTCCTCACTCTATTTGTGCAGGTTAACTGATAAATCTACACAAATGCAAGAAACAGATTTTGATTTTTTTTTTTTTTTCAAAAAAAATCCTTGTAGGACTCTTTAGTTATATAAAATTAAATGCAGTAGAAATGCAATATTAAAAGAAGTTCAAAAATTCACTTTCTTTACTGATCAGAATAGTGTTTTATACAACAGAGTCTACACAACATTTTGTAATGAGCTCTTTAGGAAATGATGTAACTCATATTCTGTAAGATAAATGGGCAAATGAGAAGTGAAAAAATTTAATACATCATATCATGTTCTGTAGATAGCAACTTAGACAACCAAATGTGGACAGACAGCAGAATCTCCTTTTACTTTCTAGTAAAGGTAAGCAAGTAGTGTTCAGAGTGATTGGTACAAAAAAGATACTGATCATGTCTGTAAAATTTTGGCTTTGGTAAGGCCCTTCAGTTACCCCTACCATTCAACCAATGACTCTAAGAAAAAGTACTTAACATGGTAAAACTTCAGAGGCACCTATCATCAAGTTATTAAAATATTAACTGATTATGTCTTTTGCAAGTGTATGGAACAGAAATATTGCTGCCCCCCAAAAAAGAAAACCCGTATTTGCAACTCAGTCTGCATTAAGTGACGAGCTATGAGGCCTACTTTTCCCTCAACAGATGAAACCTGACAGAAAGGCCAGCCTGGGAAATCTTTTAATGTCATAGTTTCCAAAAGACTGTATTTTAAGTTTTGAGTCTACCAGTTTTAACCTGTATGTGACTTAGGTGAATGATGTGATTTTTTGTAATGACAAAATACAAGGGATATTACTTATACAGCAGAGAGAAAACTGAAAGTCTGAATCTTGAAATGGAAAAGCTTGTACAATATTGTTAAGATAAGGGCAAAGACTGTTATAAACAGAGATTTGTAGGCATGAGAGAGAACTCAATATTCTCAATATTAGCACATGCTTCTCCCTGGGTGGCTGTCATTAGTCTGTGAGCATATAAAGATCAATTGCCATCCTCTACTTTGGAAAGGGTAACTTTGGTGTATGAAACAATACAGACAAGCTGATAGAGCGATCTCGTCACTAAACTATATAATGTATAAATAAGATAATTTTGATTTAAAGAAGAATCTGCTGGTGCTTTAATAAATTTTCAGTGTCCAGTGTTAGTTCAGAGAGGTTTGTTAGAGAGAGATTCCTCTGCAAGACTCACATGCTTGGGAACTCTCTTCTATTATGAGTCTTCTTTGACAGCTGATCAAAGAGAAAATTGAGAGAGAGACTACAGCTGTAAAAAAAATTGCCAGCAGTTGATGGAGTGTAATCAAGCGTAGCTGATAGACTACCAGTAGCTTGATATGCATCCTCCCCTTAAACAAGGACACTGCTAATGGTTCAGGCGTAACAGGGAGGGTTTCAGAACCCCATTTACTAGCAGACTTAGCCAGTAGCTTGAAAAAGCTAGTGGTCCAGAATGGGCACTCTGATTGTATTTGGGTTTGAGGAGGTTCCCTCTTCCCTGGAAACTCCATGGGGCAGGTTGTCTCAGAAATAATGCTCCTCCTTTGCCAGGGTTGTGCCCTCACAGTTGGCAGCTATGTGTCTGCAGTGAATATTTCACATCTATGTCTTTTCTCAATGGGGAAGACTGAAAAGTATGGAATGCAGCTTGAAAATCTACCTAATTACTACAGGGTAGTAGGATATATACTAGCAATAAATCTGTAAACCAATCCCCAAAGAGATTATTTTCACAAATCTATGTATGCTGGGTCTATACTCATCAGGACAGGTTACTAAATGAGTTTCGCCTGCCTGGTTTGACAAAGGATGAATTCAGGAAAAAAGCAGAGTGAGAGAAGCTAGTGATGTACTAAAGTCATGCTAGTTGTGTCATCTTATAATTGTTTTCTGAATGGGATGGAAGAGGAAGGTATCTCCTGTCATTGTAACATTGAACTAAGTGGAGAAGCCTTTCTGCCTGGATGGAATTGAATAATGAAAACTGTCATTGCACAAGTCCATTCTGAAATATTATGGTATCTGGTTCTGACATTGATATGTTCAGGCCTTCTATTTTTCTCAGTTAATTGGGTAAAAATTAATAACTTCTGCCCATTATTGTGTTAGCCTATATGTTGGAAGGGATGAATGCAAATAAATGCGTAAGTGTAATCTCAATTAACTGCTGAAGACTCTCCTGGAAACTTCTCGAGACTGTCCTGGAAGGAACATAGTGCCATTGATCTGATTTAGTCAAAAAGGGCTGGGAAGATTTGCAGTAAAAGCAATATTCTTCCTACAATTTCAGTAGATTATGCTCAGACTTGTTTTCAAGATAATTTGAGAATAAACTTGACATTTATGGAAATATTCAGGCAGTAACTGAGTAATTTTGATTTTGAGAAAGAGATCCTTTCAGAGTCTTCCCCTTGCCCCTTTAAATGTCAGAATGTTTTAATATTCATTATTTTTATACCTGAAAGAAATATTGGAAACCTCAGAGAACATCATGATTGATATTTTTACTGATCAACTTAGAGTGCAGGGAATCTTGAAATCAACCTAGAAATATAAGACAGGAGATACAATATTGTGCTTCCTACACGATGGTTTTCTAGTTTTACTTCTCTCTCACAACTTTAATGATTTAAAACAAAATTTTAATACAACTTTTCTTGTTAATTGCTTTTGCAAGAGATTGACTGTTTTATTCTGATGTGACTCTTGGGAGACTGAGATACTGACTGAGCCTCGCTAGCTCACCTTGGCAGGAAACTTGTTAGCTCTCTCCAAAGGAGGTAGGAAAGGCAGTTTCTCTCAGATATTTGAGAATGCAGACAAAAAAGGGAGATGGAATGAGCTGGAATTCATTGTTTGTTTCCGTTTAACCTCCTGCTAATACAAATTTCCAATAATGGATGAATGCTGATCCAGGACAGCCCATGTTGACACTCTGAAGACCTTCTGTTCAGAACCTGAAATTATCACAGCCTTTAGTATCTTTTTTTTTTTTAATTTCTAAATATTTTAAATTACATTGTCCAAATAGTTTGTGTTTTCTAAGGTGTTAACTGCAGTTTCCATCAGTACTAAGAGGCACCATAAAGTCACTGATCACCCTAAACCAGTCATTTTTTCAAAATTCAAACCCAAAATAAGGTGACAAAAATGCTCTGACACATTAATGAGTTGCATGTTGGTTGTACCTGCACACTTCCATTTTACTGCTTATCACTATATTTTCAAAACATGAACCATGGTATAATCTGATGGCCAACACAGTACCCTGACAACCCATGCCCTCTGCACCCTTACATAATTACAGGCTTTGGAAATGTTTCCCCTGACTCTTTCAGGAAGGTGGAAAACTGGTATGTGTTTTCTTTCTTCTTCAGGATTCTGTCTTGCCTTAAGAAGCACAGACCAGCCTGGCCTCAGCCTATATATCTGTCTTGAAGTCAATGAAGATAGCTTATTTCACACAAGGTGAAACTCTAGCACTCTGTTTTACTTCCCCTGGTCACTAGACTCCTGTGACTATTTAGTGGCCTTTGCTTTATTATGCATCTGTCACAGCATCACAGAATCGTCTAGGTTGAAAAAGACCTTGAAGATCATCCAGTCCAACCATCAACCTAACACTGACAGTTCCCAACTACACCATATCCCTTAGCACTAAGTCAGCCTGACTCTTAAACACTTCCAGGGATGGGGACTCCACCACCTCCCTGGGCAGCCCATTCCAACACCTAACAATCTCTTCTGGAAAGAAATGCTTCCTAATATCCAGTCTAAACTTGCCCTGGTGCAACCTGAGGCCATTCCCTCTTGTCCTATTGCTTGTTACTTGGTTAAAGAGACTCATCCCCAGCTCTCTTCAACCTCCTTTCAGGGAGCTGTAGAAGGCGATGAGGTCTCCCCTCAGCCTCGTCTTCTCCAGACTAAACACCCCCAGTTCCCTCAGCCGCTCCCCGTACGACCTGTGCTCCAGACCCTGCACCAGCTTCGTTGCCATTCTCTGGACACGCTCGAGTCATTCAATGTCCTTTTTGGAGTGAGGGGCCCATCACTGAACATAGGAATCGAGGGGTGGCCTCAGCAGTGCCGAGTACAGGGGTAAGATCCCTTCCCTGTCCCTGCTGGCCACGCTATTGCTGACACAAGCCAGGATGCCATTGGCCTTCTTGGCCACCTGGGCACACTGCTGGCTCCTGTTCAGCCGGCTGTCAATCAACACCCCCTGGTCCCTCTCTGACTGGCAGCTCTCCAGCCACTCCTCCCCAAGCCTGTAGCGCTGCTGGGGGTTGTTGTGGCCCAAGGGTAGCCCCCGGCATTTGGCCTTATTCACACTCCTCCAGTTGGCCTCAGCCCATGGGTCCAGCCTGTCCAGGTCTCTCTGCAGAGCCTCCCTACCCTCAAGCAGATCAACACTCCCACCCACCTTGGTGTCATCTGCAAACTGACTGAGAGTGCACTCGATCCCCTCGTCTAGATCATCAATAAAGATGTTAAACATGAGTGGCCCCAACACCGAGCCCTGGGGGACACCACTCGTGACGGGCCACCAACCGGATTTAACTCTGTTCACCACAACTCTTTTGCCCCGGCCATCCAGTCTGTTTTTTACACAGTAAAGTGTGTGCCAATCCAAGCCACAATCAGTCTTCATGTGTAGTGACAGTGTATAGAGCACAATTCAGCAAGTGATATGCAACAGATGCACACACACAAAAAAACCTTCAATAAATTTGGTGCTAGCCTACACATGGTTGTTGAAATATCTTGAGAACTGGTATATTCCAAACAGGGCTGCAAAGGCTCCCACCTGGAGCCCTTGGTCATTACTGGATGGAAGGTGAGGGAGAAACACATAATGATGTCTCCTTTTTTATTGCTATAGTCTCAGTGAAGTCCAGTTGTCAGCTTTGAGATTGGTCTTATATTACCACAGTATTACTACACTGGGCTGAGATCATATTGAAATGATCCTCCAAGGGCTACCTGAAATAACCTTCTGGCCATTTTATCTCTGTAACTTGACATTAGAAGACATTCAGAGAAAAACACATGAGCTGCCACAGTCAGTTACTAACTTAAAATCATTAAATGAGAAGCAAAGTATGTAGACTGATGGGATGTTCTTTGTCAGATGAAATGAGAGAAACCAAACCTGCTACTAGTATAACCTGGCCCGATGCTGGCAAAATCAGTGGAAGCTGGTTGCTTATTCCAGTAATCTACTTGGCTCAGTGCCTTGTGGTCTTGCCTCATGGGGCACTAAAAATGGCTACATTTTAAAGGACAGTGATCACATGCAAAAGTGGAATACACATATTGCTGAAAACACTTTGTCACCAAATGGCTCAGAAAACAGAACAGGTAAAAAAATATTTATATTGGTTGGTAATAGTTGGTAAAATCAAACACACATTAAGATTCAAGGTAATTAAGAGAAGATTTCAGTGGATTAAAATGTTGTCACAGGATAATGGTCTCCCACTGATAGATAAATTCTGAGAATATTTGCTTTCTAAATAAGAAGCATTAACCAGTAGCAAAATACTTAAACCATTCATTAGTTTCTGATGTAGTGAGGAATTAAACAATTAAAAAAGAAACAAAACAATTAATTGGTACTGGGATGGTGGAGTTGTAACAGTTACAATAAAGACCAACCTTTAAATTGGAAAATAATGCTTTGTCTGATTGGAACTCAAACCTTGCTCACAGTGATGGCAAGGCAAGATGAGAGCCAGGGACAGAAAAAAAAACAGTTGGCAACCCTGTGGGAAAATAGAAACCAGCTTAAAACTAACACAGATCTAAAGTCTTCTTTCTTTCTATTTCTTTCCCTTCCTTCCTTCCTTCCTTCCTTCCTTCCTTCCTTCCTTCCTTCCTTCCTTCCCTTCTTTCTTTCTGGGAGGATTCTTTTTTGCAGTAAATTTAAAAAACTATCAGTTTGTCTACACATCCAGCCTTGCTCTTCCTGTTCACATATGCCATGAGTACGACAGTCATATAAACAAATTACCTAGATCTGACTTTTGATTTGTATAGTGCATCCAAGAAAGAGTACATGAAATTTTAGATAGGTCTAATTTTAATATCTATAGGATAAAGCTTATAGATATCATATGAATAGTTGACACAAAGCAGGCAAATTAATCTAATATTTATAAAGGTACTTAGGTCCCTATCACTTCAGGTGCCAAAATGCAGAGCTTCACAGTCTCTGTGTTGCTACTGCCTAATTTAGAAGGCATTTATTTTCGACCAGGATGGTTCTTAAAGCACACTGATTTCTGCCAGAAGGAGTGTACAAATCCCTGTAAGTGCTGATGTTGGCCAGAATTTGAATGGGAGACTTAATGAATTTGAAGTTTGTCTCCCTAACATTTTGGGATAAGCCTTATAGATTGTATATTGTGCTTTCCCAACATCCTAGCAATGCTAGAGAAAAACTGTTATCCTAGTGAAAAGATACTAGTGTACAGGAATAACTGCCAGAACTGGCAGAGACTTTTCCTCTCTTCCTCTTTCTATAGAAACTTTTCCTCTGTTGACAATGATAATTATCCAGTGAGGCTAAAAGAAATTTTTAGCTTGATAGTGAGAAGGTAGGGAAGGATAATGACTCTAAACTTGTTAACAGGAAACTTATCCATGAGACCTGGTCTCTAGGCTGTGTTCCAACTAATATTTAAATATTTTACATACAGGGAAATTTCCACGGAAATGAGAAAAGTCCTTCAAAGTACCCATCACTAAGCTGTTTGGTCACTCCTTGGTACATGAACATGTGTTTTTTGCTCCTAATTGAGCTGAGGAAGGACATGAATTCATTCTACACATCTCATCTAAGTACTTTAACTCCTAAACACCATTTAAAAATGGGGGAGGACTGACCTGAACTTGGTGATTATGATTTTCATAAGCAGGTAGAAGTGCTAAGATTACAACAGTGAGCTGTAAACCTTTCCTCAATGATTTCTCATTTTTACTGTAGGCATTACTGACTCAGCACACTGATAACTGTGCACACTTTTACAAGTATCTTAACTTTTTCTACCTTTGAACAGTGGAGTCTAGCTATCTTATATAAGGGCACAGATGGCATTACTTTTTATGGCTTTTCTGATGAAAACCTTCCACATTACTGAGTTAACACCTAAACTCTTACTGTGGATCTGGACCCAAGATAACATAGCTAGCTCAAACACTGCTTTATCCATGTAAAAGATCCAACTGGAATTTTAGACAGCCATTGACTTAATTCAGCCCAAATTAATGTGCATAACATGAGAAAACGTATTATACACATGTCATTTCATCTGTCTGTGTATATCTGTTGCTCTAAAATATACAGTCATTTTTCAGGTTGTTCATAATTATAAATTCTCAACTCTAATGTTGCGGTGCAAGACAGAAGTATTTAAAAGCCATATTTTAAAAAAAGAGTGTAGTAGTTGTAGTTCACTTATGTACAAGTATGTATCTCCATAGAGAAGGCACATGTATACATGGTGTCAAGTAATCTGGCAGAAATGAAGATATAAATGATATTTTATTTTCTTGATAATTCAAATAACTTGTTCTAATATATACACTGTAAGCACTTTAAAATACACTTTTTAAAACTCTAGAGATATTTCTCCTCTGTCTCCACATACATTCAAGAATAGAACTATGTATAAAGTTCATAATAAAGTTAAGTTCCAAGTCAGCAAAAAATCAAACTCTCTAGAGTCTATTCTTTGTGCTGCTACTACATTAACAATGGTATGCTCATTTAGCATTTAACAGACGATTGTACTTGACATTATGTACAAAAAGCTCTAATCATGAAAGCTTGGGTAATCTAAAACCCATCCCTGACAAGATTTCACTGCTGGAAGTCTAATTTCAAAATGTCAGCCAAGGCTGAGGAGCCATATATTACATGCTCATTAAATGTAATAAATCCATCACAAACTTTTCAAAATTTGCTACAATCTTGCCCGTAACCCTGGAATGAATGTGAGACCATACAAAAATGAAAAAATGTTGCCTTTCATGCTATGTGATATATGAAAATGAGGCTTAATAAGGCTAACTGCTTTTATCTTTCTGCGATTTAAATTATACTTTCCAACTATTTAAGTGACTGGAAATCTATAAGGTCTCTACATCTTTGAAAGTTCACATTTTCTAAATATATGTCTTCACCTCATGGTATGTCATAAGTACATCACAAGGGAAAGAGTATAATGACAAAAAATTTAGAAAGACTCTGAATGTAAACAGCTTTATCAGTGTGACCTCTTCTTTTTAATTTAAATGAAACTTTACGCTGTAGTTAAAAATCCAAACAAATCTGACGTATATATTAAATATACCATTTTAGAGGTCCTATTTTGTTACAAAATGTGTATAGAAACCAGTGTTACAAAATAGCCCTCTTCAGATAAGTGCGCAGACTAGTCAACATAAAAAATGGGGCACCTACAGTTAGTCCCTCAATGTGACAGGGAGCAGTGCAGCGCACTGATCCTAAGGCATCCCTGGATGCACTGCTCCATCACTGGGAGCAGTGGGGCTGTAACAGCGCCACACTCCCACCATCTGCTGTGCATAAGCCTTTGTCCAAGGACCAGCCTAACTGCTGCTGAAGGACTGCAGCTGATGTGTATTTAGGTAGGCTTGAAAACTCTCTAAACATATGATTACATCCTATTACAATCAACTGCACATTCCTGTTATGGAATTATAATTAATATCAACACTTTCATGCACAAATGCTTGGTATGTTATAATCTTTGTTTAAGAAGGTGTTACTGACAGGCAGTTTGGTTTCACACAGGATCAGAAGGAGGAAACATTTTTTAAAATTTAAATTATCTCAGGACAGCATTTGAATTCCACAGCTGTTGCTTTGTATAAATTAGTCCTGAGTTTTACTTCCTACTAGTTTCAGAAGAGCAGAAGACTCCCAACCACATTTTAACCTGAAGACCAGTAGTACAGAACTTGACAGTGGGAACTTAGGAATGTATCCATTCTTCACCCAGAGCCTGGCTCCCAGAGGGAAAAAAATGCAGTGTTAGGCGTTTTTTATTAGGAGGTTGGCTCTGTTGCTGTGGGTTAGATGTACTCTCAGAACACAGAACACTTAGGCCCTCCAAAGCTAGTACTTGGGGAAATATCTGGTTTCTGTATCATACATGGGTTTGGAGGCAACTAAGCAGTTCAGCTCCATAGAGAAAGTGTGTTTTGCAGCAAGTATGAAATTATATTCTGGGAGTCTTGAGATTTTATATATATATATATATTCAACTAAAGGTGTCCAGATTTTGTTTCTGAATATCCTGCAAGACTCAAATGTTTGAGTCCTTCCACAAAAGGCAAAACCACGAACCACTACATTTGGCACAGAATTTGTACTGACTTCAGTAAGTCTAGACTACTGCATTTTGAAAGATATTTCACACTTATCATTGGGGGAATAACCCATGGAAATGTGCTTAATGCTTAAAATATAAACAGATTTAAATCCAATAGTCTATGCATCTGTAATATTTTCAACTGCTTTAAGTTTAGCCGCTACAATGTAATTAGAGTTGATGACCAGTGTGCTTGCATATTCACAGAATCACAAGATCATTCAGGTTGGAAAAGACCCTTGGGATCATCGAGTCCAACCATCAGCCCTACTTTACAAAGTTCTCCCCTACACCATATCCCCCAACATCTCATCCAAACAACCCTTAAACACATCCAGGGATGGTGACTCCACCACCTCCCTGGGCAGCCTATTCCACTGTCTGACCACTCTTTCTGTGAAAAATTTTTTCCTAATGTCCTGTCTGAACCTCCCCTGTTGCAGTTTAAAGCCGTTCCCTCTTGTTCTGTCACTAATCACCTGTGAGAAGAGACCAGCACCAACCTCTCTACAGTCTCCTTTCAGGTAGTTGTAGAGAGTGATGAGGTCTCCCCTCAGCCTTCTCCGCCTCAAACTGAACAGTCCCAGCTCCTTCAATCTCTCCTCATAGGATCTGTTCTCCAGGCCCTTCACCAGCTTCGTTGCCCTCCTCTGCACTCGCTCCAGCACCTCGATATCTCTCTCGTACTGAGGTGCCCAAAACTGGACACAATACTCCAGGTGTGGCCTCACCAGTGCAGAGTACAGGGGGACTGTCACCTCCCTACTTCTGCTGGTCACACTATTTCTGACACAAGCCAGGATGCCGTTGGCTTTCTTGGCCACCTGGGCACACTGCTGGCTCATGTTCAGCTGCTTGTCAGTTAGAACCCCCAGATCCTTCTCTTCCAGACAGCTCTCCAGCCACACCTCCCCAAGCCTGTAGCCATGCATGGGATTGTTGTGGCCCAAGTGCAGGACCTGGCACTTGGCCTCGTTGAAGCTCATCCTGTTAACATTGGTCCACACATCCAATCTATCCAAGTCTCTCTGTAGAGCCTCCCCATCTTCATGCAGATTGACACTCCTGCTTAACTTGGTGTCATCTGTGAACTTACTGATGATACACTCTATGTCCTTATCAAGATCATCAATAAAGATGTTGAACAGAAATGGTCCCAACACCGAGCCCTGAGGATCACCACTTGTGACCGGCCACCAGCTGGATTTAGCTCCACTGACCACCACTCTCTGGGACCGTCCATCCAGCCAGGGCTTGACCCAGCAGACCGTTCAGTCATCCAGGCCATGGGAAGTCAGTTTTTCTATGAGAATTAAATGGGGAACTGTGTCGAAAGCTTTTCAAAAATCCAGGCAGACAACATCCATAGCTTTTCCCTCGTCCAATAGTCAGGATATTAGTATTTTAGCATATTAGTACTTTCAAGAAAAAGGTGAGTTATTAGCATTGTCTTATTAACAAAAGTCTCTGGATAAATGCTAAATATCATCCTAAACCTTCTAGTTAGATTAAGAAATAAATTCTTTCTACCCTAAAGGTAGAGAAGGTTTTGAAAATCAGGCTAGGTTCTCTATGGCACATGAACTTTTGCTTATACATGGCAAAATCAGTAACTGAAGAGCCACAAAGTTAAAGTTAAATCAGTTTAATATTACATTACAAATCTATACTAATGTTTCAGATCAAATATTAAGTTTTCTGCTGAAATGGAAGAATCTAGAGGCATAAAGAAAGTGGCATAGTCACTCAAGAGAGCACAACCTGTCAGTTCTTTTTGTAGAAGGATTGGAACACCCACCGTCCCCTGGGAACCTGTAGGCAAATCAACCCCACTAGCTGTTTAAAAATGTTAACATGGCAGCCTTGTCACTATTGTGATTGCTCACAGAAAAACCTAATAGAAATAGTAATAAATTCAGCTGGATATAATGTCATGACTACTTAACATAAGACATGACTTGACTCTCAGCTCACTGAAAAGCAACTGTATCATTGCACAAAACAAGATCCAATTCAAGCTGCTTGCTCATGGACCCATAACACGTTCACAGCTTCTTATTGCCATAAAAGCTGATGATACTTCCTTCTTACAAAATAAAATGCCACGAATGTGAGACAAGTGATACAGGAAATCACATGATGCGTAGAACCAGATGTCAAATATGCAGAAAAATATCCAATGTACTTTTACAGTAAAGACTTCAGCTACTGTCAAACTCATTAAAAGGCTAAACATTATTTTGAACTCTGAAATATTTCTGAAGTAAGGAAGGCTTATTGTTAATTGAATTGTTCAAATCAATAAATATTAACTTACCTCAAATGAGACTAAAGGAATATATAAATGGTACTACGTACTGATATTTATTAGAATATTGTAATATAAAAAAGAAAAAAAAAAGGTATGTTTTTGGTTTTCAAAAGAATATTTTTCAAACATATCTTCAAAGAAAACATCAAAAATAGCATATTACCTTTTGATTCAGTAGCTTACGCTGTGGGTTCCTCATGCCTTTGTGTTTAGATATTTTCGTTAATTTCTTTACGTATCTACCACATTGCCTTTGTTTTCATCATTTGCTCGTATTGCAAATGCATCAACAAGACGTTACATTTTGACATCAGGATTCTCGTTGATTTAATCACTAATGGGCTGTATGGTCTCATGCATACTTTTAGATCACATCATAATAAAGGGAGCTGTGTATTTGAAAGTAAAAATTAATATATATGACTGGTTCCTATTTGGAAAATCCTGCACTTATCAGTATACACACATAGGCACGTATATATACTCTCGTACATACATGCACAAAGAAATATTCTATAGGAGTTTCTGGAGTTCTTCAGCATTTATTCCAAACTGCTCTGGAATTGCATATTTTCAAGAGATGCACTGAATATTCTCCAAGAATCTAAAATACAGATTTATTTTTTTTTTAAAGAATAATTCAAATACAGAACACTTACTATTTTGAATGAAATATACAGGACTTTTCCATAAGGGTGTTAAGTATGTGAAACTTGAATTATTGTTCAGGAACAATGATTTAAAAACTAACTGGTACACAGAGCTGGGTGATAACAGTCACTTCAGATTTTTTACAATGCCACAATCACTACAACAAAAGGCCTGTCTTAAAGCGAAATGTTGCACAGGTCCCAGAGCTTTGGTGGGGCTCCGAAGAATTCACTTCAGAATTAGGGTCTAATTCAGTTGCAGGCACTATCATCTATCAAATTCTGTTGATTAAATGTTCTGTTACTACAGTTGTGTAACAAATGGTTAGATCTTTTCCTCTGAAATACACTCAATGTCTTGAAAACTGTCTCATCAAAAGAGGTGGCTTAAAAAAAAAAGATTGGCAAAGAAGGGCATCCCACAAGTAAACAGGTTAGTATTATGACAAATACAAATTTTGCTTCTGTGTTCGATTTGCCACAATTAGTCTTTCATGACATTATCTAAAAGTATATCAAATGTATGGTATGTTGGTATTTTGGCAGGCATAGTCAATATAAAATAGTGTTCCTTGGATAAGTCCTATGTGAAACACATTAGTCCTGTTCCAGCAATATCTGTGAAACTACTTGGGCCTTTCTCCACTCTGGTGCCAACACATACTGCTGAATAAAAATCCATAATTTCCAAAGCACTGCAGGGTTTTAAGCTTAATTTCAAAGCGCTGCAGGATTTTATGCTGCACAACCCCCATTACAATCTGGGGGCATTGTGCAGCTTAGAAAGCACTGTATGGAAAATCTACCCCTAAATGAGAGTTGGGAAGGAATGAATCTCCTATTTGGAATTAAAGAAACGGAAAGAAAAGGGCCCATTCTTTTACTCTTTAACAAGCAGCTAGAAGAAAAGAAGAAAGAAATATTTGCTACTATCTTTGAGCTATTTTGTGCTGAGCACTTGATAGAAAGCAATTGTAAGCTAACTGCTTAACCAGGCAGCAAAGGGTTTACGGCCTGTTTGCATTTTGAAAGGAATACAGAGGAGGTGAATTAGACTTCAGGCTTGATTTTCACCATTTATCTTTATCTAGTGACTCATACCTATGTGCGATGATTGTGATGGTTTTCAAGTAGTTCTGCTGTTACACTATACCTGCCATTTCATAAGGGTTTACTGGCTACAGGTACAAGCTGACTGACAACCCAGCCCTGTTTAATTTTTGTCACCCAGCCCATAGTTTAACATGGATTTTAAAAGGTAGATTTTAGTAAACATGGATATAGTGCTAGATACAGAGAAGTAACATGGTGTTCTGAATATCAATCTAATGTTCTCAATCTCTGACAGCACAGAGATAAAAAAAGGCCTAAGATCAGCCTGGAAGGTGGGTGTGTAATAAACAATCTGTTTATTTATTTACTGAGTTCAATTTTCTCTGTTTAAAATGTTTAATTCTTTTGGTGGATTGAAAAACCCCAATTTTATAAAGGTAGATTTGATTTTTAAAAGGTAATATTAGTCAAAAATTAATCAAAACCCACCTGGCCTACTTTAAAAGATAACAGAATAGATTGAGACATGAGTATAGCATGGGAGATAGTGACATTCAGCTTGCTAAAGAGAAAAAAAAAGCCACACAGTGTGATTTCCTATAATAGCATAAAGGCACACAGGAACAGGGCAATCACATGACAGAATGGATGCTTTTGCGAAGGGACTTCAGAACAAGCCTTTAGATCCTTGGGCTCCCTCGCACTTATGCATGAGGCAGTTTCTCAGTCCTGCTCTGTGCCGTGGGGCCGTCAGAGTGTCAATGATCACTGTCTGGTCTAGGATATAACCCCCCCAACTAGGGCTACTGAATTTTGAGTGGAAGCCTTTTAAATAATTATTCCACAATATGTGAAAATACTACATACAGCACCATTGCATAGTATAATTCTATAATAAATAGATAGTAATATAGTTTCAGCTCCCCACTGTCTTTTAAACTGTAGTTCAATAACAAAAAGAAAACAAAAACATTTGTTTTTGAGAAGCACAGCAATGGAGAACTGCTTGCACACCATGGAGGTCTCAGTAGTATATGATGAGAGTCTCACTGAGCTATCACATCTCAAACCAACACTTCCCTTTATTTCTCATTTTTCTATCTGTGGGGCAGAGCTACTGCATTCAATTGTTATAACCGAGCTTGTGTACTGAGTTTACACAGCCAGGTTTGGGTAGTAGTGGGGCTACAGGAGTGGCTTCTGTGAGAAATTGCTAGAAGCTGCTCCCATGTCCAACAGAGCCAATGCCAGCCGGCTCTGAGATGAACCCACTGCTGGCCAGGGCTGAGACCATCAGTGATGGTGGTAGCACATCTGTGATAACATACTTAAGAAGGGGAAGAAAAACCTGCTGCAGAACAGCAGCAGAAGAGACAAATGAGACTATGTGAGAAACAACTCTGCAGCCCCCAAGGTGAGTGAAGGAGGAGGGGCAGGAGGTGCTGCAGGCACCGGGGCAGAGATTCCCCTGCAGGCCGTGGTGCAGCCCATGGTGAGGCAGCTGTGCCCTGCGCCCGTGGGGGGGCAATGGGGGGGCAGAGACCCATCTGCAGCCCGGGGAGGACCCCACGCTGGAGCAGGGGGATGCCCAAAGGAGGCTGTGAACCCGTGGGAAGCCCACGCTGGAGGAGGCTCCTGGCAGGACCTGTGGCCCCATGAAGAGAGGAGCCCACGCTGAGCAGCTTTGCTGGAAGAAATTATGACCCCATGGGGGACCCACGCTGGAGCAGTTATGAAGAACTGCAGACTGTGGGAATGAATCATGTTAGAGAAGCTTGTGGAATACTGTCTCACATGGGAGGGATGCCACCCTGAAGCAGGGGAAGAGTGTGAGGAGTCCTCCCCCTGAGGAGGAAGGAATGGCAAACAGGTGATGCAACCCCCATTCCCTGTCTGCCTGCAATGCTGGGTGGGAAGGAGGTAGAGAATTTGGGAGTGAAGTTGACCCCAGGAAGAAGGGAGAGGTGGGAGGAAGGTGTTTTAAGATTTGGTTTTATTTCTCATTATCCTAGTCTGATTTGATTGGTAATAAATTAAACTAATTTCCCCAAATCAAGTCTGTTTTGCCAGTGATGGTAACTGATGAATGATCTCTCCCTGTCCTTATCTTGACCCACAAGCCTTTTGTTACATTTTGTCTCCCCTGTCCAGTTGAGGAGGGGAGTAATAGATTGGCTCTGGTGGGGCACCTGGCATCCAAGCAGGGTCAACCCACAACAGCTTGAAAAGTTTAACTTATCCTCCCTGAGAAAGGGATTTTGATAGTTTGAAGGCAACAGCAGAAGAGATCATAGCCATTACTATGAAGAGATTATCTGTTGAGAAATTTGACAGTCAAGGCAAAGGAGAACTTCATCAGAATGAAAAAGTGGACAAGAAGTGTAGAGGGACAAAGTAAGTAGGAAGATCCCTGCTTCGCAGGAAAAGAAAGAGAGGCAGAAGAGAGGGTGAAAAAAATAGAACAGAGAGGATCTTTCCTTCTTCTAAAATGTAAATCCTTGAGGAAGTTGTTTCTGTCAGAATTCAGGTTGGAGCATTGGACAAACCCTCCTATAGTCCAGGGACGTTATGGGTTCCTCTGTAAGAAATGATCTAGAAACAAAACCCACCCAACTGGCCAGAGCCACTAAAGATTTCAGTACTATAGTTGGATGCTGCCTCTCTTTCCTATGAGTTCCAGTGCCTTGTCATTACCAGAAAGTTGTTTACCAGTGAAATTCAAATGCTGAAGAAAACCCACATGATCAGAAAGTAAGCCATCTTCTCTCTTTGAAAATGGAGAAGACCCATGTAGAAGCCCGTGAATTCCCAAATGTTGTCTTTTATCATAATGTTGGATGAGAAAGAAACAAGGAAACAATATCAAGGAAGTCAAACAAATGGAACGGTGAGGAAAGCCAGAACAGAAGTAGATTACAAATCATAAAAGCAAGGGAAACAATAAATGAAGAAAGAAGATAAAAGAAATGAAGGGAACAAAAGAAAAAGAAAGGGGAACTGATGAAAGAAGTGACTGTGCAATGACCCTTTTACTTTCTTAATCATTAATTTGAAAACATTATTTTTTTCACATGAAGGCCTGAAGAGAAAACCTCCACTCACTATGAACACTTCTTGCAAGAAGGAGATAGGAATAGAAAACGCAGCCATCAGGACTAGGACCTTTCCCTCTTCATGCCACACAGCAAGGGCTGTGTAAAGTGGTTCTTGGCTCCTACCTAAAGACAGCCTGTCTGGAAGACTCTCCCTCTCTCCTCCTTTCTGACAGTCAGTGACAGACATCATGCCTATGGAGCTCAAGAAGTACTTTACTCCCACCCAAGAAGTGACCTGCATTTTTCACAGTAATTAGGGAGTGAAATAATTTTACTGTGATCCTCTTCTCTGAAAAGCTAGCAGTACCACAGCTTTGTTTTCACAAGGAGGATTTTCCCTTGGACCAAGAGTTGGTGTTCAAGAGAAAAAGAATGGGTAGCTGTCTTGTCTACTGAACATGTTGGTCTGCTGTTCTACACTCAAACTTTCTATGGCCTGGAAGGCACTGCATGAAATTAAATACAGAATAACTGTGTTGTTAGTAAAACATTATCTTAGTTTTTAGCATTTTTTCTTCCTAATTAGAAATCATTAGCATATATAAACATTCTTTTGCCAAAATGTTTTGAGCTCTGTTCCAATTTAGATTTGGTTATTTTGAAAGGTAAATAACCATAAAAATATTAAGCAAAATTCAAAGTTGCACATAAAGCTCAAAGAAATACAGATGTTTACCATAAGCTTCAGATTGAAAGCAAATGCTACTGTATTGTTTTCAGTGTGTGTGACTTCAAATTGCTCCTAAGTAACATAATTATCATTGACTGAGCCTGGGCATTTTATTATATAGAAATTATGACTTATTAAATAATGCATTAGTAGCATTTTAAATGGAATAAAATCCGTTCAGTTATTTTAAACCATTAACCGCATGGCTAACCACATGATTAACACCTGGCTCTACGTCTCCCTGAGTATCAGATTAAACTTTAATGTATATGGGATGCAAACAGTTCCCATGTAAAACAATATGTACTAAGAGAATATCTGCAGAAAAAAAAATAGTATCTTAGTGGGAGGAGATGGATTTTTATCTGGCACAGAGCTATCTTTGTGGAATGCACTAAAATCAGTGAACATCTAAGCAGAGCAGGGAGTATTTTAGAGAAAGATATAAAGGTGCTCCACTCATTCTGACCACATGCGTGGCCTTCTATGTTGTAACCTCTAACTCCTAACATGTAAATCCTTGAGGAAGTTGTTTCTGTCACAATTCAGGTTGGAGCACTGGACAAACCCTCCTACAGTCCAGGGACGTGATGGGTTCCTCTGTAAGAAATGATCTAGAAACAAAACCCACCCAACTGGCCAGAGCCACTAAAGATTTCAGTACTATAGTTGGATGCTGCCTCTCTTTCCTATGAGTTCCAGTGCCTTGTCATTACCAGAAAGTTGTTTACCAGTGAAATTCAAATGCTGAAGAAAACCTACATGATCAGAAAGAAAAGCTTGTATCCTATGAGCTGTCTTCTCTCACTGAAAATGGAGAAGACCTGTGTAGAAGTCCCTGAATTCCCAAATATTATTTGTACCCATCTGTGTATGGAGCAGAAGTTGTGATTCACTTATATACCAGCTTTTGAGGCCTACATATTTAACTGCTATAACCTGTTCAACATGTGAAGTGCTCAGTGGGTGACACTTCCAAATCAGAAGTTTCTGCTAATGCAAAAAATAAATTAATACTTTGGTTCCACTTGTCTGTGATTGTAATCAATAAGAGCAAAGTTTGACCCCTTCACAGAACTACTGCTTCTAGTACAGCTCCTCCCTGTAGGATCTACTCCCCTCGCTTGTGTTGCTGGGTGGAAAGAGAGCATATTTTTTGCTCCATACTACCTGACAGAGTTTCACACCCTAACTTCTTCATAACATCCACTGCTTCTGTGTATCAATTAACATTTGTAGTGTTAAAATGCTCAGAAATGAAGGCTGAACAGTCTTACTACCACTGAAAGTGTCCTCACCTCTGTCCCTCTCTCCATGCTTCTATAGGAGAGCTGAGAGATCTCGATGTTGACATTGAGAACAGAGTGCAAGGTTGATATATTTACTCAAGGTTTTTCCTATGGGAGGGGCAAGTAGGAATAAGTTGAGGCTCTGACTGGAGGGAGAAATAAAATAAAAATGTTTATATCTGTTAATAAATCAAATTGAAAATTTGTTGATGTTGGAAATACTCCCAGAGCCTTAATGATAGGTTTATTTTTATCAACAACAACAATAATTAATAATTAATGCTACATGTCTCTCAGACGCATCTTGGCAACTAAAATTAGCAAGTATAAAATGTTACATTTTAAATACTATACTTAGCATGATGTCTCCTCCTACAAAATCTCCCAGACTACATCCATGTCCATCACGCCCTGGATGACAAGATAATAGCCAAATTACCTTTGGAAAGTTTATATCTGTATTCTCTCTGGTCCTCTGCTGGGAATTCTCTTAGTGGATGCTCTGTGACCTGCACAGATCAGATAAATTTGCCTGCAGAGCCAACCACTGAAATCAGTGCAAACCTCTGTACACACAGCAGTGCCTCTAAACCAATTGTGCTGACAGGTTTGGATCATTGTAGGAAAGCAATCTACCCTTCCAGATGCCAGAAGGCACAGGATTTTTTTGATTTTACTTTTTTAACAGTATTTAGAAACTGGGTAATGTTTTATTAAAGATCTATTTCTATATTTTAGAAGCTACTGAAAACAAAAGCCTCTAGTAAACCATGGTGAGAGATCCAGACTGTCACAGGGCAGTATTGTGATTATGGGCCTAACAAGTTTGGAGAAGAAATAAGCTAGGGACTGTGCTGAAAGGCTACTTGTTTTGTGCATTCATAATAATCCAGTTTTTATTCCCTTTTCTTCAACACCACTTATACAAATTCCTTCCAGAAGTTTAAGGTTTCACAGTGCACTAGCAGATTTCTGCTCACCGGTTTCTAGGGGAGACAAGTGAATCCATGTGACCCAAACCTGTCCTTCTAGCTGACGCATGATGACAGGTTTAAATATAGAGAACAGAAGGACTATGACCTGAGATTAGCAAAGCCTGTATGAATGCTTACTATTTAACTAATACAGTGTAATACTGAGAGATACCAAGGTCCAGTTGTGCTGGGTGCAGTATACAAATATCCTGAACTCCTGCAAAGTGCTTCTTTGACAATGAAACCTCAAAGTGCTTTCTTTGGCTCTACTCTGCTTACCATACCTTTTCACTGAAGTATTGAAACCGAGACCTCCAGGGGTTCAAACACACAATCAAGTCATCACGGCATAACAAGTGTCAGCTGAGCTGTATCAATAACTGTGTGCATGCTCCTAGCCATGGCAACTGCAAGGCAACACAATTTGGCTTCGTTCTAATTCATTTCAGGCTTTGCATTTGCTACTGGCAAAATGCGCACACAGGGATTAATGCCACAACTTGAAGTTTTGAAAGCTTCCTATCTGAAATTGACAGACAATTTCCTACAATTATAAAAACATGATTGATTGTTTAATGACTAATATTTAACTAGGGCAGATATGTTCTTTAGATATTCATGGAATGCGATTAAGACTTCTCAGTAAGGTTTAAAAATCTGACCAGAATATATTTTTACTGATGTTAGATACTATTGATGAATCTTCTATATTAAGGAAGAATTCTTTAGAAATTAATGGAAACAGACACTTGTTCAGGTTTAAACCATTACAAATTTGTTTCTAGAGCAATTTTATGGGATGAGTTCATGAATAGCTACAACAGACAGAGTCCACCAGCAGTTCTTGTCCATCATTCATAGTCTTGATACTGAGGTCTAACTATGATTCCTAACAAAACCATTTTTCTTCCATTGTAGTACAGCTGCAATGCCTTGTGGGATCATTCAGTTCAGTGAAATGTTATTACGATTTTGTATTTACTTTAAAAGATAAGCAGTGCCAAAAATTAAGGGTTTATAACAATAATTAAATTGCTAACACTCAAGCCTGAATTCTGATTGACGTGACATAAGAGGATATGTGGTAAAAAAAAGAGACTTGAAAGCCCTCTTATTTTTAAGAAGTGTAAAATCTCAATGAAAATAACAACAGCTTTACAATTAATCCCATCTTTTTAAAATCCAAGTTTCAATAGCTGTAGGTTCTGACACATTGGGCTTTGTTGTCCTGTATGGCTCAGCTAAGCTTGTTAAGGAAGCCATTCTCATTTTAAGCCTTCACCTAACTTTAAGTGGTATTTAAAGAATAATAAATCTATTTAGATTTCCTAGCCTAAAGAAATTTTTTAGCAAATATGGGATAGGTTGAAGATGTGACTTTTTATGAAATGAAGAGCATAGAGCACAAATTATATGCCATGCTACTAATTAGAGACAGATATATAATCACTTACTAATGGAACAACATTTTGTGCCAACCTTATTCATACTTCCTTCCAACTGCTGGACTCCTTGTGCCAGATATATTTCAGTTTTCTTCAGAAGAGAGAGATACTAACATGTTTTCCATCCTGTTTTTAAACCCAGAAGTCTAGTGCATACTGAACTTTCCTGACATTTCAGAAATTCTATCAGTTTTAACAGCTTGAGGCCTTTTTATTACAAACATGTACATTTCCCTGCAGGGTTCTGGAAATCTCACAATTACATTCATTAAAAATGTCCATGATTATAGCCAAATGCATGCTTCGTAAATTTACCTTTACAGTTTTCTTTCAGTAATTATTCTGAGCATAATTTTCTATTAAATTCCACAATATACCTACTTATTCATTCAAAATGTCAGTTTTATATAAATTTTGACAAAACCATCAAAAGAGAAAAATACTAGAACACAGTTACTGTCAAATTTTTCAGTACCGCGTTTGATGTCTATGGTGTGACTCACTGAAACTCAACATAATAAGCATGTAAGTCCATGAAAACAAATATGAAAAGGTCATGTTTCAGTAGTGGTCTAAAATTGCAGGCACTACAAGCATTTTACACTAGGACTAAGAGGATCTCTGAATACATAATTTTGGGTCCCTAACCACACCGAGGAGTCCCTTTATTTGACAAGATGAGCATCCCTTTCACAACAAAGTCCTGCTGTGATCCATAGCATCTAACAACATTGTTCTTTCTCATGATGCAATTAATATGCTCAGACCACACTTAGTGAATGCTGACTCCAATGAGTTCAGCACACAGTGACCAGTTTCTTTCTCAGAAAGAAAAAGCATGAAAGGTCAGAATTTGTGTGATCATCTTTGGCATTCGATCTGATTTTTGGTCTCAGTCTAGAATGGTGATTCACAACCTGCTTGTCTCACTTCCCATAAAATTTCACTTACCATCACTTTGTAGAAGAGCTAAGTGGAAAAGGGAAGGAAACTCAATGCTTTTCTGTTTGAAACCTGTCTGCTTGTAGCCAGGCGAACAAGATTCACAGAGGAGGGAGGGAGGGAAAGAAACTAACTTGAGATCCCCTCTTTTCACACCTTACTAATTTTTTTTTTTTTTTTTTTTTTCTCCAAAGGCAGACAAATGTAAAATGAATAAACAGGTTCTGGACATAGGTACTGGAACCCAGACCTCAATCTCAGCACCTGAAAACAATTATCATTTCATAGGAAGTTTATTTTGGCCATGACTTAAAATCAGTCACAAATTAAATAATCTAATAAGGTACAGGGTAGGTTAAACTCACAATTGCCCAGGGCAGAGCCTCTTGTACTTCTGGAGTGGCTGGTTTTGGCTGCTGTTCAAACAGCATCCTGGACTAGTTTGATTGAATCTAGCAAAACATGATTCACTTTTTTTTATTATTATTTTTTTAGTTTCAGTTGCTGCAAAAGCAAGAGGGATTCCAGCATAAAAAATGAACCGCTTCACTAGCAAGCTCTGTTTTCAGAACTGAGTGTGCTTCAACCAAAGTAATAAACACAAACCCCATGATTCACAGAATCACAGAATCATCTAGGTTGGAAAGGACCTTGAAGATCATCCAGTCCAACTGCTAATCTAGAACTGTTAACTACACCATATCCCTCAGTGCTATGTCGATCCGACTTTTAAACACCTCCAGGGATGGGGACTCCACCACCTCCCTGGGCAGCCCATTCCAACACCTAACAACACCTTCTGTAAAGAAATGCTTCCTAATATCCAGTCTAAACCTTCCCTGGTGCAACTTGAGGCCATTCCCTCTTGTCCTATCACTTGTTACTTGGTTAAAGAGGCTCATCCCCAGCTCTCTGCAGCCTCCTTTCAGGGAGCTGTAGAGGGCGATGAGGTCTCCCCTCAGCCTCGTCTTCTCCAGACTAAGCACCCCCAGTTCCCTCAGCCACTCCTCGTACGACCTGTGCTCCAGACTCTGCACCAGCTTCGTTGCCCTTCTCTGGACATGCTCGAGTCATTCAATGTCCTTTTTGGAGTGAGGGGCCCAAAACTGAACACAGGAATCGAGGTGCGGCCTCAGCAGTGCCGAGTACAGGGGTCAGATCCCTTCCCTGTCCCTGCTGGCCATGCTATTTCTGATTCATTTTTATACTGATTCTTCAACCACCTCTGAGCCTGTTTCTCCCAACTTCTATGTGACACTATTTCTAAAACTTTAAAGTAAAAGTAAACATAGGGCTAGAGAATACTTTTATGAAAAGGATCACAGGACTGAGCCCCATAGCTTTTTCAGTATAAAGTATGTGGTGTTAAGTAAGGAAAGAATACCCATTTTACAGATTCTGATCAGACCAATCTGAGAATCAGACCAATCTAACAGTCCATTATAGAACACTCTCACTGACTTGACTGCAAGTTATATAGCCCTAAAAGCTCTGACCTAGGAGAATACAAGGAAAAAAATGTAAAACTGCAGAAATGAACTTTATAGTGCATGTCAAGGTTAAACTGTACCATATGTTTCTGAAAATATGCAGACACAACAGGGACTTGTAGGGAAGTATAAATAAAATTCAGTACAATACGTAGATAATATTTTGCACAAAATTTACACTACTGTACCTTAAAGGATAGTGTTTTAAAAGAGGTTGTGTTTACTAACATGTTTCATTTTGTTATACAGGAAGAGTAATGATGTAATAATTACCGTAGTAGGACATAAGATTTACACTGTGTTTATCTCAGAGTTGTATTTTTTAATGCATTATTTTACCAGATAGCACTATAAAAAAATATCTTAGTGTGTTTCTGTATTTTATTTGGTTTATGTGACAAATGGATTCTATGTCTACATTCTTAGAAATGGTAATCCACATAGGAGAATCCATGTAGGAAATTCAAGTTTCATATGCAAATGGAAATGACCAAGTAGCTGAATGCTGATTTTTGGTGTTGCTGTTATTATCACTATCACTTAAACTGCTTTGTCTTGTGAAGTCTATTCCTATTGTATCTTAATTTAAAAATCCTTTTTACTATTGTCACTTTTTTGTCACTTTTTAAAACTAAGATTATGTAAATGAAAGACATAAACATTGAACTGCTTGTAGGTTGATCTACTTCCCATTGACTGCTTTTCTATTTCCACTGAAATTCAACAAATAAGCAAAAGACAAGTAGAAAAAAGGTGTGAAGCCCAAAATAGCTGCTTGAGTCATCAACAGATTGTCTGAGATGATTCAAACAGGTGTTTGTGAGAGAATTAGTTATTTTTCTCAGGGCTGTGGGGGTGAATTTTAGAAGAGAAAAAACTACTGTAAACAGATCCTGAAGAGCAAGGAAGAAAAAACCCACCATTTTGGGAAGAGTAGGACAGCAGAGGGTTACCTCGGGGAAGTCTGAGCTATGTTTTTTCTTGTGCTAATGCAGGACAGCAGAGGCACACATGCCAGCAGGAAACCCAGCACCACAACCAGTGAGGAGGGAATAGACTACACCTGTGCAACATTCCTCAGCACACAGGTGCAATGTGTGGTGGCTTGAGTGGGTGGGAGAAGACCCTCACCAGCCGAAACACACTAGATCTGGCACTAGTGTGAGTCACGGGTCAGACACAGTCTAAGTCTCACGGGTAAACTTTGGTAAATATTGGATTTCCAAGCCAATATCACTTTTGCTTTTCAAAATAAAGGTCATTAAATTGAACTCCAACAAAGTTTCTCACAATATTCTTGCAACTAATCTAGGAGGTCACGGCTGGATGAATGGACAACAAGATGGATAAAAAAACTAGTTGGAAAGGCATGGCTTCCATCCAGAAAGACCTAGACATGTTGGAGGGATGGGGAGTGAGCCGAATATGAGTCACCAGTGTCCCCTGGCAACACAGACAGTTGACAGCGTCTGGGGCTGCATCAAGAGAAGTACAGCCAGTACGTTGAAGGATGGATTGTCCTCCTCTGCTCAGCACTTATCAGACCATATCTAGAATACTGTGTCCAATACAATTGGGTTGCCCAGTACAATTGGGTTGCCCAGTACAAGGAAGACTTGATAAACCAGAGTGAGTCCAGCAGAGGCGACCAACATGCTTGGGAGGCTAAGGAAGGTGGGCTTGTTTAGCTTGGAGAAGACATAGCTTCAGGGGCATCTAACAGAAGCCTGTAATTGAGAAGATGAAGCCAGGCTCTTCACAGTGATGTGTGGTGGGATGACAAGGGACAATGAGCATAAATTGAAACAAGAGGAGGTCCAGACCAGGTATGTGGGAAAACATTTTAACCATGAGGACAGTTAAGCAGTGGATCAAGTTTCCCATGCAAGCTGTGCCGTTTCCACACCTGGAGGTTTTCAAGACTTGAATATATAAAGCCCTAAGCAACCCATTCTGACCTTACAGCTGACCCTGACTTGAGAATGAGGTTGGACCAGATGATCTTCCAACCTTAACAATTCAGTGATTCTAAAATAATTCACAGAGCTCTTAAAAGGTTCTGGGGTTTGGAGGCAGAGAACACACGCTGATAGTATCTACCCAATTTCTTCCCTGTAACTTGCTTACAATCAAAATGTCTGTTTTGTTTAGAAATAGCAAACTGAATGATAAAGTTGATGCATTTTGAGAAAGAGTGGCAAGCACTTTTGAGAAGAATGTTACCTTCTCCTCTGAGGCAGGTAACAGTAGCATGAATGACAATGTTTACGGATCTTGGGTAAGAAAGATCTGCTCCCAGAGGTTCTCCTGAGAATCTAAAAGCAGGTAGTTCATTCAGCTAATATTAACAGGTTTTGTCAGAATTTGGCATGGTAAAACAGTTGCTTAAACAGACCTACTCCTGTAATAGTTATGCAGTTAAGTGGGCTCTTCTCCCGTTAATTGTTTCTAAATTCCTGAAAAGACAGCAGGCAGATGTGCATGGTGCAGTGCACTCTGGTTGCTGACCTATTTATGGGTGTGTTTCTGTGATGGACACAAACTCTGTAGCTCAGCTGCTCGCAAAGCTGTTACACAAAGAAAAAGATGACAATCACCAGAGAAAGTGTTAATTTGGAAGTTGGGTACTGGCAAAAATGGAAGGACATATTTTCACGGGCTTCAGCTGCTTAAATGGGGGGTATTCCTCTGAAGTTCTCCAAGCAAGACCTGAAACACAGAGTGCTACTGCCTGACATACTAAATTCCCTACTCCCTCATTGATTTTCTAACACAACCTTAATGCTGTGTTAGCATCATTTCTCTGTTCATTCCATCTGCTCTTAGGTCTCCCCCGCTGTTTCCTAGGAGATATATTGCCCTGATGCCTGCATCTGTAAGGCAGTGGCAGATATGGGGCAAGAACCACATGGTTAGAGGCAGCATTAGGACCACCTGAACATTTGCAGGGTTCTCAGGGGATCCTGCCACACACTGTTTCTCACAACTGGAGAGAGCTCTAGTTACACAGTCAGCTGCTTCAGAGTGCCATGGGAATGGGATTCTGTGCCTTCTCAACTCCTTTCCACTTCTATTTGCTTCTTTCGGCCTAGAACCTCTATTTAAAAGAAAAAGGCTAAAGTGGTGTTACTTTTGTACAATTGGCCTATTTAAGAAACATTCCAACCTTATTATCTACAAAAATGTATGGGATTTTTGACGATTTACAGTGCATTTATCAAAACTACTGATTGCTTATATTATGCTCTTTAGGTGTTCAGGACGTGCCTTTTTCATATACTTTCAGGTATGATCTAAGAGACAAATTCCAAAATGTAGTAGTAAGCATAATAAACTGAACATTGCAATTAAACGGGGATGACACAGAATATCAGGGTTGCTAAATCTTGCCTTGTGCCTTAACATCTTCCTTGTTCTTTCCTTGGCAGGCACACATAAAACTGACGATGGCTAACAAAATGTACGGAATGACATTTCTAAAAATATGACTGCTTCTCACAAGTGACCCCAGCTCCAGCAATGAACTCTTAAGTACGCTTGGAAACAGATAATATAGAAAATAACCCACTTTTGCCCATATGTATAATGAATTCTATGGTTTATTTTAAATTGTATTAATATTTGTTTTCTTCACAGGAAAAATAGGTAAATAAGAATTGTTTACATCGAACAGCTTATGTGTTTTTATTTAGGCAGAACTATGAAAAAACTAAGGCATTTTCTGAATGTATGCAAAAGAAAAGCGAATTTATGAAAAGCCCACATAATATTAATCAATAACTTATTGGGGGTAGAGAATGTCTTCATTAAATGGGATCAGAAGCACAGTAAAGATTTATAGCTTAAACATTAAATGTCCACATATAGAAGAAATACAATCATTTTTCTTGATAGCAAGAAGAACATTAGGAAACATAATATAGTAAGAGTTACGTTACAGTGAAACCTACAAATCACTGATGGATATTTCCTCAAACAAAACTGTCAGTCTCTTTGAAGTAAATATGTAATGCTTTTGTAGGTGTCAGGGATATCTAATTTGTGAAATAACAGATATTTGAGCAGTTAAGTTATACATGAAAAGTGTTACCCTTCCTTAATTCAAGAGATTTAATTTCAATGTTACAGCTAAATTCAGCTGTTAAAAGGCTATCTCCAGTGTATCAATTCCATATCCTCAAATTCAAATACAATGATGTGGCTAACATTTAACACTGAAAACAAAACAACAGACAGAAAGAAATACTAAAGTAAGTTAATATGCTTCTCATGTCTAGTATAACACCAACTATCTTTAAACAAGACACATAATTAATTTCATAATATTTTTGCAAATTCAGCCTTCAGTGACCTGTATTTCAAAACAGGATCTGACAAAACAAATCTCTTACACAGTCTGAAACATTAAGAAGGCTTTGAATAAAGTTCTTCATTTTGAAAGCTTTGGGAAACATACTGAAAAGAGCAGAACATTTCTCAGCTGTGTCCTTCAATAAAATGCACAACACGTTTGGCTAAGAAGGAATAAAGAAGCAAAGCTTTTCTGTTGACAAAAGGCTTTTTTGCTATCCCAATCCAAATCTTCCAAGTGAAACCATACTCCTCTCCATGCCTCCCATCATGAACTATTCTAAAACAAGCTAAAAAGCCCCATGACCTAGACCTCTGGTCTAATGTTGATATCCTCAAGTTATGGAAACTGCAGAAAAAAAAGTTTTTTAACAGGGAATATTAGAAATGGAAAATCTATGGTAGCTTGAAAGAATTTAAACTACTTCAACACGTCCATTGTAAATATTTCGTCCATTTCTGCCTGTGGGAAATACCCTGATCTTTTTTATCAAAAAAAGGCAGAACTTAGTTGAACCAAAGGGAGTGCAATATTCAGACTCACTTAGTGTCCACTAAAAGAAGGTGTTTGAAAAACATCGAGGATACACTCAGCCTTCAAAGGGTAGAGCAAGTATCTATGATTTACATAAAACAGAAAATAACAGAAAACCTGCACTTATACAGACCAAGAGACTCAATATTCTTTTATTTGTCGCGGATGTCAATGGGCATACCAAAACGAACCAGAGAAATTTCCTGGAGATCAAATAGCATTGAAAGGAATAAAAGTACTTGCTGCAGTGTTTAATGCAGACAGAGAAAATCACAAATTGCAGACAGACTGACAATATGCTGTTTGTTATAAATACATCTTCGGTATGCTTAATTTACACACTGTTCAACTTTAAACTGGAATTCAGCTTTGATGACATTTACAAGCACCTAGTCTCAAAGGGAATATACAGAAATATAGAGGTGGGGACAATTTAAACTCAGAAGCCAAGCTAAACTAAAGCATGGGAAAAGGAGGCATTCTTCAACTTTATGAACATCAGAAGCATTCTATGGACATTAACTAGGTGCCCCAGTAATATGAGAAGAGTATGAACATAAGAATGAGGACAGAACAGACTAAATAAACTCCCAAACCTGGTATATCATATTTCTCAATTTTTCTCCAATACATTAAACAAACTGAGCTTATCTTCTTGCCCTAAAACACCAATTCAGCCTTTATTCAGGAAACAATTTCTGCTGATTTGAATATTACATTGTCTTGATAAAATATTCCCAAGATTTCTCGCAAAATTTTCAGACAAACACTAAAAATCCAAATGGTTTGATTTCTAGTAAATAATAAAATCTCAGAAACAAATGTAAAATGTTTTTCATCTTAAACCATAGGTAAGGACCTGATTTTCTTTCTAAGGTTCCCATTTACAGATTTAATTTTCCAGCTCAGCAAAATGAAAACATAAATTTTCCTACAGATGTCAGTATTGTAATCTAGATCTATGGACTAAAAATCAAACACCGTCTTCTTCTGGTAATATATGATTTTTGAAAATAAAAAAATCAGAACTTGAATTCAAACACATCTGATGCCAGAACACATCCTTACGAACATAATGAAGTCATACCTGGATCTGATTGCTTTAATTTGAATGAGGTTTTGCTAAACAGTGAGTTTAGCTGACTGTTTTGTTGATGGGGCATTCACAGGCTAGCCTCTTGCAATATCTCCACTTATCAGTGGACATAGGGATAAAAAGATTTTTGGTCTATAACAAGGAGTATCTTCCTTGGTATAAAAAATTTATTCTGCCTTTGATCCATTAGAGGTACTCCCTGGCTAGAAGCTCCCAGGTGGTACATGTATCAAAACCAAGATGTGGATTGAAAAAGGAGTGTAGTAAAAAGTGATATTTTAGAGTCATTCTTCTGGCCACGTATTCAAAATGTAAACTTTGTGATGAGTTGTTTTTTCTGTCAATTGTTTCCTCTGAACATCTCCATTTTTAGTATCTGCTGTTCTCAGAAATAAGTCAATATAATATGACTCTACTTTCAGGAGTTCAGGAAGAAGTGAGGGAGCTCAAGGAGATTAAGATTAAAAGAAAGGAAGTAGATTAGGGGCTCGTTTTAGCCCAGAGTTCCCTGAGTCAAGCATCAGAGAAAGCTGCCAGCATACCTACGGAGCATGCTATCACAGTCGTTCTGCCCTCAAACCCTGATTCCACAGTGGCCATATACATAGGAACTTTCAGCTACTGAACCATATTTCTTCTTGAAATCCATAATAAAATTGTATATATGACTACACATGTTAGTGCTGAAATTATAGAGAGGCTTAAGACTTCTTCTGCATTCTGACACTTGGAAGTTACTCGTGCATTTCAGACTTCTTTTCCCCTGAATAAAATCTAAGAGTCATGTATTTCTTCTGCAAATCCATATGTACCTCTACATACTTTCAAAAATTTAAAGCATATTATTATGCTTTAATATTGTAATAATTTTGTTAAATTATGTGTTGGAAATGACTGCTTGTTTTGGATATGCTTTAAAAAGTACAGCTATTGACTTGCCACTGAATTTACGAAACTTGTGGCAGCTAAATTTCTAAGCATCCATTTGAAAAGAATAAATTATTAATCACTGGTGTGTTGCAGAAACACCAGCTATCCTATAGCAGATGATAAACGTATTTCATCAGATATTGGAAAACTTAAGATAAGCAGTGCATTAAGTAGTGTAGCACAGTGGGATAAAGAATTACTTTACAGATACTTGCTCACTCCAAAATTTAACACCATTCTATCACATACTGTCCTATTCACCAACTACACAATTTTTTATTCCAAACTGTAGCTATAGTTAATTTTAAGCAACTACTTATTGCCACTTCTGAAAGTTGCCTAGCATCACTAGGCACTGGGTGATGCCTCAAAACACCGACACAGCCCTGCTCTACAGGAGAGGGACAAATAACGACTATGTTCAGAAAGACTCTGAGAACAGATTAGTAATACATCAGCAATATATCCCTAACTAAGGTATGCAGGGTTATTACTTTCTTATAGCTACATCAGTCAGAGATTTATCAGTTCTATAGCTTGTTATGAGGTCTGTTTCTGCACATTTTCAAGAGTAGTACTCTAACTTCTAAGCAATTTCTACTAGTCTTTTGAGTACCAGTGTGTTAATAAAAAGACAAAAACACTGTAGCACAATCCTATTACAACTATTATAATGAACCAGAATTTGTGCTTTTGATGTTGAGTCTTTGAACTTTTTTGCTTTGAAATTTAGTTATAAAACATACAAGTCTACCACAGAGAACACAGCTTATCCAGAGGGAACAATACCAAAAGGGATTTTTTGAGGGGGAAAAAAATACTACAAAAGACGGTAAATATTTTCCCTTGTCTGTTAATATTTTACCAAAAATGCCGAGTCCTATGAGCATAGGATGTAATTATTTTAAGCTAAACACAAACAAAACAAAGATATCAATATTTAAGTGTAAATGTAATGCAATCCATTATCATACCTTGTTATGTGTCTGAGTTTGTCCAACGAGGATAAGGATATTTGATGAGATAATAGACAGGCAGAAATTGATTAGAATTATTGACCTCTCAGACCTGATGTACCTGTTCAAATAAACAAAGAGAGAGTACAACTTTTCTAAAAGGAAAACAACTAGTAAATCATATGAAGCTTTGATGCAATTCTTGCAGTAAATATTGGAGATATCCTGAAAGGTATGCGATCTGTTTCAAGTGCTCAAACAGAGTATCTATCACATTACAAACATAGAAACTATGATATTTTGATAGATATTCTGCAATTCCCTCTTAGTATCTTGGCATATTTTAAAAATAATCTATTAATGCTTTTGTAAAAACTGCTGGCAACACTGTTATAACACCATACTGATAATAATGCAGGTTTGCATGCGTTCATGTCAGGAACTTATGCTCTCTGCTCATCCCTGGGAATATCCACAGCTGGCATAGACCACTCACAATAACTAACTTCAGCAAAAATATGGTGATTTAAATAAACAGAAGATCTAGTCCATCATGCATAAATAAAATCCAGGTTGGTTGATGATACTATGGTGGTGCATTTTGGAACGTGTTATTGGGATAATGATAACATTAATCTAGAAGTTCCACCATATTTACAAAACAATTTGTATGAAGAAACAATAATACTGTCATATCTTAATCTTCGTAAGACCTAATGCCAAAAAATATCTAAGTTTGTACAGAAAGATCAAATTCTAACAGTGAGCATCACACCGTCTCTCTTGCAAACTTATCATACACATTTTACAAATATGTTTAGGATGAAAGAGTCAAATACTAATATCACATTTCCTTATAAGATGCAAATGTTCCCATTTTTTTATATACAGGACAGAAAAAGAATGATTATGGTTTCAAGTGAAGTACCTTACTGACCTGATTTTCAGAGCTGCTAACAGAGTAAATGTTGACTGCTGAAGTAAATGAATGTTAAGGGTGCTCAGTTCCTCTGAAAACCATGCCATATGTTTATATATTCTATGACCTATACTACATGATTCTCACTGGAGCTTAGTTAATATTGCTGTCTCCTCCTGAACTCTACACCCATAGCTGACACTCTGAGGAGGTCATAACAAAGGGTGTTGAAACCACAAGAAATGCTGAGCTTTGAACATAGAATGAATTGTAGTCCATTTTGCTCAGCTATCAACTAAGTAATGTAGCATTACATTTTTTAGTTAAGAAGACAGAAGAACCCTGATACCACAACCCACATTTTTCCTTAAAATATAACAATGTTGTTAAGGCTAGTTCTATGCGTTTGCAAACAAATGCAGAGTCTAGTCCCTTTGTCCACACAGTCAGTAAGCTGCTACTTTTTAAATTGTTAACTATTGATTCACCTGGGCCAGTTCCTAACACTGAGTATCTATGGACTATAGAGGATCTTAGTGGCTGAGTAAATACAGTGCAAGCAGGAGCTCATAGCATTGACTTAAGCTAGGGAGTTTAGTTTTTCTGTCAGCCCACTATTGAGGAAGAGGAAGGGGAAGGGGAAGGGGAAGGGGAGGGGAGGGGAGGGGAGGGGAGGGAAGGGAAGGGAAGGGAAGGGAAGGGAAGGGAAGGGAAGGGAAGGGAAGGGAAGGGAAGGGAAGGGAAGGGAAGGGAAGGGAAGGGAAGGGAAGGGAAGGGAAGGGAAGGGTGAATATTTGACTGGTATAGAATTTATTTTTCATTTTGAATTTTCAGTTGGGGGGATCAAATTAGCCAACCATAAAAGACTGCTAACACAGCCCTTCTATGGACCAGAACACCTCTACCTTGTATCACTTCTAAACAGGCCCTGCCTTTCAAAGGGAAGGTGCGTGTTCCAAGATGTAAATACAGACATAGGGACAAACTATCAAATTTGTCCCTACCCCTAGATTTATAAAACAATCTTATATATATTTAAGTTCCAGTGTCTATCTTCTCCCTATAATTAGTTACTATGTGCTCTTGAGAAACATGTTGAAGGCAAAAGTTAATGATCCAAATGACAGTTGTCATAATACTTTCAAATTATCTCACTGATAGAACACTGAGATCTATATGAGTTATCTTTTCTTCAGCTGGATCAAGAACCCACACTATGTCCATAGGACATCACATGCATTTTTTTATCCGCTTGGAAGTTACTAGAATCATAGAATCATAGACTAGTTTGAGTTGGAAAGGACCTTTAAAGATCATCCAGTTCTAACCCTCCTGGCATGGGCAGGGACACCTTCCACTAGACCAGGTTGCTCAAAGCCCCTTGAACACTTCCAGGGAGGGGGCATTCCCAACTTCTCTGGGCAACCTGTTCCAGTGTCTCACCACCCTCATTGTAGAAAATTCCTTCATTATATCTAATTTAAATAATGGAGAAGACCAGTTCCACTGAGCATGACAGTATTTCCATCCAAGTGCTAAATATACCAGGGAGTGCAAAAATAACACTATAATTCTTCAGATGGGAATTATATCCTGAAATACTCTCATTCTTAGCTTTGACAGACAAGAACTGATCATTTTTACACTCTTTTTATTATAACTTATGTAACTAGATATTCTATATTTATTACATATATGTCTAATCCTGTAAGTCTCTGTGGCTACATAAGAGAGTGAAAGAGAAAAGGGTGTAAAATTACCAAGCTGCTTCTAAAAAAGCAAAATTCTATTGGTTGATTTTTCGTTACTCTAAAAATTATTATTTTCTCCCTGTGTTTGTTCTTACTCGCATAAGAACCTATATTTCTTATATTATGGAAAAAAGTTAAATGAGAACCCATGTTCGCTTTTTAAAAACATTTATTCCTTTGCATAACTTTTCCTCTTACTTTTCTATTTCTTCTACAGTAAGAGATCATGCTATTTCTCATCACTTCTCAAATTAATTTACTCCATAAATATCTCTTGCACTTCTAAGTCAATATAATATTTTAATACAGTAAACTCAAGATGGGAAGAATGTCTGTTACTGGAATGTACCACCACACTATTTGAGACTACTTAATTTTGTGGTCTTCATTGAAACTTATAAATTATCCACCAAAGTGGATAATCTCAAAACCAGTTAACTGAACCTCCCTAAATCTGCAATATCCGATGTGGCACTTTGATATGTCATTTTTAACACATAGAAATTTTGTTTTGAAATGTAAATGGGGGAAAACCAGTCACAGGTATAGGCCAGAAGCCTCACAAGAAACATATCATATAGAAGAATCCTGTAAAACGTTAATTGGCACTGTGAATACACCCCTGAAAGAGCAATACCATTTACACTGGAGAGGGGAAAGAGTGGGCCATACCATCACCAGTAGGCCAGGAGAGTAAAACTAATCCATCACATAAAAAAATTTAGGGATCAAAACATGCACTACATTTGGCTTCATTTTTTTTTTTTTTCTTTTCCATATAATAAAAGTTGCATCTAAGGCTCACTTTAAATTTTAATTCAACTAAATATAACTATGTATTCACATTCAGCTTTGTCAAACCATTACATACCTCCATAGCGCTGCATAGACAATGGCTAGGGTGATCAAGGCCAAGCATGAAAGACCACTGCCTACTATTAAGGTCACTGAGGGTGTACCAGATGATTCCATGATCTGTAGGTTACAACAGACAACCATGAAGAAAAACCATCCTCCAGCAATTTAAACAAGTCAAAAGAAAAAAAAGCAACAAAAGCAAAATACTAAAAGCAGCCACGCTGTCACAGATAGCTTCAGTAATATTACTTATGAAGCAGAAATCAACTTAATTCCAAAACTGATCCATACATAACTCTGAGATCTGTTTAATTATTGATACATTCCTCAGAGGCCTTTGAGCTTTAAAATCCCATATAATACCCGCATGGTATTTTGAAAAATAAAAAAGTAGTAATATTACAGTGTAATAGGAGACTGTGATGTTAGCACAAGTTTAACTACTCCCCAGTTAAAATTAATTAAAAGATATAGTTCTCTTGAGAAACAGCAATATTTAGAATTGTGTAGTAAACAGCTCGGTTTCACATTAATATATTAAAGATCATCCAGTAATTTGTCTCAGAATTTGATTCATGCTTGTTACAGAATTACCAAACTTTCTGACTTTTAATAACTTTGACTTCAATCCACTATCCTCACACACTTAATTTCCTTGGGCCTCTGATTGTCTAGAAGGAATGGCAAGATATCTATGGCAACAATATCATAAGCCTTCTGTAAAGATGCTACAAGTTTAGAATTATTTCATTTCTATGCTGTGTATTAATAAAAAATGAAAATAAATAAATGACCTTGAAAACAAACTCGCTTTCCTTGCTGTAAAAGAAACTATTATAATCAGATATCAGGTAATGTTTATTCCCTGTGTGCATATGTGCTCATGTTCTGAAATAGGTATTTCCTAATACAAATGAAAAAAACCATAGATCTAAAAGTTTGAAAGGATACTGTGCCTGGTTTGCCAGAATCCTTTTGAAAGCCTCAGGGATGTATTGTAAATTACATTTATCAAGATATCTTTTGTCACCCAAATAGGAGATAAGACTGATGTACTTTTAGGCCAGATTTCAGGCAGAAAGTAAAATTTTATTTCAACCACTTTGTTCCAAACTGGTTTACTTTGTTATTAAAAAGAGTCTGATCATATGCTTCCAAAACCAGGGGAACGAAATTATGCCTTAGCAGGATAACTTCACAAATATTTGTTTCTTATCTATTTTTACATTCAGTAATACTGGGAGTGTCTGCTTATACACTTAATGTCCCCTCTTTCTCATGAAAACTTGATTATCTTTCTTACATCATATCAACAGACTATACAGAAAATCTGTGCTGAAAACGTCCAATGCAGATCTGCAATCTGTTTAACTACAGTATCTAGGGTTTTCCTACCAAGAGCAATAATAGAGCCCTGTACATTCCCCTGGAAAGGCTTGCAACCTTTAAAAAGCTTGTTAAGTTAATAATTGTTCAATACAAAAGTTTTGAACACATTTGCATCACAATTAGAAGGCTTTCTCTGAAAAATTCAGAGTTCGAGAACATGCAAATTTCACTAGAATTTAGTTATATCACAGAATCTGGAATTCATTTCTCTGAGACACTGTAGACACCAGGAGACTAACATTTGCCTACCTGCAATATTAAACAATTCCTCAATGCAACGTCTGAAATATACCTGAGAGGAAAGCTCTATCAGTTCCCCCCCGCCCCCCGCAGCCCCCCCGCCGTTGCCTTTTGCATTAAAACTGGATTTTTTTTTCCCCCTTTGTTACTTACTATTTCTCTAGGTTGCTGAGCCAAAATGGCGAAGGTAGAGAGACGATCACATAAGCATTTCGTATGGGATGCATCGGTAAGCACAGTTTTACATCCCTGGGTGGACCAGGTTCCCAAAGAGTCGTTCCTGCAAAGGAGAGAGAGAAAGAGGGGGGGAAAAAAAATCGGGATAATTACTCCTGACGGCCAATTCCGTGAGGAGACAATGCCGTTTGATCGCGAGGAGAGTGGAGTGTAGTTCCCGGACAGCGGAGAGGTACTTGTGCTGGGGCAGGACCGGCGCCGGCGGCGCCCCCGCGGCGCGGCCGGGCGGGCGGGGAGCGGGGCGCGGCGCGGAGCCGCGCGGAGCGGCGCGGAGCGGCGCGGAGCTGTCCGGCGCGGCGGTGCTGACAGCCCGGCGCGCTGCGCTGCGCGGAGCCCCGCCAGCCGCGGCAGCAGCCGCCCCCTGCGCTGCCAGCCACCTCCGAGCCTCACCAGAGCACTGCGAAAAACTCATCGGGGGAAGAGGGGGAGGCTTTTCTCTCTCTTTTTTCGCCCCTTTTCCTACCGGCTCTGCTTCTGGCCCTTTTGTGAAATATGTGATGGTCGGGAGTTGCAGTGTCTTTTTTTTTTTTTTTTTTTTTTTTTTTTTCCCCCTCTCCCGTGTGTGTGGCTTGTTTAAAGGCAGATGGTTCTCAAACGTCTGTCTGGGTTATGCCAGTTGGACTGGGAGATGCCGGATCTTCTATTCTGACGGCTATTTTTGCTGAGGTTTTTTGTTTTTTTGGTTGTTGTTCTTAGTGATCAGCCTTAGAAATTTCACCCTGGAAACGGCAGCATCAGATGCCTCCAACTCTTGCCTTAGCTCCAGCAGAGGGGTGGATTTCAGTACAGCAGCACACAACATCACCAAAGAGACACACGAGTTCGCCCTCCAGACATCACTCAGTCAACTCGCCTTTCCCTAGCTCCCTCCCCCTTCTCGATTTCTTTTTCCTGGGGTGGCAGCACCACACTAACCCCAAGCCAAAGAGATCATTTGCTGGCACCTTTCACCAACCACCCCTAAACAAAAGAAGATGATTAACACAGCCCCCGAATTCAATTAGACATTCAATATGCTAATGCAAGGTCTGAAACCCACCCCAGCAGAACAATAAAAATGGTATCAACCCACGTTTTCTTTGTGCGGGCAAGGAGAGGGAGAGACAAAAAATCATCTTTTTCCTGAACTGCAGCGGGGGGAAAATAATTTCTACAGGAAAAAGGGGTTGGCTTCAACTAAAGCAAACCTACTATCTTTACATATGTTATGTTTAGAGAACAACAATTGGGTTTCTTATTTCTTTTTTTCCCTTCCTTTCATGTCCAGGGAGCAACTGCAGCAACTCTGATGCCAGCAGCAGCATGCACGCTGTCAATTCCTGTCCATTTCACCTCAGGTCACTAAATGACTTGAAAAAAGAAGAAGGAAGGTGGAAGAAACAAGGCAGGGGAATAATAATTGCCAGTCCCTGTGATCACCCTTGTTACACCTCTTTTGCCTTGACAACCCACCTTCGTGAGTGATTCTATATGCCAGGGCCCTCATGCAAAGGCAATTTGTTATCCTAAGCCTGCTCTCAGAGCGCAGTTCACCCCAGCCCACCTCGGCATTTTACGCCTCTAGTTTTTGAACACGCACCAGATGTAACCCTTACATAGTATTGTCTTTGGAACAGTATCCTGTAATAAGCAAAACAAACAGCAACTGAGGGAAACAATTGAGAGAAAATCACCAATTCTTCAAGCCACTAAAGCTGTCTATTAGCTTTCCTTCACAAATTGTGTCTTTCAGAGACCCACAGGCTAAATCAACACCCACTCTGAAAAATATAGTTACATATTCTAAATTCTGAAGCATTATCTTCTGGATAACTTAACCAATTTACTTTATTAGCTTTCCTGTCTCTTATCTTATTGTGACACATAGTTAAGGCCAAATGAAATGCATTTATCTGTGCTGATTAAATATTAAAGAATGATAGCTTAAGAAAAATTGACATGTTTTAAAACAAAAGCATGGTATTATTCATCCTGAGAATAAGATTTAATGTATTGGATATATTGAATTCACCCTAAGCTGAAAAGCACTGGATGCACAATACATACAGTTAGCACTAAATCCTTGCAGATGGTGTCCAATGCACAGAGTTAGACAAGTTCTAATTATAAAAGTAGACAACCACAGAGACCAGCTTAATTTAAAACAAAACATCTGTTACAATTATATTTAAATTAGTATAAATCATGGGCAGTCCACCAAGTTTAGAGGGGTTCAATCTGTCCAAGTCACTTGTGCAAACAGAAAATTCCGGTCATATATTAGCTGTGCAGTTCACTGTTGCACTATATCGCCAGGTATTACAAATGCACTGCCTATTTTGCAAAATATCTTGAATACTACTGAAAATGGAATTTCCAAAAGCACTCTGAAATGAAGGAAGTGCTCTAGTCAAATTTAACAATAAGACATCCATTGACACAGCAGGAGCAGAGTCAGTCTAATATGGACACTTTTTACATTTCATTGTTCATTTTCAGTGATACACTTCAATTTCTTGCCTAGCAGCACTGTATTTGAATATGTAACAGATGAAAATTCAGTGATTAAATATGCTCTATCTCTCTTTTCTAACCAATGAAGTTAAAAAAAAATCCTCATTAACAAATATGTTTGTAGCCTGTTGAAAAGATGGCTGACAGAAGCTGTGCAGAACGTTACACTAACTCCATGAAGGAGACGGAATTATAAACAGAATCCAGAAGAAAAGTGTAACTGCGATTTGTTGCATGATGCTCATGCCTGCAGAAGAGTAAATGTATGATTAGTAACTCACTGAGAGATGTTGGACGTTTTGACTTGCTGACATAAAATCAGTATTTGGTTTTAGGTATAAAGTAAATAAGGAATGGAAATATGTTGTTAAAACAGATGTGTTATATTTACTACACCTCAATGCTGAACTATTTATGAAGTCCTCTATATATGATCTATCCCTCACAATGCAACTCTACTGGGCCAATCAGAATCTATCTCTTATTTGGAAGTTTCATTCCTTTTTGGTGTGATCTTTGAATGTGTGTCTAATGTTTAGGGTTATCATATGAATAAGCAAAGGGGCACCTATTATTCCTGTGGATTTTTCCTGTTATGCAGAAAGCTATAAAGAAGTGACAGGTGCTATTAACACATGTTCTATTTATATCAAGGAAAATTATCGAATTGAAAATACGTAGCAAATATAGATGTAGGTTCATGCCCATTATTGGCAATTTTTTACTGTTCCACTGAGCTACAGATGATTTAATCAACCTGGCAGAATTCCCATGATATAAGCAAAGGAATTCCCAAGAAGCATATATTCACCATTGCAGATCCTGTGTCATGCTGCAGCTAAGGCTGGGGAAAAAGCAGGGGAAGCAGGGAAGTAGGGAAAAAAGTCTACGTAGGATGTAATTTGGGCCCATGGATCTATGTCTGATATGACATTAAGCACCAAAACAACCTCAGCTCCTGCATTTGCCTGAGAGTGTGTCCTTCTCCGTGTAGTCTTACACTTAGAGGAATGCTGGGGTGTCTTTTCAAAACCCTTTCAGAGTTTAATGTAAACTTCCTCGTTCTAATTAAGAATTGGGAACATACTGTGCAATAAAAATGATGGACAAATGATGCATAGAAAAGTATTTCAATCATGTATGATATAGAAGAAATAATGTGATTTTCACTCTAATAATGTATTCTGCAGTATTGCATGGTATGTAAGTAATGCTCACTACTGAAAACAATTATATGACTGTCTCAAATATTGAAATGGAAATGTAGTTTATAGGATAGGAGCATTTCTGTAGAATAAAAAATTCATTCACAGACACACCTGCCAATCTGACACAGACTGATGATCAAACTACATTTGATATGCTAGCAACTATGTTTCCATTATTTTGCAGTGTTTTTCTTGGTCTCATGACATGGTTTACCACTTACTACTGACATATTTTGATAAATTAATAATATACATGTCTTACTAATTTCATTGTTTTGTCTAACATATTGATGAACAAAAATCAGCTATGACATTGCTGTCAAAACCACTCAGTAAAGGACTTCACCTCTTATCATACACTGTCTACCTTATTAATTTATTTTCAAGAATTTTTTTTTTTTTAATGAAAGGGTTATTTTGGAGGGAGATGTTGTGAGACATAGAAAAAGGAAGTTAACAATACTGTTAACTTTTTTTTTTTTTCCATGATGTCAACTAGTGATCAAAGTAGTTGCCTGGGTTTTGATCATCATGAATGAAAAGTTAACATCTTGGCTATATATATATATGATGGTAGTTTACTTTAGTAATTTCTTTGATGATTGATATCTGTGCTTAAAGTAGGATGCGAAACCCTTTCCATCATTAAGTTACATTTAATAATAGCTTTGTAGAAAGCAAACTGCACAGGAGTAAAGAAATTATAATAGTCATTCTCCTGAGGTAATTTTAATTCTCTCTACTTCTTAGGTCATTATACATTTTGTTATCTGTTCAACTACATGCTGTTTTTCCTTTGGGACAGACTTCGGTATTCCAAACCTGTTCTCCGTAAAGAATGACATATAATGTTGAGAAGCACATGGAAAATGCAGACTTAAGAATTTTTTAGCCTAGCGAAATATAGGAAAGAAGCTCATGGGCCTTCTGAGCAGCAGATTATGTACATCACTGTGTCTGTTCAGATGTGCTGGCTGGCACATTAGTGAAGATAAAGTCCTTCCAACACCTGCTTACTTCTTTACACCTGGACCTAAAATCCCAAGAAAGCAATAGGGAAGGCTCAACTGCAGGAGTCTTCTTTCAGTTGTGCATGTCCATATGTCTGAGACATGACCTAACTCTTAGTATGCATAATTTCTGCTGTGATCAATCTTATCCCTACCAGTAGTATATGGCAACATCTGGTTTATCTCCACAGTTTTTACTAAAGAAAAAAAAAGTAAAGAAAGAAAAAGAAAAAACAAACAAACAAACAAAACCCAACAAAGGTAGATGCAAACACACTTTGCTTAATAATGTCACACTTAAAAATGTAGCTTAACAAAGTATTGTTTACCCTGAAATTGTTGATATGATTAACATCATGTCATTATGACTTAGGGCTTTTTTTCCCCCTCACACAACTTAGAAAAACTAATGCATGAAATCATGGAAATGAAAGAAATAGAATGGACAAAAATAACTGTCTTATGACTACATGTCTAAAATACTGCAAATGTCCCAAAAAGGATGTCTGAATTTGTGTGGTATCAGAAGAAAGAGCTGGGTGGTGAATATCTTGCAATTGGATCTCCAAACAGAATACTATGGGGAGTTAGTTTTCATAAAGAATAAGGCAACTTTTCTAATTACGGCATCCAAATGTTTATTCTTCCTCAATTACATACTTGTGAATTTATTTTTTTGCCAAAGAAAGTAGAAATACTGGAAAAATTAATTTTCTTGCTGATCTTTATATTACAAATAAATCCTATCTGACTAAATTTTTTTTTTTTTTTTTTTTTTTTTGTAAAACAAATGTGCATCTGGGCTCTGGAAACCAAACTTTATTCCAATGTGATTTAAACCAGATGAGATATTAAATCCTAAAAAGTAGGGTTTATAACAGAGCCATTGTAGTTACAAGCATACATTGTTACATTAACTTTCTAATAATGTACAACTCATAGAAAGGTCTAAAAGAAGATAAAAAATTACCTGAGTTACCAGTTTGACTACTATATACAAATGATTCATCAAAAGAGGAGCTATGGAAGTGAGTATTAATGCTTGAGGGAACATTTTATTACTCTTTAAAACTTTTCTGTCCATACAGTTTAGGGTATGATCTAGCACACAGTGTGCAGAAGCTGTGCTGTAATCAATAGCTGCCCTGTACTGCAAGTGTATCAAAGTGTAAAAGAAATACTAAAGGACTTGTATGACAAAAAAGGGATGCGACAAATACTAGGAGTTTCCTGCCTCCTACTGAATAGTTCTTGATTACTGGTGCTCTGTACTACTGTATAACACAGAGTTATCATTATAAGAGTTACAGGATCCTTCCATGTTTCTGAACAACATCAGACAAACTACAGTCATTCAGCTCTATTTCTCTATTTTAAAGACCCTAATGGATGGACATTTGAACAAGACTATTGCCCCTTTCCCAAGATTATAGAGAAAATCTCCTAAGAAGATGAGTATTGGTGCATCAAAGAAAATGAGGGAAACCAACCACTTTCTGTAGCTTCATCTCTGCCTGACACTATAGATGGTCTCAGAGAAAGTAGCATGGGAGTAAGTACTGGGCATTCCTCTGATATACACACTGCCAAAGGATGTGAATATCTGCTGAGGACTTACGAAAACTATGACTTCTTTCCTCATGGACGTCCAGCATAAATGGAGCAGAAAAGAGGCCACACTTCCCTTCCAGGGTATCTTTGTCCCAAGACAATGATTTCCTAGAAACTACAGGAAGCAACAGAGGGATATTATGACCTTTGGAAGAGGGGCCAGGTCTCTCATGAAGACTATAAAGATGTAGTGAAGTTATGCAGGGAGAATATCAGGAGAGCCAAAGCACAACTAGAGTTCAACTTGGCTACAGCTGTTAAGGATAATTAAAAATGTTTCTATAAATTCATTAACAGCAAAAGGACAATTAGGGAAAATCTCCCTCCTTTACGGGATGCAGAGGGAAACATGGTAAAAAAGGATGAGGAAAAGGCTGAGGTGCTCAACGCCTACTTTGCCTCAGTCTTTAGCAGTGGAACTGGCTGTTCCCTGGACACCCAGCCTCATGAGCTGGGAGATGGGGAGGGGAAGCAGACTGAGGTCAGCACAGTTGAAGAGGAGGTGGTCAGAGACCTGCTGCACCCCTTGGATGCACACAAGTCTGTGGGACCGGATGGGTTACACCCAAGGGTGCTGAAAGAGTTGGCAGATGTGCTCGCCAAGCTGCTGTCCATGATTTACCTGAAGCCATGGCTAACTGGGGACGTCCCATTGGACTGGAGGGTGGCAAATGTGACACCCATCTACAAGAGAGGCAGAAAGGAGGATCCAGGAAACTATAGGCCTGTCAGTCTGACCTCGGTACCAGGGAAGGTCATGGAGCAGGTCATCTCGAGTGCCATTAAGAGTCATATAATGGACAACCAGGGGATGAGGCCCAGTCAGCATGGGTTTATGAAAGGCAGGTCCTGCCTGACAAACTTGATCTCCTTCTATGACAAAATGACCTGACTATTGGACGAGGGAAAAGCTGTGGATATTGTCTACCTGGATTTTTGAAAAGCATTCGACACAGTTCCCCATAGAATTCTCGTAGAAAAACTGGCTGCTCATGGTCAGGATGAGCGAACGGTCTGCTGGGTCAAGCCCTGGCTGGATGGACGGTCCCAGAGAGTGGTGGTCAGTGGAGCTAAATCCAGCTGGTGGCCGGTCACAAGTGGTGTTCCTCAGGGCTCGGTGCTGGGACCATTTCTGTTCAACATCTTTATTGATGATCTTGATAAGGACATAGAGTGTATCATCAGTAAGTTCACAGATGACACCAAGTTAAGCGGGAGTGTCGATCTGCATGAAGATGGGGAGGCTCTACAGAGAGACTTGGATAGATTGGATCCGTGAGCCAATGTTAATGGGATGAGCTTCAACAAGGCCAAGTGCCAGCTCCTGCACTTGGGCCACAACAATCCCATGCATGGCTACAGGCCTGGGGAGGTGTGGCTGGAGAGCTGTCTGGAAGAGAAGGATCTGGGGGTTCTAACTGACAAGCAGCTGAACATGAGCCAGCAGTGTGCCCAGGTGGCCAAGAAAGCCAACGGCATCCTGGCTTGTATCAGCCATAGTGTGACCAGCAGAAGTAGGGAGGTGATAGTCCCCCTGTACTCTGCACTGGTGAGGCCACACCTGGAGTATTGTGTCCAGTTTTGGGCACCTCAATACGAGAGAGATATCGAGGTGCTGGAGCGAGTGCAGAGGGCAATGAAGCTGGTGAAGGGCCTGGAGAACAGATCCTATGAGGAGAGATTGAAGGAGCTGGGACTGTTCAGTTTGAGGCAGAGAAGGCTGAGGGGAGACCTCATCACTCTCTACAACTACCTGAAAGGAGACTGTAGAGAGGTTGGTGCTGGTCTCTTCTCACAGGTGATTAGTGACAGAACAAGGGGGAACGGCTTTAAACTGCAACAGGGGAGGTTCAGACTAGACATTAGGAAAATTTTTTCACAAAAAGACAGTGGAATAGGCTGTCCAGGGAGGTGGTGGAGTCACCATCCCTGGATGTGTTTAAGGGTCGTCTGGATGAGATGTTGGGGGATATGGTGTCGGGGAGAACTTTGTAGAGTTGGACTCGATGATCCCAAGGATCTTTTCCAACCTGAATGATTCTGTGATTCTGTGATATTTCTTATTTTCATAAAAACAATAATTGAAGCAAACTGGTAACTCTACTACAAATTCTACAGTGTATTGCTGTCTCCCTTCCTTCCTGATGAGGTCTCATTTATTATCAGTCTGTAATCTAATTTTGTCTTTCATTTCAATAAAGTCTTGATAAGTTTGTTTACTATGAAAGGGAAGTATGCCTGATAATGCTGAATGACCAAGACAACAAGGATCATGTTACATTTTGAAAGCATGCATTACTTAACTGTGGGTACCTTCAGAGATCAGAATCTTCATTTAAGTTGCTGTATGACATATTTGGTTTCTTTGGGAAAAGTCATATATAGTCTTGCTATGTTAAAATTTATAATCTCAAAGTTTGCACTAGTGAGTTTAGTAGCATTTTGGATATGTATAAAATTGCTCAGTTTCAATTAGGTTAATTTTACAGGATAACACTATCAGATATTTAGTAGGAAAAAAAAAGATAGACCTTAACAAATATTTTATTAGCTTTCACTCCTCACAAAATCAGTAAAATATTTCATATTCATTTGTTCAGGCTATAAATATTTATGTAGATTTATAGTGATCTCAGGAAAAATTGTCACGTAGTGTTTACCCAATGATCAGCCTATTAAATGTTTCGCCCTGCACTATTATTCACAGGGACTCCTAGGAAAAAGGATCCTTATAAAATGTATATTGCCAGGGGCTGGAAAAGATTAGGAGCTCAGAAGTTTATCCTGGAAATTAAGAGTGTCAAAGCCTGGATCAGGATCATAGGTATCATTAATGTTTCTTCCAAATGACAAGATTAGCAATAAGGCATGGTATCATTAGTTCTAGTTTCAAGGCCAGCTATGGCCAGCAGGGAGTGGAACAAATGGGAAAGGGAATTGATAAGGGAAAGAACAGAAGCTGGGCTTTCATCACTCTTACTGTTACAACATCCTTTGCTATTCTAGATTGAATGGACAGATAAAACTAAAAACAGTACTTGTGCAGCCTCCACAGAGAGTGCTTTGAATTAGGCTCCAGAGATGCCAACCATGACGTCAGAAGAAAGTTAAGCCACAAAATGAGAATGGCAGAAGCAAACATGTCAGGCACTGAAAGATCCTCATTGGTCTAGCGATGCACAGGTCTCTTGCAGCTGGATGTGTACATGTTGCCTTTCAAAATCTGAAGTTAGGTTCACCTCGAAGATGGCCAGCGGAGAGTCCCTCTTTTATCTAACACCTCAGTGGTGGTGAGAAGAGGTGAATTCAATTTCCTTCTCTACATGAGTCGTGTTGAATAGTTATTTTGCAGCAGATGACCTAACTGCAGCCCACAGTATATTCTGGTGTGAGAGTATCCTCACCCCTTCCTGTTGAAGTAGGTGCTCAGTGAACAGAACTATGCATTGGGCTAGAAGGTGAGGCAAAGCACGGACTCTGTAGTCATACTGCAGGAAGACAAGGATGGGTATCTGCATTCCAGCTCCTGCTCCACTCAGTATTGTTCAGCAGACTGATCATTCAAACAGCAGTGTCACATGTTCTCCAAAGATCCTCAGGTTTTGTACGTTTGTTCATATCTTAGCAGCATGACTAAGAACCTTCCTGGTTGTCAGCCCCTCCTGCCCTCTGTCTTGTGATATCACCTGCTGCTCCTACACAGTCCCACTGTGCATACTCAACTCTGTTACCAGTGGGTTCCCTGAAGAACATGCTGTGGAGCTATGGAGATAAGTCATCTCAGCGTCCAATTTTAAAGAAAGAAGTAAAGATGTTTTTCTGTCCACTTACACTTTGAAAACAAACTTAAGCCAGGCTGAGATAAAACAAAGAAAGAAACAAACAAAAATAGGACATAGTTACAAATGTTTATAAGACACAAAAAAGAGAAATAAAACTGATGTTTGTTCTACTGACACAGGGATTATGTCAGCAGTATGTCTCCCCTTTTATCCAGCTGTTATTCTGCAAGATTTCCTAAACATTCAGTTTATAAAGAGTTCTATTTTCTGTATACATTAGGCCTCGGGTAATGTCCTTTTCCTTGTGCAAGACACTTGCTTTTTATAACCAATCTTCTTTTGTATGTCCTCCCCAGGAGTCTAAACAGATCTAATCTGTTTTTCCTCAAATGGATTGATTTCTTTCTTGTTTGGGAGATAATCTCACCATCCCTCTTAATTAAAATAAGTATTTTTTTTTTCTTCCTTAGATATGTTTCTTTGCTAGATCAGATGTTATCTTATGTGCCTGACTGGCCAATTAACAACTGCTTCAATAAGAGTAATGCTTATCTCCCTATTCTCTCTTTGGTGAGTCAGAGTACACCCTGACTGAACCTGCACCAAATCTTTTATTGGTTATCAGGCTGCACATTAAAACCACATTTGATACAAATATCCCAATAAGACAAAGGCATAGAGCTTGTTATTGGCTCTTGACTGAGATCACACACAGTAATTAGCCAGTTTGAGGTGACAAGGGGTTTGTAGTGACTGATGCTGAACATTTTCAGGTGCATATCTTTTCTTCAGTGAAAACCTTAGCTACGGATTGCAAAAGTGAGTAGTCTTTGCCTTTCAGACAATCAATATTTAGTTATAATATGAAAGACTAGGAGTAATTGTGATCAGAGGGAATTAGAGAAGCTTCCTTACTCCAAAATGCCCTACATCCTGAAGACTGGGTCATTCCTCCCAAAAAGGTTCTGAATTTTGCAAGCACAGATAAGACCTCACTTTGGGTAAGTCTGTCCTGTCCTGGGTGAATTTTCTAACAGCTGAACCGCTGGACAAAAGAGCTATAGTATAGGTCTTCATACATGTGCTCTCTGTTTTAGGTAGCAGCCAATTCACTACTAAGTACCCATGGAGGTTGAGGTGCTGAGCATGTTGGAATGAAGACTTGGTGGCCAAGCAGCTTAACATAAAAATCATAAGAATCTCTGGATTTAGGATTCTCCAGAGTTGTATGGTGGCTGGAAGGGAGGTCTGACAAACTCCATTATGGATTGAGGTACCCATAGTGGCAGATGAAGCTGATAGATGAAGGCTGTACATTGAAAATTCTGTAATTCACAGAGTTAACTTTTATGACATTATAAAGTAATGCATCTTTTTGTCTTAATATTTTTTTTTTAAGAGTGGGAAAATCATTGTGATTATAGAGTCAAATAAAGTCAAGTACAGATTTAGGAAATAGAGGCTCTTTTGTTTAAAAGAAGATGTAAGAGGTACCTCCTTAATGTATACTTTAGACTATTCTAAGCCAGTCTTGGCCCTGATGTTTTTGCCTTTCAGTAAGGCTTATTACCTTAGGACATTATTACTATGTCTTCTTAGATTCCAGACACAAAATGGTTTGAATGTAGCCACTTTGGAATGCAGTTATGTGGGCTACTGCTCATCTGAGTCTTCCTATTTACTGACCAACTGCCCAGTAAAGTAAATTACACCAAACTGACATGCTTTTTAATACCACTTCACACCTGTGTAATGGTAGTGTTGGCTAAAACAAAGTCCACTGATAATGATAATCTCCGGATATAACATCTAAACTGTTCCACTGTGTTTTTTGCTAGGAGTGCCTGGACACAGGCTAGAAGAAGGAGGTATGTATCACAGTGCATCACAACACATGAAAACAGACGCTTCCATGTTTCATCTGGAAAATTCTGGGAAAGTAATGTGGGTCTGCACTGTGCCATGTCTGGACAACAAACTTTATGTACCAGGGATTGTGCTGACTCAATAGCATAAGGGCACATGTTGCAGAAGAGGCTACCGTGGTGCACAAGGTTCAGTGGATTCTGTGGACATGCTCTGAATTTGATCTACATGTGTGCAATATGTCTGATGGAGTCACAGTGGAACAGACAATTTGCACTTACAACAACCATATATCTGGAAATCCCAGAAAAATTTACTGCACTGAATAGTGGCAATACAGAATTTAAGACCTCCTACTCCATTTCAGCTAGTCACATGTCAGGTAGATTGTGTGTTTAGACAAATGTGATTGCTGTCATTAAAAACTACATACGTTGGTTAAGAGGTTGGATAAATGCTTTTGTTTCACAGTCTAGGAAAAAAAAAAAAGCATAGAGGAGGTGTTGAGGAGTACGAGCCTTAACTAGATGCCAAAAAAAGCCTGTCTGAACATACGAGAAAAGCTTACGAGACTATCCACTTTCTTTCACCTCATGAGAATATTTTTTGTTTGTGTGTGACTTCCATATGTGAAACAGCACAAGAAGAATTCCCAGTGCTCTGCAGGTACAGAGGTTGTAATAATGGGCTTGTCTTCTGTTGGCTGACAAAGTTGGTGAAATCTTGAGCTTTCAGGTATAGTGGAAAAGGACTGAAAAATGTGTCGCAAAATAATCAATGTTAATACACTAATAGTCTACCCATTATATAGCAACTTTCAGCTGAAAGCCTTAAAATAGAAAAGGACAGTGTCACCCTGAATCTTAACATGAGGCCCAGGAATATTAAGAGACATCCCTAGGACTCAAGGCCAAAGTGAAAATGTGAACATAAATTACTTCTATGCTCAAAAGAAAATGCAGCCAAATATAGTGTTATATTTTATTCCTTCTATTTCTATATAGAGGTCTCATACACTATTTTTGATGCTGTATATTATGCCGTATAGAATATTGAAAGTATACAGATCTAAATCATATGCAGTAACATTATTCAGTTAATGTTGCAGTTTTTGCAGAATGGAATCAAGTCTCATTGGCATGAAAGGCATATCACATGCTGTCTGTCTGCCTGTAATGTGTCACATAGATGTGGCATGCTTTAGCTGAAAACTCCAAATCTGAAATGACTTTCCCTTCAGTCAGACATAGTGTTGTAAGTAGAAACTGCTACAGCATCTTCTTACATTTTGAAGTAATTTGCATTCTGTTATGTGCTCATGCTACTTGATGTTTTAAAAGTGCAATAAATAAAGAATACAATTAATTTAGATTACACTACTTGATCTGAATTATATACAGACTACTTAGTACATGAAGCTTATTAGCTAGAATATATCTCCTAGAAATTACATAATGATGAGTGCAATTGCAATCATTGTCTGTGCCTATATAGTATTCAGAGAATGTCATGAATCCTCTTCATGTCAGTGCATGCTGTATATTGATTGGACCTGTCAACTTCAATGGAGTATCCTCAGTATAACTCACATCAGAACCTGGCACTATATTTTGATCTCTCAGACAGCTAAATGATATCTAAAATTACATATAAGCAAACATCTTTCTATTGACTATGCATTGGAGAAAACTTATGTGTATATTTTAATTCAAAGATGCTAGAGCATGTCAAGCGCATGATGTGTTCTTCAGTTATATTAGTTTTTGGCAGGGGTTTGAAACAGCAAAACAGAAAATATGACTATGACTATGCCACTCTAAAAAAGTCTGCGATATGCCCACATTTTGAACACGTTATGCAGTTCTGATCTCTTCCTAACTCAAACAGATCTACTGGAACTAGGAAAGCTATAGGGAAAGGGGACAAGGTGACAGAAGATATGGGACAGCTTCCATATGGTAAGTCCCTCCAGTCTGGGTAAGAGGTGGTCAAAGGAGATCTGGTAAAGGTCTGTAAGAGTGCCACAGTGAAAACGAACCAGAAATGATGGGGTTTTATTCCTTGTAATATAAAATCTAAGGGCATTATATTAAATGGTTAGGTTCTATATTCAAAACAATAGGAAGTATTTTTTCCTCACAGGGCATAGCTAAACTGGAAATCACTGCCACAAGAAGTTTTAAATGACAGATTATGCAACCCAAAAGTGTGATTAGGTAAATTCACAGACAAAAAAATCTTTTAAGGCTACAGCACACAAAGATAAAAAATCTGACTGTACATCACAAACCTGTTGGAATTTAGAAGGCATACCAGAGGAATATCTACTAAATAAGTACCTTGTTCTTATGCATTCTTCTAGGGATTTGTTAACAGCTACTGTGGCTGCCAAGATGTTGGGGCTAGACTAATCTGATGAGATTGGCTTACACTTTTAACTATTACTCCTGGTTTAAAGATTTTGTTTTCAAATTAATCACATTTCAGTTTGCTGGTTGTTACACACTGCATATGTGTTTCTGAGGTGAGCAGCTCCAGTGTCAGCATGACCTGCAGCAGAGCACTCCAGTGCAGTGAACAGGGGGGCTTCTGAACTGGGGGGGCCCAGGGGGAGCCGAGAGAGTCGCCAGGAGCCTGCAGCTCGGCCACAGCAGCTGATGGGACCTGGTCAGGGCCAGGAGCAATGGGGGACAAGTCCCCATCTGTGTATAACCAAAGCCCTTAGGGAGCGCCAGCGACCAGGAGTGCTGCCAGTATGGCAGGGGAAGGGAAGGGAAGGGAAGGGAAAGGGAAAGGGAAAGGGAAAGGGAAAGGGAAAGGGAAAGGGAAAGGGAAAGGGAAAGGGAAAGGGAAGGGAAGGAAAGGGAAAGGGAAAGGGAAAGGGAAAGGGAAAGGGAAAGGGAAAGGGAAAGGGAAAGGGAAAGGGAAAGGGAAAGGGAAAGGGAAAGGGAAAGGGAAAGGGAAAGGGAAAGGGAAAGGGAAAGGGAAAGGGAAAGGGAAAGGGAAAGGGAAAGGGAAAGGGAAAGGGAAAGGGAAAGGGAAAGGGAAAGGGAAAGGAAGGGAAGGGAAGGGTGTGCCAGAAGGGAAGGGCGCTAGAGCCCTGCCCGCTTGACCAGGGAGCGAGGGTATCGGCCCAGTAGAAAGCCATGTGTCTGCTCTAAGCTCTGCACCCACCATGACTGACGCAGCTGCCCAGCCAGAGCTCTGGTGGGAGCGTGCTGCCACCCCAGAGCCAGGCTGCAGGGCGGGTCCTGCTCTTGTGTCCGTACTGGATGGCATCAGTGAGCACAGCTGTGGGAGCTGTGCCCAGGGAGAGAAACTCCTCCACTCAGTGACAGAGTTCAGGGAGGAGGTCAGTAGGTTGAGGAGTATCAGGGAGTGCAAGAGAGAGGGAGGCTACTGGAATAGCACCCCACCTTCCCTGGGAAAGGCCCGACAGGCAGACAGGACACATGGCACAGAGGATTCCCTATCCTCTCCCCTCCTGGCTGAACACAGTGACTCAAGGGACAGGGGGCAATGGTGATGGGTTCCTGCCCCATGCGTCAGGCACTTCTCCTCTGTGAGTTCCCCCCCTCCCCAGGGGCCGTTGCATAATAGGTTCTTGAGGCTCTGCAGGTGGAACCACACAATAATGAGTACAATGGTTCATCTAGCTTGGAGGTGTCACTTAGGTTAAGTTGTCCTATGCCCTGCATCAAAACTGCTTCCATAAAGAGAAAAAGACAAGTCATTGTCATAGAAGTCTCCCTTCTGAAGGGAACAGAAGGCCCAATATGCAGACCAGACCTGCTTCTTAGGGAAGTCTGCTGCCTCCCTGGGGCCTGGGTTAAAGATGTGAAGAGAAAGATTCCCCCACTGGTACAACCCTCACAGTATTATTCATTATTGATTTTTTAGGTAAGCAGTGATGAAGTTGCAACAAGAAGTCCAAGGGCAATCAAGAAGGACTTCAGGGCCTTGGGTCGACTTGTTAAGGGATTAAGAGCACAAGTAGTGTTCTCTTCTATCTTTCCAGTTGCAGGGAACAATGAGGGAAGAAACACGAAAAGCCAGCAGATCAATACCTGGCCTGGTGTCACTGGTAGAATTTTGTGGTTTTTGATCATGGGTAGTTTTACACAACACCAGACCTGCTGGCAACAGATGGGGTACAGCTGTCTCAAAGGGGTAAAAAGATTTTTGCACAGAAGTTAGCAGGGCTCATTGAAAGAGTTTTAAACAATATTTGAATGAGAAAAGGGATAAAACTAGACTCACTAGAGAGAAGCCTGGGGGCAGCATCCCAGTGTTTGAGGGACGTGCTAGTGAGGTCCTTCAGTCTGACAACTCAGTGGAGATAAGGGATGGAGATCTATGCAGCAGCAAAGACGCAAGGATTACTGATGTGTTAAAAACCATGGAAGTGCCTGAGAATGGTCATGTAGGAATTGGGGCTTCTCCCCCTAAAAAGATGATGGGATCAATAGCCCAACTGAAGTAGATCTACACCAATGCATGCAGCATGGGCAACAAACAGGAGAAGATGGAAGCCATTGTGCAGCAGGAAAACTATGACATAGTTGCCATCATGGAAACATGGTGAGGTGACTCACACAACTGGAGTACTGCAACGGATGGCTATAAATTCTTCAGAATGGATAAGCAAGGAAGGAGAGGCAGTGGGGTATCCCTGTATGTTAGGGAGTGTTTTGATTGTTTAGACCTTAATGATGGTGACAGGATTGAGTGTTTATAGGTAACAATCAGGGGGAAGGCCAGCAAGGCAGATATCATAGTGGGAGTCTCTTATAGATCACTCGACCAGGATAAAAAAGGCAGATAAAATATGTATAAGCATCTGGGAGAAGTCTCAAAATCACTAGCCCTTGTTCTCATGGGGGAATTCAATTTACCAGATGTCTGCTGGAAATACAATACAGCAGAAAGGAAACAGTCCAGGAGATTCCTGGAGTGTGTGGAAGATAATTTCCTGACAAAGCTGAGGAGTGAGCCAGCTAGGGAAGGCAACCCACTGGACCTGTTATTTGGGAACAGAGAAAGACATGTGGGTAATGTGATGGTTGGAGGCCATCTTGGGCACAGCAATCATGCAATGATAGTGTTTAGGATTCTTGGAGAAATAAGGAGGGGGATCAGCAGTACTGCTATCTTGGGCTTTCAGAGGGCAGACTTTGGCCTCTGTAGGAGACTGGTTGACAGAGTCCCTTGAGGGGCGGTCCTGAAAGGCAGAGGAGTCTGTGAAGGCTGGACATTCTTTAAGAAGGAAATCTTAAAGGCACTGGAGCAGGCTGTCCCCATGTGCCAAAAGATGAGCCGGTGGGCAATAAGACCAGACTGGCTGAACAGAGAGCTCTGGCTGGAACTCAGGAAAAAAACGAGAGTTTATGACCTTTGGAAGAAAGGCCAGGTAACTTAGGAGGACTACGAGCATGTTGTGAGGTTATGCAGGTGTCTTGGGTTTGAATGAGTGTCAGGGGTTTTTGGTAGCAGAGAAGGGGACTAACAGTGGTGGCCCTCTCTGAGAAGCTTCTTGAAGCTCCCCCAGCATTTGCACCAAGGCTGAACCAATTAGCTGCACCTCTGTGCTAATGTATTTAAGAAGGGAAACCTGGGAGGAGTTGTGGGAGTTGTGAGAAGTTGCAAGGAGAATGTCTGTGTGAACACTGAGATCAGTGGAAGGAAGGAGGAGAAGCGGGGAAGGCGTGCCAGAGCAGAGACTCCCCTGTATCTTGTGGTGAGAGAGCAGGGCCACCCCCCTGCCACCCATGGGGGTCTGTGGTGGACCAGATACTGTTTTGCAGCCTGTGGGGTCCCCATGTTGACCTAGGTAACTGTGCCTGAAGAAGGTCAGGACCCCAGGAGAAGCAGCCCTTGATGTTGTAGTTTGGCTCTGGGAGGACTGCAACATGCAGGGGTGACCCGCATGCCCGTGGGAGTGACTCATGTCAGAGCTGGTTTGTGGAGGACTGTCTCCTGTGGGAGGGGGACTGTGCTGGAACAGGGGGAGAATGCCAGAAGTTCCCCACCCCGGGGTGGAAGAAGCAGCAGGACTGACTGCACCTCCCCATTCCCTTCCCCCTGCACCGCTGAGGAGGAGGAGGTAGAAATAACAGGAGCAAAGCTGAGCCTGGGAAGAAGGGAGGGATAGGGGAAGGTGTTTGCAAGATGTGATAATGCTTCTCACGGTTCTACTCTGTCTGTTAACTGTTGTTGTTGCTAGTGTCTGCATTAAATTTATGTTCTTTTTTTTTCCCTAAGAAGTTTGTCTTTTGCGTGTGATGTAACAGATGAGATAATCCCTCCCTGTCCTTATCTTGATTCCTGAGCCCTTTGCTTTACTTTCTCCTTACCAGCACTGGGGGGGGGGGGGGGGGGGGGGGGGAGAGGGAAGTGAGCGTGGTATTCAGTTGCCCTCTGAGCTCAAACTATGACAGCAGGGAGAAAAATAGAAGGGCCAAAGCCCAACTAGAATTTAATCTCGGTATTGCCATAAAAGATCATTTAAAATGCTTCTATAAATACATCAGCAACAAAAGGAGGGTTAAGGAAAATCTCCCTCCTTTATTGGATATGGGGGGAAACATAGTGACAAAGATGTGGAAAAGGCTAAGGTACTTAATGCCTTCTTTGCCTCAGTATTAAGACCAGTTGTTCTCTGGGTACCCAGCCCCCTGAGCTGGAAGACAGATATGGGGAGCAGAACAAAGCTCCCATAATCCAAGGGAAAATAGCTAGTGAACTGCTGCACCACTTAGAGACACACAAGTCTATGGGGCCAGATGGGATCCACCCAAAGGTACTGAAGGAGATGGTGGAAGTGCTCACCAAGACACCTTCAATGATTTATCAGCAGTCCTGGCTAACCAGGGAGGCCCCACTTGACTGGAAATTAGAAAATAAGATGCCTATATACGAGAAGGGTCAAAAGAAGGATCCAGGGAACTACAGGCCTGTCAGTCTGACCTCTCTGCTGAGGAAGGTTATGAACCAGATCATCCTGAGTGCCATCACATGGCACGTACAGGACAACCAGGTGTTCAAGCCCAGTCAGCATGGGTTTATGAAAGGCAGGTCCTGCTTAACTAACCTGATATCCTATGACAAGGTGATGACACAGTGGATGAGGAAGAGGCTGTGGATGTTGTTTACCTGGACTTCAGTAAAGCCTTTGACACTGTTTCCCACAGCATCTTCCTGGAGAAACTGGCTGCTCATGGCTTGGATGGATGTGCTCTTCACTGGGTAAAAAAATAGCTGGATGGCTGGGCCCAAAGAGTTGTGGTGAATGGAGTTAAATCCAGCTGGTGGCCGATTACAAGTGCTGTTCCCCAGGACTCATTACTGGGGACAGTTCTGTTTAGTATCTTTATCAATGATCTAGATGAGGGGATCAAGTGCACCCTTAGTCAGTTTGCAGATGACACCCAGTTGGGTGGGAGTGTTGATCTGCTCGAGGGTAGGGAGGCTCCGCAGAGAGACCTGGACAGGCTGGAGCCATGGGCTCAGGCCAACTGGAGGAGGTTCAACAAGGCTCAGTGCCGGGTTCTGCACTTGGGTCTCAACAACCCTGTGCAACACTATGGGCTTGGGGAAGAACGGCTAAAAAGCTGCACAGAGGAAAAGGACCTGGGGGTGTTGTCAACAGCTGGCTGAATATGAGCTGGCAATGTGCCCAGGTGGCCAAGAAGGCCAATGGCATCCTGGCTTGTGTCAGCAACAGTGTGGCCAGCAGGGACAGGGAAGGGATCTGACCACTGTACTCGGCACTGGTGAGGCTGCCCCTCGATTCCTGTGTTCAGTTTTGGGCCTCTTACTACAAGAAAGACACTGAGGTGCTGGAGCATGTCTAAAGGGCAACAAGGATGGTGAAGGGTCTGGAGCACATGTGCTATGAGGAGCAACTGAGTGAACTGGGGTTGTTTAGCCTGGAGAAAAGAAGGATGAGGGGAGACCTTAGTGCTCTCTACAACTACCTGAAAGGAGGCTGTAGCGAGGTGGGTGTCGGTCTCTTCTCCCAAGTAACAAGCAATAGGACAAGAGGAAATGGCCTCAAGATGCACCAGGGAAGGTTTAGTTTGGACATCAGGAAAAACTGATGTACCGAAAGGGTTGTCAAGCGTCGAAACAGGCTGCCCATGGAAGTGGTCTTGAGTCACCACCCTGGAGGTATTTAACAGATGTGTAGGTGTGGTGCTTAGGGACATGGTTTAGTGGTGATCTTGGCAATGTTAGGTTAACTGTTGGAATCAATGATCTTAAAGGTCCATTCCAACCTAAACAATTCTATGATTCTACACGCATACTAAATCCAAGACATAGTGCTGAGACAGCAGTATCTTAGCTGAGCCTCAATATAATTTTGAGATACTATGACATCCTAAATTTACAAATTTAATTTCTTGACATCATATAAGTGGACATTGAACAGAATTGTATTTATTGTATTATTTATATTATTTGTACTCCCTGACCCTTCGAATGGTAAAGTTTTAATCCTAGGCCAATAACATCTATTCTGCATTTAAAAATGTCACTGCTTTTAAGTCCAATACCTAGTAGTCCTGCAGGGCTATAGGCAATAAGTTGTAAAGGGAAATTTTCTCTACTTTCCAATTGGACACACAGACCTTGCTTCTAACCCCGCAGGGCTGTCAGCTATCAAACTCTGAAGTCATGACATTTTAAAGGAAATGTATGGAGGAGTTATTTTTAGCTTACTTTAGAAAAAAATTATTGCTCTTTTTTTGCCCTATGCTTTCAATGAGTAAGATATCTAGTTTTACAGGTGGACATGTATTAAAATAATACTAGTAAATGCTTTAAAGAACCTAACTTATTCTAAAGGTTATATGATATAAATTCATGCAAAAATGTTAGCACTTGTGGAAAAATGAAGGAATGAAACACTCAAGGTCAGAAATACAGAAACACGGACCTCAGCTGCAACTTTTCTTATGGTTGTGTTTTAATGTCTAGTGCCTTATTATCTTTCAGGCCATCTCACATTAAAATTAATTGAAATGACTGCACCTTTAGTTGAATTAAGCCATCCTTCATTTTCAATGATATGTTAATTAATACCAATATGTAGTACAATGCAAACTGGAATTTCTGACAGATTTCTATACAAGAGTTGCAACATTACTAGTACTAGTAATTTAATTCTTGATGTTAAAAAATGTCTGCTTTGGAAAAATATTAGTTCACTTGCTTTAAAACTGCAAATATTTTACTGCTTCATAATCCTAAATTTCACAAATTTCCAATTTTGAACTCAAATAAATATATATATTAAAAATTAAATTGAATTAATTCCACTTCTACTGAACTAATTTTAACTCTGGAATAACTTTCTGTGAAAAAATATTTTAAAATTTAGATTTTTAGTGTAGGAAAAGTAATTCAGAAATACCATAATCCATTGCTTCTCTAAGACCATGGTTCAGCATAATATTACATATGTCTATAACTTCAGATGCCAGTGATTTCAGCAAATTTACTGATATAATCAAAGTAGTTACATGCTCAAATTTCTAGTGAAATCACAGGCATTTCCATCTCAGAATCACAAAATATCAATGAATTAAGCTTTAAAATGGGCCCTTAAAATAAGTAAGGATCACTGGTCACATATTCCAGATGGTGAAATTCTATGCTGTTGCACTAGATAATCAGAGCAGATCCTTCCTCTTTTAAATCATAACAATCGCTAAAAAATGTAAAGACTTTGCATATTACATTGTAACTTATGTTGTGGAAGATCTTTCTTCTTGAATTAAGTACTTGCTCAAATAATTGATCATTACAGTTTCAGTATAATTTGTGTTAATAATATAAATTATTTTTCATGAATAAGCCCTTACTACATCAAATAAAAAACTAAACAGATTTATGTTAATTTAATATCTTTTTGCAACAACTAGTAGAATTAGGAATCAATTCCAACTCAAATGCAAATAATAATCATAATCATGGAAACATACTTCTCTACTGAAACATATTTTAAAAGTCCCTCTCTACATGTAATGCAATTCCTTTCCCTTAGCAGCCCCTCCTCTCCAATTTCTAAAAGAAAAATGACTGATAATACATCTTGTTGTTCTCATGATTTCAAACTATTCGGCTTGATGTTTTTCAAATACTGCAATTCCTAAGGGAAGTCACTTGAAGTCCAGAGTACCTATACAAGGTCATGAGTATGACGTGCTGAATAGTCAGGAAATGATTCCCCTTTTTTAATTTGTTGACAACATCAATAGGCAATTAAATATGTGCTAGTAGTTGCAAAAAAATGTTTCTTTGTTAAGTAAAGTTCATGCTAACATTGTCCCACTTAATTGTCATTCATTACTGTTCAATGTCGTTGGGAAAGGTACTTTTATTGGGAGAAATCCCAGTACAAGTGCTGGCAGAAGTCAGCAGAGTGCAAGAGATCATGCTGCAGCACTTTCTACCTGGATACTGTAGTTCTTCCACGGGTGAAACCATGTGAAACTCATGAAACATTTCACATCAAATTGTTCAGCTGGAGAGGGTTTCATGGAAGTAGCTACTAGAAAAATGAACACTTGCATCTGAGAGAAAATATTATTGATGCAGTTGCCCTTGTGCTACCCATGTGAGGTGTGGCATGAAAGGGAGGACTTATTGACAGAGCATTGCTGGGAATACAAGAACGTGGATGCAGCTCAAGAAGGACCATGGGCAGGATACTGGAGCAGCCCCGAGGAAAAGGAAACACTGCAGTACTTAAGCTGGGTGTCTGGAAAAATGGAAGCTTATTGCATAATGCCTCTGTGTATATTCTGTCCAACAAATTCTTTTATGTCTGTATGAGGCAGATGGCACTTTAATTAAAGGTTCTGTAAACTTTCCCAAAACATCTTTGTGATTTCTGTGTTCAGCATGTTTATGTAGCTCCCCCTGCAAATTAACAGGTTTTCAAATATTTAACAATGATGCATGGTTGCTTCTGCTCCACGAATGAAGAGAGAATCCAGCACCACCTGCATGATGTTAATATATGTTTTGGTCAAGACTACAGTGACTGTGGTATATAGAAAGTGCGATGGCAAAACTGAGGAATGAGATAAGACCGTGAGGGAAAAACTGCCTTGGACATGAAGAATATATATTTAGGGGTTTATGAAAGTAAGGTTAATACCCATTTTTGCTTGTAATTGTATTACAAGCTTATGTTGTAGAAATATTTTTTAAAAAGCTCTGGATGTCCCTGACTTCAGTATTGTCAGTAATGAATGCAACATCTTGGCATATTTGATTTTTTCCCCTTAAAACAATTTTCAAAGGCATCAGATACGCTGCGGGGGGTGGTGGGGTGGGGAAGTGTTCTTACAGAGAAAAGCATGCAGTGAACAGTTCCTTCTCCACAAGGTAAAATAATTTCTAGACTGAGTTATAGAGATATGTTCCTTTTTTGTCTGGAGCCAATATATATTTTTGGTAGCTTTCTTCCAGTAGAAAAACAAATACTAAAGAGGACTATTTAAAGTTAATTAGAAAAAATAACAAAACTATGTGAATAGGAATTTATCTCAAATTACGGAAATCAGCTGTGTTCATAAGCACATTTACCTCAAAACAATTAATTTCTGATTTAAACATAAATTGATGTAGACTTTAAATCAACTTTGTAAAAATTACTTTAGAGATAAATGTAAAGACAAAAAACAGCAGCAACATTAGACTTCATCGCTGATTCAAATAAAGTCTGCCATTAGATCTTCTATTTTCTTCTTGAAATTAAATTATTTACATAGTACTTTTGATCCTTAAAATGACAAAGGAAACCTTGGTATACAAGACGTATCACTGTTCATACATCTGAGCTTCTGAGCACTCACACAGTTGTGCATGCAATGTTATATAGATAGACAGTCCCATCTTTACATATGTAAGCCATTGAAGGATCTGGTTCTAATGCTATCATGAATATAAAACTGCGGTTTTGACAGCTGAAGCTGAAATGCAAACAATAGCAACCTGGTTGTAGGTTGCTACTCCTGTGGACAGTGTAATAGAATTTATATAAAAATTTATCTGAGTATTTGCTAATGTAGACAGCGCTCAAGTCTGCTTCTTTTTGTGTACTCCTGTTTACAAGATTTCCTGTGAAATTGCTGTCAGAAACTACAAAGGTCACATTAAATTTTTGTGGAGGTCTTTCTGGATATGTTGCCTTTGTGTCCATGAGGCAACATGTCAAACACTGTTGTAAATGCATGTACTGTAAAGCACTGCTTTCCATGACAAGTAAGTCATCACATGAATGAAGGGAAGAGGCCTCCAGCTATCTTGTGACTCCTACATTTTTCCATTTTACCAGTTGTGGGTCCTTTCATGAATACGCAGCATGCTTTATATGCTGGAGGACTAGAATCATTGTTTTAACTGTTCCTTTTGACTTTTGGGTAAATGAAAGGAGGTTGTTGCATAAAAGAAGAGACAGCATATAAAATTACTAAAGCTTTCTTTTGGAAAAGCAAATTCCTCACTACCTCCCAAGGGAATTATATGAAAAGCTCATGCAAACAGAATGTGTATATTTTTATGACTCTAGCTATGAAGTTACAGCCACATACGGTATTTCATTTTGTCTTCACTATCAACCGCAATTGCTCCTCTTTCCATCTAATCTTTCATCTCTGCAGCTCCTCTTTGGAATCTCATTAGATTAATGGGTCACTAAAACATTGTTTGATCATATTTCTCAACCACCTTCATCAGTTTATGAGTCAAGCCTGCAACATATGAAAGCAAGATCATTTTTACCCTTAATTCCTCTAACATATTTTAAATATTCAATGTTAAGAAAATAGCTGTTCCATCCCACCTTCTCTTCTGTGTCACAAGGTAGTAGGTATTTTAATTCAAGACTACTATGAAAAATGGCAGACTACACAGATTTCAAATTCATCTGACAGATGTGCCAAATCAAATATACAACAGATATGACAGTTGGAGGATATGCAAAAGAAATTAACTCTTGAAGGACAAGCAAGGGCAGCCCGAACTGGGTACTGGGATCTCATAATGCCAAAGCAGACCTAGCTAAGTATCTGGCATTTGGCTTTATATTGTTGACAAACTCTGTGATCTGATGTTTAGATTTAGCATCTTCTATTCCACTTAGTGCCCGAAGAAATATGAGACATGAAATATTCCCCTTCCTGTTCAAGTCAAATGAAAAAAGAAATATATCTGCATCGAGAGAGTATTTTTGTAGTTTAATCATCCCAGTCTACTGAAACCAGGCATCAGGGCAATGTCCAATTAAACACACAATGTTTGATGAAAAAGCAAAGTAATTTGAGACAGTACAGAAGACAGTAACAAAGAGGATCAAAGATCCAGAAAACGTGACTGATGAGAAAGACTGTAAGAACAGGCATATTTAATTGAGGGAGAAGAATATCTGAGAGGAAACATGACAACAGTTTTCTCATATACAAAAGGTTGCCAGGAAGAGAAAGTACTGTCCTGTTCTTTTCCACCAGAGACAGGAAAAAAAGTGCTGAGCTTAGACAGAATCAGAGGCTACTAGGGAAAACTTTCCAGCTGTAGAGATATTAAAGCCTTGATCATTCTGCCTTGGGGAGCCCTGGAATCTCCATCATCTCAAGTTTTTAAGAGCAGATTACAGAACAGTCTGCTGGGAATGAGCAAGACAACAGGGTAAGTGATCTCTTGAGTGACCTTCTTCACTATGTGCTACAAGCCACTGTTTTCTTCTAAAGGGATCTGTGTTTGTTGCACACTCCTGAAAATGCTGAAGTGCCTTCCACAGCCAATGACTGTAATATGACCATGCTGCATCTTGTACATTTGAGCACAAAACTGGGAACTGGACAAGCTAAATGCCTGGCAGTTTATCAGCATGGTTTCGAGAGCTGTATGACTCTTTTTGTTGTTGTTCTTATTGTGGTATGCTTGTTTCAGGATTTGTACAGATGTAACCTATGAGATTTCAGAACTGAGCAGAACTCTTATGCAAATGCAAATACAAAATCCAAAGCCAGCTGAAGTAAGCAGAAGAGTTTCAGATGGCTTTTATGGCTTTGGAGCAGGTCTGTGAGGTGGGTGTGTCTAAGGTCAGCTGTGTATCTGTGTGTCTGTGCTGAGGAGAGGGGGAAGGAGATATCTATACAGCCACTTACTCTGACTTTGAAACGCTGGCTTTATGTAATTGACTCAGGGGTGTATTCAAACTTCCTAATTTATGAGTTGAAATAACTGTGGCATTTAGGCTCAAAACAGAAAAAATGAAACTGCATAATCTCTGGGGTGGACAGGCTCCCCATATGCCAGTGAAGAGACTTAATCTCTATGTTTATATGAAACACTTACTATAATCTGAATACATACTTTGACAATAAAATTGAACATGTTCTTTAAGCATTCAGCTTATCTTAAGTGCCTGAATAGTACTTCAACAGGAACATAATACAGAACATAAACCAGAGTATCATGACTCACAAAAAAGGGAAGTAAAGTTAAAACATTTAAAAGGTCATATTTCATTTTTAGATGATGCAGAAACTATTTTATATGTTCATAACAGTCAATTGGAAGCAGTGGAATTTTCTTGGTAATTTGTGAAGCTAATTAGTTGACACACTGAGAAATCCAATATATAAAGCATACCATTGTCAGATCAATGATAATAAGAAATAGTTCTGTTGATTTTTTCAGTGTTTTATTGTTGTATACAGGGACACAATAATATCGCAGAAAATTGATTTTCTGTGGAAAAGTTCCCCTGTTAAGCATTGTATTCATCATATTGGAAACCAATGAGATTTTTAAAAAGAACTAATAGTTAAGCAGTATTAGCAAAGTTCTTTCCCCCACAATGTTAAATTCAGGTGGTTAAACTGAATAATGAAGTGGGTCAGTGATCCAACCGCAGAGTTTCTACACAATGGCCTCCTGTGAGGCACAATGTTCTACGTGAAGCCATTTAGAGTTGACAAACCATATCACCTCCCAGGAGGTAGATAAGGCCCTATATTGTACATTTTATAATTCCGCAAAAAAACTTTATGCGTTTTTTATTATCATTGATCTGTGCATACAACTCCTGTTGAGTTGAAATAGAAACTTTGTGGACCAAAGAAAGTACATGCTAATATTGTGATATGTATAAACAACTGAAAATCCAAAGTCAAAGTGACGGGCAATTAGAAAGGACATCTTTTATGAAAGTTGTGTTTTCTTATCAAGTGTCAGGGCCCTGATTTTGACAACAGGCTTGTTGATTATCCTGACAAATCTATAACCATCTTTCTCCATAATCTTTTTCCATAACCTCTTTTCTCACCCATTCCCAGAGGCTAGGTTTCCCCTGCTCAGGGTCACTTCTGATCTGCCAGAACTGCATAACTTTTTATCCGCCTGCTGTGAAAACATCTATGCCATAAAAAAAAAAAAAAAAAAAAGGTGTGAAAAGCTGGGACCTCCATGCACACATGCTTCACCCATTGGTTTAGGGGTTGCATTTAAGCTCAGGCCCCTGCCCTTGTCCCATGTCTGTGATATGCTGTAGTTACACTGTGCTTGACCTTGCACCATGCCAGTCCTGACTTTGTCTTGCTAGCTTGACTTCACAGCCTGATCTCAGACCTGCCACATCACTACAGGCTGTCTGATGATCAGTGGGCTGTGACTGACCCCGGACCCATTCTGCTCTTCTTGTTGGCATACGTGGGACTGCATCTTTCATCTGAGCCTTGCTGTCAGCCTCAGCTCCCAGCTCACCTTCCCTTCTGGATCTGCCCTCTCCTGCTGCTCCCTGATGTCAAGGTGCTGCACCACAATTCGAGTACATACACATAGGGGACAAGTCTAATGATAGGGGCCCTGAATGAAAGTTCTTACTTTTATCTCAGTCCACTGAGGGCGATCAAAAGTTTCAGCACCTTTCTGAAGGGGCTGTGAACCTTATTAACCAGCTTTGGGAAAAACTGTATTATCTACTACAGTGAGTGAATGTACTGAAAATTAGTACAATACATTGAACAGGGAAGGACCTTGAGATGTCTTTTCCTGTGGTATTGCAAGAATGTCTTACAAATGTCCATTAACTAATTACATTAATTAGAGCTTCTCTCCTATCTCACAGGAAACATTCAAGTTCTGTTTGACTCTTTCATACTTTCTTTGAAATCTTGGCCAGGCAGCAGGACAGGGTGCTGTCATCCTAGGCTGATGAAACAGCCTTACAGATTTGCATACATTTCCCAAAGTATCTTATTCTGTAAACTGACTCCAGAGTAATTTAAAAATTTGTATTTGTATTACTAAGGTTTGTTTTTCTTCATCTAAGAAGAATCTTCTCCATCACTCATGTTTTACACTTCTGTCCTGAATGCTGGTTCAAGGCAGGTCCATAAACACAGGGCTCCATCACAATCCTACTTCCAAGTAATCCCAATAATAGCTTCAGCAGTAGTAGAAAATAACTGTTTTCCTGATGGAGGTGAGATGAACAACAAAAAATTTCCCTTTTCTCCCTACTAAAACATGGTGGGATGCAATGTAGATACTAGGCATCTCTTGTTTAGCCCCCTGAGAACGCTTGGAGAGTGCTTAGCACCCTCAGCTTAATGTGGCAGATCTAAAGCTTTTTAGCTGGAGCGGATCCTGGTTGATTCAGGATGATTGTGTAGGCACAGTGGATGTATGTTGTGGTCCTGGCACATCTGGTGCTGTGCTTAGCACAGGAGGGAATACAGACAGAGAGACTCACAAAGTTTTGGGGTGTGTGTGTGTGATCCTGCTGTGCTCCTGAGAACTTGCATGGGCATTAGCACAAAAATATTTTTTAAAAATATATATGTGTGTTATGAGGGGGAGAGAAACTTCCCGGATCTGTGCTGTGTGAGGAGACTGAGCTGCTGTATCTCATCTGCCAGGATGGTGAGCCTTGCAGCATCAGGCTGCAAGCAAGGCCCCAGACATTAAGTAATATGCATATTTCAGGCTGAAATGAGCCACAGACAGAACACAAGAATTATGGAAACAATAAGTAAAGGAGATGATGATTGTAGAAACACAGGTAGACCCCTTTCTTGCAATGTAGAACAATCTTGGACTGTGGCCTGTGTCCAGGGCTCTCAAAATTGCTGATGCAGAAGATACCCAGAATGCAAACATGATGCAAACGTGCCCAGAATCTGAAACATGTTGCCTCATTCTGTTCTCTTGGAATTTAATTTGGTTACAGAAACAGACTTTCTTTAATTTGATCTCTTTACTCCCATGAAATTTAATTTCTTTCTTCAGAATGATTCAACCTCAGCAACAGTTGTGGTTGAAATTTTCTTCTCTGAGATGGAAGAGGTGGTATAAAGCTCCAGGTATTCATGAGGAAAATTAGGGTAGAACTGTAGCTTCAAAGGCAAGTGTTTTTGAAAGCCATCATATAATGCATCATATAAAAGGCCACTAGACCATCATATAATAGATGGGTGCGTCACTGATCCTCCTTAATGAAAGCAACAAGCCAATTGTCCATAAACATGTAGATGTCATCTACAACTGGAAAGTATTTAATTATAGCATGATTGAGATGTCTAAATCTCCATGTCTGTTTCTAATTAGGTACCCAACACTGAAGATTAAAATATTTCAGGTACTCTTCTTTAATATTTCCTATCGTCTGATGTAGTTGTCTCTGTCCACTGCATTCCCTGTTATGAATCCCATTCTGAGGAACCTAGTTCTCTCCCTTCTCTGTAGATCAATGACACACTGAGGGAGACTGATCATACGTCATTTCCTTTATTCGTCCGGGGCAAATGTGCTCTAAATTGTCACAACTGCTTGTACTGACTCCAGTATCAAAATTCACTATGGCCACAGAATAAAACCTGTGTGATGCAACAGAGTCACAGGTCCAGTATTTTATTTAGTTTTTAATGTATAATTTCTTCAAATATAAAAACTAAAAAAGCCCAAGAAAAATACGCCTTTAAAAGCATTCTCCCAAGAACAAAGCCGGGGTAGTTATTAAGACTAATCACTTGAAAGACCCTGTCTGAAACCGCTTTTTTTTTTTTTTAATTTTTATTTTTATATTTATAGACAATATTCATTAGATAATGCAAATATATTTTCCTTCTCTCACTATCACAGATGCTACAGTTGAAATGATACTTTAAGGCTGCAGTAATTAACTATGTTCTGAAAATAAAAATTTTAAAAACCTCAAAATGTTAACCACACTTTAATTCACAGGGCTATAAAATAGGGGCTTTTTGGTAACACAAATTAATTTCAAATTCCCTAATATTTATTAAAGTTCTCATGCATGAGGTTGCTGCTTGGGTTTTGCTCAGTTAGAACAATGCTTGTGAAGAATATTTCAACCTTTTTTTGAAGTCCATCCTAGCAGCCAGAGAATGAAAAACATTCTACTGGCAAACTGTGGCAAGGGTTTTCCTTTCCCTTCTCTGTAAGTTTACTGCAACATTTGATATTACAAACCACAAAATTTTGCTTTCTACTCCTGAAACATGACTGGGAATTACTTGTATTACACTAGAATGCTTCAAAGAGATTCAACATCCTGTGGAAAAATGTTAATCATCCATATGGAGTCAGAATTGAAGCATCCCCAGGGCTCAATAATCAGCCCTTTATTATCTATGATCAATGTGCTACCACTGGATATTTATCAGTCATTATACGAATTACAGCATGGGAAAATGCTTTCACTTTTGGGCAAATACTTACATGGACTGATTGGTTCCTCTGCTACAGTTGTAAAAACTTGAAGGTAACCTGGGAGTGCTTTCTGGCATCTGTGACAAATCTTTTGGATTCCTTTAGTAACAAAGTAAAATGTTCACTGATGTTCTTGTTTTTCTGGCTAGGATTTGATCCTTTTTCTGTTCAGAATAGCAGGTGATCATATCCTCATCACCCTTCATGTGTTTCTGTTTTTCCTGTTTCTTGTACTCAAATGTAAGCTGATAGTTAAACAGCGCTACAAAACAAGGAAATATTCACTATGTTGTCTCCTCACACACAATTATCAATTTGATATGATGAGACCCATTTTTTAATGTCAGAAATAGTATCTTTATCAATGATCTGGACAAGGGGATCGAGTGCACCCTCAGTCAGTTTGCAGACAACACCAAGTTGGGTAGGAGTGTTGATCTGCTCGAGGGTAGGGAGGCTCCGCAGAGAGACCTGGACAGGCTGGAGCCATGGGCTGAGGCCAACTGGAGGAGGTTCAACAAGGCTCAGTGCCGGGTTCTGCACTTGGGTCTCAACAACCCTGTGCAACACTATGGGCTTGGGGAAGAGCGGCTAAAAAGCTGCACAGAGGAAAAGGACCTGGGGGTGTTGTCAACAGCTGGCTGAATATGAGCTGGCAATGTGCCCAGGTGGCCAAGAAGGCCAATGGCATCCTGGCTTGTGTCAGCAACAGTGTGGCCAGCAGGGACAGGGAAGGGATCTTACCCCTGTACTCGGCACTGGTGAGGCCGCACCTCGATTCCTGTGTTCAGTTTTGGGCCTCTTACTACAAGAAAGACACTGAGGTGCTGGAGCATGTCTAAAGGGCAACAAGGATGGTGAAGGGTCTGGAGCACATGTGCTATGAGGAGCAACTGAGTGAACTGGGGTTGTTTAGCCTGGAGAAAAGAAGGATGAGGGGAGACCTTAGTGCTCTCTACAACTACCTGAAAGGAGGCTGTAGTGAGGTGGGTGTCGGTCTCTTCTCCCAAGTAACAAGCAATAGGACAAGAGGAAATGGCCTCAAGATGCACCAGGGGAGGTTTAGTTTGGACATCAGGAAAAACTGATGTACCGAAAGGGTTGTCAAGCATCGAAACAGGCTGCCCACGGAAGTGGTCTTGAGTCACCACCCTGGAGGTATTTAACAGATGTGTAGGTGTGGTGCTTAGGGACATGGTTTAGTGGTGATCTTGGCAATGTTAGGTTAACTGTTGGAATCAATGATATTAAAGCTCCCTTCCAACCTAAATTATTCTGTGGTTCTATGATTCTATGTACTCTATTAATGTCCTAACTTTGCTTCACCAAAACTGATTCTCTCTCATGGTGGTCCCTGTAAAAATTGTAATAGGGCCCTGAAATTAATTTTATCTTTCTCTTAGAATTGTATTTGTTTATTTGTTTGCGTTTTTTTGCTAATTCTCTTGAACTCATTGTTGTTCTGTCTGCCTTCTGATGAGCACTTGCTCTTCTAACTAGTTTGTTTCCAGATGATAATACAGTAGAAAATTTTCATCATTAGTCATCAGCAATTCCTTGTGAATCCAAGCAGAATTTTCTCTAGCCTCTTACCTATAATAGCTGTCTTTGACATAAGTAGACACTTAATTCTCCTCAAATGCTTCAATGTGTTCTGAAGTGTTGTGCTATTTCTTAGTTCTGCTTCATTCTATCCAAATGAGATTGGCCTACCTCCTGTGGCTTGATCAGCTCACCTGTGCAGGTGTCACACAGGTTTCTCTTCTCAAGGCCCTGATTTTTAATCTGTACCTGCTTCTCTTGAATAATCTGATCTGTCAATGTGGGCCTAAATTTCATTTATATGCTGATGACAAACAGATTGATGTTATAAAATTAGCCCTTAATATTTCTTCTGCCACATCTGTGCTGCCTGCTTGCCAAGCTGATGACAAGGTTGGGATGTTTAGAAATTTCATACAATTTAATGCCTCCAAAATATACATTGCTTCAGGGGGAATAGGCAACATTTTAAATCACCATCTTTTGTAAGTCTGTCATTGCGGGCTCACTATAAAGAAATTTGCAATAGCTAGAACTGAGATTCCAGATCTGGCTCTAAAATAATATGTGTATTTTTATACATTAAAATCAGGCACTAGAGTTCCAAACCTATGCACCTAGTACCAATGGTCAGCATAGCCACTGGCAATTTTGAATTTAAATTTAGCAACTACTTTGTCACACTTTTCAGAGTATCTTTTAATTTTATGTAATTATAGATGGAGATTTTTTGAGCATTTAAAAAAAAAAAAATTACTTGGAGACTTTCAGTGTTCTTAGGGTGTTCTTGACATAACAATTAGGTTAATGGTAGCTGATGGCATCAGGGACAAACTCAGATTCGTCCCAGTGAACATACAATGGAGACTGTCTCTCAAACAGAAAGATTTCTGGTAGAGCTCTTTGAAAAGCCTGCAGTGAAATCTGAAGCCACGTTAATCTTTCCTGGTTTTGCGTTTTCTCTGCATCTGAAACACAAGGCGAGCACTTTTGTCTGTTGAGAATGGCTTCCTGAATGAACAGTCGGTTTTGACAAAAAGCAGGGCCTGCTTTTCCAAAGTAAGGTGAAACTCAGTTCATATTTAAAAAATGAAGCCATCCAAAACCTCAGGAATTTTAGTCTAACTTAAATTTGAAAATCAATATTTCTGTCAATAGGGTCTGGAATTCAAGGCAGTCTGAAAGTTTGCAGAAAATGTTCACAGTCTTCATTTCCAGCCTTCTCTTTCTTAACATGCGAAATAATTTCTAAAAACATTACATATAAAAAAATTCATAAAAGTAATCTCTTAGCTCTAGATGAAAGGAGGTCAGTTGATTATAGTCTCTCATCTCACGTGTCAGGACAAGAAGAGCATGTTCAGATGGTTTGCTATGAATAAATGCAATGTATTTTTTAAGTAGCAGATTTCAGCATTTTCACATAAAGTTTACTGAATACATAAGAAGATTTTCCTTACAGATTCCTGAACAAGACTTTTTTAGGTATATTAGGTGATTCCTACTTTGTTGTTAGCATGACAGAGGCATTCTTTTATTTTCTTACTTTGAATCACAGATATTTAAAGGAAATCAGTCTTCCTACCAATCAGACCTAAAATTCCTGAATATAATCAAAATCAGGCCAAACTTCTCTAGTTATACGATGCTACACATCGCCTTTAAATTCTATAAATATGTATAGGAAAATAAATTTATTCAGACTTTCAAAACCAAAAGTTCTATAGGAATGTTTGAGGAGAAAATTTTATTATTGTGAATACTTGTTTCTCCCGCTGGTCATCTGATTAGTTTTGTTTGTTTTCTCAATGCTTCTCTTTGTAGCTTAAATAAGGAAAAAAAAAGGTTAGAAAGTATAGGAAAAAAATAATCCCTGGAAAAGCTATATTGCCTGCATTTCTTTTCTCACATCCTGTTGCTTAATGCATTGATCTCTGTGTCAAAAGCAGAGTTTCCTGTTCAAACAGAACTGATGGTGGCAGAGTGCTAGCCTGCAGCTGGGCTTGGAACTCACACAGATGGGTCAGCAGCATGGTAGAGTTTAAAACAATACAAATGTTGGCCTTCTTTTCCAGAGGTGATAAGGATGGCATCTGCTTCAGGATCTCATCAGGAAGATTCTTTGGGTCAAATCTACAGCTATAACATGATCCCTAAATGTAAGACTTTGGGTTAAAGCCAGCAGATGAAGAGAGTGGTGTGGTTATTGGCTGAAGCTGGACTCCCCAGAAAAGACAAGTGGAACTAAGAAATCCTATCTGCTTACAGATGTGGTGCAAAAAGAGAGTAATCTTCACTTCAAGGATGAACTGTGAGCTTTTGGTGTAAAGAAGCGTCACTGAGTACATGCAATAGTATTGCTCTCATACAGTAGACCTAGACCATAAACTTTCCATGAAAACTGTAAAAACACTCAGGTTATACAAGGATGTGCTTGGAATTCATAACAGGAACCTGTAGAAGCTTTGGCATTGCAACAAAAATCTTTACACCAGTTTTTGGTCATCCACAGTTTTAAGCTAGCCACAAGCAGTTCAGAGTTGCTTTATAGTTTAGGCTTGAAAGGGTGGGCCAACTGCTCCAAGGTGAAAGTATTTCACTACATTAGGATCACTTATTCAAAGTCTCAACTGAGATTTTAGCAACTTTTGGGGTTTATGTTAGCATATTTTTTAAAGGTAATGAAAAATATATATTCATTTAAAAGAAGCTTTAACAGAAGAATGAACAACAGCTTTGTTCCAAGTACGCCTTGTCAAAAGAAGACAGAAATTAATTCTAAGGCAGGGTCAAACAGATTTCAATATGCAGGATATCTGCATATCTCTTGACTTCAATTCTATTTGCTTAGCTGTTAAACCTAATGCTTGTTGATTTTATTCATAACATATTGAGCCTGGCCTGCTTTGCTTTACTTGTTTGTACCTCTTCAGCTATGGACAGCAGGCACGAACTGAGTTTAGCCAGCTGATTAAGGTGACTGGCATCAATGGAGCACTGCAAAACAGAACATACCAGTAAATGTGGCCCTTCTTTAAAAAGAAAGGTCAAGTGTTGAGCTCCCCTCTAACGCTTTAGCAGGCTAAGGAAAATACATTGTTCTTAATTTTAAATATAAAGAAGCTCACAGATCTGTGGTTTTCTGCTAATATGGAAATATGTTTGTATTTGATTAAATTTCTGGGCAATTTGACATATTTCTGTCTTTTTTTTTTTTTTTTTTGTGTATATATATCAAATTCAGATGCCAATACATCAATTCCACAAAGTATGCATACAGATTTCACTCTTGTTCCTTCACATTTGTGAGCATTCAGATGGCTTGGTATGGAATTAGAGAGGTGCTATGCATAAAATTTTGGCATTGGTTGGGATGCTGCTCCAGTCTCTGGTTTGCAAATGCCTAGAAAATTTTGGGTCAATGGTTTTACACAAAAAATACACGTAATTGGGCTGAGCATCCAGCAGATTATATCTGAATAGTAGGTAGTGCTTTCTCTGACTTTGTTTTATGCATAAACAATAGTATACTACACATTAGGCCTTCATAACTCAGGATAGGTTGTAGGTGGACAGCATGCACATAAGCGATCAAATCTTGCATTGTAAAGACTTTAAAACAAACCTGCAAAATACATTAATGCTGATGCACAAGACCAAAGGAAGAATTGGGGTAACAACTGGCTCTCCAAATACTGATCAGCTGCTGCCTCTGGCTTTCCCAGCCTAGCACAACAGATGATCAGCCAGTTCTGTCAATGATAACTACAGCTGTTATTTTGTGGGCCGTATACAGAAAAGCTTAATAACCTGCAAGCAGTCCAAGGTCTATACATATTTTGTGTGTGATACAAAATGAAGACAGTGTCCCTTTCAAAATGATAATAAAGACTTCAGAGCAAAGCCCAGATTTTCCTAGCAATACTTTGTCATTCACAATAATTAAACAGAAGGTTTTTATCATGATACTGCTAAAAATTCAAGAGTTAACATCAGAAACTGAAGACTTGATATGAGTTTATATTTATGTGGTTGGTTCAGATTATTTTTTTTAATTAAGTATTAAAAATAAAATTAAATTGAAATTCTAGTCATGTATCTGTAATCTAATCCAGAATTATTAAAGGGCTTCAACAGTTTTATATGCTTTTCACTTTGGAAAGATTAGAGTTTGGATCTAGAGTCCATAGCAATTTAAAGTTATTGGAGCGCTTCACAAATTGGAATTCTAATTTGGAAGAATGAAGGTCTCCTAAAAAAATGTGAAGCACACCAATAATTTTAAATTATTTTCTAGTTTGCAAGCCCAGAACCCCTACCATTTACAAAGAAAGACACTTATAACAAAAAGTAAAGTGCTGCAATAATTTCAAATCAGTGAATATGGTTTAGAGTGATCCTAAGGCACTGAAGTGCTACACTTTCTTTTATGGAAGACCTTCAATCTTAAAAATATAAGCAAGTCAAAGTTTCATCTCTGCAAAACTGAAGATACACTGAACTGATTATAGAGATAAGCAACACACATATTACAAAAGAGGTCATAAACATTTCAGATGCAACTACACAAAAAACATCTGTGTGTCTGTGAATACAGCTGATAGCTTAGTTTTTCCTGATTTATAGGTTTTCTCATTCATCATTATTTGTATCATATATAAAATCAGTTTAGTAGATCAGCCTAGTTGGTGATCTGTTTTTCCTCTGAGAAAATATATCTGTGTCTAATTTTACCTGCACTTTTATACATACATGTGTACAACAAAAGCACTTTTTATTTCACTGTTGGGAGAGAAATAAAATATAGTGGTCCTGGTCCTCACTGAAAATACAAGGCATGAGAAACAAGTTTATACACATTTGAGTGACACAAAGTCAGTGACGTGATCTCACATCAAAGGCAGCTCATAGTGGAAAAAGAAAGATAAAATAGTCCAAATACCAAAACTGTGGTCTAAGATCTGATTTATATTCAATGTCAAAGTGACAACTCTGTTCTGTCTCTCTGATCCTGCCCTGTGTCTGCTGGAATTAGTTCTGGGTAAGCTTTGTTTGGAAAACCCCATCTTTCAATCAGCATGGTTATATTTTCTATTTTGTATGTTATTTTCCATATTAACAAATATAATTCATTATTAATTAATAATTTAACCACCACTTGACCTTTTTCTCTCTATATAGAACTTCCACTATTTCGCTAGTTTTGGAAACCATACATATTTGACCTCATAGTCTCTAACATCTTTTTATGCAAAAACAGTGATCTTATCTTCCCTGTTCCTTGACTAGCTTTTGCAACACAGATTCCTTGATGATTTCTAAGCCTCAGTTTCAGTCCTCACTTTGCTCTGAACACTTTTACAGGTTCTTTATGTTTTATGTGACTCTGATTATAGTTTTTTACTGTTTTTTTCTTTCCACTGTGTTTGATCTCTGTGTAGCTCTCAATCATTATTGATCCTTCTTGAGTATCTCAAGAAGGTCAATATCTACAGCTTTTTCATCTCTTTTGAGCCCCATCTAACTGTTTTTTCAGCAGTTTCTTTGGAGTTCCTATTTTCTTTGCCCCATTGATTATGAAAATTTTGAAAGCTCTCCTCTTTTCTATCGTACCTGCATGCATATTTCTGAATATACATTCATTTAGGTCATATTGACTTTTCACTTCTTTCAACTAAGTTTCTTGTTCCTTTACAGATGGTGAGAGAAGATTTGGAAAACATAGCAGGGACAAAGCAGGCAAAGTGGGCCACAGACAAAATCAACCTGAAGAAATTGATCACTGAGTCAAATTAGTTTGTAGCTAATTAAGCTGCTATTGAAATGAATTGCGAGCTTAAGCCAAACTAGTTATCAACATGGCAATGAAGTCACTAAAATTGAAGGAAAATAACACACAGTTGCACAACAGTGGATCTCAAAAATAATTTTGCAAGTGAGGTCAACATATTGTTATGTCACAGGTGGTAAAGCTTTTGTACAGAAAAGAAGTGATTTTCCTAGCGTCATTCAGTATTGCTGGGAACATAAAGTATGTTCCCAGCCAACTGACCTCCTTGCTCTGCAACTCTGCTTCCAGTTTCCCCCTCTCTCATTGCAACCTATCAATATCACTTGCACAAGTACAGGCTACAAAAGAAGCAGAGACAGGAATAACATTCAGTGAACAAGTATTCACTGCATTCAACAGCGAATTCCTGAGAAGCTTAAGAAGGCTCAAGGGAAAGACCAAAAACAGAACAGTAATGCTGACCTCCTTTTCATGATGCTTGGGGAAACAGATTCAGAAAAGTATTGGAGTATATTAACGAGGGACTTGATGCGCATAATAAACTGCTGATTTTGCACCTTTGAGAAATTCTATAGTTCACTAACAAAGTTACATTTTAAAAAAGCATTAATGTTCCCTTATTATGTATGTTATAATACATTTTCCAAATGGAAAAGGCTTCAGGATCAGACCAAAATTCATAACCATATTCTGTTTTTCTTCCCTTTCTTAATTCTATTCTCTAACTGAAATTTCCTAATTCCCATTTCTAACCACAATGGCTAACTGTAAACTTGTTTTTCTCTCTCTGCCATTCATTCAATTAACACATTTTTTCCAGGTCTCTCCCTTCTACATATCTCATATCTGAGTAGGTGGTGAAGCTTTCACTTCTATCCCACCAATCTGGAAATGTCTCTTAATTCGCTTTGAGACACTTTCATTTCAAAGTTACATGTCCCCCATCTATGACCTTTTGTATGATCTGTATTAAGAAGGAAAGTCTCTTCAAGCACCTCTTGAATACATTACCAAAGAAGCTCTTGGTGCTTGAGAAAGAAAAATAGTCCTGCTTCCAAAATCTTACAGTATAAGAGAGAGACACTATGTTACCTCTCTGGTTCAACATCTTAAAGTAATTCAGTTGATACAGTTTTTACTTTGCTTACAACTTAGAAGTCTATCTAGCAGAGTCAGTTTTTCCACATAAGTTCAGGCCTTCTTTGAATATTCTTTTCTGACTACTTCCTCATTAATTACAGTATAAGACACTTTTCCCACAGAGACAGGTTCTCAGTCTTGCCTCTAGCACAGCAGCACCATTACAATGCATCTTGTCAGTGTTATGCTTGGTGATTTCCATGCTGTGTCTGGAGTCAGTCCAGCCTATTGTCTTGCTCTGACTCCGACTTCAGCCTCACCCACCCACTCTGTTCCTTTCCTTCTGTCTGTCTGCCATGATGATTTGTGCTGTTATTACTACTGACCTAAATATTGATGACTCACCTTTTCCCCCTGAGTAGTTTCTCCTTGACTCCCACATAAAAACACCCTTATCTTCTTTACAATGAATGGAATTGATGTGTGGTTAAGAAGGTTAAGATCTTATTAATTAGACATACATTTCAAATCTTGTACTAATCCAAAAGAAGTAGTCAAAGACTTTCTGAAGTCAGTGATAGATGCATTTCTATACCAGAATCAGATCCTTGTCCAACCTTGTGAAGGTATTTAGAGCCTCACAAATTCCATTTCTATTGGCTTCTGAGTGACTTGAAACTTGTATTTAAACTTGGCTGTTTAAATTCATCTGGAGACCCATTTGAAGATTTACAGATGCTGGTTACTATGTCTTTTGTGCTCCTGCCCATTTGGAACTAGTCTAGTATTTCCATGTGACCTAACATGATTCCGAAGGAGGAAGCTAAGACTAATTTCATTTTCCTCATTTTTAAAGCAGATATACCATCTGGATTTTCAGAAATTCTTGTAACTTAACCTTCTGAAGTGCAAACACAAATTCTGCCTATGTCAAACTTCTTGTAAATTAAACTTACAAATGAATTATAACTCAAGGCCATTGGAGATCTGAGCAAAATTCCAGAGCAGTCAGGAGTGACCCTTCCATTGGTGTCTGTAAATACCCATTTACACATACACACAAACAGTTCAGTACTCATAAAAATGAGAGATAATTTAAAAAAGGTGTTCTTCTGTTGTGTATATATTTTTTTTCATTAAGACTCTAGTTATCTTTTGTTCAAAAGTGATTCAACTTCATTTTAAGCATCTAACTTAGCTAGAGAATTACAGAGGAGACCCTGTTGAGCCATGTCCCCATCACAGAGTTCTTTTTAAACAATTAAGTTTTGTAAGTATTTTGATACCATTTTGCTATTCAAGTGAATACTCTTTTTTTACAATGAAAAAACAAAATCCCCAAATCTCCAAAACGTAACTTGCCTGTTGACTGGGGAAAAGTGATATTGTCAGACATTTTGTGTCAAAGAAGTAGGTAATGAATCTTTTTGATCTATCTTTAGAGCACTCCAGATAACTGTGAACAGGTTAAATCAGAAGTCAGACAGATCAATAGCAGAGAGGTGATGGAGTCATTGGACCAGATCAACACTAGCAGCAGAAAAGAAATGGTCACAGGAAACTGAAAAATTATGGGGAAATCTAAGTGATTTCAAAGAAATATTATAAAGGAAAATTCAAACTGTGGCTAAGGATAGATGCTGTAAAAGTACTATATAGAATCTCCCTCCAATGTATACTAGGTTCCTACTAAAGAAGCACAGTGATTTTATATAAACAGGGTTGTGACCGAGGAACAGAAATAGCTGATCAAAATGAAAATATTGCAAACTGAGACTGTTTGGAAAACATCAGAATGTTCACATGCAGTTCTTCACCTTTTTCATATTACATGCTCTATCTTTGTATTAACTATATTGAGTTTTTCTGGATCATCTCCAGCTTGAGCATATTTTCCCTTTAGCTGACCAAAATTATACCTAATAAAGTAAAAGTCTTAGAGCACCAAACGCTATACAAACACTCAATTAACTTCAACTAGACTTTTCTCATGTGGCCATTACTGCACTATCTGCACGGTTTTGTCAAACAAGCAGAGAGGCAGGTTGAGAATAATGATGCTTGGAGATACGCATTTGAACATTTTTCTCCTTTTTTTTTTTTATGCTGTAAAGTCAGTGGAAATATCCTGAAACTATTTGTAAATGCAGGTTGAATTTACTGGGTAGATCTGTCTGGAAAAAGTATTTTGGGGAAAATTCACGAAAATGGTAGTCAAAAAGATGTAGTTCTCTTTTTCTATCCCCCTGGGTTAAAGCACTGCCATAGGATACAGAAAGTCTTCGGTTCCCTTTCTCTGTATTTCCAGAGGAATATGAATTCATATGCCCTACTTCCCAACAGAGTGCCTTACTGTTCTGAGAGGGAATTATGGAGCAAAACCTGTTAGCCCCTCAGGCTGAAGCAAAATACATCAGCCATCAGTGAGACACAGAATAAGAACGTTTCACAGTCACTTTTACCTAGAAGTTAGGAGGTAGGTAATTTTCCATGTTAGAGGGAGGGAGGTTTATAGACTGTTCTTGGATGAATCTTTAATCATAGGTATGAAACGGAACTGTACCAATACTGACACTGAGATCATCTTCCCACTTCCATTCCATTAATTCAGTTCAGTAAGAGCTGTTTATATTTTCAAACACATCTTTTTGCCTTTTCGACTTACATAACTAGCTCTCCTCCCTTCTCTATTCTCAAAATGTATTCAGGGTCCTAATTCGATTCACCATTGTGTAACTGAGACCCAGAGCTTTTGGGAAGCAGATTGCTGGCTTTTATGACATCACCCACAAAGTGTAGTTATTTTAAATACAAAGGCACTTGTCACTTCGCAGCAGCATGCATTCCTTCATGGTATTCCATGGTTAGTATAGTTTGGGGTTTTTTTTAAACTGTGGAGAGATTGGTGAACCTTTTCCCTCCATGAGAAAGATTGTGTGAAACAGAGTGAAACAATAGCACAAAAATAATCATGGACTGATATCTTGACATTGCAGTTCAACACTTCTGAATGAAACAGCACTGATACATGGTAGTTTTGCAATATGTCTATGTAACATTATGATGCATTTATCAGAAAGCTGTAATTGGATATCATTCCACTGTGACTGGCTGCAATTTCATCCACTGACAAAGTGGCTCTTCAGCTCTGGGAATCTGCAGAATTCAGAAGTGCAGCAGAATCCAACTTTCTGACAGTGATCTACACTCTGAAGAAAGAGACAAAGGTTTCCTTCACACAAAGGCAAAAAGATCAAGCTATTTCACTTTATGTCCATGGGGAAATAGCACAGTCTAAAGATATCCATATCTGAAGGTACAAACTTGTAATGACAAATTCACGAGCTGTATTTCATTCTTCTTTGTTCTGCTGTTTTGTAATCGGAAGCTGGCTAAAAAAAAATTTGAGTATCACCTGTCTTTAGTTACAGATACTGCTACAGCACTTTATCCAAATTTTCTTGCCTTCATACTGTTTTTTCTTCTGTGCTCAGAACAGGTTAGTTGTAATTTTTTTTTACATTTGAGACTGCATTCAATTTACTAGCTATAATCACACTGTGACCCAAATGAAACAGATGATAGAAATGACACTATACATTTGATCTCTCTGATGTTCCTATTCAGGGCTACAGAAGAACCAGTTAACAGAAATCATGATTCTGAAACAATTTTCCTATGCAAAGTGAAGATCTTTGTAATCTCCTACAGCAGCTACTGATTAGGCCCCTGTTCTAACATTTAGTTAGAAACCTGCATGGCGGGGATTGAGGGAGAGCACAGCAATACAGTAGTGTTGTAAGAGGCATTCTGCCTGTTCTCTTGTACAGGGGATACCCAAGGAAATTTTTTTGCTGAAATATGCTATAAACAGTTCTGCGGCAACAAATAGTTGTATTTGTTACCCCCTCATTTTTTGTGTTAATCTAGTTATCAAAAAGGCTTTAAATAAATGTTGTATCATTTCCTCAATTGCCACTTGGTTTGATAATTTCTTACTAGAAGGTGTATTTTTGATTGACAGAATTCATCACAAGTTATCTTGATTTTAGGTTAGCCCTCAATAACTTTGGAACAATTTAAACCAGCATCGGCCAAATCTAATCTGATTTCAAGGGAATTGACTGTATTCTCTGTCAAAAAACATCTACAGCTGAAGCAATTCCAGTGATGTACACGTCTACTATAACTGTGCTGACAAATTTAACAAGTGGAATGTAGTCTTCTACTTGCCCACGTCACTGTACATGAGAGTTACTTTCCCCATATAATAATCCCACTCATGTAAACAGATGAGCTAGTTAGGCATTTCTTAGGCTACTTCATACCATGCTCTCCATTGTGGAAGCAACTCCAAGATGTATTGCTTCCTGAAAAACACTGAATGCATTGGACTGGATAGCAGTAGTGCAGTTGCTGTTACAGGCTTTGAGGAGATAAAATTTAGAGCAATCTCTTCTTGAGGTCATTTGGTACCTTTAGAGAACAGAGTGACTTCCATGCATCCCTGAGCATAAGAACAACTTTGTCTGGATCTGACATGTGGTACTGTGTACTGCTGTACTGCAGTGGTCTGGAGCCAAATGCACTATCTTCATTCACAGAGCTGCAGTTGCTCTTAAGAAGTTTAAAAATGCAGATATTCTCTACTTGGGGCAAACCAGATGAGATTCACTCTACGTGCTTTGCACCGATTTTACTGTATAATACAGCTGGGCTTACAGATGTTCTCAATCGCTGAGATAATGTAACACAGCCAGAGCATACCAGTGAACTGAGCTCTGAATTTACAGTTAGGATATACATTTCATCAGGGTTAAAAAAGTATATTTTCTGCTTGATAGTTATTCTCTTGCTGGAGAGATGCACAGGGGAAGAGTACCCGCCCCACTCCTTTTTTGAATCTGGAAAAACTATGGAGGACGTCTAACAACACTTATCTCTCTCATTGGCTATCAGTGTGAAAGTAACAGGCATTGCTAGATTGGTCGTACAGACAGTTATGGTTAAAAAATTTGCACACTGGCATCCCTCCCTCCCAATCAAAATACCACTTCCCTCAATAAGTAAATGATTAAAGAATCACTTTTTTTACCAATAGTTCCATGTCATTAGGATCAAATAAGAACAAGTTATCTGTGACTATTATCATTGTGGGAAACCGCCCACTAGGGTCTGTTTGTTTGTTAAGACAAATAATTCTGAAATGAAAGAAGAAAGATTAAATACTTCAGATATTAATCACTCTGGAAGGAATCTTACACAACACTTGCAAGCACTTGTAGCACTACCACAGTGGAACAGAAAAAAATCTGTTTTATCTCAGCATTGTCTCTGATGTGGAAAAGAGCACAGGAACAAGACAAGTCTACAGTGATACAGCTCTGGATATCCTTTGAGGGACTTGGGGACTTCCTGACTTGGAGGTTGCATTTGGACCACTGTACTTAATAGCATTTATAGACCTGTCATCAGTGAGCATGCCTAAGAGGTTTTGGAATTCATTTAGATTTTTGGCTTTTAGAACATCCACCACATTCAGCTTCACAATTTAATTACATACTAAGTGAAAAAGTGCTTTGTTTATTTTAAACCTCTTGCCTGATAATTTCATTAAGTGCCTCCTCATCTTCCATTATTTTTAGGTTTCTGCCTTTGCAGTATTTCTAGTTATTTGCAGTGCTCCAGAGTGACTGCCACGATCTTGTTTGATTAATTGACATGACCTTAATATCACATTCTCTCTATTCAGGCATGAAAGTTCATTTCATAGAGATTCTATGCTACATTTTGATACAGCAAACTTAACTCACCCTACACTACATTTTAAGGTATAGTTGAACCTGGCTGTTACATTACCTTACTAATTACCTAACACTGATCAAATTTATTATATTTATTATACAGAAACTTGCAATTCAATTATTGCACCTTGTTAGACTTCCAGCATACATATAGGATCACTGATACCTCTGGTGTTTTAGTACCTATTTCATTTAATCTTCTTCATTGGGATGACATTTGTTTGGTTACTTCTTCACTGCTTTTTTCTTCACTGGTTCCTTTTTCCTAGGATAAAAAACTTTAACTTCACATTTCAGGTATGTGTCATTATTAAATATACGCTGTTCTATATCTGACAATTTTCCATACATTTTAACCTTCCCTATAGTGTTTGAATTTGATGTGTAAGTAGCCTAAATTATTCTGATTTAGCTGAAGTTCATGTTTTTTGGATGGGTTCAGACGAAATGTTTTCTTGGTTCTTAAATCCTCCTACAGAAAATGTGGATGATTCCCTACAAGTGATATGGTTTCCTACATCATGTGAATGAAACGGGAGCATCCCAAACCTTGTTAAAAGGAAATTCTCTTTAGCCTATATTAGGTTAACATTTTACTTTTGGGTCTTCTCTTTTACTCTTTTTTATGTCCAGTATCCACACACTTCACACTCACTACAGTGATTAGTTCCTTCTGAAGAGGATGTCTAAATGCTTTGGATGCTCCAGCACATTTTCATTTAGTACAGAAGTCAGGCATACAGTCCTCACTGGAAACTCAAACTAATTGTCTATGTCACTGATATAGATAATCTGATAACCTAATTTTATAGCCTACTTGTTCTAATCAGTACGGAGTACGCAGAGTGCAATAATATATAGGCCTTCCCTAGTCTAAGGATATGCCACGGGAGCCCTTCTATTATCTTTAACCCCAAACGCTGTAGGATTTTCTTCTTCCTTGATTACCCTGAGACTGTTACATGGGAATACAGTCTGCTCATTGATGTTCTTCAAAGATTTCCTTACCTACTTCTCTTAATTTTCGCTCCCTGTTCCTGAGGACGGAATTGCTTGTCACAAGTACTATAATATTTGTTAAACTTTAGAAATATGCACATGTACACCACACACACACAAATATATTACACTTTATATACTACACTTTGCAAACACATTTTTGTACAACAGTGCAAAACACTGCATTGTGATCTCAGGTTTAATTCACTATGAGCTGGTATTTTGAGCACTGACACATGCCATAGAAGAGAATTGTAAAATGCCATTTTGATATGGTGGTTTATCTGATGATCATTCACAGGTGAGGGCAATGATGGTGGTGGCCCTCCAGTAGAGAACAGAACAGTCAGGAAGGGGAGAGGCTCAGTGAATTATTTTTAATTCAAGAGCATGTGATGGAAAAATATGCAGAATCATTTTTCTTTAGTAAATCTTTCATTCTGATTTCAAACTATGCAGTCTATTCTAAACTGCATGCATTATAGATACCAACTGTAATTCACTTAAAACATGTTATAGATAATATTCCACTCCTCTCATCAGTGAAAGCAACATATTCATTCTGAAGGTGGCTGTATGTTCTCCATCTCCTCCAAAGTATTTTCAGAACAGCAGTTCAGAAGTAGAAGAAATACAATAATGTCTTCAAACAGCTTTGGGAGAAAGGTATTAAATTTGTGTCATTCTCTCCAGCAGCACTGAAAATGGTTTATGACAAAAAAGAAAATAATATTTTTTTTATGTTTCCTTGGTGGTTTCAACAGTTTTGGAAGACTATCTCTTAAAATTGAGAGATAAATGATTTTGTGGTGTTTTTTTACTGATATGGATTAAAAATAAACTAACTGCATGGATTAAAAATAAACTAACTGATTTTTTTCCTCTTTGTGTGTCAGATTTTACTTTTTTATGATCAATAACTCTACTTCTTTCAATCATACTGAGATGCTCAAAAAGTCCAGTGCTCTGTTGGATGCTTCATTATTACACTCCAGTATCTGATAGCTGGAAGCATTAAGCATGTAGAACAAGAAAGAAAAGTAATTTTTCAACATTTTACAACATCCTCCTAGGAGAACACTCCTGGGAGTGTTCTAAGGAAGTGAAAGAAGCAATATGGGCTTTCCATTTATGGTGAGTCTATTAATCAAAGGACTGATTCAATTCCATTGAATTTTGACTGAGTAGGTCCCACAAGATAAGGCTCGTACTGAGCTGCAGTGATGTTGGCTTCCCATGTAACTCAACCACTTACAGACAGAAAAAGGGCTGCCAGACACAGCATGATTGACCTGGAGGAAGAAATACTAATGCATATTAGGAAGAAATGAAAGTTCTTAGGGCTCAATCATTAAACAAGATATTTAGGTAGTTTTGGGGTATTTTTGGTTGCTATCTGTCCACTTCAATAATTTTCACCAATGGACTTCCCTCAGTCATATATATGTGTCAAGGAAAATGTTACTTTTGAAAAATTTTTTTTTTTTTTAACTTAAAATTAACAACAGAATATTTTTCTCCAATTAAAATTTATATGGAATCATATCTGTTTATTTTCCTAAAGCCCACTGTCTTGTGAAAAGATGACAGTGATCACCTGCACTCACACGCTGAATAATTCCTGTTGCCACTTGCAACTGCTCATCAATAATTGCAAGGCTAACATGGAAGATGAATATGAACTGTAGTGTTAAAAGAAAAATAAAACACATAAATAAATACATTCTTGAAATAATCTTTTTGACCACAGTGGAGCTGGCAAATAAACAATAGCTAATATAACCAAATTTTACAGATGCATGACGGACAGGAAGGAGATGGTATATATGGCCATTTATCTTCCTCTCTCATTTTTGAAGCTCACTATTTGTATTTTAAGAATACACTTGTCCACTAGAGAGTACATATGACTGAAAGAAAGAGGTAAAGATCCAGGCCTTACAGAGTATCAGATCATAAATGATACTTAGGAGTGTCAGATGAGAAAACATGGTTGTCTTCAGAGTTCATGAAAGTTGTTTTCCTTTTAAATACTAGCATTAGACTGACTGAATAAGATGGATAGAAACATCTCTACACTCACAGTCCAGTAATGTTTCAATTTTTCTTTTGCCTTTATTTTCCTTAATAAAGTGGCAGCTTACTGTTCTTTATGATGTGGAGTTTATAAAGCACTTTTATAAAGCCCTTTTTTTTAATAAAGCATATATTTATGGAACTTAGTGACAGCATAACATCAGTTACTACATCTTATGCAAAGCTAAGAAAGCTCTCCAAGAAGTGCTGTCATTTCGTTTGTCAGGCAGAGCAGACAAGCAATATCTGCCTGGTAACCCTGGCTAAAGTGTGTTAGGTTGAAGTATGGAAGGCATAGTCTTTTGTGGCGATGATATTTTTAAGTAAATATGCAATTGCTAGTAAAGGCCACAAGGTTTGTGTTGACCTGACAGTGTGGGGACTCAGGACTTGCCTTCCTCTACCGATTTATTTCAGTTGTGACAGCAGTTATATAGCAGCCTAAAAGTGTTTTAGTTTAGCTTTATAGTAAAAACAAGTAGTTATTTTGTGTGTGAACTGAACTTTCTGACTGCAGAATAAAATGACATGTGGGAGAGTGCAGACGCAGGGTAATACCAGAGGTCCCACACAAGAAACACAAACTGCAATTAATACAACCGCAAATCACAATCACAACAAATCACAGTCAATCAGTGTTCACTACATGCTTGTGACCTTGTAAATCAAGTAAAACCAGCTGTGGAGCTAACAGAAAACTGACTGATCAGGAACCAAAGAAAAGAAAGGACATGTAAGCAGACTGTGTTAAAATGCATATAAAAATAAAACCAAGTGTATTCAACACCAAGGAGGCAGCAGCCCCCACCCTGAACATTGCTTTTTCCTGTTGATGCCCAGGATGCTGATGTCTCACTGTAACCCATCCCTCCGTTCTGCCCAAGGCAGACAGACACCATCAGCTTAGGACCCAGGGGAATATTGTACAGGGAGTGAAAGACCAGAGAATAGGGGTAGATAGTAGGAAGATTTTGTATAACAATGTTACCTGAAGCTTTTCTGTATTAATTTGGTTTGTGAATGCTGGTAGTATTGTAACTGAACTAACAATAGATTTGAATAGCCTGTTAAGATTTCAATTAGACTAACAAAAACCTCTTAGCTCTACATATAGTTGTCCGCTTCTGCCTGCAACAAGATTTTGAGTGTTACTATAGATACCAAAATGGGAACTGGAGAAGCTTCTAAAGGCCCCCTCCTGGTATCATCCACAGACTAAATTTCAGAATGTTCGTAGTACTTTCAGGGAAGAGGGAATATTCTAAGTAGCTGGCTGAAGGTAATGCATGATTCTGAGTCAGTCACACAGTGTAACTGTAGAAAATGCAGATGAGAATAGGCTCGTCATTTTGATGGATGGACCTTGTTTTATTTTTATTTATTTGCAGTTTATTATATGCTACATTTCCTTATGAGAGTGGGGCAAGTCAACTGGCAGAAATGTGATTGCTTGCTTTGTCCTAGTGTGTCCAAGGCGGGAAAAGAGCCTCTCTATAGAAGGATGACGACTTGTTGCCCAGCAGCATTTAGGCACACACAGCTCAAAGCATCTTCTAAACTGCAACAGGCAGTGTGAGAGCTCAGCTAGAAGGCAGCCTAAACCAAAATTGGGTATTTACAGACTTTTGAAAAGAGGAGGAGCAGACACACAGTAAAGACTCTAAGGTGACATTTTAGAAAGGACTTCTAGGGACCTAGCAGGAACTACAGTTTGCTGTAATGGAGCATTTGCCGTTTTCTGTACCAGTTTGTTTTCAATTTTTATTTTTTAAAATTTCTTGCATTGCTTAAAATCACGCATGCTATTTCTCTCTTATTTTACTCCCCTTGCTGATGGTAGATATTTTCATTGATTAGAGCACAAGATTGGTACTACATTCGTAACTGACTTTGTCTTTTTAAGATCCCATGTTTTCTAAGAACAATAAAAGAACAGTCCCTGTAATCATAAAATGTGTTAGGAAATATCCAGTCAAGGAATCCAGTGTCCATTCAAGGGATGTTCTCATCGTTGGAAAATACATAAAATGTGTCAAGTTTGTCTTAAGTATGTTCTATCATCTTTTCAAAAGACTTTTTTAGTGAACCAGCTGAACTCTGCCCTGTTTTAGTCACTGCTTGCACATTATTCTTCTTAGCCTCTTTATTTACCCTTTCATCTGAACGTATCTAGTTTTGCAGTATTTCTTCTAGCCTAGTTCCATCACCTGAACTGAAAGTTATTTTCATGCACATATGGAGAAACTGTTGTTACTGTTCTGTAAAATCACTTTTATATGTACCAATGGCAGTACATCATGGAATCTCAATTTATCTGCTTTCTTGTGATTTACAAGACCAGTATCTTCCAACATACCAGCATTTCAGATTATTTCCCCAAGGTGAACAGGGTTTCGTATTTCTGAGATGAATATAATTTTTCAGTTTTACCACATTTGTAATTTCTCAAATTTCACTTTATCTTTTTCTTTAATGATATGCACACTCCTTCTATCTTCAGATTTAATTAGTTTGCTCTTTACCTTTTCTTTCAGCTTACTAATATAGATATTAAACAAATCTAACTCTAGCCAACTCTTGCTAACAAACACCACCTCTTTTAAGATTCCTCCTCTTAATATGTTGCTGTTTATTATTTCCATTTTTTGTGCTCATTTAGGCAGTTTATAGTCTGAATGGTCATGATTTTATTGAAGGCAATCCTGAATCAAATTTTAAAACTGAAAATTCCTAAGATGCCATATCAAATTCTTCACTAGAAGCCATATATATTTATGATCTACTTCATTCCCATTGCCCATTAATTTTGTAATTGCATCAAAACAAGCAATGAAGTTTGACTGATGAGATACAGTTCTTCTAAAGCCTCACTGCCTATTGTTCATGGCTCTCTTATCCCAGCTATTAATGATGGAATATTTATTTAATTGCTTTACAAGGAGTTCAAATAATATTTACGGCATCATAGTTGTCAGTATCAATCTTTCTTTTCTGGATATCTGTATCACACTTACTTTTCTCTATCCATCTAGTACATTCTCCTTCATCTATAAGTTTTTAGAAATGAGCATGTGTAGGCTTACTGAAGTCAGTAATTCTTTTGAACTCAAAGACAGCATGTCATTCTTGCCTGTGTTTGGAGTATATTATTAATATTTTCATGAACAGAGCTTTTAGAGGGCCTGCTTCCATAGATATACAGGATGCAGGGTCAGGTGGTATATTCTGAACATTAATCCACAGACATTTGGTCCTGTTTACAAATATATCAACATTCTCTTCAGACTTACTATGCTAACTGTCATTCTTAATTGACACACAATCACTCACATTTGATGGCTCTTCCAGAACATGAGTGTGACCGAGCATTGGACCAGGCTACCAAGAAAGGCTGTGGAGTTTCCAGCCTTAGAGCTATTCAAAATCTGACTGGACGTGGACCTGAGCGATGGGCTTTAACTGGACCCCTTTGAGCAGAGGGACTAGAGACAGAGACGGAGAGCAGACCTCCAGAGGCCTCTTCCAATTTACATGTTTCTGTGATTTTATGAACTTAATTTATTGAATGCTTGATTTTCAATCTGAAATGTTAATGAACTTCCTATATTCATCTGTTCTTTTGTCAGTGTTACTCGTGCATATATTGCTACTCCTTCCCTGATATTTGCTCCCCATTATAAAGTGAGAGAGATCCTTTCAGCCATGGTTTACATATATTTTCTGTGATAACAGGTGTTTAAAGAGGCGTTTGCTGTTTCAGGTTTATTTGGACATTATTAATTTTATCTCTTTTCTAATGCCTTTTTTCTTCAATATTTTTTTCTCTTAAAAACCTCCTACTAATCACTTCCAATCACTGACAATTGGCTGAGAACACAGGCTAAAAAGAATACAACATGGACCTAGGTATACATCATCCAAATGTGGTAAATTGAAACTTACTGATATTATATATTCCTACATAATTTTGTGCATCATTATGAACTTAAGATGTATAATGTGCACATAAATTAGATTTGAATATGCCAATTGTTTCTAAAAGCTATACTTAACTATATTATACATTTTGGGAGCATGACTTTGGATCCATAGCTGGCTCACATCCTTTAGGGTGTGAGAAGATCCATATTTGTGGTATATTGCATCAGCTCTCAAATGGATTTCTATCTGATGATCAAGTATGACTTGATCCACAAATCAAAATAATGAGGTAGGATAAAACCCTTTTAGATACAGAATCTCGTCCCGCCAAAGTACAAGGCTACTGGTCTCCTTTTTTTCCAGGCCAATTGTAACTGTAGATGGGTTGGGTAATCAAACTCTCTTTTTCAACAGAAACTAAGTCAGGCATCTTCACTCAGCAGCATTTGAAGTAAAATTCCATAACCTTAATAAGTTCCACTGTTCTGTGCTGTTGTTCCCAGACAGATTGTGCCACCAGACAGTGCAAAACTGTTCCAAATCTTTTCACTGGAACTGATAATGGATCAGCTCTCTATCAAGTATCTTGACCTCTTCCTGAAAAATTATCTCTGCCCATTAACATCTCTCTAAATCTGGACTATATTATAATCAGAGAACTTCCCAAATGGGATAAATTGGTTATCTCTGCCCTTCTTTCTTTATAATCAGTTGATATATGTGTGTTATGTTGTGAATCCAGTCCTCTCACAGCTGATTCCCACTGTCATCTGCATGCTGATAAATCCTTACACTTCTTAACTGTGTTAATACAGCTGTCCATTTCTTTTCTTCTCTTTGGGGGAGAATTGAACTAAACAGTTTAAAAAGTGTTGGTCTTGAGCTTTATCTATTGTAGGTATGTGCAGTTGATCTGAGCCATTTGCACAAATTTAAATCAGACTTAGCACTGTTAGCTCCATACCATGTACTCTGAAAGAAAACCAGGCCTTCTGAAGCATGCATGAAGTTATCTTGGAAGTTCGATACCATATTCCTCATCCCAACAACAGCTACTTCCATCTCACGATATTTGCTACATTTTTAGATATATCTGCTATTGTTTCTTTCATTTTGTAACACATTTATGAGTTTAAAGTTTAAAAAGAACTTTGCAATTTATTTTAGAAAAACTTTTATTGTCAATCCTTTACAACCGACTTCTAATTTGTGCCTGCAATCAACTTTGTGACATGATTTTATGCATGTAATTGTGAGTACAAATCACTGAATTCAGATGTATAATTGCTTGAAATGCTTGTCTAGAAAGCCAGGTAGTTACATGTCCAAGGAGAGATTTGCAGACTGTTTGGAACTCAGGTATGTAACCACGGATAAAGAACATACTAAAATAGCCTTTTTCACATCTACAGAGAATCTCTGTGTTTAACATTCAGGCATGCACTCGCCATCAGATCTGTTCTGACTGGATATACAAATTAAAAGATAGTCCTAAGAGTTTCCTAAAATGTTAGCTATAATGCTTGAAGAATAAAATGTGTTTTGGTTACATTCATTATAGGCCAAATATTATTTGGAACAAAATTACATGTCCATTACAGTTACATCAGGATTCTCTTGATCCATGGGAATATCGCTGAAATTAAAGATTTAAATGGAGAAAGGAGTAAAGGTATTGTAGTAACACAGAAAGATCCCTGTAGCATCTCTAGAGAACTAAGAGTGAAAAAAACCCCTACAGCTGAATATTTTCCACACTGCAATAATTAACTGACTAAAATCCTTAAGGTATGGTCCTCTCCTGAAAAGTCACTGTAAAAAATGATAGTATATATATTATATCTGACTACCTATTACTGAATCCTCTCTATTTGTAGCATTTTCATATGCTTTTTACTTAACAACCACATAAGTATTTCTGATACCATCATTTAGTCTGTGGAAATTTTAAGATCAGTAGAAATATATTCAAAATGGAAAAGAAAATAACTAGGTTCTCTCCAAGATATCAAGTTAGACATTTATTGGACCCTCTCTGGGCTCCAAGAACTTGTGGACTAAGCACAGTTAACGTGAATTCTTAGCAACAGACCTGAAACTCTATGATATTATTCTAGAGAATCCTTTTAATTCTTTTTCACCGCTGTGCATTTTACTCCAGATGTAATTAACAGAAATCCTTCTCAGTATATGAATTTTCAGTACTTGTATGTGGAAAAAAAATGCTTCTTCAAAAGCATAATGAGGCTTAAAAGAAAGCAGCAGAGTTATGCACAAGGATGGATCAGGGTATTTATTAAATACCAAACCCAATCTGTTTCCAGATGGGCTTTATATTACTCAACAATTCCTGTTCTTAATTTATAAATAAACATAAATTCATTAAATCTGGGTGAAACTACTAGTGCTAAGAGTTTTATTGGATTTTACGGTGAAAATTTCTGGAAAAGTTACATTGTGAGGCCCATTTCAAAGATAATATTTCACAGTAAGGGTAATATTTCAAAGAAATGCAGGTATGTAAGTACAAAATAAACTAAGGAAGCAAATTACTAAATGAATGTGCAAACTTCAGCTTAAAAGCAACCGATCTTTTAAACATGCCAAAAACTGAATGCAGGACTCTGAACTGCTGCTGTAGCACACAACACTTAAAAAGCATTCCCAACACTTAATCTCTCCTTGGCAGCTTTCAAAATACCTGAAGTGTCTGAGACATGCATTTTTACAGTGATATAGGCATTCAGTACTTCCTGCAGGAAAAAATTAGAAACCTTAATGTCCCAGCAGTTAACAAGGAAGTATTGATAGATTCTCCATCTTAAATTTGTTTAGAAATCCAGGTAGAGTCACAATGGTGAAGGCTGCAGTACACAAAATTGCCCCATCCCACCTGGCTAAGTGCACAAGTCTTTGAATCAGCACCTACGCTTGGTTGTGAAAGTGAGTCTTGGCATACCCTGGTGCCTGCGTACTTTGATGATTCACACTTGGAATCTACTACTTGCACCATGGCTCCTTTCTGAAATTTATGTGGCTTCTACAATGAGGAGCAGGGTGTGTAGATGGTGTGTTCATGGCCATATCTGGCCTTGGTATGGGACATGGGCTAGAAACACATTTCAGAAACACTCTTGGAAACAGCTGGGAATTCAGAACTGATACTGCCTGCTAAAACCTAGAATACCCTGCACCAAAAATGGTTTAGTCAAATCCTGAGCAGGATAACTCTACTTAAATAAGCCTTACTACTTGACAGTTTCCTTGGCTACAGAACAAAAACTAAGCAAGGCAATACTATTAGAATAGCTTGTGCTCCTCAGACCCTTTTGTTTCAACAGAGGCCATGCTGTTAAAAAAAAATTGTAAATACACGCCTGCTACCTGTCACTCCCCTCCTTTTTTCTTCCCGATCTCTGTCTATTTGGGCTGGAATTTGAATTTTAGCCCAAACTAACTGCAGCATATATGAAGGGTATAACATTCCTGGTATATGCCTCTATTAGGAAATCAAATGCGATTAGATTACTTGACTCCAAAAAAATAATCAGGGAATTTAAAAGGTATTTATGTTGATTATTAGGATTGTAAATTTTTCTGTATTCCTTTATTTAAAGGTTATTTCAATTCCTCTTAAAGATACTCATGGATGCAACAAATTCTCACAAAATTTTAAGAAGCAATTAATTACAGAATGAGAAGATCAAAAAGGAAAATTTGATACCTATCTACACACAATGAAGAATTTGGAAGCAAGCAGGGGATCTTAGAGCATGAGTCCAGAAGGAGGGTGAGGGACAGGGAGGGAAGGGGATCATGAATAGCAGAGTGCAGGGGCAGATCCCTTAAGATTTTACCTTGCTGGTTCTGGCTCTTGAATATAACTTCTGTATTTTACTTGGGAAAACACTTGCATTAGGACCAATGCAGTGATTAGATAATACTGTTATATTTTAATTTAGGCAATAGAGTCTAAAACTAGGTACTGATTCCTCTCAGTGCTTCATGTGCAAGTTAGAGAGGGGAAGAAAGAAAAAAATTCTGACTTCACTCAGGTCAAACCCATTCAAATGACTAAACTGGAGGTTTGAAATTTAGAAGGGAAAATTTAGTTTCTTTCTACCACTTTCTTTCTACTCCACATTTCTGCTTTCTGAAGAATAGTCCTTTTAGTGTTCATGTCCCATTGACTCATTTCCTCTTAACCTTTCAGGAAAGGGCTGGTGGCCTTGCTTCTTTTCTTTCCCCTTCTATTTGCTCTTCCATTTTCTACCCATCTCTTGCTTGTTCAACAGCCCGTCTTCTTTTTTTATTCTCAATTTAACTTTCTTGCCTCCCTTTTGATATCCTTTCTTCTGTTTCCTCCTTTTCTGGATTGCACATAAGCATATAATCTTTCAGTGTTTGCTAATGTATTTAGTGATAACTATCCAATCCCTCACAACATGGGAAAGAAAAATTTGCACTAACTGTTCAATTATTTTTTTTATAAAAGGGTATCTGAGGCACCACTCTGGTTGCTTCACAGCTGCAATACGAGTTCTTGCTTCCCTCTTCAAGGCTGGATGTCTCTGCCTCACATTTATCACATTTCTGGCCTACTTTTCCTTCCCATTTTTCCTCCCCCAATTTTTCTTCTAATTTTACTTCTGTCATTTTAATTTTTCCTTCCCAGTCTTTGTATATCTTCTTCCTCATTCCCTTATCCTATTTCTGCCCTTCCTTTCCGTTTCTCCATCCCCCTCTCTCTGTCATTTCATCTGTTGCTTGTTTGTTATAATCTGCTTCGTTTATGTCAGTGAACACACTAGAAAACCACACCTCTCAGTGGGTAACGTTTACTCAAATGTCTCAGGAAGGGAGAATGCCTGAGTTCTTGCAACAAAAGATGTACAAAATAGAAAGGGAGAGGAGAAAGAGGAAAGAAAACTGTGTGGAGCTGCAATTACTGTAAGTCTTTCTACTGATGTGGTTGGATGATATATGTCTGAATCAGAAAGCCTTCACAGTCACAGGTGTGTAAAACCACCTACGCAGAGTAACTCAGATTTTTTATGTCCTTTACAAATGCTCTCAAGCTGCACCATGGTTTGAACAACACTTACGTTTACCTTTTGAAAAATGGTGTGAAGAAGAAGTATTGCTACCACATTTACATTTTTATAGTATGGCTTGCTCTGAAAGTGTTAGAGGAGATTGCCTGGCTTAAAGCCTGGCTCAATGATTCCTGGAGGATATTTTTTCCTGCAGTATCCAACTACCATATGGAGTGCCAAGTAGCATAAAAGAAATTTCAGAAGCAATTCCATGATTACAGTTACTATACATTAAAGGCACAGAACTATTGTAAATTATCTGTATAGTTCTCGCATAATAAATTGCTTTGCTCAGATCACAGGTGACAGGCTTCCATTACAGATCATTTTGTTTAAATGCATGGCAATCTTTTTAAACAAATGACTCCTAGCAGCAGAACTCCTGTGATTCTAACAGTATCTCATTCCAGCACTGCCATTAAATGCCTCCTGGGTGACCTTGAGCAAAACATTCTCCACCCCACTGCCATGGTTGCCTCCCGTCCTGTGGTCTGCCTGACTCAGGTATTTAGACAGTGACAGTCTCTCTTTGGGGTAGAGAGATCATTTTATCACTTTTTAAATTCTTAATACAATGGAGCCTACACTAGTCTCTAGGAATTTCTGTAATAAATATTTATTAATAATTATAAATAATCATACTGATAGGATGAGTTTTGGAACACATGACTGGCAAACAAATGTAAGAGTCAATGATTTCAAAGATTTGGGCTTGAGGATAAGTTGCAATGAGCAATGGTTGAGGACCATACAAGAAACACCACCTGTGAAGACTTTGATTGAAATGACTCAGCACAGGAAGGACAGAGGGAGGATAAGAATCCAGTTCTCCATAGCAACTTTCAACTCCCTTAGATATGAAGCTATTCTTTCCTCTCCTGAAATCGTGTGCTATTTGTTATGATCACTTCCTTGTCCATTGAAAGAATTTCTGCCCATAGCCACTATCCAGCTCCTGGGCAGCATTTACTGCTCCTCTTGGCAATCAGAAGCGCTCACTTCTATATTCTCCTCAGAGCCCCTTACATTTTTTTTCTTTGCTCTTTGTCACCTTTTGGACCCTTTCATTAATTGGACTTCTAGCTCTGTAAGATCATGAAGCTCATAGGAAGGATTTCAGTTCTTTCCCAGGAAAGTCCCAGTAGATGTACACCCTGCAGTTCCTGGAAGAAGTGAAGGGATGTTCTAAACATCTTGAGCGATTTGCAGAGGACACTGAGTGAAGTAGGTGTCTTACAGTAAACAAGAAGTACAAGATTATGGAATTTAAAACTGCACCAAAGCACATATGTGCAAAATGACTGTATTAAGATTACATAGAGAACTTCAGTACCGGAATTTTTCAACTTTCTAGAACTCTAAGTGGGAAAATTAATAATACTGTTTGGTTAATAATACTTTTTGGTTTTATGGAACTTATTAGGCTTAAAAGATAAACAAGCAAAACTTCTCAACCTCCCAGTTTGAAATCCCATTCTATTTCACTGACAACCCTCTAAAATTCAGAAATTTTGTATTTTTTTTCCTTCAGGTTCTGAGGGGAGTGTATTCCAGTAGTCAGAGCCTTTTCATTTTACCACGTTTTATTTTCACTGCACTTGTTTTTCACCTCTCCTCTCCCCATTTCTGTTGCAGTCTCCCCTCCTTAAACACCTTTTACTCCCTCCCCCACTACTGCTTCAAATCTGCCCACTTGGTTTCTGTTGCCAACATCTCTCTCTCCTACTCATCATGCCAATATTCCCTCTTTACAACTCCCCCGAGTCTTCCTCTTCACTCTCAGACTTTGCAGCTAGGTTGCTTTTTTCCTTGGGCATCAAGTCACAGGAGTTTTTCTCTTTTGATTTTCTATAGCTAGGCTCCACACCAATGTTTTGGTGTGATCAGAAATCAATTCAAGAACACCTGAAATGCCTAGAACAGAGTCAGTCTTCAAAAAGTTCAGCAATCAATCGCTAATGAAACTCTATATAATATACAGAATATGAGATTTTTCAGAAATCCTTATCCTGCCTGAATATGGGATAATTTTTTCACTGAGGTGCCTACACACACATATATTTGACAGTGATGCCACTGCATATCCCGGGCCATAGTCTGCAAGACCTAAACCTTTTCAAAGAGGGAACTTTAGGTACCAGGTAAAAACAATATAGTAAATTCTACACTAAGAAATTACTCCTGATTTATCTGAAATTTTACCCCCTTTACATTTTAGGCAGAGACTAATACCTGATGCACCTACAATAATCGGTTCAGTTGTATTTAGACAAAGTTGTAAACAAATGAAAATTTAGTTTTATAACAGAAATTAGAAGATAAATTTAAAATCAGATGTTTGCCACTTGTGCTCCATAATGCATAAATGTACACAGTATCTGTTTGTTCCTTCCCACACTGTGTTAACTTCTGCAGGTATCTGTACAATTTTTCCCTCCTGTCCCTACACAAACATCTGAGAACTTTTAGGGAGCTGGGGGCTGAATAGATGAGCAGTGCTAAAAACGTCTCTCTCCTGTGTCCCTTCCAGGTACTGCAGTCTGTTGAGATACAAACTCCAATCTCTGAAGGACTGGCCTCTCTCCTTGCGGGAAAGAAGATCTTGAGAGAAACCAGACAAGGAGTGGTAAGAGCCAGGGCCCTGTGGGCACTGCTAGGACATCATGTCCCTGCCCAGCTCCTTGCCCTGGGGCTCACCTCACCTACCGACGGCCCAGCACCCCGTGTCAGCCCCCGGGCCGTCCGTCCCTGCCTCAGCGATGGCGGTGTGGCAGCCCCGGCCCCAGTTCCCCTCAGCCTGGCCCTGCCCGGCCCCGGGCCCTGCCCGGCCCGGCCTCAGCCCTTCCCCAGGGAGGTCCCCGATGCCCGGGGCTGGGGCTGCCCCGGTGCCCCCCGGCCGCCCCGCTCCTGGCCGGGCGGTGGGTCGGGCTCTGCCCGCCAGGCCCTGCCCTGCCGGAGCCCGCGGGAGCCCCCGCTGCTCCGGCCCCCACTGCGCCCCGACACCAACTGCAGAAGCACTGCCTGCACCCTTCGTCTTGTCGAAGAAAGTCTTAAACTTTAGGGAGCAGCGAGGCCAGTATTATTTTATTCTGTTGGAAACAAATCAGAGTTTCTAAGAATTCTTTACAGCCTTAAAGTCCTTAGAAAGGTAAGAAAAGGAAGAGAAAAAGACACAGTCTGCCTTGTGCATTTCATGCACTGAGGAATGGTATGGATGATGGAGAAATAATGAGTTCACTAGGCTTCAGTGATAAAAAGGAAATAATAGAAACTCGTAAGTACAAGAAGTCATTGGAAAGCTTCTTACAGATGATTACCATGATGCCCTTGGACATGATGCTTATTTTTCTGTTCCTGACATAAATAGAACATAATAAATAATAAGCAAAAGGTCAATACACTGCATCATTTATGTTGTTTTGGGAAAAAAAATAGTAGTTTTAAAGCACTCTGAATATACTTTTATTTTATGGATCTCAGTCAAATGTGTAAAATACACCCACACATTCACACAAACACACTTTTTTTCTAATTTCAGCCTGACTTTTAAAGTAATTTTATTTAATAGGTAATGTAAAAGGTTATTTTTCTGAGATTTCTCTGATACACATAAATAAATCTAACTTAACTGGTTTTCCCTCTAGCTACACAGAAGCATCTTCTAAATAGTAACACAGAGTGTTTATTGCTTTCTGGACAGGGAGGGTAATCATGCTGCTAGGGACCCCTCCGGAGGGAAGCTGGCAACGGGCTGATGAATACACAGTAAATGATTTCCTGAAAAGTTCTGATAGCTGAAAGAAATGTTAGTTATCAAGACTTCATGCTTAATACAAGAAATACAAATAATCTAAACTGACTGTAGTCTTAATGACTGTAAAGAATATGTGTCTACTTCTTGTAGCAAGGAAGATAGATGTTGTTTTTTCCTATCTGCAGTAACTCATACAATTATTTTCAGAGAGAGTGAAAGGAGAAATGGAGAGGAGAGAACAGCTATTTTCTCCAGCTTTCTGGTTCTGTTGTCTCAGTGCTAACTTGTGTAAGTAACTGGGATGAAGCTGTGAAATGCATTTATAGACACAGAGGATCTCGAATCTATAGTGAGTTTCTCAGAGAAGGACCAAATTAGAACCGCAGCTTGAAATATTATTTCCAAACAAGCTTTTAGAATCATCAGAATAGGTCTGCTGTGCAACTATGAAATAGCAGTACCTGACAGTTGTTATCTTAGCCTAACATATGAATATAACACAACTGCCAGAAGGTCCAGCTGCTTAGGAATAACCACAGCCAGTTAGACCAGCTCACTGATGCCTGCTATCACAGCCAGGTTATTACTCATTTACCCAGGGCCACGGGCAAGCGAAATATTTGCTCCTGCCTCTCAGCACAGCCTGTATTTGTTATGAGTGCCCATGTCACACTTTCAAGTTCCCAACTGCAGTGGAAAGATGGCCTTAATAAAGTAAGATTGGCAAGAAGAATAGAAATGCCACTTCCCCTTTGGAGAAATTAGGAGTGGAGAATGGAGTTTCAAACCTCACCAGGATTGATCATTACTGACTTTTCTGAGCTGATGATGAAGGAGAAAGAATTACATCTGTAGTAACTCTGATAACTTTCACCTGATCACCAAGAACTCTTACGACAATGTAGGCAAACATACTGCATAGGCGTGAGCTGAAGTACACTGTAAGGGCCTGATCTCAACATGCTGTAGTTAATAACACTCCTTCTGATTTCAGAAAAAAACTTAGGGACTTTTTCCTTCTACTCCCACTCCTATTCTCCACCTCCCACTCCTGACATATTATGAGAAAAATCTCAGACACATGATGGAACAGTTGATTTTTTTTTTTTTTTATGACCCACTCAATCAGAAATTAAAGAAGCACCACTGGTAAAGCACCACAGTGTATAAGCAGCAGAATAAGCCTAGTGCCTTTAGCACACTTGAGAGTGACACTATAAATGAGTCTGTACAATTCTTCTTGTCGTGTTGTAGATGTTACACAAAATTCTGCACCAAATATATGTTTTCTTGGATTTTGTGGGAAGCAAATACTAAAAAAAAAAAGACAGGAGAAATGGCCAGCAAGTGAATTTCACTTAGATGAAAAATGTTGACATGTTGGAAGATAAATGTATCCTATAAAGAAGACAAAGTTAAGCCATCTTGTTTTCTGTCCCTTTCTCACACAAACTATGCAATAGAAAAAGATCATAGAAATCTCTCTTGCAGACAACTATACAGCAATACTAAATAATTCACTAGATTCCTCCTGCAGACCATGGCAAAAGTAACAATATCTTTGCCCTTTCTGAGTGTGATCACAGATGAAAAAAAAAATACACTAAATCTGGATATAGTTGAGTTTATTTCTAAACAGAGTGATGGAAATGACAAGCAATAATAAGAATTAGATTAGTAACTCTCAAATATTTAGAGCACAGCTTATTACTTTGCGTATGTTAAAAGGTGTCTAACACTAGGGTTTCTAAAGGAATCTTAAATCCTCATTGAACAGGAAAAAAAAAAGATAAAATGTCATGGTCAGTCTGTATACTTTAAAATTATTGTCCATTCTTCTGTAATTTATTTAAAAGTGCAGTTACTGCTTCTAAATCATAGAAACTATGCAGAAAACAAAAATCTATTTAATTTCACTATTGAAAATTTTTGCATACATACTAAGGATTTAACAGGTTCAAGAGAAATAAGCACTAGAAAGTGATGCAAAACAGTGCCATCATTTTCAGGAGGAGCTGCTGGTGGTGGGAACTGAAAAAGTCAATGATTGCTTAATGAATACACCTTGAAGTCTGTACAAATTCCTGCTTTTCTACTCATAGCAAGCCATTTGACTTACTGGCTTGTTTCTCAAGATATCGTGGCTGTTTAGACAGAAACTCTTTAAGGCAGAGATTATCCTAATTGTGAAACACTGGATGTGTGTTTGTACAGGTCCTACCAAAAAGTCTTCTCAATCCCTTCGGTTCCACCTAGAGGCACAAGCGCACAACAGCAGCAGGAATAGCCAAAACGTACGTAGGGACTACGAGGGGGCGAAGGAGATGTCGCTGCTCTTCGGATCACAGGGAAAAAAATATGAAAAGTTTAGAACTACAAAAGTATCAGTTTTACGGATTTGTGTTGGTGGCTGATTCTCAGATCCAGCGGAAGCTTTTCCTGTGTTAAATACTTTTATAAGTCTGTTCCTTATGGAGGTAGATCCTCTTGCGTCTGAAGTACTGGAGCTGAGCTGCAGCCTTTCCTGCAGTCATCACTATTATTACTCGGTCCTGTACTTACATGAAGTTTGCAGGAAGTGAGCCAACTAGTTCAGGAAGGGGACATATCCAGATACATATATACTTGAACAGAGAAAAAAAACCACAGTGTGATCATGAGTCCCATTTCCTGAGGTCAGTTTGGTCAAACTGGAAGGTCAGTTTGTCACAGGAGGCAAATTCTGCTAAAATACACTTTCAGATTGAGTTGTCTGAGGGTTTCTCTTCTCCTATATCTGCAGAGAACTCTGGATTCTGTGATTAAGCTACTGGAAAGGAAAATGTTACAATGATAAAACATTTCTGTGACTAATTTTTTAATGCTGTGAAAAACAGTAATCTTAATTTATGACTCATGGTTTTCCAGTATTAATATCCACATATAGCATGACCACTATAAGACTCTTTTGAATGTTATCTTAATGATATACAATCATGCTATGAGATGCCAAATCTACTTAGAAATGAATACTCAAAATACACAGTGCTGAAGTTCACACCTATGTGATTACACTTCAGACATATTCAGCACAAAGGTTATAGATCACATTCTCATCTGATATGGTCTGGTGTTGCTTGACAGATTTCAAGCTAAACTTAATTAGAGCAGATGAGAATCTTCTTGTATGTGTATTAAAACTCATTAAGCCAAGCATCGTTGTTGAAGACTAGTCAATAAATATGAAAAAAAAAAATTACATGAAAACACATGGGTTGATTATATTAATGTCATTCCATATCTCTTTTATTAGATATTAGTCTTCTGAAGAGCTATTTCCCATGAAAAAGAGAGCCAAGAAGTAATTCAATACTTTTAAGACTAGACTCTTCATGTTTTAGTGTTTGTACCCTCAGCAGAAGCAGAAGAGGTGTTCCAGAAGCTTCCTGATGCAAGTTTTCTCCCAGAGAAAATCTTTCACTCCAATCTGACTATTTGCTCAGGTGAATAATCTTTTGGATCAGGTAAAAATCTTTCATATTGTCAACAGGAGAAAATTTAAGAAAATGATAGAACTCTTCTCTGTATTTAATTTTATTGAGTCAATTTATGATCACTAAATCCAAGGTTATATCACGCAAGTAGCTCTTGCAATCAGTGTGTTTATTGCTTAACAAAACCAACTTTTGAAATGACAGCATAGAGCATTTCGTTCATGAAAATAAAAAAATCTATCAGAGCTGGCATGTTGAAATAATGAGATCCTACCATTTGTGTGGTACAGGTTTAAGTCATATTTATCTCCCTAGTAACTTTAAAATAGCCTTATTGAAGGTCAAATCTGACATTTGTATTTAAGAAGGATATCTAATTCTATTTCATTAGAAGCTACTTTACCCACTTTTCCCAAATCAATTTTGACTCAAATAGATCACCACTTACTTCTTTGTCCTCCTCCACATCATTAATGTGCAATATTACATCTATGTGCCCTACTTTTGTCACTCATGCTCAAGAATGATGAATTCAGATTGAAAGTGGTGCAAAAAAGGGTTACTACATTTTCTATGCCCTGACTATCCATTCTGAAAGCGAAGTCTAAAAGACCTTAAATTGTTAAATCTAGCAAAACAAAGATTGAGAGATATTTGAGAACAGCAGTTATATCCACCAGGAGAATAATGACGAAAAAGAGCGGTTTAACCTGGACAACATTGGCACATGGACAAGTCACAATCTAAGAGGTTTTGTGATAGAGCCTTAATAACAGAATCTTATGATGTGATTGCCTGCCAAAGCCGGTTGCTGTACGCAGCGACCCAGGAGGCCCTGTCCAATCCTGGAAGAGAATGCTGTGATAACGTTTTGTTGCAATTAGAGTCTTTTACTTCTCAATGGTACTGTGAATTTCCAGTACAACTTTCTCCTGCATTATTCTGGAAAGACATCTGTAATATACATTAATGCTTTTCTAGGTTTCATTTCTTCAAAGGTTAAAAAAACCCTTAATTAATGAACCATGTATGTACCAAAGTTGGTGGCAATTTACTTCAGTAAAATAAAAGTTAGGTGGTTCGAAGATGTATCTGAATTTCTGAGGATCAACTATCTGAAAATAAACCATATTTTGCTGTTGCATGTGACCTTCATATCCAAATCAGTCTACCCTGAAGTCTCCATGGGGCAGGTGAAAAGTTGTTATATCCACTGCACATACTTAATGTACTAAATAAATTCAGTTTTAATTGCAGTGAAGTTTGAAACTTATTTAAAATTTCTTGCATTTGAAGTTAAATTTATGAAAAAAATATTGGACCATTTAAAAATAATTTATCATAGAGTAAGTCCACTACTAAAGAGACTCAGAACACCTTGATTCAAAATGATTCAAAATTCATTTCACTGGCACCCTTGTAACAGAAATATATATGTTACAATTTAATGCTTGCACTCTGTTCTGAAGGTAGTTGACCATAGCATGCATATTTGCATAAAAGTGGATGAGGAAAATGAAAAGTGAAAACTGAATATTTGTCCCAGTGAAGAATGTCTTTGGCTTCTATTTGGAATAGATGTATATTTAATTACAAGACATTGTACGCACCTGTAAAGTTCCAAGGATAAATTACAAGAAAGCAGTACATGGAAATGTAACACTGCCTGAGCAATCCTGAAACAGTGCCAGAGACAGTGTTGTTAAGTACCAGCACACCCATCAAAGGAGGAGATAGCCACAGAATCAGATGCTTTTACAACAGCTAGAAGAGACATATTTTGGGTCATGAATTTTCAATCATGTTCTGCATGTGAATTTGTACACATGGGAGAGCTTTGGGGGGAAGGAGTCAGCATGAATGTTTGCTGCTCAATTGTAAGTGATGATACAATTGTAAGCATATTATACAAGCAGACAAATCTTGATTCTGCCTTCACTTGACTGCTAAGTATAGAAAAAATGTTTATGTGTTCAGAAATTGTTTTAAATGCACTTAGGTAGGGATGGAAATGGGATGACCTGCACGGACACATTACTTGAGCTTGTCAGAATGCACATGTAATGTAGAGGTTTTCTACAATGTAGATGAAACCCACCCAAATTTCACGTTACTGATCTTCACAGGAATATTACTTTCGCCAACTTTTTTTAGTTCTCTTGTAAACAGACTTAGAATTAAAAATAAATTTAAAAAGGAGGTGAGCAGGGAAGAAGAAAACTAACAGTACTATAATTTCTCTGAATTTTCCTGCTAACTGTTCTTACTTTGATAGTAAAAGTCCAGATAATGGTCTTTCACTTTCAAGCATGCAGAGCAGAAAATTTTTTGGAGTAGCTCATATTAAGGGAAAGTGGCTTCTACCCATTGTTTTACCCAGCTTTACCTCTTGTTATATAATAGGTATGCCTACATCTCATGTTTATATATCTGAGAGTCTGGCATTTGTGGAGCGTGGCTGGGTGGGAAGATAGAATATTAGGAGAAAAATGGTGCTATAGCTACCTAGCTGTTTGATTTAATCTCTCTCTCCTGCATTTATAAATGTTGAATCTTTCCTGACTCAAAAATATACACAGGGTACCTTGTAAAGTCCATCATTTATGGAAATAGTTATATTTGCTTAACTCTACCCCGCTCAGTTGGGAATTACGCACTTTCTGTCATAATGTTATATGTGTACTTATGACCTTGTAAGTCACAGTGACATTTCTACAGTTGGTTCTCTTCCTGAAACTCTCTCTTTCAGTAACAAACCCCAAACCTACAAGCATGTTGCCTGATTAAGTGTTATGCTTGGTTATTTTCAATTTCTATACCAAGTTTGCATATGGGATAATAACAAAAAAAATTTAAAATTCATTCCAGTACGATTGACAATCCCAAGAATTCTAACTAGAAGAATACATTCAGCTGCTGGAAACACTTAGAACTATAAGTAACTCTTAGCCCAGTCTTTTCACTGGGGTGTCTTGTACTCAACATAACAAAAAAGCATGATGTGCCCATGCAATAAGGCACAGTGGATTTGATTTAGGTATTTGTATCTTTTAGAGACACTGATGTTCTGATTAAATATATTGTTCAACATGAAAACCTGACAAAAAAATAATATGCCTTGCTCAGATAATAAAATGGGCAGTGTTTATAGTAGCTTCAGGAATATTTAAGAAGTCAAATAACTCTTTAACTCATTTTTTTAATGATAGGAAGTATAGATTATTTGTTATGAGCACCAGGGCACTGATGTTTAGCACTGTCTGGTTGAAATTAACATATGCTTAAACTAAATTGGAAACTATAGTTCAAATATTTAAATTCTCAAAACATTACCATAGAAAGACAAACTTTAAAAAGATGTATTCATTTGCTGTGGAGGAACATAAGGAAGACATAACCTAAAAAATTGCTACAGAAAAGCTAAGAAAATGAGAAATATTACCTTTCCTCAGTGAAAGAAAATTACGTGTAGTTACTTGAATCACAGTCTTTGCCCAGATTTTTACATGACCCTTTCTAGAATGTAACAGCATACAGAAAAATATGAGTATCTCCCTAATCTATTAGGAAATATAATAACATGAATGTTTTATATTCCTAATGCATGAATCAGATTTAGTCCATTCATATACAGTACCGGGTACAAAAAGTGGCTTATAACAATGTTCCTTAGTGTGTATATATATATATGCCTGGCTATAAGTTTTTTTGGTGAGCTCTGACTTTCAGTCAAACTGTGAAATTCAATTATACAAATTTTGGAGTATGAGAGGCAAAAATATACATCTAGAGAGATGAGAAGATCTCTGTATTTTATAGCAGAGCGATAATATAATTTTCTTGAAATTATATAGGAAAAGTTAAGAAATGCAACATGAACTGAAATATCGAGAAAAAATATTGCTTACAGGATTTTCTGCTACCAGACAAAGCAAATGTATATTTTGTACCAGCAGTGGACTGAAACAGATGACTTTTTAAAGAACTGCTGAGTCAATAAGTTTTCTGTTTTCTTGCCCAAAAGTCTCTCTCTATAAAATCTAATATGTCCAGTTCCACCTAAGGGCTACTCTTAGAGACTTTTTGAATGCTCACAACATGAACATAGAAAGAAACTGCAATGTTAAAGTAACCTTTCTATCCAGAAATTTCTCTCTGAAATCACTGTTGATAGTCTGGAAAATATTTCCTCAATGCTCCTACTGATTTTAAGTGGAAGACAGACAACTCTTCTGGCCTAATAAATTTCTAACTTCTGGGTCTTAATTCATACCAAATTTTTATACAGTGCTTCCACTTATACTACTCTGTATCAAGCACTAAAGGAAGACAGGGAATTTCATTGTCCACATGCAGCACCTTCAGTCAGATTCTTCCTTTAATCTGTCCCAATTCTACATTTAAACACTGACCAGGACCACTGGCTTTCTGACTGGGAGCCCTCCCCTCGCAACAAACAAAAAAGCAAGTAGTCAGATACCAAATGTTTAACACAAGGGAAAGTGGGTACACACACATGCAGACAATACTCAGCAATGCAAAAGTTGCTATTATTTCAGGCTTCAATATTGAATGAAATGAATTTACATGAATGTGCACTTATATAATCTCAATCATATATCATAGTCTTAATCAGATATGCCATTAGCAGGTATAGTTAAGAAATTACTATGGTCCCCCAAAATATTTTTTTTCTAGTTTGAGATTGTTCCTTTGCCATGATATAGCAGTGATTTTTCTCAGTTCCTGAAATAATTCATTCTACTTTACAGAATCAGAGAAAACTAACCTGACTATGCTGAGCTGTTTCTACCACAGCTAGGCTATCAGTATCCAAACCAGGTAGATGAAGGTTGTGTAGATATATTGACTCTATACTGCAGTACACTGCAGAGACTAGGTGTAGAAATAGTTTGTGAATGTTATTTTTCCCTTTGCATCTAGATCTCTTTGGAGATAGCTGGCATCTGCAGTGATACTTGAAATAGTGATCAATGTTACAGAGCACTGGATAGGAAAATCAAGGAAACTAGAAATAGCAAAATGTGGGATGCTTCTTGGTAGGTGTTATTTTGCAGTTCATCACAAGTACAACACTGAAATGTTGCCATTAGTCACATATACTTGTTGCTGTTTTTATGCACACAAGGAAGACTTAAAAATGAAGAGAAAGCCATCTTCCACACTAAACAACATCATCATCATTATCTAGATATCAGTATTTTCCCCTCTCAGAGGGATTTCCTCTTTACTTTCAAAACCTCACAGAATGGGAAAGCAATGCAATATATACCAGCAAATATACTCAGAAAATTTGCATCTCTCTGTACACATATAGGAGGATCTGGAGGGTTTGAGGGTATATGATGAAGGATTTTAAATAATATTTTGGAAATTCTTCTAACTTAATTTTTAACACAGCACCTCAAAATTTCTAGTCCTAAATTGAAGAAGACTTCAATCGTGCAAACTTACAGATATTCTACCCCCAGCAGCGCTACAGGCTTGGGGAGGAGTGGCTGGAGAGCTGCCAGTCAGAGAGGGACCTGGGGGTATTGATTGACAGCTGGCTGAACAGGAGCCAGCAGTGTGCCCAGGGGGCCAAGAAGGCCAATGGCATCCTGGCTTGTGTCAGCAATAGCGTGGCCAGCAGGGACAGGGAAGGGATCTTACCCCTGTACTCGGCACTGCTGAGGCCGCACCTCGATTCCTGTGTTCAGTGTTGGGCCCCTCACTCCAAAAAGGACATTGAATGACTCGAGCGCGTCCAGAGAAGGGCAATGGAGCTGGTGCAGGGTCTGGAGCACAGGTCGTACGAGGAGCAGCGGAGGGAACTGGGGGTGTTTAGTCTGGAGAAGAGGAGGCTGAGGGGAGACCTCATCGCCCTCTACAGCTCCCTGAAAGGAGGGTGCAGAGAGCTGGGGATGAGTCTCTTTAACCAAGTAACAAGTGATTGGAGAAGAGGGAATGGCCTCAAGTTGCACCAGGGGAAGTTTAGACTAGATATTAGGAAGCATTTCTTTACAGAATGGGTTGTTAGGTGTTGGAATGGGCTGCCCAGGGAGGTGGTGGAGTCCCCATCCCTGGAGGTGTTTAAGAGTCGAGTCAACAGAGCGCTGAGGGATATGGTGTAGTTGGGAACTGTCAGTGTTAGGTTAATGGTTGGACTGGATGATCTTCAAGGTCTTTTCCAACCTAGAAGATTCTGTGATTCTTGAGTACTGCCCCCCTGTAGATTTCAGTCAGACTATTCACAGGATGCGTGTTTAAGAAATCTTAATCTAATACTCTGGTGGGATGTGGGTCTCAGGAGAAATTGTGAAACAAGAAAATCACATCTGAGAATTATTTCTTTGTGAACTAAAACATCCAAATCTTTCTGAGTTTCATCTGATTTTTAAAAGGCACCAAAAGACGAACAAGAAAAGGCCTGATTCAGTTCAGGTTTGGACTGTTGCCAGCCCAGAGACCAGAGAAACTGTTGCTGGGGGGTAGATATAAAAAAGCCATGTGTTTAAATAACATGGTAATCATGGCATTGGGAATAAAAGTCACAAACCTTAGAGTTACATGTTTAAGTTTCTTTGAGCAGTGAATAGGGAGAGTAAGGCACTTGAGAACAGTATTCATGAGCAGCCTTGAGTAAAGCACACATAAAACAATCAATAGAAAACTAGTAAATGAAATGTTTAAAATTCAACTTTGTTGGCATCTACAGGGATTGACACCTGAAACCACTTTCCATACACAGATAACTGTTGTCATACAGATGACAAGCTGATTCCCTTTTAAATGAAACTGCCAGAAAGATAGAAGCAGTGCTGCCCCAAACACCTTTTACCCCTAAGATGGAGACCTGGATTTTAGGTCCTCATCAGCCAGTAGTTCAGAAGCATCTTATCTCTGGGACTGGCAACTCTAGATTGAAGGTCATTCCCTTTACAACCCGTTGAATTGTGCCACAGTCTGCGTATAAAGATACAATTCACAGGGGCAGAGAACAATAGGGAGAGCTATCCTAACCGAATAATGATGCCTCTTCTCTGGAAAGTGTGGGAATCTTGTTTCAGGGACTTCTTATATATTCAGCAATAAAGATTCCCTGGGAATTCACATGGACTCAACATGTTGTGGCTTCACCATCCATCTCTGCCCTCTCCTTACTTTTTGACCACTGTAGAAGTCAAACAAGCATATCCGGGATTCAGATTTCTCATTTGTAGAGTGGTAACTATTTTCCTTTTTAAAATTACACTGACAAGGGCTAGGATACAAGTATCATCTTTGTAGCAGCAGCAGCAGTTCTTGTAGCATCACAGTCGTCTTGTAAGTAGAGAGAGTGAATTAGACAAATGTGCAACTTCAATACATGAGGAATCATCCCATAGTGCACAGCTCTGGTGCATCTTTACCACTACTAGCAGTTCACACCAATGGGAATAATTACTGATAGGCAGAAAGGAGATCGCTTGACTTTCAGGTCTCTGACTGAGGTTTTATGGTGAGAATAGGCTGTTTGTCTGTTGTTTGTTTGTTCTTAGTGATAAACACATCCAAAGTTAAATGGAAGTCACTGAAACAGAATATGATACTCCATAATGCAATTCTGATGCAGTCTCTTTTCAGAAAAGTGCTGTACTTCTATTGCCCTTATTTGAGCACAGGGTTTCAGTGTATTAAATTCTCCACTGTATCTGTTGATGAATGTGGGTTTTGTTCAAAGGTTTCTATATGGGTCTTCTGTAGTTTTACTGAGGAAGGAAGTGTACAATTAAAATAGAAAATGAGGACTTTGATGGTCAGTAAGAGTATTAGAAACAGTTTTTTCCTGCAAAAGCAGATATCAGATACAACAATATCCAAAATTAAACTATTTCTTTATAACCATAAATGGGACTACTCATGTCTGTTTAGATTCCCAAGGGTTTGCATGGCATCATAGTTCTCTGTCCTTACTTGAAATATGCTTTTTAAGACAGGAGTACTTTTGCTATTATTTTTTTTTTTCTTTTAAACTTCAGCTACAATTGTATTGTGACTTTAAACTACCTACTGAAGGTTTTTTTCAGCAGATAAATAATAGACTTTCAGTTCAGCAAAGCAAGAGCTTCAATTTAGGGAGACAAACAGTGCCAATAATTTGACAGACAAGCTCATTTAATGTGCAGATATCAAACTAAACTCATACAGATTGAAGATAATGAACCTACTTATATAATCAAGTTGAATACATGCTATAGAGCATTTTGCTATATTATGGTCTTGTTTTACATTTTTCCACTAAAAATTAGCAATAGGGGCTAATCCATACTTCTCATAGGTGATGAAAAAAAATTACAAGTGTCGTTGACATTGTATTTTGTAAAAATTCTAGCATTTTCACCCAGTTGGAGAGCGAGCTGAAAACACAAGGTACATTAACTTTGGTATTTAAAAATTACTTTATATGCAAATATCCCAAAAGACTGAGGAAAAAAGCACATAGACTGAAGTAAAACTAACTTCAATTGAATAGTTCTAAGTTAACTAATTGTTTGCACAAGAGCAAAGTAAGTAAATATTGATTTGGAAATCAGAACACTTTTTTTCTGAAAATAAATACAATCCTCATATTATTCATTGCCTTTTTACCATTCAAGTAACTGCTTGGGAGCTTCCACACATTTCACTGATTACATTATTGTAAAGGGCAAAATATCCCTCAGACTAAAATTTCATTATTTTTACACATCCTTCTGGAAAGACTGCATGAAATGTAATAAAAAAATGTGATTTAACGATGATCAGAATTTATGTCCTGTACAACATACTGAAGAAGAGGCTAAAATATGAGGTTTAAGGGAGAACTGAGACAAGCCAAACCCAAACTTGATACCATGTGGAATTATTCAGTGCATGGTACAGAAAACCAATTTTGGAATATTAATAAGAAGGAATTGATGAAAGCCTTGTTATAATGCTTCTGATAACGTATTGTTAATTAGTTTTCTTGCTATGTAGTCTTGTCTGCTGACACAGGTAATCCCTGAAACCAGGATGTCTGCACTTAAATAGGTTCTACTTTGTATGTGTGAGTGCTATCTGTCTTGTTAAATTAATTTCAATACATAGGAAAATGAAGGTGCCAGATCAGTGGGTAGGGGAGAGGGGTGTGATGTAAGCCATTCCGTTCTAGCTTTGAGTACATCACCCACTTCAATTAAGAAAGATAGTGAAAAGGTTATTTCTGGGGTTTTAGCCTTTAGGAACTGATGTAAGAGGCAATCAAAAGTACCAAGATGCAATAGGCATTAATACATCATGAGATGTTTGTGTTCTGTATTTGTGTCACTATGCAGAATGAGACTAGATTTTCTGCTTCACAAATTTCAGACCTTCTCATTATTAAGAAAAAAGGCAGAGGAACCATATAAACAGAAAGTGTTAGCCTGATTGATTCTTTGCCTGTGTAAAATGATAAATGGTACATGCATTTTATGACAGTAATTGAAATCTGAAAACCAGAACTGCTTAAAACCACACAAAATGTTGAGCTGCAGTAAAAAAAAAAAAAAAGTCACATATATGAAATCCTGGGGCTGTTTGCACATTGGTGATGAACTACAGTGCTTGTAAACACATACTGAAAAGTCTGTTCAATACCAGCTATGGCATTCACAAAGTTAGGCAAGATTATGGTTTTGAAAATGCCACAGATGTTAAATATCAGAGAATTCTGTGTTCTCATTACAGATGTTGTCATGAGAATGGATTGACTGTGTACCACCTTCATTGTAGTCTCTGCTTTGTAACTATGATAACACAATGGAAGGCTGATAATATATTAAAGATCTTTTATTTCATAAGTAAGCTTGTAAAGAAGGCAGAAAATGCCTCACAAGTGCTTTTGGGAACATAATCAACCTTGTACGATCACAAATTCCCATCTTTTATTATCTTACCTTAGAGTGGAGATAAGGTAAAACATTATTTTGTAAACCCCTGATTCTTGCTTTTTTTGTTTAGAAACTAAATACTCTGTCTCATAGCATGTCTTAGTCCCAATGAGGGCTCATTTCTCATTTTATTTCATTTAAAGAAGTCAATCAATTTCATTTCGTATTTCCAGTATTAGCTTTATTGAATGCGTTGCCTGTCCTCTGACAAGATACTGATACCTTGTATGTTGCTATTGGAGGATATTTTCTCCATAGAGTCACTGATTGTCACTATGAACTTAATGATGAATTACAAAGTTGGAAAACGTCCACCTCCAAAACCTACAGACTTTACTCTGAAATTTATTGTTCTATACCCAGTGAGTTTGATACCAATAGCATATTTTCAATATTTTTAATTATGCTTATTATTCTTTCTAATTTGCTTGCAAAGAAAGCAGCTCTACAAGATCATTGCTTGTAGTCTGATGGTCAGGGAAATCTCCTGGAGAGGGAAGACTGAAAGTTTGAACACCCTCGGAGTGAGGAGGGCTTACAACCCCTAGTATTCCACAAGGACTTTAACCTTAGGATATTTTGCAAAAGGTCATCCTGATCTCTTTATTAAATATGTGTTTACCCCAAGGACACAATTTGGTAATCCACATCCTGAGGTAGAAATTGATACATAGGGCAGGATTCAGTTTGGTATAGAAACTTCTAAATTAAGGTACCTCTAGGCATTCAAGGTGTCTAAGCTTCTATCAGAGTCAATGGAGATCTTGTCAGTACAATCTATAGAGCCTAGGGGACAGCTTACCTGTAGTAGGCACCCGATGACTGTGGCACTGGCACACATATGCATTTGAGCATTTAATTTTCTTAATTTTGCAGTTAATTCTGTTGTTAACAATTGATTTCTTTTCCTACATACAATAGTACTAGAGATGTCTTACGGTGTTTTTCCTTCACCTGCTTTGAAGGGCATAGGTTTCTTCTAGCTCTTGTAGATATATCCTGAAATTGTTCTACACAGATATATTAAGACATCTAAATTGAGCCTTTGATATATTAACCCTCAACTCTAGGGCCTATTCAAACACATTTACATATCAATTCTTTCCAATTTCCTAGCTCTATGCAGATTTCTGGTACAGTCTGGTTAACAGCGAAGAGTAAGTGTCTTGTTCAGTTGCTGCGAGTCACTTCTTCTAGTTCTTACATCTCATATGGTTGTCTGGGACATTTTGACACCAAGTTCAAGGAAAAGAAATCAACCTGCTGCATTCGATAGCCTATGTTTTAGACTTCTACACTTAATTCGGACACTTGAAATGCAGTAAATCTGGCCAAAAAAAAAAGTGCATGAATCTTTGCTCATGTTAACAAGATAGTGTTTTCGCATTTGCATCAGTTTGCATTTGTAAGACACCTCTTCTTAATCTAAACAAAATAAACTCCAGAAGGGAAAGTATTAAAAATATCTGTAAGGTTGACTACTGATTTCAAAACCAAATACAAATAATATCAAAAACTTATTCACATCTCCAAAACACTGACCCGAGTGTTTATTGGGTTTTGTGATCTATGTTTTCTCAGGAACAATTGCATTAATCAAAATAAACTAAAAATGTAAAGATCTAGGCAAACCAAAAGGAAAAATAGTTGTATAGGTTAAAAAATGACATTTGGGTAACAGTTTGAGCTGGCAGCAGCACAGAGAGGTTGTAAAAGAAAAATATCTCTAAAACAGCATGCCCAGTATATATAGAAACTCCATACACAGCAGAACGTGTAAGAAAAATACTTCTCACCTCACTCCCAATCCTCCCTGGTTCTTCCCCACAACTGTCTGAACAAGCAGCTGCTTTGTTCTCCCAAGATTAAGATGTCTTTTGTCTGTGATTTCAACTTGTATCATCACTCTTACATAGTTGTGCACCTACACACTAATCTTTTGTGGTTCCTTAAAATGACACGTAAGAGATGCTGGTATTTTTATGGGAAGATGAGAGTGAAGCCAGGACCATGTGGGTTCTTTTACAAGTGCTAGGTATTTTCTAGACTAAGATAAGTAATTCTAGGTCATTGGGTTGTGGACCTAAAAGCACCTTGTTCTGTAATTTTGGCTGAAACACTGAGTCATATGATATTTAGACATCTGCATATTTCCTTGACTCTGATTAAAATTTTTCTATTTACTGGAAAAAAACTCAGAGGAATAGAAAGTTGTGTCTGATCAGAGTTTTGTTGTGTAAATCTATTACCATACCAGAACAGAATGGTCTGCTTCAGATGAAAAATAAAACCAAAACATATTCTCAGCAGTTGATTGTACATGGAAAGTTGATTGAAAGAGGGGGAGGGGGGAGAGAGAGACATGTGGTTTTGATAAATTTATCATAGTTTTTCTCCTGCATTTACAATGAAGAACATACCATGTAATTCACATTAAGGTGTATGTTATCTAATTTAAGATTGGTATATGTTATTTAACATAAATAAAAACATGTAGAATCTGACATCAGATAAATATATATTGCACTATGCAGAACATGCCTTTCTATGTAGTACAGTAATGAAAATGATGTTTCATATTTTCAATTGTACTTCATAGGGGGGTGGGGATAAATATGTTTTACATGCTTTATTCCTCAAAGATTTCAATCTGTATACATGAAATGATGAAGTATGTGTGTGAGTACACACACAATTTGTGTACCTAAAATGTCAAATTTTGACTGTCCACTTACAAGAAAAAGGAGAAGGGGGGGAAGAATGGGCTGAAGATGAATGATGTGCATAGAAAAAGATACTGTTGACTTTTTCTTCTACATGCTACAACATGATACAAAAGTATAAAAGATACTCAAAAAGATATAGAATATCTCTGGAATACTGCTGACTTTCTGTCTCATTTTAGAATTCCTGTAATAGCTGCATGACGCTATGTTGGCTAAATGTAAACAGAAGTTGTTTGAATGAAATAATTCTTTTACGTTTTAAATAGATCTTTTGTGTTATTATCTGATAGTTGACATATTTATATTTTAAGCTATGTTAGTATTATATTAAAATCATAGCGCTTTTTTTTTATAACCATTTAAAACTGAGAATATATCAAAGAAAGTACTCACCAATATTTTAAAAATACACTGAATGTATCTATATTGCAGTCAAAATTGCAGTCATGAAGTAGTATAAACCTCTGGTCAAAATAATGTACTCTTTACATGCTAAGCACCCAAATATATCAAATTCATTATAAGGAGTGATCCCTTTTTCTGGTTCTGTATTGCTCTACACGTCAGTATATGCAGTGCCTGAACTATTGCTGTTCAACTTGATGGAATAACTCCTGGATTTGTGCAGGAGTGTTTCTGGTTCTGTGGTCCCAAGCTGGCATGCTGTTTAAACCTGGGCCTTCAATGGATCTATTGTTAAACTTGACATATATATTTATGTTAAATGATGAATTGATAGTAACATGATGGCATCTCATTGCGTGGTTTTGATATATGCAAATATATTTCTGTAATTTAAAAGACAAACATTTCCTCTGCTTCCATAGAGTTATGGGGAGATGGAACAGAGAAGACAATTGCTAGAAATTGCATCATTAGGTAACATGTAGCATTGGGAATCATAACCATAGCCTGTGAAATTTAGAATTATATTATATTCTCCATTGCTTAGAATAATACTATGGATTGCAGGATGTTATCCCCAGCACATGCACTTGAATGCTTTTGTATATTACATTTAGTTAACTGGATATGCAAGAAATCTCTCTTACTCAACATTATCAGAGAAGATGATGATAACATTAAAAAATCATCACAAATACACCATGCTTTCAGCTGAAAATCTATTCAGCCATAATCTAGCAGCTATTCAACACAACAGGGTTTTTTTCATGAAATTGCTTTGCTTGAAGCTGTTCATCTAGCATATTACCTTCCATTTAAACTTGTTTAAATCCTAATATACGTTTATATTATTCTCATTAAGATCTGGCCATCTTGCATAGCTTAAGTTTAATAAAATATCTTCTATTCAAATTAAGTGGTAACAAGTATAAATATTGTCTTTACGATCTTTAAAACATTCCGAATTTTAACTGATAAACCCCAAAACATTATTTTCAATATTTTATCCTTGTTTCTGGACATTTCAATTTTATGGCAAGTTCAGTTCATACCAAGTATATTCCTTTAATCAAATGTCAGAAAATGTAAAGTTGGCCTCTACCATTTCTGCTTTAAATTAATTCAACCAGCCTAGCTCATCGGAGAGAATGGTAAGTTGAACTGTACTCTCATTAAGCAGGGCTGAATTAAATCCAGTAAAAACATAGTGTATGGTAAAACTACCCCACATATAACATAAATTGGAAGATAAATATAAGTTCATATACACTTTATGCTTTCTCCGTGCTGAAGTGGAGTGCACGATGAACTAGTCCTCATTTAATGACTTGATGTTCTCTTGATCTGTTTACCTGGCACACACCAAAGAACTGTTTACGCAGGGTAAGATTCTGAGTACCACAGACAAAACAGTATGGAATGGAAGCATGGATAACTAAGGGAGGATCAACAAAAAGACAGCAATAAACCAGTATATTTTATTTTAGGTTTTGCTGCACATAAATGATGCAAGTCCACTGTTACTATGCTACCAACATTTCAATGCATTTTTCTGAATATTGGGATGTGTAAAGAATCAAAGTCTTAAATCTATCTTCGTTACCAACTCGGCACAAAACTTCTTGGCTAGATTCAGATTCTTAAGTCATCATTCATGAAAATATCTAATAATTTAAAAAATAACATTTTTAAATTACAATGGCCTCTGGGAGTCAACCGTCCAGAAATATATATATATATTTAAAAACCAAATAGGTTTTGAACCAAATAGGCCTTTTTCAAAAATTCTAGATTAAATACTGACCAGATTTTGTCAGTGAGGGTATAAAACATTGATTGACGTCATGGATGGGCACGTGAAGGTCTTTGCTTCCCTCTAGTGACTGGTCTTAGGAGAGATTTAACTGAATCTGCTCATGTTGCTCAACTATGGCACAGAGATTCAGCAAAAGATTAATTTTGTGTACAGATACCTAGGAGGTCAGTGAGATGCTGATACAGCATTAAAGGTGTATACTTGTGACAGCACTTGATAAAATATGGCAGATTTAAACTGGACATGTGTTTGATTGGTTTTGATGGTGTTTTACTATTTTATCAGACAGATATGATTTCAGTGTTGACGATTCAAGAACCACTAGGGTATGACCTCTAAAGTGCATTCCAAAATACTATTCAAAAAATTTCTTTTAAGGTCATTTGCCATACAAACACTGTTCTTGTAGAAATACAGACCAGTCTTTGATGAATTACATGATGTTTGATTTATCAGAGAGAATAGTTAGCAATTCAGCAGACATCAGTCATATTTAGATCCATGCATTTGGAAGAGAAGCATTTCTATGCTCTGCAAATGCTCAAAAATGTGTTGTATTATATTATATTATCGTCATCTAACTACTAAAAGTAGATTTATCTGTAACGGTTGTATTTCTGTCTTTCTTGTACTGACTGTAAATAAGTTTAAAAGGGACAAATACATGTCTTTGCAAAACTATGCAACATAATTTACTTACAAGCAATTTACACACATGAACTGTGCCCCTATTGTCAACGGAATGAGAGAGAATGGGAGAAGGGTACTTCCTACAGCTCCTTCTCACAGGGATAAGCAGTATTCCCCAGATTTTTCATCTTCCTGGGTGATGCAAGTAGACTTTTTGTCTAAGTTTGGCATAATAGACAAGGACCTTTAGTGCTGCTGCACTACCTTTGTTAGATAAATTGAGCTAAATTCTTCAGGATGGGCATCAGAATGAATAAGTAAAAACCAGAAATATCATTATAAAACTATTTAAACTTTAGAGATTTGGATCATGGCAGGGAAAAGATATCAGCTTTGAAAACCTCTAGAGCACATTCTCAGTTAGGACTCAGGAATTTCGAACTCTTAACTCTACCAGGATTTGATGAGTGACCTTAGACAAACAGCCTTGCTTTCATTATGACCTACCTTCATTCACCTATCTGTAAACCAAGGAGGATGATACCAATCTCTGTGTTAAATTGCTTTTAAATCTACAGATGTAACACACTTTTAGAGTTATATGGTATAAATGAGAAAGGTTGATAAACTTTCACAGCTGTAATTGTGCTATATTGTACTTTAGGAAGCTGTATTGGATTTGGCGAACACTGTTTTCCCCTACAAGAGTCAATCCAAGTCCAGCACCATGCTGGATTCACAGATCCCAAGTGCTGCATTTCTTGGTAAGGTATTACTAGGGAAAACAACGATTACATTTTATTTGACTTGGTAACATTCATCAATTTTTCTGGAAACATAGATACAAATCCAAATTATAACCAATTTATTTTCTGTTCTAAAGTTTATTCAAACTGCTTAATTATCTTCTGCCCTCACAATACACTAAAAAAATCTGTCAAAAGACCAATTCAAATATTTAAATTTGATTATGAAGATACAACCACTAGTTCTTCTAATTCACATTTCAGAATTATAATTGCCTGATATTACAAGAAACCACTATTTTTAGTTTCTGAAAATCTACATTTACATAAAAGCAATAAATAGCAATTGAGTTCTCAACAAATGGAGTTGATTAATCACCCAGTAAAAATTAAAAAGAAAGTGAACTTATTAGCAAGAATTAATTTGATTTCCTTTTTTTGCTATAAATCTCAGCAGGCCACGTAAGCTCTGTTCATGGCCGTGTAGGTGTTAGTGAAGAGCAGTGTTATAAAAAAGAACTAAATTATGAATTCCTCCCATATATACTGATTCATTTTGTGTACGATTTAAGCAAAGAAAATTTTGGTCTGACTTTTTCAACATAAAGACACTTCATTTTATATTGTACAATACCTACATATTTCAGAACTAAGTACTCCTGCATTACAGTATAATCTTAGTAGTTTGTAAATTTTGAAATTTTTAAATGCATGGCTTGAGCAGTAGTTTGCCACTTGATCTGATCTGATTCAAACCAGACAAAGCCTTTTGGTTGTCTGCAAGGAAGTCTGGATTAGGTTTTTAATTCCATATTGTTTTAATGAAAAAGAATATGACTCTGTAGAGTCTTTTGATTCTTTATGCAAAACTATCAGGAACAGAAGATTATGTAGTGTGCTATTACACAGGTTCCATTATGGAAAGTTCTTCATAAAAGTAGTTAGTCCAGAAGGCATTTACCTTTTGAATAAGTTCATTAATGTTAAATCTTCCATTGCATTCACAAACATAGGCATAGAAGCTAACATGGAAAGAAAATTTTCTGCCTTGAAAAACAGGAAAAAAATCTGACTGAAAAGCTGGACCAACAAGTCTGTTAGAAGTTAATGGAAGAAGCAAATCTTCAGCTGGCCCACATTCCCAAACTATACTTAGATAAATTACTCTCATTCAATTTTTATTTCACTTATAGAAAAGTATTTTTCCTCCATGTCTTCCTGGTGACAAAAATAATATGACTGTGAAGTTGTATAAATAAGGGGAGGCTACTTTTCATATTTCCAGAGGAAAATTCTGATGTAGGATATTCTAATTATTTGATGATTAGCTTGAGATATTTTGACTTATAAGGAGTTTTCGTGAACATGTTTTCAAATGTTTGCAAGGCTAAGCCAAACAAAGAATAACTGTAATGGTCCATCATGGTAGTCTTAAAAAACAAAATGGAGAGGAGAGAGACAAAGCAGATCAGAATTTCCTTCAACTTTATCGTAAGGCAACAAAATAAAAAAATTGTTTTGCTGCTATGCATGCAAGCTTATATCCTAAATCTGAGTTGCATTCTGCCCTATAGGCAAATATGTGAGAAAATCAGAAATAACTGGTAGATTTTTCTTTATTTGCATTGAACAAAAACCTAGATGGACTGTTTCTCCACAGCTGTATCTAGGGACAATGGGAGAAAAATAGTTAAAAGCTCTAGTTAATAGATAAAAGTTAAGAGCCCCAGAATACTAAAGCCCCTTCCTTAACCAGTGTTGTGAGATGTCATGTTGCACCACACACAGCTGTGAAGCACACCAGCAACAACTGACACTGTCCTGTGGAGAAGACGTGTGCCCACATTACGTACAACACATTTCTAAAAGAATGAACACCAGCTGCATTTTTTTGCTAATTGATCTGTAACTATTGAAGCTCCCATGTGAGATGTCACCTCCTTCCAGTGACTGAACCTGTTTACCCCATCTTCCACGCCCTCATTGTGATGGTGTTAGCTGGGGATTGCATGTGAGGGTGGTACTCACAATGCTCCATACTGCAGCACCTAGCTTCCAGCCTGTTACTGTGTTTTGAATTCTGGGCCCTGGTTCAAGAGTCCAGGGGCTGGGTCCACTAAGGCAAGTGAATAACACTGTCAGGCCAAACTTTCATGAATGCCAGAGCTCCATACAAACTCTGTTATGGCACATATCGCAGGTATAAGCATCAGAAAATCCAACAAAGTTCAAGAGAACTGTTCAGCCTACAAAACTGCCACAGTAGATTGTATTATTTAAATGGAAATGTATGCATGCATATAAGGATTCTTTGATCCCATGGTCTTACATAGCCTTGCCTAGACTTACATAAAGCGAAACAGTGCTAGGAAAAAACACTGACAGTGATACGGCTAAGATTTAGGTGAGGCATGGTGACAAACACATGGAAAGAGTGGTAAAATTAAATATAGAGGTGCTGGGAATCAGCTCCCTAACCCATGAATATTTTCCTAAATAATATGGCAGAATTCCAGCGGGACACGTTGCAAGTAACACACTCCAGAGGAGCCGACAGCGCAGTGAGCATGGTCTGCCCCTATGAGGCTGAAAAGTGTGTTTCAAACTCCTCAATTAACTGTTATTTGAGGAGTTTGAAACACACTTTTTTTAAACACTGAGAAAAAATGGAAAGGCCAGTTCCTGAGGTCCCCAAGCTCTAACCATTGGATTACTTGCTGGTTTAGACTATCTCTGCTGTCTGCCTCTCCCTTCTTCTTTTCCTTTCCAGAAAGGTAGGAGGGACAGAAGAAAAGCTTTCAGAAGTTTTGTTTCATCTTAAAATCTTTAAAATCACTTCTGTGGGGTACAAAAGTCAGGTCTAATACCTGACCAAATTTTTTTTTAAAACTCTTTGTGGACTGAGACACTGGAATTAATGTATCATAAGCAGTTCCTGACAGCAGGGATAGTTTTTTCATGCCAGACAATGTAAAGCCGAAAATATACGACTCTTTCTTGATTTTTTGTTTGTTTGATTTAAGGAAACAAAATTTTTTGTCCTCAGAATATCCATTACAAATATTCTACACATTTTCCCATGCACTGAAAGGAGAAGCAGACATATCCTAAGACTTTACTGAAGGCAACGTTTAGAATACATTTTCTGAAATGAATGGATGAAGATATCACTCCGATTTTTGAGGGGAAAAAAATCACCATTTAAATACCATTGATGCTACCAGCTTCATGTAGGGAAGCTGGAAGTATCAGAGGAAACACCTACAGATGTGCTCTGTATTTTGTGAAAATCAACTGAAATAAAATGCTGAATTATTGGATTTGAGTTTGCCCTTTATAACACATGACATAATATTTTATTCTTTATTTTCACTGTCTAAACATTGAACACACATTTGACTCGTTGCCTATGGAGAGGGCACAAGCCTGCCAGCTTGATAAATGGAAAAACTCATAAAATATCATCACAGGGAAGAACGACCCAATCTCATAGAAAGAATGGATTAAAATTGCTTTTGCCCAAGTTAGGATGACCAAATTATCACAGGTAGCAATGGCAGTAGGATGAGTTTGAGGACCTGGTGTGATTAAAGAGCTCACAGATCCAGAACTTTCTTCAAGGATGGATGACAGGGAACTGTAATCACTGATCAGTCTCCTGAGAAGCATGCCCAGGTAGACAAAGCTTCTCCTGTTGTTGGCGAAGTATTAAACTGACAAGATAAGTGGAGGAAGTGTCATTTACCAAATGTGAACTTGCAATGCATGCAGATAAAGATGTGGGAGAAGTGGCTAAAAAGGTGGCAAAACCCATTAGAGGTTACTGCTGGCTGTATGACAATGATAAAATCAGTTTTCATCTGAAAAGCACTTAATTTAAAACACCCATCTCAGCATAGACTACTGATTAGTTAAGCACCTTCAGCTAAAAGCAGACTACTTTTTGTTGGGTTTATTCCAAAATGCTTGCCAAAACCTGGTTATGCAAAAATTACCCAGTTTTGAAGGACATGAGTACAGCACAGCTCCATAGGATTTGTAATGTGTATGAGGCACATGATCCATCAAATCCAGCTGCCTGCTGCTGCGAGTGGCTAATTTCTGAGACACGAAAAAGTGGAAAAGTAAAAGAAAAACAAGCTACCAAGAACCCAACATCATCAGGGGCACCTAATCAATTGAATGGTCCTCAACATATTTATTCATAAAGATTTATAAATTATAGGAATCAGTCGAGCATTATAGACCTTTCATGATCATTTTAAACTCATGGTGTCATAATACAAATTCTGAGCTATTCTTGAGTAAATACAAATAAAATGCTCAAAACCAAAAGAAAAAACATTAGAAAAAATAAAATCATGAATCAACTAATGCTTCCACAGCTAACATTAAGGATCTTATCCTGAGGGATGGAGGAAAAAAGTAGAATTTTGCTCTTGCTATTACACACTCAGGTAAAAGATAATGTAACGTTCTCTTAAAATAACACACATACAGGTGTAAAACAAATTACAATGGTGTCCATGCAGACCTTACTGATATATCCTAACTTATTGTGAATATTTGATGGCTCATATCACTTTTCAAAACTGATAAATATCCAAGAATACCTGAAATCTTCAAATACTTTAACATCTTCAATTGCTACTTTTAAATAATATGACTAGAAAAGATCCACTTCAGAATAGAAAAGCATGTTTCTCCCTCAAAACCTCAAACTATTTTATGTAAGCTTTATGTAAATTTTAGATGTTTCAGAAAATCACTTTTGAAGCATACTGAAATGAGTACTTATATGTAGCACTAAATTTCCCTATAAACAGTACTACGAGTAATGTATGCAAAACAGGTGGCAAGCACAAAATATTGTGAAGAGGAAACGTTTCAAATGTTTTGCATTCCATGTGCACATAATAATACATATTTGAAACATATGTAATTATTTATACACTTATTACATACATACTAAATACATATTACCTAATATCAAGTCTTTCATGTGCTTGATTCCACACATTTTACAGAAATGGAACATTATGAAGTTGCTGTCAAATAACTGCATTATGATTCTTTTGTAGAGGTATAGACCATGGTACTACTTGTATTTGGAATGATTTCTAATATAATGTCCAAAGTTTCTCATTTCTATATTGTAACGTTGTTTCTCAACCATCAGTGTACTGATGTAAACCTGGGCTCAAGGATAAAAGCACTCACAAAATCATAGGCATACAATTTCTAACACTGTAGATGAGTCTGTAGTATAAGACATACATAACATACCTGGACAAGAAGTACAACAGACTCTTTAAAAAAATTAGTATGGCAACCATATAGGGATCCTTCCTGAAACATTTAACCAGTATTTAGGCCAAGTTCACCATGGCTTCAATGAGAGATTTACCGTGAAAGATTAATGCAGCAAATTACAGCTGCATAAATTTGGAATTCTTTTTAAACCACACTGGTTTTACTGCTTTACTTCTTTACAGCAACATTTTTTGTTTTGCTACGGAAGGGACACACTGAAAAAATTAGCAGAAGACTGCTAGCAAGCTTTCACTGTTTAGCATACAGCTATTATTTTACTAAACTAAAAAGAAAATTTGTGTGAACTAAAATGAAGATTGCTGTGGGCATCACTTGAAAAATAGATTTCTCCCTGCAGTAACACAAATGCGAGCCTTCCTTAGTTATGTGTCTGATCATTTACCCACTCACTTGTTGCCCAGCAACTACCATCAAGGAACTACAGTTCTTAGACATCCTCATTTTAATCTTGAAAAAGAAGATTAAAATCATTATGTGAGTAATCTCTTCCTGGTGAGATATTGTATTATTTCAATTTACATAGCTGCAGAAAGGAAGTCAAGTGACTGGAGAATCTAGTCCTTTCACTCTGTGAAAGGTTCATTTTCCCTGCCCTTGTACCAACCTGTTTACTGACCAGCTACTTAAATATTGTTAGGTACTTTGTAATATTTGAGCCATAGCAATAGAAGTAAACATCTGTCACTTACGTTCTTGAATCATCCCACAGCACACAGTAGGGATTCAATGTGCCCTAAGAAGAAAACAAACAAATCTATTAGTTACTGGTATACAAAAAAATGTGCCATGCTTGATCTAAACATTTATTTGGGTCTCCTCCTACAAGATCACACTTATACTCGGATTGATACCACTGAAACTGAAAAAAGGTTAATTCTCATGGAGTATTAAAAAAGTACTCAAACCTCAAAGCAGAGGATTTGCTATATTCCCTCTCTCTTAGATAAGTTAAGCATAAAGTTGTCTATTTATGATATCCTAGAAGAATTTAAATATAAGAGTTAATCTGTTAAGAGTCTTGACTTCACTGAACATTTCTGGTTGTGTTTAGAAGCAGAACTTTAGGCCCCTTGGGAACCTGGATGTCAAAACCAGTAATGCCTTTAAAGATGTTAAGCATAAGTTGGGCAAAATATCTGGAGGCTGGGATTTCAGATGACTCCTCATTCAATACACAAGTCCTTTTGTCAGTTAGGTCCTAAATCAGCAGATAATTTTGCTGAAAATAATTTTTTTGTTGTTGAGCTTTACAATTCCAGCTCCAACCTCTCTGAAGTCCGTGGAAGATTTCTGATTTGATTTAGAACAGAATACAAATCTAAGTTTATTACACATCATTAAGCTTTGACTAATTTTTTTTGAAACTGAACTGTCTTTATTATTAATCATGGTTAATTTCCTGCCTAGGAAGAGTTAAGAAAAAAATAAAGTTCAAGTTTTATCCCTAATCTTGTAAACCTTCCTTTATCAAAACTCAGATTGACTTAAAATTACTTAACTGGCTAAAAACTGCAAAAGAGTATTCCTGTTCATCCTGTTCAACTAAATATTCCCAGAAGTCAGAACTACATAAACAAATCAGATATAAAATACAGAATAAAAAAATATTTTTAACAAAATCACAAGTGATTTGAAGAAAGATTAAATAAACACACTATTTGCTTATGTCAACATTAGTGTAGTTCTCATGAACAGTGTTAGTGCAGTAGATATAAATATGATTTCATATAAACAAAAAACACCTTGATATTTAATTCTGAAAAGTGCTTTATTTCAAGAAAAAACATAGCAACCTGTGAAGAATTCCAGTATTTAATTCCATTAAATATTTTTCTTCCATCCACCTCTTTGTCAAAGATAAAAAATAACCTTCTGAAGATGCTTGTGAGAGAGGCATTTAGGGAAGTTTTGATCCTCTCCCTCAGTATTTTGCTGACTGCATCAAATTTTATGAGTGTATGAATATTTAAAACCAACATATACTTATGGCACTTGATATTAACATAGCACTGTACAAACATACATAAAGATGTTTCATTCCCTGAAGTATTTATAATATAAAGAAGAGGAAGGAGAAGAGGGCACAGGACAAAGCACTGGACAACAGGAAAATTCAGAGATTCAGAGGCCAGGTCCTGCACCATTAGCCAAAAGCTTTCAGATACATTTGATAGAAGAGGATATAGAAGGATAAGAATCAAGAACAATGGAATGACAGTTCAGAATTAACCTTTTTGCAAAATGTCATCATTAGGGAGTATTAATTTGTATCCTAAGACTGGGTGAAGAAATTTTACTTGCAATCTGATATAGCTATATGCATATTAAAAAAAGTACTCCTATAGCTGAATTGTAATAAGACATTGATCTGAGACATGTCTTTCCTAGCAGCAGATATCATATGGTTTACGCTCACTATTCCCATGGTGCAATTAGAAAGAATACAGAAATACTTTCAGAAAAAATGTCCATTATAAAGAAATCTACAAAATAGAGGGAAATAAAAGCCTTTGCAGAAAGCTGAAACACTATAAAACTGCTGCTGTCAGATCACATGCTTCATTCTCTTGGAAATGTATTCAATGAAAAAAAAAAGAAAAGAAGTATGCTTGGCCATTGCAGTCACTAATGAGAGATTAAGCAGAAACCTGGAAAACAAGATAAATATTACTGCTGTTCCTTAAGAAGGTCTTGTGTAAGGGTTCGCTCTGCCAGGTGTGGCAGCTAGCAAGGGCACAGTAGCTTCAGAACTTCTTCCCCTTTTGAAATCCTGATGAAACACTCTTCAAGCACTGCAAGAACAAGAAACCTGTCTTCCTATTTTCTTCTTCACCCTTAACCTGTTGCTTTTTTCACAGTCATTCTGGGTCTGGCCTCACACTGGCAATGTCTCCTCACACTGTTGTCGTTGAGCTACCTCCAAGAGCCAACGCTCTCTGCAGTAATCTTCCATCACAGCTCTTGCCAGTTATTACTTAGCTGCAGCTAAGGAAGCAGCTACTGTGTTCATTAATGTTTACAACTGTTTCAGTACTGATTTATATACTACAGTACAGGATATCTCAAAAACAGACGTATGTGTGTTAGTGTTTATGTATATGTCTCTCTGCCTGGCATATAAAACTGAACTTTCAAGATGTGATTGGCAACTTTGACAGATATGCAGCACAGTGCCAACTGTATTTTGTAGCCAGGGTTTTCAATCTCACTGAAAGCTTGATGTCCAATGCTACCGCTGCCTCCTTACTTTAGTGTCCCTGGAGTAAATTTCTGCGCTGTCAGGAGGTGAGAGTTCACAATCTCTCTGGAGCAAATAGGATTTTGTTTGAGTTGTGTACTTTTAAAAAGATTACTTTGGAGTCTCTTTAATCAGGCTACTGGAAAAATGTGATCACATTCTTCAACATGTTCACAGTGCGCAAGACCAAATACCATGTTCTCTAATGCATTACAACTCACATTCTCATTGTGTCAACTATTATATTTTAATCTCTCTGCAAATCCAAATACCATATGATATTCCAAACAGCACATGTAATTGTGATTTACACTTCCTCCAAAAAAGTAATCCTCTGGTTTTATTAATGAACTGGCTAATTTTGATATAAAATGAAGCAATGATGATAAATTTTGAATAAGTGAATAGATTTTTAAGGCTAAAGTGGATTAAACACATTAACTTTTAATAAATGATCACATCTACCCATCATTTTTCATAATCTCTTATCTACTGAATTTGGTCAGTGGATGGGGAGGTAAGAGAACAAATGTGTAGGTATACTCCTATACATTAGTAGGCATGATCCAGAGGTTGCTTAGAAGTTAGTCATGAAACCAATTTGGAAACAAACTGTTCTTAATGATGAACAGCATTTTAAGAACAAATGTTTGAAAAGAACAAGAATAACAAGAAGAACCATTTCAAAATAATCAGATGAAAGAGAATGTCTGTATTTTATTTTCCATTTAATAATGAATCTATTTAATTGACATATGATTAATTGCCAGCCATTAATATATGTTTAAACACTAAAGATACAAAAAGATAAAACTAGTAGTAATGTATGTGACACATAAAGCTTGTTTTATAGTAATATAATTTACTAAATTCTTGTTTTCAGCTGAGAAAATTATACCAAAGAAGATTAGAATTATATTATGAAGGCAAGAAACACTCAAAATTACAAAATAATATTTCTATGCAACTACAGCCTTAGTTCTTTAGATCAAAGTCCCATTATGGAGGCTAAGACTTGAACATAAAAATCACCATATGTTTAAAGACTAAAACTGGTTTTCATTCCCAGATTTTCTAGAGCAACATTTTGTCATTGTATCTGCTGATCTGACTCTTACATACAGGTGGATTGAAATCTTATTTAAATGTACTGTGTGTGACTGGAAATTTTTTCTAAGTACTTGATGATTTTCTGGATTAACGTATAAGACAAAAACTGAGCCAAACGGAAAAAAAAAAAAAAAAGTCTCTGATATCTATTGGCAAGGTTATTGTCTTTCTGCCTTGTCAAAAAATGAGCTAATACAATACTCATTAATAGTCTGTTACTGAAAGGTTGACAAAGCAAGGTGACAATCAGTGTCTCTAATGTGATCTTTTGTAACAATGAAATTTCAGTTCATTTCCAAGATTTTGAAAGTTGGCAAAAACCTGATCTGTAAATTACTCAAAGGGATGGATTAAAACAAAAAAAAGATGAAAAAAATCCCTCTCTAAGAATTGTCTAGAATTTCAGCTTTTGGGAACAGCGGTTCAACCTTTCATTAGTCTAGTCTTGCCTGTGTTGTGTTTAATAGCTTGTGTTTGACATACAAATATTCCCAATGCTGACACGTTGCTTACTAATTTTTTTTTTTAATTTCTTTTCTAGCATAAGTGACCCAAATAATAACAACATTTTTTTTTCCTGTTACCCACATTTTTGCAAACAATAATTCTAGTTCCAAAATATAATTGTCATACTTCAATATTTCTTATCTACAACTCATGTAAGTAGCCCCACAATCATTGTTAAAATAATGGAAATTAGCTTTGAGTAATACCATAAACTCTTCCTAATAATGATCTTAGCAAGATCAAAATAGATGTTTTATTTCAAAGGTGTGGTTTTTGGTTTGGTTTTTGGTTTTTTGTTTTGTTTTTGTTTTTTTTTTTTTTTTTTCTTATATATAGGATTAATTTATAGTCTACTTTAGCAAATATTATCTTTTTAGTGAAATTTCTGAGAGGAACAGAAGTTATGTTAAAGACTGATATTTTTTCTTAATATATATGATGGAGATATATTAGGTTGGACACAAAACAAAACAAAACCCTAAACCTACCCACCGTAAACATTTTAAAATTAAATAGAAACGGAGAACCGTAAAAAACAAAATCTCCACAATTTGTCAATAAACTAATCTTACTGAAAGGTAGAAGTGAGCTCAGTTTATGTCCCTCTATTCCTTTCTCTTTCTCTACTTGTCTTTGCAGCAAATTTCACTGAGTTGTTCTTTGTAGTATTTTTTTGGGAACTGAATGGTGGGTCATGATGACCACTGATGGCAAAGCAGTAATTTTCTTCTAACCTTTAGTAAAATATAAATTAAAGATCTAGAGTTCGAAGAGTTTTCTTCATAATTTTACCCAGAGACACTAATCCAAATTTGCTACTGAATGAAATATTTGGAACTCCTTCAGTGGAATTGTACCTATATGACCATTTTGGCAACTATTTAGAACAAAAAATGACAGCTTTACAGTCTTTTAGATAACAATACTATTTACTAAAGATCTAGTAACTATGTCTCTTCTAATCATCTTTTTATTACTTTATTTAAAGTAAATCTAACTTTTAGCAACATAAATAGAGCCCATATGCCATGCCTTCACAGAAATTACTCCTATGCTTGTATTTAACATTATTTCCTGTACATCGTACATGACAAAAATTTCCTGCAGAAGATTTATTTTATTCTCCCTGTGACTGCTGGGAGATTGCTGACAGCAGAAAGAAAAACTGTTAATATTTTTCATATAGTTAGACACAGAATCCCCTTTTTCAGATTTAAAACATTTTTAATGTGAGATTAAAGGCTGAAAAGTACAGAATTAAAAAGAATTGCACAAAAAAATCTCAAACATTTATAAGAATTGTAAGCTAAATTGAAACCAGAGCATTTTTTTTTCAAAGTCTGCTACAACAGGGTAGGTTAAAACTGTCTTTTGAGTATAAAATAATGAAAGAAAATAAGAAAGGCCTGAAGAACTATGTAGCTCTATGACCTATGCAAGGAGCAAAAGGTTAAGTAGTCAGCACAATACTACATTTTCAGTTGTATCCATCAGAGCAGTTAATAGGTAGAAATTGATGGTTAATGAAAAGCTCAAAAATCACAGAACAACAATTAATTTTGTTTTGCACATACACATGCATGAAACAGTTACACATTCCCTTCAAAGTAGGGTAGACTGTTCCTGGACTTAAGTTTTATCAGTTAAACTGGGTTTCATTACCTGGTATTTAAAACAACCCTACTTCTTTCTTTCATATGATCTGATAAATACTCTTGGAAGAACATATCAACTATCCTTGTACTTACGTTAGACAGATGGGCCAGTTCTATCTCCAGAAAAGAATCTGTAGTTTTGGGCTCGGGTCGTATAGTAACAACGATGATTTTTGAATTAACAACCGTAAAATTCCTGGGGGAAAAAAAAACAAACAAACAAACAAAAAACAAACCACCATGTGGAAATGAAAGATTTAACTTCATATGAGATTAAATGAGGCTTCTGATATTACATTTAAAGAAGTATCTCATGGGCATTTTTCATTACTTTAGTTGACAAATATTCAAGGAGAAACTATATTTGGAAGTGCTGGGTGAAAACATTCACTCCAATCATACTTTAAAGACGGAAAAGCAACAATGATGGCAGAAATGCCATTCCTTAAAGTATGATTCACTGATTGGAACAGTGTATTGATGCACACAAATACTCTGTCGATGTTTGAACACATATTACTCGCTTCTCTCAACATAGATCCACTAGCTATATTTTAAAGTGCTGTGTTGGACTTTTTTCTGACTATTAACTGTAAAATTGTGAAGAAGGATGAATGCAATGGGGGATTCTACAATTCTGTTGATTTCGTGCTTGTGAAAAAACCCTGTTTCCAGTTTTTGAAAAACCGTTGCATTTGCTATATGAGTGGGTAACTTCATCATCTAAATACTTTTAAAGATATAATCCATAGTTGTGCCCCGACTGAAATTCCACCAAAACCAATCATTTCATATATATGTGAGATTAGATTTGGTTATGTTATTGTACCAGATTACTCAAAAGAACAATTTTCTGTTAATTTCTCTAATTTATCATCAATTTCTCTCTCTTCATGTAAAACATGGATCACTGTTTTGTAGCTACCTTTCTAGGACACTTAGTATTGCCAAGGTTATGCTAATACAGGCATAAAGACATGTTGACGTGATGTTCATATCTGAGATACTTGCTTCTTATGACCCTGTCAGGCTTAGAACAAACATCTGTTATCAGTCCAAATGTTTCTGATGATCATTATGGCATTTCCTTTGTATGTAATGCTGTTTTCAACACCTTCTACTGATCACACATAAACAAACATAAAACCTCACAGAAAGACATATTCACAGGCAGATGTTATCAAAGAAACTAGTCAGTTTAGATGTAATTATAACAGACAGTATAAATATTCTGTTGTTGCTGTTTAATTGCTTATTTTATCTAAGGAAATGGTATTTAGAAGAAGATTCCATTTTGCTGGATCATTGAAACAGGAATTGCTGTGGCTACAGTAATAGAAAACTCAGCGGGCACTTCGCTCAGCACAAGGAATTAAATTATTCTTTTGGGGCAAGGTATGAATTCTAGTCCAATTTTACTCAACTATATCATATAATGGAAATATAATGGAACTGTCTTTCTATTTTACTTAATTCCTATTTCTACACTTTGGTTGAACTTTTAAGTCTCACATATCATGGATGAAAACATATCTCTCTGTCAGACTAACATTTAATGTTTGGCAAATTTTCAGTACGTCCTGTAGAGGAGGAATAATGATGGTACCTTACTGTACATACAATAGATGAATATCTATAAAAGTTCCTAAGTAAGGCATAATTTAAAAAAAAAAAAACAAAAAAACAAACAAAACATATAAATACAAAACTGATTTCTATAACAGGTCACAACAAGTGGAAGTAGAGTTTACTTGCTATTGAAAGATTTTGTCAGTTTTGGAAATTCACTTAAGCTAATGTAAATACTGATACTTCAGTACTTGATCACAGCCAGTCGTTGTGATTTAGAAATGTTTCCTTGCTGTATCGAATTTTTGGTAGAGTTCTAATGGTTCTAGGGTGAGATCCAAAAAGAGCATTTAAGGTGCCTAGACCATAACCTTAGTACATCAATTTTACCTCAGTCTCACTGAAACCCTATCAATCCATTTACATTCTCAAGAGCCCCTAGCAGACTGTTTCACCAGAAAATAGATGTAACTGGCTATATCATTGTGAAATGAAATCTTCATCACTCATTGCTGTCCTGTTTGGGCCAAATGCCTCGTTGTATATCACATATTTAACTGTTTAGATAGTTTCTGGAAGAATGTAATCTGGCAAGTATATTCTAAACTCACATAACACCTTAAAATGCCATTGAATTAAGATTAAAGCATTGTAGTCACAAGAATTTCCCTCAAAACCATAGTGAAGTGCTATTGATATATTTGCTGAAGATAATTTTTTAAACAACAGCTTGATGCTGCAAACACTTATTTAAGAATTTAAGTAATCAGTTTTTCCGAGGAGGTGGAATATGTGAGTTTCAGTCCCTCTCATACTGACAATGACATAGAATGGGAATGACCTATCTCATACATCCTGGGCAAGTGCATTATCTTATAGCTGTTTTATGACGAGTGGAGAGTGACTTAACCATTATCTCTTTCTCCAAAGAAGAATCTAAAATTTGTCTTTAATGAGAAATGGACTTGTATAGCATGGTGCTCTGCTGACTGTCCAGAAAAATGCACATCAGGGTCAAATTTTGAAAATTATTATTCAAAAAATATATTAAATTCCTTGGAAACTATGGCTAAGTAAATCCTTGAAGATTCAAGAGAAAAAGTTTTATTGAGTAAAGGCTCAAGAAGGGCTACCAGCTCTGCCTTCCTAGTGTTGTTTCTGATCTGAATTAAAACCAGCATTAATAAAAGAGCTATTTCACTAAGATCTCTTCCTATTTGAGTATACATTTTGAAGGTATCCTTTTATATAACAGTATATATATTGATTCTATGTGATATGAAATTCAGGTTTTGTTTTCTTCATAGAATCACAGAATCATAGAATGGTCTGGATTGGAAGGGACCTTGCCATGGGCAGGGACACCTCCCACTAGCCCAGGTTGCTCAAAGCCCCGTCCAACCTGGCCTTGAACACTGCCAGGGAGGGGGCAGCCACAGCTTCTCTGGGCAACCTGTGCCAGTGTCTCACCACACTCACAGGAAATAATTTCTTCCTTATGTCTAATTTAAATCTACCGTCTTTCAGTTTAAAACCATTACACCTCATCCTCTCACTGCACTCCCTGATAGAGAGTCCCTCCCCATCTTTCCTGTAGGCCCTCTTTTGGTACTAGAAGTCTCCTTGTAAGGAGTTTTCCCCTCTAGACTGAACAACCCCAACTAACTCAGCCTGTCCTCATAAGGGTCATCTTCATGGCCCTCCTCTAGACTCACTTGAGCAAGAACATATTGGGGGCCCCAGAGCTGAACACAGTCTACAAGTGGGGTCTCACAAGAGTGGAGTGGAGGGGAAGAATCACCTCCCTTGACCTACTAGACATACTCCTCTTGATGCAACCCAGGATACAGTTGGCTTTCTGGGCTGCAAGTACACATTGCTGGGTCATAGTCAGTTTTCCATCCACTAGTACTGCCAAGTCCTTCACTGCAGGGCTGCACTTAATCCACTCATTGCCCCGCCTGTATTTGTGCTTGGGATTGCTCTGAGGTATGTGCAGGAATTTGCGCTTGGCCTTGTCGAATTTTATGAGGTTTGCATGGGCCCACCTTTCTTTTTAGAATGACTCTATGTTACTGAAGAAAAATGAACTTATGAATAATATATGTTGCTATCACAAGACAACATAAAAGAAGTTATAGTTTGATGTATAAATGTTGCATACATCACAGAAAAATTATGGATTCTATAGCAGTAATGATATGCAGTAAAAGCCCATCTGAGGAACTCCATCCTCAGTCTAACAAAGTTGACCTAAGAAAGTTTAAAGGTCTTTTTGACTGTACAGCACTCGAAGGAGGAGTTTAGGAATGGAGTTTCAAATGGGGAAAGAGAACATTTCAGTGCAGGAAATTATAGCAGGAAAAGTACAGTGGTTCTTTAACTGACGGGAGAAAAAGCTTCCTACAGAAAAATAATTGATTCTTTATTTGTTCTTATTTGTTAAAGGAAAAGTTAAAAACTATCTTAGAGTATGGAATTATGCAATGTATTTCTTTAGAGTGCCCGGGAGAGGAATTATATATAATGTCTTTTAGATTAGTATTATACTGAGAATCAATTTTCTGTGAACCTAACAATAACATAACTGCTCAGGGATGCATGAGATAGGGAAATAATATTCAGTCTATATTGCTCAAAATATTCAATATTTCAGTATATTATTTTTTAAAAATCCATATGACATTACAAGAACAATGCAATGCAGTAAAGCATATTAAATAAACTTTATCTGATTCTGTTTTCTACTTGTGCATGAAAAAAATTTCTATTTTTATAAGAAAAAGTAATTTTCTCCTATTTTTCCTAACCTCTTCTTTTAACAGTTATGGCAAAATTCTTTGAATAAAATACATTGTCCAAAAAGTTCTATATTAATGTAATTGCCAAGTTCTCATCTCTCTGTGTTTACAAAACTTACTTTTAACAGACTCTATGCCAGTAAACACAAGAAAAATCAAGACCATATGGTAAAAAATGCAGCTAACTTTGGGGATTGTGAAATATATTGTATAGGCTATCCTAGATAATGAAATCCTCATTTTACTCACAGAACACCTGTGATGTACCAGATGGGGATTCTGTGGTTAGGTGCTTTGAGAGATCTTCCCTGAAGATATATTGAGATATTCTTTCTTTATTTGTTTGTTTATTTTAAACAAATACATTCCTTGTGATGATGTAGAAGCTTGCATAACTTTTAGTGCTGATATAAGGAATGTATTAGAATGTGTGTCACCTTTGCTGTTCTGGAAACTGCAAGCAAATATTTACTTTACTCCTATCCTAACTCCTGTAAAGCCAGGGACTGAAATCACATGGGAAGTTGTAAAGCTTGCAGCCAGTAGAAATCGTCTCTTTTATCAGGTTGTCAAGGTGTAAATGATGTGGCCTTTGAACTCAAACACAAGCCCACTTACATATTTTACCTTGTTTTATTGTTTTGTTTATCTTTACTCCCACTATTAACATATTTTGTCAACTGTCATTTAGAGCAGCATCACATAAGATGCTTATTCAGAATGTTTTTTTAATTCATAGTGAGTAGCTACCACACTTCTAAGCATCATATAAAAACTAGATGATGTTACTTCCCCTCACACTTTACAGTGTTTGCTCCATACACGGTGCTATTGTGGTGAAGCATTCCATTATGTTCAGCACTAATATGGCTTATCATGATAATGTTTATTACAGTTAAATAAGATTAGTATAAATAGTAATTTAAACCCATGTAAGATGACAGTTTTTCACTGCAACACGTAAGGAAACAAAAATAAACCTTTCCAAATGTAGTGGGATGTAGAGAAACCTACATTTCATTCATGTACCTGAATGAGTGTAAAATGATAAACCACGCCATAATAAAGATTCTGTTAAAGCCTGCATTGCAGTTCTAATTTTTGCAAAGAGTATAATCGTTCAACAAATCTAGCACTAACCACAGTTGCAGCCTTTTTCCAATTCAGAATTCCATCTGAATGAACATTAAAATGGTTTGAATGCATCAAAATGCATGCAATAGCATTTAGTACCTTCATCAATGACATAGACGGTGGTATTGAGTGCACCCTCAGCAAGTTGCTCACGACACCAAGCTGTGCGGTGTGGTCAACATGACTGTGGGAAGGGATGTCATCAGAGCAACCCTGACAGGCTTAAGAGGTGGGCCTGTGCAAACCTCATGAAGTTCAAGAGGCCAAATGCAAGGTCCTGCACATGGGTTGAAGTAATCCTCAATATCAATACAGACTAGGGGATGGAGGGATTGAGAGCAGCCTGTGGAGAAGGATTTGGGGGTACTGGTGGATGAAAAATTGGACATGAGCCAGCAACATGTGTTTGCAGCCCAGAAGGCCAACTGCATCCTGGGCTGCATCAATAGAAGAGTGGCCATAGGCGGAGAGAGACAATTTTTCCCTCCCCTCTACCCTGCTCTGCTGAGATCCCACATGTAGTACTGCATCCAGCTGTGAGGTCCCCAGTACAAGAAAGATATGGACCTAGAGTTCCGGTCCATATGGATGTTAGAGTATGTCCAGAAGAGGGCCACGAACATGGTCAGTGGTCTAATAGATCTCTTCTATGAAGAAAGGCTGAGAGAGTTGGGGTTGTTCAGCCTGGAGAAGAGAAGGCTCTGAGAAGACCTTATTGCAGGGTTCCAATACTTAAAGGGTACTTTACTATAAGAAAGATGGAGAGAGACTTTTTACCAAGGTCTGTAGTGACAGAAGAAGGTGCAACGGTTTTAAACTGAAAGAGGGTAGATTTAGATTAGACATAAGGAAAAAATTTTTCACCGTGAGGGTGGTGAGACACTGGCACAGGTTGCCCAGAGAGGCTGTGGCTGCCCCCTCCCTGGCAGTGTTCAAGGCCAGGTTGGACAGGGCTTTGAGCAACCTGGTCTAGTGGAAGGTGTCCCTGCCCATGGCAGGGGGTTGGAACTAGATGATCTTTGAAGGTCCCTTCCAACCCAAACCATTCTATGATTCTATGAAAACATTTTGAAATTGTGCCACCTTTGAGGTGCTATTTTAAGGTCATTAGATCAGTTTTGAATATGATTGCCATGGGCATAGAAATCCAGCATGATACACTTCCTGATGAGATAAGACATATAAGCTGTAAAAGTTTCAGTATAACTTCATTATAAATATTAAAGTGCAAGGACGTACTGAGGCGCTATATGCCAAACAGAAAAAACTAGAGGTACCTAGGAATGTGTTATATTTTTATATCACAGATTAATAATGACTGTTATTCCTTATTCACATACATAAGAGAAAGAAATAACGCTTGTTTCCTTTTCTTAGGGAGCTGAGAATTGTATTCAAATAATACTGAACATACTCAGAGGCAAAGTAGGATATCTTAATATCTGAATTTCTAAAGACTTAATTTATAAAAAGATATACATAGATTCTTAGATCATTTTGCTTTAGAAGCTCATGAAACCTCTCTGTGAACTGAAATGTACAGAGAAATGGTCAAATTTGCTGTGTAAATCAGTAACCAGCTGAAAGTAGAACAGATAAAAGCAAAAAATTTGGGAACCAAGATGCACATTCTCATAGTCCACAGTACTTAATTTACTGTATTTATATGTCATTGTTCTGCCTGTATTCCTGCTACTTGGGATGCAATTGATTCTAGGGAAAAATCTAGAATGGCATATAAATCTTACTTTTCTAATGTATGAAATAAAAGCCTTGAGCAGATTTTCATATAAGCAAATACACAGCATTCAAGGTTCACACTTGTTTTCTGTAAATTGAAACTATTAACCTATGAGATCTGAAAAAGCATGATCTAGAGTGTGGTTTACAATATAAAGGTCTGAAAGGTATATGGCCACCTTGATGTTTTCCTAGGATTGGCAGATTGTCTCTAAAGTCTGCCAAAAAGGACTGACTACAATAGCCATTTGGCTCTGTTTCTCCGAATGTGGGAGAAGAAAAAATCTCTCACAAACTTCTCTTCCTTCCTGGCTAATTTCAGGAACTGGCAGAACAAATGAAAAGTGCTTAGTGACATTTCAGAAGTGGATGAGCTGTCATTTATATGATGCCTTAAGCATAGATGGCTCTCACCAGCACTTCCCAGGCTTCCAGGTGTCCTGCCAGGACATCACTGTTCAAATTGAACTCTACCTTAGAGACATTTCTGTTCCTAACATTGCAGCTACTTATTGCACATTGCAACTTTAATGGGAAGTGCTTTTTTTCCCCTTAGGACTGAGTCTTTTTTTGTTTTCAAATCGATTTTGGCAAAAACCTGTTGATTTTTATCCTTTGTTTCATATACTGAATTTTTGGTTAAATAGAGTAAGGGAAAGTGATTTGGTGGTTTCCTAATTACTATCCTTTCTAATTATTGTGAATTCATTAGCAGCTATTGTGACACAGTTTGCACCCATTTCTTTTACTGTAAAAGGACATTAGTACAACAATGGCGCACAGGATCATGTGAAATATGATAGTGTTAATGAACAAGTGATAGGACAAGAGGTAATGGCCTCAAGTTGTGCCAGGAAAGGTTTAGACTGGATATTAGGAAGCATTTCTTTACAGAACGTGTTGTTAGGTGTTGGAATGGGCTGCCCAGGGAGGTGGTGGAGTCCCCATCCCTGGAGGTGTTTAAGAGCCGGGTCGACATAGCGCTGAGGGATATGGTGTAGTTGAGAACTGTCAGTGTTAGGTTAATGGTTGGACTGGATGATCTTCAAGGTCTTTTCCAACCTTCAAGATTCTGTGAAATTCCATGACCATGAAGTTATGTTAACCAGTAATTTGAGAAGAGGGGGTGAAATGTATATTTCCAAATTGTCTGTTATCAAGTACGGAAAGAAAAAAGTGAAACAGCAGACCCTCTTCTTTTTTTTTTTTTTTTTTAATGTATGTGTATGGCTCTCATAACTGACATCCCACAACTGTTCAGGCGCATGCATGTCTTGTTTCTAAAATGGATCCTCTCTATAGCTCTGCTGTCCCTTGTGAATAAAGCTTTCACTGAAAAAGTGCTTGGGAAACTACTACTAGAGACTTTCATAGAAGTAGAGCAGACAACCTTAGTACATCAGGTTATGATGTCATTACTAGATCAGTTGTACTAAGTGGACAAACAACAGTTTGAAGCACAAGTATAAGTGGCCTGAATGTTAATGCACATCAGTGTGCATACTTCTAATCAAACATTTCTGTAACTAAGTTTAATATAGACAACATAAAATATAAATTAAGCCAATTTGATAAAAAAAAAATCTATTTCTATCATACGAATGACTAAGCATGAAGGAAAGACAAATATACGCATATATACTTTAAATACCAGGAAAAAAATCCAGCAATACCAATATGCGAATAGTCTTAGTTGTCTGCTTTTATCCTGACATGTAGTGTAGTTATGATCCCAAAATAGTTTAATTCATATTGTATTTATGAAATGTCTTACCTCAAAGTAGGCAAAATCAGTTCTAAATTTTTGTATAGCACTGCTCCAAGTACAAATACAGTTGATTCATCTAGTTCTGAAAATAGTAAGGAAAAAAGATTTTTAAACTCTCTTTCCCAATCCTTCATCAGCATAAGAAAATGTGAGTACCATTTATCTTTCTAGCATAAATTTTATTTTAAACACACCATCATCATTTTGAATTATAACCTGGAAGTCTGTCGTAAAGATGTAGCACTATCAGGAATATATCAACAGATTTAAACCTCTGAAAAATCACATTTTCAAAAAATCCACCATTGCGTACTCACATCTAAGCTAGTTCATTTACCTTTATAATTAAGTATCCTCAGAGGCTGTCTTTAGAGTTTAATGTCTCGCAAGTAAATTTTCTGATGTCAGAGATCTGCACTGCAACAGTGAACAGTATGTGAAGTGACAGTAATTTGCCTGCTGCACATCCTTTGGTGAAAGTTAGGTGACCTGTTGGAATGGTCCAGTCTGTTGTAGTGGAGGAGCTTCAGGGGGTTGAGCAGAGCTGCACTTCAGGTCACCTTCTACCACCACAGGTACAGTCCTGTGCACAATAACTAAGCATTGGCTCTTCAGTGTAGAAAATAACGTATAGGATTTCTGCAGCACTTTTTGTTCAAGATGCTGAAATTAAACCCCATCATTTCCCTCTGGGATAAACTGTGGGTACTGGATTTTTTTTGGAGATGGTAAAATAACCATTTCTATATCACACAGTGGTCCTATGAGACAAATATCCCGAGTCCCCTTGTTAAAGGTAATACAAAAATCAATATGCTGATATGCTTCTTTACCTGTTGACATTGGGGTGAAGATATTTTTTGGAATGACAACCCTGTCTTCTGAGTTTCGTGCCCAATCAACCATTCCTTTTCTTCCTTTCATGGGGAAATTGATGTCAGTTAAAACAGATGCGGCAGGAAGCTTCTGAATGCTAGCCACTAGTAAGACAAATCACAAAATCAAATAAAATTGTCTTTCATACCTTAAAGCATCCTACAATGATAACAGTACAGCAATAACAAAAAACGTTTAATAATACATTTTGAGTAATGCAGGAATCTATGGGACATTAACTGGCACAGAAAGTGTAATCTTCTGTTTATCATGCAGTTCTGCTATGGATTAATTGTGTGGCATTGATTGTATCATTTGTCAGCCAGATTCTGATTTAGTTTCTTAACAGAGATTATTGAATGTACTGGTTTATACCCTGAAATTCACACATAAGGACATTGTTGTGTCTTCAGAGCAAATTCTAAAATGATCAAATGTGACAATGAAGGGAAGAGGATGCTGCAAATTGCTTTGGGAAACATAACTGTTAGATGCGGGCTAATGAAGCAGTAACAGCTTTTATTCCCTATACAGGCACAATTTCAAGACAGACCCATTAAGGAGATTCACATTTTAAAAGACCTCATTGTTTCCACACAAATGAGAAAAATGTAGTATAGCAGTTGATTTTTTTTCCTTGAAAGAATAAACCCTATTCTGAATTCTTAATTCTATTTTTTCCATCTAAAAAATCCCAACTCCCCAAAATCCATCACTACTATATCTGTAACAGATACAGAAAGACAGAAGAAAAAAGTATCCAATCTAATAACAGGGAGCTTGGAATTTTGTTTACTCATTCACATTTTCTCTCTGTTTTCTAACTCACCTATTATCTGGAAATCAGTTTCAGCTTTGCTGCGAAAGTATGGAGTCTGACTCCATGGCAACACTGACAGTGTCTAGTAAGACTCAAACTACTTTTAAGGAACTGACAGGGATGCAAGTGTTTATGTACACTCAGAGAAATGACAAACACCACATTTGGAGCACTAGTTCCATTATTCATGTAAGCCATGTTAATAGCAATTTCCTGTACAATGCTCTTCCTAATCAATTTATGAAGAGGCTAATGTAGTGGTAAGAGTTTGGACATCAGGACCATACTTTGATCTGCATAACGATTTCACTGCAAGGGCTCTGCAAGGGAGTTAAATATAAAGACAATGGGGGACAGCTGTAAAAGCAATCAGAACAGCAAAATTAAAGTAGAAAACCATTAGGTGCCTCATCAGTGGATTTTATTTGAAAGGAAACTGTAATTCAAATCCAAGAAAAGAGGAAAATTAAGAGGTTAACAATATTAACTCTAGAAATGTATTCCTTGACAACTGACTCTCAGTTTCAAATTAGACTGGTTATGTATCATAGAATCACATTAGTGAGGTGTAGGTACTTGAGGTTATTTCAGGCTTTCCATTATAAAACTATCATCAGGGCTTTACAATGCTAGTTACAATCTCCTTCGGGCTACAATTGGCAAATACATTCCCAGCCCTCAAGGGATGTTTAGTCTTGTGAATTCTCAGGTAGTGTGTGGAGGGAGAAGAGTTCAGGTGTTTCAGAATTACTGGGGCATAAAAAGGACTGCATATGTTTTCACATGCAATCAGTGGTTATACAGAATATATTAACATTGTAAAAATGGATATTTTTCCATAGACCTTAAAATCTATAAAGAATTTTATTTTCTTTTCACATAAATAAAATCAAGCCCACGGTTACTTAATTTACAAAATTAAATACAGCCTGTATAAGACAATACATTTTTTTAATTTGCACTGCACTTATCTGTGTATCTGCCTATCTATCTAATTAGCTAGTAGAACTTTTATATTTCATCCACCTTTCAGATGACAGTTTCCTTTATTGAAATAGAAAATCAGTGTTATTTAATGGAATCCACTCTGCAAAACAGAAAACCACTACACGACTGGATAAATGGTGAGGGCTTAGGATATTAAACATCTCCAGTAAAATTTCTGTATTTTAAATAGGCCCATTGATCACAGTACCTAAGCACTACTTAGAACCAAAGATTCCAGAATATTTTTTAATATTTTGGTGATGAATAAAATAAAACCTAAACATAAAATCTAAACATTTGGCTTATGGCATATATGCAATAAATACATGTATTTTTGGGGGCAGTGTTAGATTTATGGTTGGACTCAATGATCTCAAAGTTCTCTTCCAACCTAAATGATTCCATGATTCTATGATTCTGTATACTCCCATTCATGTTTCAGAAAAGCTTTTCTTCTACTCACAATCAAACAAAAGTGTCTTATTTAATTTCACAGAAGATGTAACCTTAACATCCTGAGGATTTTGGATCTTTGCATAGATAAAGAAAGTACAGCACACACAAACCAATAATTGAAACATATTTGCCAAAATACTTGCTCCATGTCCTGCAAAGTCTGCCTCTTACAGATTGTTATGGATGCTCTCAAAAAACCAACCACCAAAAAGAAAAAAGTTATTATTAACACAGGTATCTAGCTCTCCATAAATTACAGGTTTGAATGTCTGTGAGAGGAGAACAGAACAGCTTTCTAGGGTTTAAAGGCAAACCAAAACGCAGAACAAAGTTCCACTTCCTGGGGTTTAACAGCAACTCAGAACGCTTTATCACTCACCTGGCAAGTGAGGGCTCTCAACCTCGAGGACCTGCTCAGGGCAGCGTCCTGACCCAAGGGGAGAGTCCTCAACCGCAGCTGCTGCTCCAAGGGACGAGCTCAAAATGTCTCCCCCAGGGGACTCCATTGATACCCAGGCCGAGTCTGACCTGGAGTCAACAGCGGCTCCCACTGGCCAAAGGCCCCAATTGCCACGAGGCCCCGAGAACAAAGGCAGCCCGGAGCTGCTACACTGCAGCAGCCAAGAAGCTCTGCTTCATTGCGTGGATGCACCTGCCACACATATCCACACAGATTATTAGGTCCTTTTTAGCCACTTTGCTGAATGATTCCAAGAGGATGTGCCTAATAATTTCACACATGGCACTGACATTTGAAGGTGTAGATAATTTAATAGCATCTGACTGGAGGGAACTAGTTCAGTCTATTGGCATGGCCAGGTGGATACATGAAACAGTTCTCACCTCTTCAGTGCCACTGTGAACTGTATTTAATTTTTTAAAAAATAATATTCTTACTAAATATTAATCTACAACTTGTTGCAATGAGATCTCGGAGCATGACCAGCTATATTTCCATTATGAAATGCAGCTTTGCTGCTCTCTAAATCAGTTTTAATAGGCAGCACAAAATAGTTATTGTGAGCATTATTTTTGTGTTAGGCTTGTATTTGAAAACACTGGTCCAAATACTGGAATCCAAATGATTCAGTTCTGCAGTTGCCACACAGGCACATTGCCTTCTCATTTGGAAAAAAACCAGAAGTTGCTGGGTTTTTTGTGGTGTGGTTTTTTGGGTTTTTTTGGGGTTTTTTTTTGTGTTTTTTTTTTTGTTTTTTTTTTTTTTTAAATTACCATACCAAAACATCATGTCCTGAATTGGTGAGACAGAACAGTAGCCAATGAGGATATTTACAGGCACTGTGGCAGAAGTGTTTATACACACAGAAGAGTTGTATAATACTTGAAAAAGAGTCAATGAGGATATTAATAAGAATGAGAATGTAAAGTGGAAAATAAAGATGAAAAAAGAGAAGAAAAAAACTAAAATGAAAATTATCTAATCACAAGTTGAAGAAAATCTGCACATGTCATTTTAAATTAAGGAGCTTTGAAACTTCCCATATACACTGTATAGAGTGTGTCTTATTGTCTCAGATAATACATTGTTTGAGTTATTGCTGTAATACATACTCCTGTTCTAATCTGAATATATGTTCTTGGACTGTTTATGCTGAAGACATAATACTGACAAGTAACCACCCTGGTCATTCCTCAGATCATTCTTACTGTTTGCACATACCCTGCTGTAGACACAATTAATCAAAACTTTTCCAATATGGAAAATTGTAATTTTTATTTGTATTATGGCAATTCCTATTATATTTCCAGGCATTGCTCAAAAGAAAAGAAAGAAAAAACATTAAGAGCTTGCATTAATGTGAAAAAAATCTTTAGTTTTGACTTAACCAGCATGAACCAGAAATGAAAAATGCACTCAGAGTTCTGTGTCAGGAAAAGTTTTAGAGACAGGAAGTTTGAATGTAGAGAAACTTTTTTAGGGTGCAGAATACGTTGCATTCTTTCACTCTCTGGACAGCATCTCTTGTTGTGACTCCTATACACTTTCAATTACAATTTAAATGAGATTCCCAAAGGTTAAAAAAAAAAAAAAAAAAAAAAAGAGGAGGTAGAAAATGGAATCTCATCTATGGTACTTGACTGTATTTAACATCTGAACAAAGCAGGAGGTAGAATATAATCTTTATTTTTTTCGAAAACCAGGACCATCATACTTCTGAATCTTGCAGGTGAAATTTATATGCAGTAGATGGAAGAAAACCTCACCTAGCTATAAGGTGGAACACAGGAGAAAAAGGTCCTTCTTTTCAGAATTCTTTGAGCGTTCTTTTGATGCACATTGGTATAAATTACAAGACAGTGGTTCAATTACACATAAGAACACCTACATATTTGATAACTACATAATAATTATTGATTCAGAAAAATCTATTTAAATAGTTTAGTCTAATCAATTTAGTGATTGCTTTGACCCCCTAATGGATTCATTTTAATATTCTTTACAAATACAGCTCCTTTTGCCTTTATATCATTTTCATGTTGCAGTTGCAGACAACCTGTTCAACACCACTCTGCTGAAAATTTCAGAATTGGCAACTACAAAGTGTTCTTATTTACTGAATAAATAAAATATCTTTGGAACTGATTAACACCAAACTCATAGGAATGGAGAACTTTCCATGACTATCCAAATGAGCTGATTATACACAGTAATATGTGAATGAGTTTGGAGCAGCATAAAAGTGGTCAATGTGTGATGAAAATTCTGAGTGAAATAAAAATTGCGTAGTTCTTGTATGCTAGCCCTTGTAGATCATAGCCTAGAATAGAAAAGCTGAAATGTATTGCTATGATCCCTGTAGCCATGAAAGAGTTATAAGATGCCTAGTGCACTAGTAGCTCTCTGACTATCTGGTTTACTAAATAAAAGACAAAGCAATGAAGTGAGATGTATGAATCATTGTCCCCTTCTCTTTACTATCCACTCATTAGCCTGCCATGTTCAAGAAAAACGTAACATTTCAGAATCAGCTCCTTGAATAATATTAAACGCTTCAGAACAGGAAATCAGATTCACTGAAAGGCATGACAGAAAAAAGACTGAATGTTTGCTCATGGACTAAAGATAACTCCAGCTCTTACAGTAGAGATTTAGGTTTTAAAATTACAACACAAGCCAATTTAAACAGTTGATTCTTACCCTCATAAAAGACTGAACCCAAACCTTTAGAAAAGATGTTCAAACTACTGACCTCCTTATTGGATGAGGGAAAGTCTGTGGATGTTGTTTACCTTGACTTCAGTAAGGCCTTTGACACCGTTTCCCACAGCATTCTCCTGGCAAAACTTAGCATAGGCATACACTTTGCTAGGTAAAAAACTGTCTGGATGGCTGGGCCCAAAGAGTTGTGGTGAACAGAGCTAAATACAGGTGGCGGCCGGTCACAAGTGGTGTCCCCCAGGGCTCGGTTTTGGGGCCACTCCTGTTTAACAGCTTTATTGATGATCTGGACGAGGGGATTGAGTGCACCCTCAGTCAGTTTGCAGATGACACCCAGTTGGGTGGGAGTGTTGATCTGCTCGAGGGTAGGGAGGCTCTGCAGAGAGACCTGGACAGGCTGGACCCATGGGCTGAGGCCAACTGGAGGAGTTTCAATAAGGCCAAATGCCGGGGGCTGCCCTTGGGCCACAACAACCCCCAGCAGCGCTACAGGCTTGGGGAGGAGTGGCTGGAGAGCTGCCAGTCAGAGAGGGACCTGGGGGTGCTGATTGACAGCCAGCTGAACAGGAGCCAGCAGTGTGCCTAGGTGGCCAAGAAGGCCAATGGCATCCTGGCTTGTGTCAGCAATAGCGTGGCCAGCAGGAACAGGGAAGGGATCTGACCCCTGTACTCGGCACTGCTGAGGCCACACCTCGATTCCTGTGTTCAGTTTTGGGCCCATTAATACAAAAAAGACTTGAACGTGTCCAAAGAAGGGCAATGAAACTGGTGAAGGGTTGGGAGGACGGGTCTTACAAGGAGCGGCTGAGGGAACTGGGGGTGTTTAGTCTGGAGAAGAGGAGGCTGAGGGGAGACCTCATCACCCTCTACAGCTCCCTGAAAGGAGGTTGCAGAGAGCTGGGGATGAGTCTCTTCAACTAAGTAACAAGCAATAGGACAAGAGGGAATGGCCTCAAGTTGCACCAGGGAAGGTTTAGACTAGATATCAGGAAGCATTTCTTTTCAGAAAAGGTTTTTAGGTGTTGGAATGGGCTGCCCAGGGCGGTGGTGGAGTCCCCATCCCTGGAGGTGTTTAAGAGTAGGGCCGACATAGCGCTGAGGGATATGGTGTAGTTGGGAACCATCAGTTCTAGGTTAATGGTTGGACTAGATGATCTTCAAGGTCTTTTCCAACCTAGATGATTTTGTGATCCTGTGATTCTGAGTATGAATTCTGTAGCATTTATGTACTTACAAAAGAACCTACAATGCTGGATCTGATTCTCCTTTCTGTTAAGTGATAACATTCTGGGTTTGTTGTGCTTAACAGCACAGTAACTATGTTGATCCCTAATTTACAATCACTTAAGATACAGAGGAATGGGAATTAATTGTTTTTAAAGGCATCAATGCCTTGACTGAATTGGAAAATTATATACAGAAATCTATGGGATTAACATAAATTGTCACCTTCTGTTAACCCTCCCTGGTAGACCAAGAAAGTAGAACTCTGAATCTGATTGCATTTCAGTCACAGACAGCAGAGAATGGCTATGCATATTAGCAGCATTATTCACTCTTTTCCTGTCCTATTCGGACTTTTCCAGTGACAGTATAGTAGACATATATTATTCAGCATTTAGTAAACTTGAGTTTATCACACAACAGGTTTGGATTTTTCAGACAGAGGATATTATACTGCCCTTCTGGGACAGCTGCTGCTGAATTTAATTCAGAGTAAAATAGTCATGAATAGAACTGGCATTGTCAGAGTTGTTCAGAATAAAGAATATGAAAGGATTTTTGTGTTAAAATTCAGAATACTGAGTATTTCTGCAAACATTGCTGTTAAGAAGACCCAATTAGAATCTATTTATACATTTTAGAATTATTTTGTTGACCCTAAATGTAAAGCCTTTGGTTTTTTACAGAATAAATAAACTTTTAAAGTCATCTCAGGTTGGATACACAGGGAACAAAGTCTTGTCTGGGTCATCATCAAAGAGCCAGATGGACATATTGAAGATTATATTCATAAGATTTGTTCTATCTACTTAAACTCCATCATTTTAAAGACAGTCTGCAACAAACACAAATGATGAAGCCCCCATTTGAAGGAGACCATTTTGTGGATCTCTGGATTTGCTACAGAACTTTGCATCTGAGCAGGCTTGATCTTCTTTAAAATACTTCTCTAGGTACAAATATAAATCCACCTCTTACCGCCCACAAGATTATGTATAAAAGAATGACTGTGGTGAACTGACATCCTCTTATATGAATACAGAAACAACCAGGTAATTTTCCATCTGCAAATAATACTCATGAAATCTCCCAGCAGTGAACTAACATCAAACAATGGTCAGAAAAATGTTCCTCAAAAATTATAACAGATCTACTACTTCTTATGACTATCAACATAGGAATTACGTCTTTTTAAATCAGAACTTTGTTATGCCTTACTGCTCCATGGTCAAAGGACGGATGTTCCTAGAAGCCTGATGTGCACTTGAGTCCCTGAAACTCATCAGGTCATAGCAGCTACCCTTTGACTATTCAAGCTTTGGGCAGCAAGACACACTATTTCTATAGGCAGAAGTAGAAGTAGACATTTCATAGATATTTTCACTAAGCAGGAATGAGTTCTTCATGAATCCTTCCTTTGGTGTCAAGCAAACTGTGCCTTGAATGGGACTGCTATTTGAAGGTTAAGAATAATGCTTCAGGTTAATCAAGAAGCTACTGATCGCTGATTATTTCCCTCCTCTATTCCATAGACAGTGCAATGGGGAAAAGAGGTACGCATTACCCTTTTTGTTGTAAAAGAATATATTTATCAGTGATAAAGACCTTAGGAAATTAATGGAGTCATTTCTATTTTGAGCTCGCAAGTCACTGCAGTCCTTTAAACAACATGAAGATTAAGTAAACACATGAACAGTCACATAATTGTATGGTGCATGAATATGCTCCCAAAAGCCTATAACAAATGCCAGTAATACACTACCATATCAATAATATGACCAGTGTAATATTTAGGATGAGTTAAAAAGCAGCACGGCTTCAGGCAATGATCAACATACATTTAATAAACAGATCTCTTCTGCTAATTACATATTTAAAAAAAAATAATAATTCATAGGCAGCAGGCAAGTGTTTCTTTCTGTTTTTTTGTACTTTTGTTGTTCAGTATGAAATTCTGTATTTCAAGAACAACTCAGGAATATACTAATCTCAGACTCATGAAATATCACATATGCATATGTATTCTCTTGAGTGTTTTCTGATAGCATACTTTCTATGATAAAAAGTCTAGCTTGATAAAATTAAAATAAGTAAAGCATAAGATTCCAATTCTTCTTTTTCAAAACCTTTCCTTGTATGTATATGTATAGGTATGGAAATAAAAATAGAAAATAAAAAAATAAAAGTTCAAACAGTAATTAGAGCATTAAGAATTGTTGTTATGGACAATAAGATCTTTCTTGAAAAAAGAATATATGGAAACTATTGAAGTCTACTCCCTGAGAAACAGTTAGTGTATAGAAATGGCTACAGGATCACAGAATTTGTCCATGTTCCAGATGCTACTTCTGCATGTCCCCCTAAGGGAAAACAATAATAATCCTAGCATTTTTATAATTTTATTTAATTAATTTTTTATAATTTTAAATAATCGTTACTATTTACCTAGTATTAATGCATACTGTAAGATGAGTATGTCTATTTGCAGCTGGCCAATGTGGAATGTAAATAACAAAATCACTTTTAAATTTTGCAAATCTGAATCACAAGTTTGAAGAAAACCCAGCTGAACTAGTGAAAATGAAAACAATTGTTTTATCGACAGTCAGAAGAAAATGCGTTCTCATGATAAATGGAATGCTTTCTGAAAAACGTCTTATTTAGAAAAATATTTTAAAACATAGTAGGAAGCTGTACTTCATGAACTAGAAGACAACTCCATCTTCGGGGAGTTATATTGAAGAAGATGAAGACATGAACAGCCAAAGAGACCCTGAGCCACATCCAAGGTACTCTGTGTTTCTGAAAGAGCTTTACTTTTTTTAATTCCTCTTAGCGTTACTGCGCATTCATGCTACTAAGGTCTCCCTTAGTAACTCTTGCCTTGTCATAAAGCAGTTGTCAAGAAAATGAAAAACTCAGCATAAAGTAAAACAGAAGATGGAAGCTGATGCAGGAGACAGAATGAGTTGGCATTTAAGTGCATGAGTTTTAATATTACAGACATAAAGGTAAAAACCATGGTAATACTGAGGGGCAAGGCCACTTGCAACACTATTTTAGGCAGGAGCCAAGCATTTTTCGATAACTAAGGTGTCTGGAAAAAGTCCCTATACTGGTGATTCTAGCTGATGATGACAGAAAAGGAGAGTGAGACTGAAGGTAATGTTAAGGTAGTGAGCTCAGAACATGGGAAGCTGTCATCAGAGAAAAGGAGAAGGCAGAAAAACTGAGAGATATAATTTATATATTTATTAGGTTTACTGATGATTAGATATCCACTCAGAACTATTTAAAAGATAGACAGAAAGGACTTGTCAGAGGACAAGAGATCAGTAAGGGGGCAAACAGACATGAAAAAAATTAGCAGGGAATTGATAAAAACATTCTCTCAACATTACATTGCTTGGGAAGCTGAAGAGCTCAGGTAGAATGATCGCTTCCCAGAAGTACTAAGTTGAAGCAAGGGAAAGATGGCCAATGTCTTATCTCTAGGGAAATGACAACTAAATTCAGAAATCTAGGGAGATGTGAACTAAGTTATGCAGGATACTGAAAGGTGATATAAGTGAATTCTCAGGCATGGATATAGAAGATTATAAAAGCCATACACTGAGGAAACAAAATAAAGCACGTGAAACAATATATGTTTCTAATCACTTTTTTTTTTTTTTTAGCAGACTAGAAACAGATTTCTATTATATTTAATTACTGAACAGCTTTTTTAATCATACAAAAAGTCATCTTGAATAACTTTCAGATACAACTATGAGCAAATTAAAACTGAGAGAACTGCAAATTACTCTGGCATAGAATCTCTGAGCATTAATAGTATGGAAGTGGCTAGTGAATCCTAAGTAGAGCCTGATTAAAAGCCATATCCTGCAAAACAGTAGATATGGAGGAAATGTTTGCAGCTTGCCCTTATTTTTACCGCAATTCACCAGGCATGTACAAATTTCTCATGTGCCTTTCCAGAAGTGTTCCAATCAGAGCATCTTAGTGCTTTCTTTATACTTTGGCTCCATTAGAATTGAGCCATCACAGACTCATCACACCACACCTCACCTCACCTCACCTCACCATCACACCACACCTCTACAGCCTTAGCTGCCCATGCTCAAAATCAGCTCTGATATAATGCAACTTTCTAACTTTTGATCAGACTACTGTGAAAAGGGCTGTGAGAAGTGGGGGTCTATGTCCCTTCACTCAGGAGCTATGCTTAAGCTTAATCATCTGTGACCGTGCATGGCCATGTATTTTCACAGAATCACAGAATCGCCTAGGTTGGAAAAGACCTTGAAGATCATACAATCCAGCCATTAACCTAACATTGACAGTTCCCAACTACACCATATCCCTAAGTGCTAGTTTGGTTGTCTGAACCTTGACTTGCAGTTTTGATGTCAAGGTCAAGCAACCTTGTACCTGCCTTTTCACTATGGGCTTGCCTGGAGATCACTGGACCAAATCCTGACCCTGATGCTGTGACTTGACTTCCTGGCTTCTATGTCAGTTCTGCCTCATCACTATGGACTTGTCTGGTGATCCAGAATATTAACTGGGCCTGGCTACCATCACTGACCTCCTCTGCTATTCTTTTGTGGGTTCTGTGGGACCACACCTTTGCCAGTGAGGCCATCATATGTGCCCTGTTGTCTTCTGGTTTCCCTCACAGAGCAGCCCACTCTTGCTTCTCCCTGAAAGCACCTGATAAGCAGCAACATCTACATGGTAAATGATTTCAAGACAGGCTTGAGGAGAGTCATACAGAAAAACTGAAGCAGAACTGTTAGAAACACAGGTCCCTTGTGTCTCAGTTTCATGTTCAAGCCATGATTCTAACCTTCCTCACAGGAATTCATAACTATATCTTTGTTTTCTGGAGGCATGTCTAATTCATCTTGAATGTTCTCCATGGAGGAGATAAAGTGGATTAAGATTTGCTTAAGGGATTGCAAAAAGTTGTCCTGGGGCACTGTGAAATCTAATTGTCAAGATAATGCACACATGGTTTATTTAGATTGTTTACATCATGCGTGGCACAACAAAAACTTAGTACCTCAGTGGGATATATAGACACTATCCAATATAAGTAGTAAGTTACATTAATTGGGCTGTGTTTGACTTACTTGTTCACACTGTTGAATTCTAAATTAACTTTAATAACTCAGGAGAAATATCTCAGAGTTATTATGGTCATTTCAATAAAACAACTGCACAATAAGGAGATGCTTTAAAAAACATCTAACTAGAAAATTGGGCCTATAAAGAATGACAAAGGTTAGTTATTATGAGCTGTTTTAATGCAATCACATGAATCACTATCGCATGTGGACCTCGTGCTCAGCTCTTGTTATCCAATTCTGGTCATCCCATCTCCATCATCCCCTGCTTCTTCCCTCCCACTCCCCCCAAACAAGAGGCTTTTCATGTTTATCAACGTTGTGGGAGGAAGCATCAAAAAGATCCAAGCAGCTAAGAAAGGAAAGAAAATCAACAGTCAGATAGACAACTAAGTCAAATATTATACCATTGCTGTCTCCCTTGTCTGAATTCAGGTGCCTTACATGTTCGTTAATTTTGGGTGTAGTTGACAGAGAAATATAGGGAAGCCTAATTAAGGCTGCTTGTGTTGCCTTCTCAGGGTTTTAAAAAATCATCTGAATTTTGTATATAATGCACAGTGATCTTACACTGCATTTTAGGAATACTGGATTAACCCTTGCCTGTGACTGAGTACATAAAATGGAAGCACATTATTCCTGAGTTCAGTGCAAAGCTGGTCAAAATACTTAACTCAAGATAAACATAGCATTATAACTGCAGCAGATAGGCTTCTAATTCTTAAAAAGTCTATTGGGATTCAGACCATCTTTTCAGACGCCCTTACAGTGCCTTCAGTTTTGCTTTTACATGCAGTAGAAAACTACCACTTTGGACAGTTAATCTGTAGAAACTACCATGAATAAGCAAACACCTCTGGTTTTCCTGAGGCATGACAGATGCCATCAAAAGGAGCCATCACCATGACTGGCTCTGCAACATTTGCCTTACTAACATACACACCTGATATGACTCTGCTGTCTCTTTGGCACTACATCCTATATGCAACCTATTTTCTGTTACAGTTATTCCAATACAAATTTTGGGTTTCTTGCTATTGCTGTTTAATTTCTTGTGCTGTTAATTGCAGTGTGTTTATGAAATGTATTTTTTCAGAACAGGAGTCCTCCAAACTGAAACTATATGGCTTTGGCTAACTATCTCTTATTTCCTGGACAGTGCCTAGAAGCTCTATAAAGTTAAAATTAAATTCTACAATACTCCAGAAAACACAATTATATTGATGATATAAAGTGGAAAGGAAGAGTTTACTCCAGACTGTTTGTGCATGTTATTTCATAAAACATCATGGAGAATCCTTTTTAAATGGAATATCATGAATGTGAATATGGGAATAAGAAGCAGAGATGGATTTTTTTTTTTTTTTTTCCTATGGAAATGTGATTTTTGGGACCCAACAACACAACACAATTGCTTCAGGTAATTTCCTTTACTCGAAAGCACTAACACAGAGTGAATTTACATGCCAGAGAAGCTACTAATTTACTGAAAGCTGCAAATTCTCTTTGAAAATAATCTATACTTCTAGTCTTGCAAAATCATTCAGCATCAAGTATTCTACACCTGGGTCCAGTTTTGCTATTACTGCCATGCCATATTTGGGATAACTGTCATTATCACCACTGTCATTATTGCCACAGTCAGATATAGGAGATAGCCAGAGAAAAAAATACTTCTTTCCTTCCAATAGTATTTGACCACTTAAAAATTACAAACCACAGTCAAGGTGGCTTTCCTAGTAAAAATCATTCCCTGGAGAACTGGACAATCAAAAAGTACCCTTTCATATTATTCTTTTTCCCCATCATATCCTGATTATAGCATGGTTACCCAACAAACAGTACTTTACAGGATGCTGGAAATAAAATTGCTTTTTTCCCTTTGGTTATTTCCCCCTCTCTGTTCCGTGTAGTTTTTACAGTGCTACTGCTTTTATAGAATATTTTTGATATACAAAATGGGTTTTCTGTCCCTAATCCCAAAACATCTAAATGGTGTTTTATTGGAAACCAAACTAACTACACTCTGGTGGCAAACATTCATAAAAAAAAATTTCTAAACTGAGCAAAAGAGGAACAAAGTTAAGGGTCAGTGTAAGGATGCTCAGCTATTTGATAATATTTCAAAGCAGTAACTTTTCTGCAGAAGTACAGATGTGGACAGCATAGTCTGGAACTGCCTTCATATGAACTGTGACTAATAATTAAATCTTGATCATTTAAACATTTGAGTTCTAGACTTACACTATGATTTTTGCAAAGGGACATCTGAATGGTAATGAAGCATTTTCAAAAGGTGCTCAATGTCATTCAGCAAATGAGACTTTCAGTGCATGTGCTGAGACAACATACTGGTTGCATTGCTTGGAGCAAGAAATTAATTGGACATAGAAGAATTTTTTTCCTAAATGTTACACCAACATTCACATAAACATTAAAAATGAAACTGATGAGAATTTAGCATAACCAATATAAGATATAAGCAATATAATCAGTTAAGTGAAACAGCTGATTTAATCACCTTAATAGGAATAAGCAAATTTTATTATTCAACAGAGGTATATAAGATTGGAAATTATATACAAGATAGGAAAAGAGGGGGACAGAAGTCCTTAAACTAAATATTCAAGTATGTTTTAATAAGTAATTTCTTGGGTTTTTTAATAATGACCCAATATTTAGGTTATGTTTATGAAATTTTTATATTATGCCTTCCTTAATTTTTAGTTCTTTCTGTCACAGATTAAATTCAGCCTGGGCCCAAATTATTAAACTGAGAACAAAGAAACCTCACTTGAACAGTAACTTGACCTTGCTTTTCTTGTATTCCTGAGAAAACCCTAGCCACCAACTACAGAATCATTTTCTCCCTTAGTCCGAACTCCAATATACTATAGGCTTGATCTGAACGAAAAAAATCCTACCCATTTAGATACTTCTACTAAATGAAACTACTTCAACATGAAAGATTAAGATGGCAATATAAACACTGAGTCCCAATGTTTTGTATCACCAAGAGTTTCAAATGCTGTGAAGAAACAAAATAATAGTTGGGCAATTTAGCAATTCTGAGCTTGTCAGACAGCCTGTGATAACTGTCCACCACAGCTGGAGGTAACATAAATTCATTTAAGCTCTTTTAATGGAAAGTTTGGCTTTATTCCAATGAAGCACTAAATCTAAAAGAAATTTAGAAAAAAAAAAAAAATTGCAGGTTGAACAATCCCATTTAATGCACAGTTATAGCTAGGAGAGACCTTAAACATTGCTGAAACTGGTGACAGTGCAGATTAATGTGAGCATAGAGAATGCTGAGTGACAGGCAAAAATTTGGATGCAGCATATGGAGCTATCAATAGAAATTATATCCATAGGAAAAAAAATCCATAAAAAGTGTGCATGTGACTCACTTGACAGAGACTCCCTCAAACCATACATTTAAAAGTTCATGAACAAATATGCTGTTAGATAATTTAAAGATTAACAAAATTATGAACAGAAGAAAATATTCTAATAAATGCCTACAAGAAGGAAAACTGGCCAAATTCTTACTGTTACTTGCTTCCTTAATTTTCAAGCTTTAAAAGAAAATTCCTAAATGCATGCTTCAAGTATATTCAAAGAACAAACACATATATTCAGCAAACTCCCTCTAATATCTTGTCAAATAAAATGATAAACAGTATAAACACTTCAAACTTCTCTGAGCTTTGCTGTTGAATACCATTTCTAAATAAATGAACTAGTGCCATATTTGAACGTCTTACACTATTGATGTGCAGTCTCTATCATTTCAGTTTAGGAGAGGTTTGGATATCTCTAATTTTAACTTCTGAAAATTATTTCTAAGTACAACCAGAAATGTAAAATAGATGACGCAGTATAAAATCATCAGCCATGTTTTCCAGTAGTGGAACTATTCATCCAAGAAACAGGTATAAGTTCAATTTGGGAAAGTTAAATGACAGTAATTTTGCAGAAATTAACTTTTCTTTGTGCATTGTTGACTGTGAATAGAAACCATTATTTTTCATTGCCTAGATAGTGATGCAATTTTCAAAGCTAAATGAGCATTAAAAACATTCATTCTATGCTTCTGCAATGAACAATCTAAGATACCTAATGGCAAAACAAGACGTTCTCTTTAATCTTTATGAACATATTGTACCCTCCTGAGATAAAAATGAGAAAGGAGGGGATAAGCTTGCTGTATTTTTGATGTTTCCCTCAGAAATGGGAGAATTCTTACATGTGCAGATGCAGCAACCTCTCTGACTGCCAGTCCCTGAAGATCCAATCATCCTGATTATTGTCCCACAGCTTCCCCTTGGGCAGGCCAGTCTCTTTTCATTCATTTGCTTTACTGAGATGAAATTTTGGTGCCAATATAGGTAGGAAATATGTTTCACCAAAGGGCACAATTTATACACATATGAATGAGTTTCCAAGATCTGCCTTTGAAATCAGCTCACATTCTAGCTATGCTTCTCTACAACAGGCCCAGAGATTTTCTGAACAAGTTACTATACTCATCTACTATTTCCTCATAGATGTACTTGAAATCTATCCCCTTTCAAAATACTTGACTACAGACTAAAAGAAAATAGTATCAAGCCATAATATTTTAATAGCAATGTTTAACAAAAAATGGCATATAACACTGCTAATTATAATGTAATTGGCACTAAAAGTGGAAGACCTTATAAGTATAGCGAAAAGTTCCACAAAGTAAGTCATTAAAGAACAGCATAAGCTTTGAACCACAGATTGTATGAAAAGTCATTCCTGTAATGAGATCAAATATCTTTTTTATAAGACTATTTCCAAAACTGTATTTTTAAAAGATTTGCAGAGAATGCTGCCTATGGCTGATTACATGTCTCCATGTATGTGGGCAGTGTTTGTTAAAACAGAAAAACAACCACAACAATGTCAAACTATCTGGCACCGCTGCAGGGCAATTTAAGCATTTGTGCTCCTTGCATCTAGTAACATTTGAACACAGCAGGCCACAGAGCTGTATCACATTTTTTTTTACTGAGAAAAAGTTCTTCCTACTGTAAAGAAGACTTAGAGAAAAAAAAAAGAAAAAAAGAAAAAAAGGAAAATAGTCTTTTACAGAGTTCCTCCTGAAATTTTCCAAGGTGTGAAAAAGCTACATTCAACCAGAGTAGAATTATTTATATTACAAACATTATCAAAGATCCTCTATCTCAGCCTTGAGCCAGAAAAGCAAATAAGGTCTTAAAACTCAGCTGAAGTCAAGAGAACACAAAACAAAACTCATGAAATGAGTGAAGTTACAGGTTCAGAAATCACAAGGCACAAAAGATACTTCGCAACTTTCAGAACCTGTTTTAGATTTTAGCAAAGCTTTGGGATGGCTTCAAATTGATCTTACTGACCCTGTTACCATTATACAATCTGATTTTAACTGAATCTTAACAGAATTGGGAAATATATCCAGTATCTTTGGTCCATATACTGAAGTCTAACTCTCCATATTTATAAAAAAAAAAATAAAATTATACAGGCACAAACATAATTAAACAGAATTATATCTGCATATGTTTACATGGCTTTGAAGTTTGATCTTAACAGTATCTTACAGTTCCACTGCCAAAATAATTATTTGCAATAGAAATGCTTTTCTCTCATATTAATAATCCACTAACATTCTCACAAAACTGACTTGAAAAATGGAAAATGCTTATCCAGTTTGTTAACTTACATAACTGTCAGGCTATGCAGTTTCAAAGATGCTGATCTGTACTGCTATTTGGAATTAAAACCTACATTCATCACTGAGGGAATCATATACTTTTTCATCACAGTAGGTCAATTTGTCTCATATTCTAGACAGAAGTTCTTTCCCTCCCTTTTCTGTTTTTTCTTCTGTTTGTTGTTTCTTTTTTGGTTTTTGTTTGGTTGTTTGGTTGGTGGTTTCATTGGGGTTTTTTTAATACTTTTTTTTTTTTTTTTCCTGAAAAGCCGGAAAATAAAAACAAACTTTGGTAGCTGGTAGGTCACATCCTTAGCTTGGTATAAACTATGCTACCTCCACATTCACAATGGAGCTCATTTTTGGGTAATAGACCCTTCTCTGACATACTGCAAATAACAAGCAGATTTAATAGCTAAGTCTTTGTAAGCAATATTGTCTGTTGACTCCAGAGTCTCTGATAGGAAATCAATGACTCTGGATAGGAAATCCACTGACTTTTGTGAGCTTTTACCAGCTGAAGGTATGATTCCTTGGTTTTATTACTATTTTAACTAATTTATATTTTGTAGGCTTTTCCTTTAATTTGATTTAATTTTCCTTCTTTCATTTTCACTGTTGAGTAAGTAACAACCCCCCGCAGAATTCGTTAAAAATGGGGGTGAACTTTGCTATCTACACAGCTGCACTTAGCCACACCATTTCTAGCTGACCACGTCTAGCTGATGTACCACCAGACGATGGCTGGACGCTCATGTGGTGACTGCCTTACAGGGACGCAAAATTCCAGAATGAGTCATCAGTCTGTGTAGAATGGCATCTTTTTATTGGACTGGGTCACTCTGGTGCCTCCCCTGCTTAAAGGGAAGACTGTATTGTCTGGAATATCTTGTCACTATACTTCACTGAATATGGTTGTTGCCTCTTGGCACTACCTTAATATGAAATTATAATACTCTCTTGGGTGTGTATTTACTCCATTAAATCAAAGCTACCACCACAGACTCTTAATTTCTATCCCCTTCAACCTCATTCTATATGGAAATTGTTGGGAGTCAGCTAAAGATGCAGTTGTCTGAGGCAAAGGAGCAAATTAACTCAGATATTTGATTTCTCAGGGCAACAAAGTGCACCTGTTCAAAAAATGGCCTGTCATAAACCAGATGATTCCTCTGGAAAACACCAGTTTTTAATTGCTCATGTAAAAAAGGGTCCTATAAACAGAAAAGAGTTTACAAAGGTAGAAATTTAGGAATGATACGAGAATCTAAGTTACATAATTTACAAATGATGTAAAAAGTTAATTCCACAAATGGCTGCTGACACTGCTTTCTGTTTCAGTTGGAGGCATTTTTTAATTTTTTTTTTTTAAATTAGACTGAAGCCTGGATGTTTACATGTTTTATAGTTCCCATTTTTTTAGAACCTTTTACTCCACTGTATCTTACTTAATATAAGGTAGCAAAGGGAAACACCTTGGACTATTTCAGTTTCCTACACCACCCATTTAAAAATACTGAATGGTTAATTTATTTAGCTGATAATTAATAGATTGTATACATAAAACTAACTACTGAATTATGATTACTACTATGAATATATTCATAGAGTTAAATTTTTATTCACATTTGTGAAGATTGTTTGATAAAGATTCATATAGACATTCCCTTGATAGTAATTTTTAATCTTAAGTAACTGAGAGCTGTATTTCCTCAGGATCGCTGAGTATGCGGTTTTAGAAAAGAGAGAAAAAGAAATCTAGTCTTTTATGCACTGTTCACAGCTAAGTTTTCAGGGAACGTGAATCATTTAATAAGCTTATCTGATATTGAGAAAGAAATATGAGCTCTGGATCATTTACTTCAGGCATTAAGTCCAATGCTGTGATGAGTTAGACCTTCAAAGTGTGCATGAAGTTTTTCCCCTTTAATCAGTGTAGAAAGATTGAGTCTTCTGAAAGCCATCATATTGATCTGATCAAGGAATTGCTGAGGCTGCTGCAAAGGAAATGATATGAATATATATGGAACAGAAGTATATAAGGGTATAAAAAGATTCCAATTGATCTTTCTCTGTAGATTTCCTATTCTTTTGTCTGAAAACTGTCTCTTCTGGTAGCCTTTAGCAACCAGAAGATTGTTATATATGGTTTGAGCAAATGAAGAATAGGAAAACAGTAGTGACACTGGCTGTGTATGAATCTTGGAAGTTGAAGGATTTTTTGAGGAGGGAAAAAAGAAATGTGACAGATGCTCGCTTTCACATAGAAGAGCATCTGCTCAACCAACAGTTGGGGCAGGAAAGACTGGTGGGCTACATCTGAGTGTGAAACAGAGGATTAGCACTAGGAGTCAATGTCATGAATGAAAATAACAGGGCGAAGAAGGCAGAACTTGTAATTGCTTTGACCACCGTGCTCACTATCCAAGAACAGAGTGTGACCAACTATGCACCACAGTGCAAAGAAGAAAGCATTAGTTATGCCTAGCAGGACTGGCTTTTCATCTGGACTATCCACTGAACCATGCCTTGACATTGTTTGGGCAGGTGCCAGGAATTAAACAGTATGAACAACTGTGGGACAGTTCTCAAGCCTGCATTTGGTCCTTTTTAATTTATTCTTGATTTATGTTTAATTTATGTTTAAATTATATTTATAGACACAGTCATAAAAGCCAGACCCTAGCCTGAAACAGGAAGATGATGGTCACTGACTCTTTTAGACTGTTTTGAGAAGAAATGGGATATTAGAGAATGGAAACTGGCAAAAGTCTATATAGCAAAATTACGTAATAAAATATAAGAAAAGATTGTTAGTTAAATATTGCTTACTTTGCCGTGTATTTTACTAGTTATTCAAAAAATAGGTAGAAATCTGAATATATAAACTCTACATGAATTAAAGGGCACTTCTGTTTTTATATCTATTAGGAATGTATTTCATGGCAAGACCATGCAAGTTTCATTTAATTTTTACCTTGTGAAAAATTTTTGACACAACCAAACATACTTGTATTAATCATGACAGAGGTATTTATACATTAAATATGACACACTACAAGGAATGATTCCTCTTCACCTTAAAAATAAGAAGTGCAATCCACACAATGGGTCCTTAAAGGCTGTACCCTTAAATTTTGCTTTGTGAAAACATTAGTTATTCTGGAATAACTTGGCAGAAACAGGAGAGAGATTTTAATGGATGTTTCTGGCCATTCTATGGAATTTGCATTTTCATTTGTCTGACAGGTCCAATTTTCTTTCTATTGGGAGAAAATGTTGAAATTTTACTATCTCAATTTTTATTAAATACTAAAATATCCACTTTAAACTTCACAATACTGTGTTTTAGCACGACATAGCCTCAGAACAAGTAGTAATTTAATTACAAATTAATTCTGAGTACATATGTATGTAATTATTGAAATAGTTGTTTCCTGACTGAATTTTAGACATTTTCTTTACAACTTTGGACAAGTTAATATCAGTGATGTGTTTTTTTTTTTTTTTTCTGTCTTCTTTAATATATTTGAAAAAAGACCCTTTCAAACATTAAAAACAATTCAGTCTCTTGGTATATTTTAGGCCAGTACAATATTTATGATATATGAGTCAGAGGATCTCAAGTGCTGCATTTAAGATACACATCACTAACTCTAATACAAAAAAATAAGCAGACCAGGCAGATACCATTAGGACAAGTAAACAAACCATATAATGTGAAGAGGTTTCTAGAGAGTATGAACAGGAGCTACAATTTACAAGACCTAAAAATCTTACCTTGGGAAAAGCTTAATGAACCCACAGTAACAGACAGAAATCCAGCTTGCTCATTTTCTAGGATTCCCAAAGCTTAGCAAGTTGTACCATTGCTTGTGTCTTACACCTAGAGTAGGTACATCTTCTGAAAGCTCCTTTGGTCACTAACATTTCTACATATCTCTAGCTAGGACTGGAAAATTTTAAGATACACTCCATAAGCCTACAAGGTTATTTAACCTTTTGGTATAAATTTCACGGATATGATCATGGAATGGAAGATTGAAGGGGGAACAACAAAGACACAAAACAATGGACACTGTTTTAAAATTTTCTCCCCTGTAGCATCCTAGACTGTCTGTGAAGGCAGAAATCAGACTTTGTTCTCTGCCAACATTTATAAAGCTTATCTAAGCAGCTAAGGATGAAGTCTTAAATGAAAAATTACATGTTACTATACTGGATCAGATTACTCATCAGAGTACCAGTGTCACAGTAGCCATTTTTAAGCAGAGAGATAACAGACTGTTAGAAGCTGATTTATGCATGAAAGCACAGCTTACACCTCTTCATTTTTTCATATAATATCATAGCTAGCTGCATTCACCACGTAGACGTCTCTTTGTTTTTATACCTCTTAAAACCTTGGCCTCATGCTCCTTCATAATTAAATGTGTTAATGTATAGTTTAGTTAAGAATCTTTGTTTTTCCTGTGAGAAAGATTAAACAGTGATGTCAGCCTAGTTTCTCTTTTATTCACTTTCCAGTTGCGTACATCTAGTCCCTTTTAACAATCTGTTCTCAAATATCTGTTCTAATCATTTCAGTTCACAATCTGTTTTTGGTTGGGTGTTTGTTGTTTGTTTTTTGTTTTTTGTTTTTTGTTTTTTTATCATGTAGCACTGAACCTCTGTGTTTGCAAGTTTTATTTACTCACTAAGTAGCACTCCTCTTTGCTTTAGATGACATGAATCATTCAAGCCTAAGCTAGTCACCAGGCTGTCTTTGTAGCCAGTGGAAGAACTGCCAGAAGGCAACCCTTGCCCTTACTTTAGATGTCTGAGATGGTATGAATTGCTCTCCTGAGCAGTAGTTTCCCTTGACTATAAAGGAAGAAAACTTAGGGAAATTTTGGCAAACTTTGTGATGCTTAAAGTTAGTAAAATGAATCCCAAACATATAATCTCAATTGAAAAGAGCACTGCAAGTGATGGCTACTGAAAATTTTTTTTAAATCTTTATTTTCTACAGACTGCTGGTTTTGCACACTAATGCTGTTCTTTAAGCTTTGCTCAAGAGTGACCATGGGATTTTACTGGATTCTTTTAGGTTTCTACATTATGTATGGTTTGAACTACTCCCTCTGACATGCTCTGTCAACACTGAATTTAATCTGCCAGTGGATATCCCATTCTTTTCATTTTGCTATACCCCCTGGAGATCTTTTTTCCTGTCTTTGACTAGTCTAAATAACTTTGTGATATCTGCATATTTTAGAACATTACTGATCACTCAAACATCAGCATTCATAAAATTAACATTAACAAAAAGTGTTTTTTTCATGCTGAAAATTATGTTTATTTTCTGTCAGTTCCAAATAACATTCATGAAAACACACTGCACTTCAAGATTATTTGGTATTCTCATTAATATCTTCTAAGAGCTGTAAGCTTGATTTTTGACAAGAGAGTCTTCTTCAACAGTTTTTTGGCTGCTGATCTTAATTTATTTGACAACAGAGAGAAAATTTTCCTTTACAAAAGAATCCTAATCTGCCATAGAAATATCTGTCTCCTAATACTGCTCCCTTTTTCCAGTTCCACATTACACCTATACATTTAAAGACAGTTATGTTTCTGGCACTCCAATTTTTCAGTCTAGCAATTTTTTTAAAATTAAAGCATGAATATTTCTTGATAGCAGTTCAGCCACCTTTTAGTACATTTCTTCAGAACTCTTAGTGGTTTACTGCATAGGGACCCCAAATCAGCCAAAGCCCCGAAGTGGATCTTGTTAGGACTTCAGCTCTCCAAAAACATTCAAAAGGCTGTTAAAAGCCAAGATTAATTCTTTGATCTGAAATTAGGAGCTCACCTTTTAAAACAGAGAAAGCTGAAAACAAGTAGTTAACACAGAATAGCAATATGGTTTAAAAGTTTTTCTCCCACTGCATGTTGTATCCTTGCAGGTGGGCCTGCGCTTTCAGCTAATTCAGGGACTGAGTGTGTAGCAAAAGGTGTTTTTTCACACTATCCTTTTCCTGTGCTTGCTCATCTGGTCCTGAGGAGGAGGAGGAGGTGGAGGATAAAGGAGAAAGAGCAGGATGAGGAAGGAGACTTCCACCTCCTATCAGAGGATTTTATTTCACTTAATAATTTCTTAAAGGAATATAATATAGAACTGAAAGCACACAAAACAAATACCATCTATCCCACCCATGCATGATCAAAGCAAATTGTTGCTTTTACATTTGTTAAATTTTTCATAGCATATTCTCTATCCTTGAGACAACAGCTAAGAGAAGATGGGCCTTGCTTTAATGGAAATGCATTTGATTTGACTGAGCTGCCTAAATAAACTCCAAAGAGCAGATATTGGTTTATCTGAATTTGAAACCAGTTTCTGATGCTTTGTTCAGAAGTAACAAAAAACTGGAGTTAGAAACCACTACACTGAAAAGTTTAACAGTGGCATGGCAACTTTCCTCATGGACCTTCTTAGCTATCTCCAATGTATAGAAATGTAGCTTGGTGTAGGCTATCATATAGTTGAGGTAACTTTCATTACTTCCCATGTGCCATGAGCTGAGGATCTACAATGGACAGTCATTGAGCATGGCTGTTGTGTAGCAATTTTTTAAGCCACAGTTACTTGCTTCTGTGACTTGAAAGAAAGAGGAAATAAAATTCCACCTGTGGAGGATCTCAGGAGATTAGCATATCTGTCAAACAGAATTAGATGTTCAAATTGTATATGAACCACTACAGTGCTGTTCAATTATAAATGAACCTGTAAACTGAAATTAGCAGAAACAAAGAAGTCAGTGCAATACTGTGACATTTGCTACAGAACTGGATTTTTTTTTTTTTTCTGACAAGAAGCAGCAGTTCATCTTTAGTACTGAATACTTTTTCTCATATATCTGAAATGCAGAGTGATTCTAAAATGAAAATATACATCTGAAGGTGCTGAGGGAATATTTTATGGTAAATAACTGCGGAATAACTATTGAATAGTCCTGTTTAAAGATGCATATTGGGCCTCCTTTCTGCAAATATCTGCTTCTTGCATGGAAATGTGTTTGCTGACTTAAATGACAAGAATGTTATTACAAATTATAAACAAGATCTCACAGATTTTTAAACTCTTGTTGATACAGCAGAATCAATGCTAAGAGAAGACAACTTCATAGTTCATTCCTCTCAGTTGAGATCAACATAAATGTTCCCTAGGTTCCAAGTACGTAGCCAATCAGACACAGTTATGCCAGTCCCTTGAGGATAACTTCACTAAAACTGAATTACTCTAGATACATTCCTTCTTTCTTTGTGAAAGTAAGAAATTACTCCTTGCTGATAACAACCTTCAGTCCCCATCTCACCATGTCACCTGAGCTCAAGTATTCTGGTCAATGAGTTGCATAGCAGTGACCTTGTCCTTTTTTGATTACTGACTGAGCAGAGACAATAAACTCACACAATATGTCAAGGCACAGAGCTAGGTAGTCAGAATAAATGTATAAATTAATTTTACTTTCCTCAGTTTCTTTCTATTCCTTTGATGGTTATATAGTTAAGAACAGACCCACTCTTGAGTGCCTAAATATATCTTACATGTGGGAAGAGAAAGATAATCAAAAGAAAGACTGTTAAGATTACGCAGCTATCTAGACTAGCCAGTGCACAGCACAGTTGCTGATTCAATTGGAAAGTTGTTGCTGTTTCCCACTTGAAGCCATGAATATGTAGAGAAATATATTATTTAAATGCATCTTCTGAAAATATTTTCTACTGTTTTTTTCACATTTTTCAGAGGGCAAACAGATCAGAATGCAGTACAACATGCCAAGCAGCACAGGCTGTGATCTTCAATTCTCATTCTTTTATTTTGTCATAAAAAGGCCATGGAACAAGCATTTCAAGAAACTGTCTTTTCTTTATAAATTCGTACAGGGTCTAGCATAATGAAGGACTGACAACTGGAAGGAGCTGTAAGTGGTACTACAGTGCAAACAGTAAACAACAGAAATAATAAATCACTGGTTAAAAGCTAAAGTTCCTCATACTGCCTACTGAAATGTTTTAAATATTTTAAGACTGCCAGAGTTCTTTCTGGTGAGTTCTTTGACATGTCTCCAATACAAGGCTGTGCCTTACAGGGGCTACTGTTTACAGTCCTGTCAATCTATATATGAACCGAATAAGAATAATAAATATTTACTATTGCACCACAAGTGTAACATTCTAACAATTTCCCTGCTTTATTCTGCCAACTAATTTCTAAATGACTATATTTTCTAACTAATTCCACTGAATTGCTGAAGAACTGACTGACATATAGATGCAGGAAGATGATAACTGAAAATCTGAAAGAATTTATCTACACCAGAAGTTTAGCTATCAGACAAACAAAAAATTTGAACTTGTTCGTGGCATAAAACTACCTCATACTTTCCTGGCATAAAACTATCTTATACTTTCCTGGTATTACAGAAGTGCACCTATACAAAGATAATTGAGTAAGGAATATACTAAGCAAAGACAAAATGCTTAGAAAAGAGCTTTTCAAACAAATATTTTTTGTTGTAGAATTTTAAATAAAATGCTGTGATATTGCAAAAGCATTTAGGGCTACTAATAAGTGAAATTCAGTTGCTAAGAATCTTCATATTTGGTATTTGTTATTATTTGACTACCTTGCCTGGCACTCTCCATTGCTGAAAACAAAGTTCAAAAAATAAAACTGAATAATATTTTGAATCTGTCATACACAGAAAAAAAACTGATTTAAGAAACCGTAGGCTTAAATTAATTTTGGCAACTAATAGATTTTTTTTTAGATTATTGCTTATCTGTTTATGATAATTATTATCACACCATGACAAAATGTATGTGCAAAGTCTGTTCCTTGGGAGAATAGAATGGATCATGTCAACAAAGTTAACATTTCTCAAGCTATTAAGGATATCATTATTACCTTAATTAGCATGATTTTCTAAATTAGAATTTGAAACACTATATATCCTGGAAATGCTCTAACATATCCCTAGAATTCATAGTATTCTGATGAGTATTTTCTGAATTTTATTTAGAGTCTGAAACTTTGCATTTAAATCTTGAGTTATGATTATGAAGTCCAATGTGTAAGGCATACCAAGTGTCTTAAACCAGCGGGGAGATAACCAAGCAACAGAAGTAATCTGGAGGAGGAGAAGCAGCCCAATCTGGATTGTGATAGAAGCAGCCACTCTATAGTACATACTTGCAATTTCAATAGGTCATATATTTGATAGAAGAAATTCCTATTTCTTACCTACATTTCCAGTCATTAGGTATGAATTCTGAAAGTCCATCATTCCCATTCCAACAATGTGTATAAAATCTTCAATCACCTGCATTAACTCCACTGAGCCTGGATAGATCTAGCAAAGGAAGGTTTGACATGCTGTTAACTATAATATCAAAATCTCTACAGCAGCAAATTCAAATAAAATCTAAATGCCATCAAATGAAATGTAAGATTTAACAGTCAACTTGCTCTTCCCATGTTTCAATACCAAACATTTTTTGTCACAGTAGAACAACCATTTTGTCATTAGATCCTCATGTGAACAGACACTGCTTCCCATAAAGCTGTGTGAAAACAGCTTTGTGCTAGAACTGTGGAATGTTTACTCTAAGTCACTGCACTTATAAAAAAATATTTACTGGCCACTACTTTCATTAATGGTTAAAGCATTTCATATTCCCGAATAATTCTAATTAAAATATTTTCCCTTCCTGTAGAAGATATCTTCAATAACTTCAGAACTATTGACACAAACAGCTGAATGCAAATCTTACCATGGCTTCTCCAGCATAATAAACCTTTGTTGCTTTAATCAATATTTAAGCAATATAAATTGTTACTGTAACACTATTTTCATTGCTGATGTGGAGAAGTAGAATCATAGAATATCTGAGGTCAGAAGGGACCTCTGGAGTTCATCTAGTTCAACTCTCTACTCAGAGCATGATCAGCTCTAGCAGGTTTCTCACCTCTACATCCAGTTGGATTTTGAACACTTCCCAGGATAGAGAACCCAGGTCCTATCTGTGCAACATGTTCGAGCATTCAATCACTCTCACAGTGAAAAGTTTTTTCTTATATTTCAGTGGAATTTGCTGTATTTTAATTTTTGCCCATTCTTTCTGTTCCATCACCAGACACCACTGAGAAGAGTGGCTCAGTCTTCATTACTGTCTCCTCTCAGGAATTTTTAACATTGACTGGATCCCCACTGAGCTTTCTCTTTTCCAAGCAAAATAGTGTCAGCTCTTTGATCTTCTCCTTGCATATCAGATGTTCTGGTCCCCTACATATCTTCATGGTTCTTTGCTGGGCTCATTGCATTGCATCCATGTCTTATACTGGGGACCCCAGAACGGGGCACAGTAAACTAAGATAAATTGCAGTCACCTTTGCATTGCTAATGCAGTGTCTCAATATGACTTTCAAATTGGTAAGGACTAGCACATTTCCAAGAAATGTAACCTATTTGCAAAGCTGTAAGCTACTATGATCACAAACACATTAAAATTTTTTTATATTTAACAATAATGATGCATCATCAAAACTGCATTGAGGGTCAAACCAGTTATTAATAACCTTAAAAATTCTGCTCATATCACAAACATGAAAAATAATTTTTTGTTGTTATGGCCTGATATGAACAGGACAATTTTCAGCAATACAGTATTTTGCAATAGAAAAAGCAAATAGAAAATGACCTGTTCATGATGCTTTTTCTTCATATCAGTGAGATCTCCAAATTTCACTTTATGAGCAACATTCAACTCATTCTTTCCACTACTGGGACTGCAGACACTAAAAAATGCCTATAGAGACAATAAATTCCAGCATGCTGCACTCCATCTTCATTTGCTTTATCTGTCTATATCCATAGCTGCTCCATTCAGGATAGAGAATTGCACAATATGCTTTGTTTTCTACATTGATCTTTTTATAAAAGTTAGAGCAGTAATACCATTTCTATGAATAAATTGTTGTTACATTTATGATCTTAATAGGTTGCAAATGCTGCTTCATGTGAAGGAGACTTAACTTCCATTTTTTAATTGTAAATTACTGATGTAGTAAGTATGGTTTTTGCATCCATCTCATTCAGAGCACACATACTCCCAGATTGTGTACTATGGATAAATTTAAGTGAAAAGATTTTTTCACCCTAGTTTTTTGCACGTAAAATTTTATAGTAAGAACTTCAGCAGAGACTGTTGAACAGTCAGTGTTATAGAGGTACTCTTCATTTTTATGTATCTGAAGTACTGGTTAATCAATAGGATGCCAACAGATGGTGATGAAAAATATGCAGAATAGCTCCTGTGTTTTGAAACACCAATATAAATTTACGCATTGTACTCTTTAACAAAAGCAAGTATTAAAGCGAGTGCTGCTCATCTGAATGCTATATAACCTGTAATTAATGGCATCAACTGCTGGCATTTAATCTAGAAAAAAGGATGTGCTGAGGCATTGCAGCTGTATACTTGATAGAAAGTCAGCAGTTTGCTGACAGTGAGTAAGATTTTCTTTCCAGCAAAGAATCCAGAAAACAGGCTAAGAGAGCTAGGCTAACAGTAGCTGTGGAGTTCAAGAAAACCATGCAAGCTGGCAAAAAGAGTTGGTTGGACTGCCCCTTGGTTTGTCATATTTCATTACCAAAAAAAAAGTAAGCTGAGTGGCTGAATTGGAAACAGAATCACCTTTACTCTTTTTTAATGAGTCAATAGTGTTTGCACTAGATTGCATTCACAGCACATAATGACTTATGCACATTCTTTTCAAGTTCAATTCCTATCTTGATTTTGACCTAAAAAAGTCTTTGCACAAGACATAGTAATTTAAAATAATACTGTTTCTGTTTTAAAATCAAATTCTATTTAACCATAATGTTTCAGTGTTTTATCCAAAATATGATAGAAAATAATATTCTGTATAGAAAAAACTGTTTGTTTTCAACACTGAAAAAAAAAAAGAATTTTAGGTGTACTTAGGAGTTCAGCTCACCCTTACTAGCCAGTACAAAGAGCTATTTGTTTCAATAGTTGCTTTAAGATTGCTTGTGTAACTGCCCAAGAACAGTAACAAGACCAGTGGTATAGTTATTTTGGGTGACATAGCTCAGGAGCCTAAGATTTAGTGAATTCCCCAGCTTTGTAACCAGGTAGCTATGGTCCCGCTGCTCCTGCATTCAGCTCATCTTGGTGCTTGGTTGGGTTCCTGCCTGCCTACCAGTGATGTACTCAGGTCCACAAGAAAATGAATTACCAGGCAGAGAGAAAGAGCTACAGAAAGGAAGAAATAAGTTGTCCCCTCTCCCTTTTTCAACACTACTTCTTCTACCAGCAGCACTGAGGGGTGAAAACTGGTAATTTGTTGTTCCCTCTTCTATCTCCATGTTCTCACCATTTCCTCTCAGGTGACATCCCCTGATCTTCGCGGGACAGGTGGTGGACATGGTATGGACAGGCAGTCAGAGGGGAGGTAGAAGATGACAAGACTGGTAACATAAGGAGTGGTATTCTGTCTGTTCATTAGTGGGGCTAAAATAGTTGCTTAATATTGGTTCTTTAACCTTAGTGCTGTTTATAGAAACTGCCCACATACATGTGTTTTTGCTGCTTCCATCCATCACCACTGAAGAAAATGACATACTTAGTCTATTTTTGTAGCTGGCTCTTATACAGAGAAAAAGAAAAACAACAAAAGAAAAATACAATTGCTGGCTAAATTACAATGGGTCAGCTGCAGCATCATATGACCACTGCAAGGTTTGAATTGGTAGCAAAAGGTCCTGATCTTCTCTTTCTTAGTCATATTATAAAGATGAACATACAAAATTGAAGTTAAATAGCTTCAAAGATCTTCAAAATCTAGTGATTTACTGAGAATCACATTAAAAGTGAGTAAATTTCAAGTATCAATGTAACACAGTGGCAATGACCTACAAGAGCAGACCAAAGATCTATGTAAGGTACTTTCTTGCCTTTGACAGTGGCAAATAGATTTCTAAGGAAGTGTATAAGGGGGCATGCACATAGCGATACTTCATTTGGAAATCTTCCCCAGCTTTTAGCACTTTTTTTTTTTTTCCCCAAAAAAACTTCCTTAAGCAAAACCAGGATCTTTCCATAACCAGTCCTATATGGACTTTCCTTTCATTGTCTGTTTACCTTTTTAACTCATGTACTTTCAGTGACAGTGAAGTCCTGCAACCTGACTTTCTGTAGAAAAAGTATCTCCTAGTATTCATTCTGAACCTGCCACTATTTTATGTCCTTTATTTATTTTACAAGAAATACTAGTGAATAGATTAGCTATTCCTGCATCACATTCTCCAATCCACTCCTTATTTTAAAAGCTTCTATTGCACATAAGCGCAGTTGACTTTTTTCCATACTGAAATATTTGCTTGCTTTAATCATTCTTCATATAGAAATGTTTTACTGCTTTTGACTACCTCCATAATTTTTTCTCTGTACATAATTATCTGTTCATCCCCATTGCCACTGTTACTTGTATCGGAAAAAATTTGGTAGTTCTGTGGTAGAATGTAAATATTAACATTGTCCCAAAATGCTCTTGGAATAGGCAAGTAGAAAATACATATATGCTAGCAAAAAATTTGTTTCATTTGGATTTTAAACTCTCCTGTTATAAATTAATGATTTTTGTTAGACTTTACTATTTTGTAAAGTACTATCACAATATCTAACTTAGTCCTGAAATTCATCAGTCTTAAGGATCAGAATTGTTATTATAAATACAACCTTTTAAAAAAGGTCTACTGCTTGGATTTCTGTAAGTTCTTTGGTGGTGTTGTATGAGTTCTTTAGGTGAGTTCTGATGTGTTCTGTTTAATAAAAACATCACTGCAGCTAGCCTTTAGTAGCATTTTTCAGATTTCATATGTATTTCATACAACACGAAAAAGAAAGACATAATGAGTAATACCATGGAATGCAATGGAAATCTGTTCACAAAGAGAAGCACTTTATATTCTTATATAACTTTAAGGAATTAGCCAATGGGTTCTGGTATTACTCCTTTTTGAAAAGGATCAGTTATTTCCAAAATATTGTCTCACTTAGGATTTCCTTTCATCTACAGCAGCGTGTATGATTAACCTGATTTTTGAAACCATATATTCCACTTTATCATGACTTACTGAAATAATGTGTGGAATCTGATGCAGTGACTGTCAAAATACAGTTTCTAATTTTTTTAATTGATGAGTTACAAAATGCAAATCTTACCTGTTGTGCATCTTCCCATTTCTCTTTATTTTCTTCATCTAAGAGGTTACTAATGATTTGAAAGAAGTTCTGAAAAATCAATTAAATAGAAGTCAAAGTAGAATTACTTTCAATGACAGAAACAGTCATATCCTTAAATTGATGCTAAGGAAGTTTGTTTTTCTCTATTACAGATGCAATTCTGCAGCCTATTTTCTGTCAGTGGAAGAGATGAGACAACAAAATAATATATTAGACTGATAAAAGAGCACATATATTTTATGGTTAATTGTTCATTTTTGGCCATATATTCAGGTTCCATACTACTGCTTTGTATAAAATATAAACTGTTTTAAACTTCCTAAACTTCTAAATGTGATGGTGTTCTATTTTCAAATTGCTCTCATTCCAGAAACTAGACAACTACATATTTTCAAATAAACAAAGTATACTATGAAAACGCTAGGCTCAGGGTCACTAGTTTCTATTCAAAACATGAAAATGATCCTTAATGACCATAAATAGGGCATACTATGGTATTTTATTGACAAATGCAGGGTGAAACCAGGTTCATCTTACTTTTTAGAAGTTACATTTGCCTTTGTTCTTTTAATAATTTCAACAGAAAAGGAATAATTAATTTCTATTTATTCGATGCTAAACTGTTTATCTGATTCTCCTATTCATTTAACCGTAAGGAAAAAATATTTAGCATTTATTTTTTTTAATCATGCATTAAATCAAGCATTAAAAAAAAAAACTTTCTTCCAAGTGTTTCCAAAGATTTTTCCTTTCTAATTTTGTCTGCTCTCTCTATCAGTTTGTATTCCCAACTTCTTCACCTAAGCTAGGAATTTGTGCAGTCTGTTCGTCTCAGTTCTGTATCACTTTTTGTGGAGAATGTCAATTTTGTCTACAGCTTGTCAATTATAATTTATCTGTTCCTTCATAAAAGATACATGTAGTTTCCACTGACCTTAGCTGAGGAGTGCAATTAAGATCCTCACAACCTCTGAAAAACCTTTTAGTGGAATACCAACCATAGGACCGTATTGGAACTCAGATTAATCCCTCACCTGCACTTACTTTTAGCCATTTTGGGGGCATAAATAGGGCTTAAATAAGGTTTAAGCAAGAAGTAACTTTAACTTACTGTTTAATAAAAGCACAAAGCATTTGACTGCATAGTGAATATCAGAGATCAGAAATAACTTCCAACCTTAGAGTACTATGGATACTGTGGTTGTGCTTGAAAAGACATTCATGTCAAAATATTGTGGAAATTTTAGGTGTCTCACAACCATGTAAGTAAAACATTGTAGGATACAAAATCAAATAAAACTTGTGAAAACAATTTTTTTTACATTAAAATTACTTTTACATAAAAATATTTTTACCAGTTTAATACAGTCCTTACTGTAACTACTTGGCAAGTGGGATGATCCATCTTTGCCTCTTCATTAGGAAGTTAATTATGCTAACCATAATACCTACATGAATAAAAACTGCTTTAACTTGGAAAATTTAACATAGCTGTGACTGACACTTTGGTGAACTTGGGCAAAGTAATCATGTACATTAATGAGGGCACACTTCTCTCACTGAAGTCAGTAACAGAATATCCATAAGCTTAAGTAACACAAACCTTCATGAAAAGAAAGGAAATGTCTCAGCAAGTTCCTGTGAAAGTGACAAGTATGCATTGGGGTGCGATGATGAGGGATAAAGACAGGACATGAAAGAAAAATGTTCTCATTGTTTGATCCAATTTGCAGTGATACAGAAAGGAAATTTCCAGTTAAGCTGAAGATGAGTAAAATGTAGCTACATATAGCTTATATACCAAGAATACCTTTCATGCAAAATACTTAAAAGTATTTACTTAAAAGAGTAATTTAGTATTCACCATAGTTTAGGATTTGCCAGTTTAACCAGGTTGGGAAATCATAATTGCATAAATGCAATTTCAGCTAGGAAAAATGTATAGCTTTATTGGTCCCCCTAATAAAATAAACCATACTGGTCAAAGCAGTTGCATGGCACTATAACCACATCTACTCTAGGACATTATGATTTTGGCAAAGAGTTCTACTAGGTAGGGTTGGCTTTAGGGGGATTTTGCCTCAGGAAAACACTTTTAAAAGCATGATAGTTCTGTGCTCTTCCAGTGTAATACTGTGGAGATGCAGTGGACAGAAATTTTAGCTAACTTTAACATGTTAGGGTGCCAGCAGTAGTCTATCTGCAGCAGCACGGAGCTCAGTGTGTGATAATTTATCATACTAAGAAGCTGGTTCAAAGCTAGTTTTGCACTACATTGCAGCCACTGATTCCCCTGCAGAAACAGTCAAACAGTCTAAGCCTTAATTGAAAAAGTGTCCATGCCTGTGTAATGAGATCTATCTGGAGTAGCCTATATCGCCTGAAAATCACACAGGAGGTATACCTGTTTCTTGTAGATGAGAAATGCCATGGTTTTGCTAATAATCTTATGTGTTCAATTAATCTTATGTTTATTTTAGTTACATGAAAGCATTCAAATTATCAATAATTAATAGATATATATGTGAAAAAGTTTATAAATAATTCTAGACTCAAGCACAAACAAAAGATGACTAATAATTGATTTAATATGTACTTTGTACTTGCCAATAAACCATAGATAGGGTATATGAACCTAGTGACAAGAATATCTTGCTTCTTACGATCTTTTTTTTTTCTATATTTCTACCTCTGGTTGATGTCATATCTGTGGTAGCAGTGAAGACTGAGATGTATGAAGATTTTTCAGTCAGGAATATCGGTGCTTTGTGAATTAAACACAGAGACAATTAAATGGCTTTGCTGCTTCAATAATGAATAGATATGAGATGCACTCCAAAAATGTGACAGAGAAACAGGGGTTAAAAAGTCTTTCACCTGCTTTGACTATTCTCTTGTTCATTGCATTAATGCTTCAAGAAACAACATTGCCCTTTAGTAAAATGATTGACAGGTATGAAGGATAAATTTAAGAAGCATTATGGATGTGATCTCATGGTATTACTGCAGTAAATGACAGACCCCCTTGTAGAATCAAGCTCCTTCCTTTCATGGCAGGTCTTATGTATTACTGAACTGGCCACCATAGAAAATGTTGTGACAGCCAGGGCCAGATTTTGAAGTCCTTTATTTTTACCCAGGCTTTTCTCAGGATAATGTCAGTTATAGCTGGGAATGAACAATTATGTTTTCCTAATTTAATTTCCTTCTTTTCAATCTTTTTCTTCTGTAATACAATGGTTGCAGTTGTCTGTTTTAGTCCAAGTCCTCTGACCCTCTCTGCAGGAATAAAGCTGTCATAAATCCTTTTATACAGCTAGAGAATAATTCCTCCCTAGGAGGAATTAATGGATAGCCTTAAGTCACCTCCACTTTTGGACTTCAGCATAGAGAGTGTGTGTCTGGGAGGGGGAAGGTGGGGTAAAAAAGCATTGGGCAATCCTGTTAATCCCCTGACTGACAGCAGTGGTCCCTGTGGCTAATATAAATGGTATTATACCGCTCTAACTTCTTTAGGGAGAAACCTTGTTTCCCATTGGTCGTTGAAACAGGATATTGTACAAATCACTTTGTCATCCTATTCTGAAAGGTAATTCCTTTCCTGCCATCCTGACTTTAAAAGGTAGTTCAAGCACTCATAGACCAGTTCCGGAAAGTGTCTCAAAATGTTATTTACATTATGCTTATTTAAAATGTTAATTATCTTCCAGGTAGTCCCCTTCTTACACAAGTATAGCACAGTGGCCACCTCATAGCCTAAGTGTACTTACATAATATATTTTAAAGTAATTCCCATATTAAGAGAAAGACGTTGCTTGTAGAATAATTGCATAACTCTTGTTTCTGCTATTTCTGCTACAATACTGCTATTTTCAGTCACTGATGCAGGATACCTTCCACATTGTTTAACTGCCTCATATATGGTTATTTTTCTTCCTGACACTGTATATGTAATGTATACATAAATATTGTTGAAATAAAAATTAATTTTTAAATTTTCAAAAAAGGTTAAAATATGCAAAAAGAAAACCAGTCATATAATAAATAACTAGATGCATATTTTGGAAGCTTTGTTTTGCTCTTGGTATCTGTTTGCCTAAACACGGTGGCTTTTTCTATGCATTAAATCAGGAAGTGCCATCTTCACTTTGAGTAATTAGCCTGAAATTTTCAAATTTGATCTCACTTTTCTGTTCATTCCTTTTTTTTTATGGAGTCTCTGAATCACATCTTTTGCACTATTCATAAATATTAATACTGGATATAAGCCAGAGATTGCAGACATTAGAGGAACTATCCAGATAGATGGAATGTATAAGAAGCAAATATACTCAGACTTACACATTTTTCCTTTCTCAGTTTTAAAGGAGGTTGAGGTGTGGGATTTTTTTAATGGACCTTCAAAAAATACTGTTACCCATAATTAATAATCTACTTTTCTGATATCATACAAAACGATAAATTATTTTCAGGGATTTTAAACCTCACTCATGCTTTTCTGAGAATTTGTTTAAAACAAAAACTCAACATCTAAGAAATTATACTCTTTATCTAGTGCAAAGAATAAAATGGAATTCATTAGAACACCACACAGAGCTTCCTCAGAAAGAGTAATCTTGGTATTTTTGTGCAAGTTAATTTAATTTTAACTTTTTTGTCACTTACTTTGCTGATGGCTAGAAAGTATGAAAATGCATGATAGTGGAAATAAAAATTAAATACAACCCTCCAGAGTATGGTAGCATATGACCTACATTTACATATGGGAAAATCCTGATTTCCTCAAAGTCGACAGTAAAATTCAAACTGATGTTACTGAGTCAGGATTTAATTTTATATCATTAGATGTCAGTAACAGGAACATTGCTTAGTATATCCCCTATGCAAATCAGAGGCTTCATTCTGATTTCACATACTTTTCTGAACACTATGCACTGTTTTTTAGATTTTGCCTTAGCTTGCAATTTGTCTTTTTTTTTTTTTTTTCTGTTTCAGTGCCTTTTTATCAGCAGGATTTAAGAGCTCTTGTTATTTAGGCATCCAAATCCTGAGATATGGGTAGTTCTTTTGTTTGATAAATCCTGCATTATTTCATTCACAGTACGGTTTACCAATTTTTGCCTTTTTTCATTTCTTCACTTCAAACTGATTAATAAAAAATTATTAAAATTGTACTAATCATTTTGCCAGATTCTGACAGAATACTATTACATAATTTGGAAACAGCTGTACATTGCTGAAGGGAACAGAACTTTTGGCACTGTCATTAGTGGGAAAAGAATCAAATTCTCTCTAATGTGTGTAAAGTGCAAATGACCTGATCTACTAAGCCCATGAACAAAATCACTTGTGCCAAGCAGTTTCTCAAGGCTGGTTCTACCACAGATTTCTGTTGAGCCTGTGAACCATGAAAAGTCACATTGGGCTGTCAAACTGTTGAATGTATGAAAAGTTTTCAGTAAATAACACCCTGTTTAGTAGGAAAACTTACTGAAAGTAGGAAAATATAGTGACTCTTATACAATTAAAAAAAAAAAAAAAAGGATTGTCCAGCCAGAATACTTGATTGTCCAGCCAGAATACTTTTAGAAAAGCACAGCTCAAAAGATATTACTTCCAGCTGGCTACAGGCCAACACAAGAAATGGTTTTATATAGAAGTTTATTTTTCTTTGTGGATAGAAAGACAAGAAAACTGAAAATATAATAGCAAGATCTTAAAAACTTAACTCGGAAAAAATGATCTTCTCCAAAATACCTCCATTTATCTGTATGCATATATTCCAAAACCTATTTATAATCTATGCTTACCTTTACACAAACAAATATGTACACATGACCTGCATTAATAACCTTATTATGAATTTATGAATGTTCATTAAATTATCTTTTTCATAAATAATATATATATATCTATCCTCTTAGTATTCTTTTTCAGTGCATCTACAGTCTTTGAAAAGTGTCTAAAATTCTCAGGTATAGATGAAACCAATATCCTGATCTGGAAGCCCTGTGAAATATTTATTTTAATGAACATTACACAATGAGTTGTGCAGCCCATTATGTAGAAATAATTATAGTGGTTTTACCTCTGATAGTATTTTAATTAGCATGTCGTACAGGAAGAGTTAATCTAACATGTGAAATGGAAGACTCGTATCAAACGTACTATCCATCACTCCTGTGCACTTTTAATGAGCTTTATTTATTTGAACTGAAGAAGCAATGCCAGAATTACATACCTAAATGCTGTGGATAGATTTTTGAACTGAAATGAACTAGAACAAACAACACTAGCAAATTGCTTAGTGCAGCAAAATACCAACACATCCCTATCAATCAAACCAAACCTTGAAAGTGAAAGATACTTACAATTTTACAAAGAAAGGATTTTACATTTTTTAATTGCTATCTTGTTTTGGATATTTGTCTCATTAAATGTAGCTGACATCCTATTTTACACTTGTATCTTAGTTTTAAGTGAACAATATTTATGTCTATCATTCAGAAGATTTAGTTTCCTCAGTGGGTAAAATAGGTGACATGCAGTATACTGACATGAACTCCATCAATTGAAACATTACCTTTACAGTGTTTCTCTTACCTGCACCCCATCAGATGCAGGGATATAACTTGCTCTTTTAAATGTGTCTGTAACATTTCTGAGAATTTCCACAGAAATAAGAAGGTCCCCTGCATAAAAGTTTTTCCTCTGAGTTAAATCCAATAGTGTCTTGGTTACTTGGGACATGCCATCACCAGCCAACATCCTCTGTCCCTTGGCAAGGTGCTCTTTAATCTGTAGCAGAAGAACAAAATGAGTATCAGAACCTACTTTACTGAGAAAAAGGTATGATAAATGCTAAACAGACAAAAATATTGAATATTAAAGCTATTATACTATTAAATCTTAAAGCCATTATAACAAAGTTCATCCTGTTAAAGAGAAGAAAAAATAGTAGACTATGATGACAGAATTATTATGTTTATCAGAGAATCATGGATTTTACACTGAAAAATTCTGAAGCTGTCATATTTCACCCATTTGCTTCTATTTGGACACCAACAGTTTCTTAACAACCATGTTCTCAAAGGAACTCCATGGGCTGGACTGCAGCTTTAATCTACTGCCATGATGTAGCAAGGAACTGATCTTCCCTAGAGGAACAGCTGTACAACCACTGTTGCCACTAAACAACAAAAAGCTCTGAAAGGAGTAAATGCTAAGGCAGTCCTTGTTATTATAAAATCTAGTTTGCTAGATGTATACCCTCCATCTCTGCCAGCCCAGCTTGGCTAGTCAATACAAGAGCAATGGTTTAGGTGGAAGCTGATTATGGTGCTTTCTTCTGTAGCACTAACAACACAAAGGTGCTAACTTGGAACAATCCTGTTTGTTTTTTCAAGAATTGAAAATTAAATTATGAATTGTTCCTGTGTATCAGCCAAGAGAGCATACTTTGGTGGTAGTTCTCCCTGTAGATCTGTACAGGGCGTATGTAACATATATGTACTACATATATGTACAAAACATATATGCAGGTAGAAGAATCCTCCTGATAAGAAGCTGAACTTGTGGATCTGATTAACTCTTAAAGCTGACTCAGCATCCCAGGAATATGCACAGTGTATCACAAAGATGTCACAAAGCCAAACAAGGCTGAAAAAGAGTGCAATGGTTTAAACAACCTATTTTGAAATGTGCATATAAATTTATGTATACAAACACAAGTTCTTCCAAACTGAAGCTAAAAGAAACATAAATGACCTGAGACCTTAGACCTTACTCTAAGCAGGAGGGCTAAAGAGAAAAATCTGTGCAACTGGCAACCAAAATGCTGACATCACATCTGTGAATGTATCTTCAATTGCTTTTTAACTTGGCCTTATTACTGACATATAAAGAGAAGGATGACTAATCTAACAAAATTTGGTGGTGAAGGAGAAGGAAGAGTATAAAGATACCTTTTGTCACTTCCAGATCTCCCCAGCCACTTTGTGTGGATATATGGGGCCTCATTAAAAACAAAAAATAGAAGGATAGATATGTAGTAAAAACAGTACAGTGACTAGAATTTTCAAAATAACTTTCATTAAAGTAATTTTTAAAATGCAATTATCCTTTAACATACTCAATCTAAATACTTTTTTCTTCATGCTATTCGCTCATACTTTGGTTACATTCTTAACCTGTCTTGAGATAAACTAGACATATGTAACACAGCTGGGGCTGGGTGAAGGGGTTGTTTCAACTTATGTCTATGGCCTTAAGTCATCTTTGTAGCAGCTGGGGATTGTTAATGGACCACAACAAGCTTACCCAAACCCTAGAAATACTTAAGACTTAAGGGAGAACACCTGCCTGCTGTAGAATTGACAGGGAATGAATCTGCTCTATACCATGAGTTCAGAGTTACAGGCATGATTATACAATCAAATATTTTCAACAAAAGTTTCAGTGAGAACTGAGGCAATTAACTGGGTTTTTTTAACAAATATTTTAGCAGAAATACCTCCCTCAGTCTTCAGAATAATATAATAAGTAATTTGACAAAAAGCTTGCTTGCAGAAATCCTTTTGTTCAGTTTCTATTCATTTTAGAAGGAGGCTTTGAAAGTAATCTTATAGAAAAATAATAGTGGAGAAAAAGGTACAAGAATGGAAGAAAGTTCATCTGAGTAAATTCAGGGATCTGATATTATATACATAACATTATAAACTACTTTCTTGGGAACAAGCAAAAGCACACGAGAATTTGATTTGTGATTGTGCCTGTGAAATGTTGCTATTTGCCTCATCTGCTCCCAAGCTGTGTCTGGGTAGCAAATTAAAAGAGCATCATCTAGCACAGTAACAAGAGAATAGCAGAACTTTTGCGGGAACTCGTCCAGCTGTTCACTGACCCCAGAGCGTATTTCCAGATTTTGAGGATTAACAATGTTCAGTGTATCTTTAGTCAAGCCCAAAAGATGTACAACATAGAAGACAGTCCATAAAGCTGAACTCCCAAATCTAACATATGCCTCAGGATGTATTGTGGGAAAGGCATCACACAAGAGAGAACAAAGAGGTTCTTTTAATTCCAGTAACAACAGCAAAGAGATCAGTCCTCATAAAAACTGTACCACACTCTTCTGCTTCTATAAAACACTGGTAGGAAAGTTGTCAAACTATTCAATGTGTTATTTTATATTGCATTAATTTGCTTCTTTTTGCTCCACCTGTAGGTTCACCCCCCCATTTGTTTTTCCATGCTCCTGCAAGACTTTAAACTCACATTTTAAAGATGTCAGGTGCCAATTTGTTGTTGGTTTTGGACCATGAATAGCACACATAGTCTTGGTCTCAGCTGATTTTGGAATGCAAATAATAAATTCAAATGATCCTAATTTTGACTGGTTTTTAGGCTTTTGAGTAAGTGAAGCTCTGTTTCCAGTGAAAAATTTTGCAGATATCTAGCAGCAGAAGTGGGAGCTGTAATATACAGACACTTCAGTGTTTTCAGAAAGACATTTTGATTGCTTTTGGACATAACAATAAAAAAGGTCTATCAAGTGCCCACAATGCCACAGGACTAAATTGTTACACTTACTTCAGAAGTATCCAGGGTTGTGGTACAGGTCGTTAAGTACTTCAGAATTCTTGGCTCCTAAAGTTACAGCTCAATTTGGAACTCTTTTTAAAAAATGGTATATCCTGAAAGCTCAACTTTCCAGCACAAGTACCTTTCCTCCTTTGGGCCACATCATTCATACACAGCTTGGTGAACACCTTTTCTTCACTCCCTCAAGCTCCAAACCAGAAATTCCTTCCCCTGATCCTTAGCTACCTCTTCGGGCCCACACTGCCTTGAGTTAGACTAGCAGCATACCCTTAGAAGTAGCATAACAAAAGTTAGTTCACAATGTTTATAAGAAAGTGGGTGAAAGAGTTAATTAGTAAAAAGTTTTGACTACAGACCGGCAAGCAACATGCAGGGCAGGGTAAGAATTAGCAGCCTGTTTATTTTCAGTTTATTACATAATGTATTTTCTTGCTCTAAGACAGCCTACAGCTCCTCAACACAGCTCTAAAATCACAGGCCATTCACTCAATTGATATAAACTGATGCAGCACTAATAAAGCCAATGAAGATGTCCAGATTAGTGTGAGTTGAAGGTGGTGGATTACTTGCACAGCTATCACAAGAATCTTTCAGTATGAAAATAGAGAATATTCTCATCAGTAGTTAATGTCTTTCTCACAGTACTGCTTATTTTCTAGGCTATGGTCACTGTGATATTATGCAATGTCCAAGAAAGCTATTTTGGTCACCACTGTAGGTACTTGTAGTTCTCTGTGAAGGTCATTTTTTAGTGGTCTTACAGACAGGCTCATTAAAAATAAAGTTTATGAGCCGAGAGATAGTGAAATGAAGCAGCTGTTAAAGTGACACTTCAGTTGTCAGCCTAACCTCTAGCCGCCTACACTATACGGCTGCATACTTGAAAAATTACTGAAATGTTTAACTGGACTTTGACTCAGGGTCCAACTGCTGTTGTCCCTCGATTGTCAGAAAGTACGATATAATTAAAATGCCTCTTTACAAAGTCAGAGCTCCTAGGCCTCCGGCACTGGAGTACAAATTTATTACTGCATAATAATTACTGGCAACTTAACAGCTAGACATGGTTTAAAAGGACAGAAAACAATGAATCCTCAAGAAACCGATAAAAGATTTAAAAGAATGATTAATTTGAAGAGTAACTATGCTATCATCCTTTTTTCATTACTTTTTAGGATGATGTTGGATTCGTGTCTATGTATTACCAAACATGTCATTAATATATTTTATGGCAGTGGGGACTATAATAACCTGAATTAGGAAACCTTGGATAGAATTGAGGAAAGATAGTTTTAAATAAAAATATATCCTGAAATTGCTTATAATCTGCAAACCACTTTGCTTTGCACCTCCACAACACAACACTAATATTTTGTAAAATATTTTTCATAATGCTCCTAAGATGTGGAACGGGAAGGAGTATTCACATCACCTGCAATAGCCACTTGAATTACACAACTGTATTAGAACCCTAAAGGCTCTTGAGAGTGTTGGTTCCTCTACAGAACAACCCAGAACACCTGAAATCTTATCTTGAATGCTCTGAATCACATTTCTTGACCTCTGGGGCTTCTAATCTTCAGGCTGAAATTGTTGGTACTCCTTCAATAAATGTCACCTCTATGACAGAGTAACCTGCTAGGCTAACATGGAGCGAGTGGTGAACAGTGTCTACCTGGATTTCTCCAAGGCTTTTGATACGGTTCCCCACAGCCTCCTCCCAGAGAAACTGATGCATTATGGTCTAGACAAGTGTCTGTGCTGTGGGTGGGGAACTGGCTGACAGGCTGCATCCAGAGGGTGGTGGGAAACAACTCATTTTCAAACTGGCAACCTGGCACAAGTGGGGTCCCCCAGAGATTGATATCGGGCCCAATGCTGTTTAGTAGCTTCATAAGTGATCTGGATGATGAGACCAAGTGTACCCTGATGAAGTTTGTTGATGATATCGAACTGAGTGGGGAAGTAGATACTTCGGAATGGAGAGCCATCCTGCAGGAAAACCTAGATAGGCTGGAAGAGTGGGTTAACAAAAATCTTAAGAAGTTCAACAAGGACAACGGTAAGGTCCTGCACCTGGGAAAACATATTCCAGGAGTGCAGCACAGACTGGGATCTACCCGGCTGGGGAGCAGCTCTGTGGTAAGGGACCTGGGGGAACTGGTGAACAATAAGAGTGAACAGTGTGCTGCTGCATCAGTGACATAGAAAGCCAACAGGATTCTGGGTTGCATCAACAAGGGCATCACCAGAAGAGATAAAGAAGTCATTATCCCACTCTACTCAGTGCTTGTCAGGCCACACCTGAAATACTGTGTTCAGTTTTTGTCCCTGCTATACGAAAAAAATGTGGGCAGGCCGAAGAGGGTCAAGAGGAGGAACCACAAAGATGATCAAAGGCCTGGGAAGCCTGCTGTATGAGGAAGGGCTGAGAGATTTGGGTTTGTTCAGCCTTGAGAAGAGAAGGCTTAGGGGAGACCTTATCACCATGTTCAGTATGGAGACTTGCTTTTTTCAAGGAGTCACATGGCAAAGACAAGGGATAATGGGTAGAAATTACTCCTGGGGAAATTATGATTGGACACAAGAGGAAAATTCTTCACAATGAGAACAATGAGCCACTGCAGTAATCTTCCAGGGAAGTAATGGATTCCCCAACATTGGATACTTCTAAGAGTCATGTGGAGAGGGTGCTGGGCCATCTCATCTAGACAATGTTTTTACCAAGAAAAGTTGGACCAGGTCATCCTTGAGGGCCCTTCCAACCTGGTATTCTATGATTCTATGATTTTACATTAAACTTACTTTTATAGTTACCAGCATTGAGGTCCAGAAAGGTTGGAAATAAAATGCTGAAGTCTGTGGGCTTGAAGTTAGGCACATAAACTAAAAAGGCAGAAAATATATCTTTGGCACCGGAAATATTCCCCTAGGTATAATCCTGCAGTTAATCGAACTCATGCAGCATGTTGATGTTGAAACTATAATGTGATGTCATTGTGAGAAAGCTCTCCCTTTCAGCTTTGAGAAAAACTTAATTAAAGGGTGTTTTTTTCTGGTTGTCGGCAGACAGTCCTTTAACTCTTTTAGCACAGAATCTAGAAGTTTCATTTACTTTCCTTTAATATAAGTAATTACTTACAATTTGTTTGTTTATTTTCATGATGCTTTAGTGTTCAAGAATATTATTTCATCCATCTTTTGAAAGAAACAGAGTAGGGTCTAAAGATACAGCTATGCGTCTTCAGGTATACAACTGAATATTTATAACCTAATGTCATATAAGAGTCTTTTTCCTTCTCTATGCATTCAATATTTTATGAAGGAGACTGCTAAAGCAATATAAAATAATTTTCCATTTTCTCATCAGTGAAAATAGTTAGTAATCTCTAACTAGATCACAATACCATAGTAATAAATAGTTTCTGCAGAGAATAAGGAAATCATGTATTCCTCTTGTTAATAATAGAAAAGGGAAAAACTAATTTGTATACATTGTGTCAAGAAAGATTACGGATATATATTAAGGAAAACTTTTTAACTGTAAAGGAAACTATGTACCATAGTGTACCTGAAGGGAATATGCAGTCTTCCATATAGGAGGCCTTAATAACAGTCAAGAAAATAAAATGCTGGAATAATGCGAATATTTCTGATACTTATGGGAAAGACTTTTGGGCTGGATGATCTCATGAATTTCCTTTTGATTCTATAATTCTGTAACAGGTCCTTGTAAATATTCTGAAACCAAACAAGTCTCCTATGATTTGCCCCAGTCATAAACATCAAAGTTTAAGGATTGCCCTGAAACTGAACTTTTGCCTACCTCCATTTATCCACTGTCACAGAACCACAGAATAAAAAAGGTTGGGAAAGGACCTTGAAGATCATCCAGTCCAACTGTTAACCTAGCACTGACAGTTCCCAACTACACCATATCCCTCAGCACTATGTCAACCCGACTCTTAAACACCTCCAGGGATGGGGACTCCACCACCTTCCTGGGCAGCCCATTCCAACACCTAACAACCCGTTCTGGAAAGAAATGCTTCCTAATATCCAGTCTAAACCTTTCCTGGCGCAACTTGAGGCCATTCCCTCTTGTCATATTGCTTACTATTTGGTTAAAGAGACTCATCCCCAGCTCTCTGCAACCTCCTTTCAGGGAGCTGTAGAGGGCGATGAGGTCTCCCCTCAGCGTCGTCTTCTCCAGACTAAACACCCCCAGTTCCCTCAGCCGCTCCTCGTACGACCTGTGCTCCAGACCCTGCACCAGCTTTGTTGCCCTTCTCTGGACACGCTCGAGTCATTCAATGTCCTTTTTGGAGTGAGGGGCCCAACACTGAACACAGGAATCACGGTTCAGCCACACCAGTGCCGAGTACAGGGGTCAGATCCCTTCCCTGTCCCTGCTGGCCACGCTATTGCTGACACAAGCCAGGATGCCATTGGCCTTCTTGGCCCCCTGGGCACACTGCTGGCTCCTGTTCAGCCGGCTGTCAATCAACACCCCCTGGTCCCTCTCTGACTGGCAGCTCTCCAGCCACTCCTCCCCAAGCCTGTAACGCTGCTGGGGGTTGTTGTGGCCCAAGGGCAGCCCCCGGCATTTGGCCTTATTGAAACTCCTCCAGTTGGCCTCAGCCCATGGCTCCAGCCTGTCCAGGTCTCTCTGCAGAGCCTCCCTACCCTTGAGCAGATCAACACTCCCACCCAACTGGGTGTCATCTGCAAACTGACTGAGGGTGCACTCGATCCCCTCGTCTAGACCATCAATAAAGCTGTTAAACAGGAGTGGCCCCAACACTGAGCCCTGGGGGACACCACTCGTGACCGGCCTCCAACCGGATTTAACTCCATTCAACACAACTCTTTGGGCCCATCCAGACAGTTTTTTACCCAGTGAAGCGTGTGTCCATCCAAGCCATGAGCAGCCAGTTTCACCAGGAGAATGCTGTGGGAAAGAGTAAACAACATCCACAGCCTTTCCCTCACCCAATAAGCAGGTCGCCCTGTTGTAGAAGGAGATCAGGTTTGTCAGGCAGGACCTGCCTTTCATATACCCATACTGACTGGGCCTGAGCATCTGGTTGTCCCGCACGTGTGGTATGATGGTGTTTAGGATGAGCTGCTCGATCAGCTTCCTGGGCACTGAAGTCAAGCTGACAGGCCTTTAATTTCCTGGATCATCCTTCTGACCCTTCTTACATATGGGCGTCACACTGGCTGATTTCCAATCTGTCAGGACCTCCCCAGTTAGCCAGGACTGCTGGTAAATGATGGAAAGCGGCTTGGTGCACACCCCAGCCAGCTCCTTCAGCACCCTCGGGTGTATCCCATCCAGTCCCATACACTTGTGCGTGTCTGTGTGATGCAGCAGGTCACTGACTGTCTCCTCCTGGATTGCGGGGGGGTTGTTCTCCCAGTCTCTGTCTTCTGGCTGAGGAGGCTGGATTCCCTCAGTACAACCAGTCTTGTTATTAAAGACTGAGGCAAAGAAGGCATTAAGCACCTCAGCCTTTTCTGCATCACTCGTTACCATGTTTCCTCCTGTGTGTAGCAGGGGATGGAGGCTCTCCCTGGTCTTTGTTTTGCTGTTGACATACTTATAGAAACATTTCTTGCTATCTTTGACTGCTGAAGCCAGATTAATTTCCATCTGGGCTTTAGACCTACTGATTTCCACCATGCATAGCCTCACACTATCTTTGTAATCACTGTGAGTGGCTAGCCCCTTCTTCCAAATGCTGCAAACTCCTTTTCTCCCTGAGTTGCAGACAAAGCTCCCCGTTCAGCCAGGGTGGTCTTCTCTGTCATAGGCTTCTCTTACAGTACCTGGGGACAGCCTGCTCCTGAGGTATTAAGACTTCCTTCTTAAAGAGTGTCCAGCCTTCCTGGACCCCTATACCCTTCAGGACTGTCTCCCACGGGATTATGTCTAGCAGATTCTGTCATGGTGTACAATCTGCTGCACCAAGTTTCGGCTGATACTGTACCTCAATCAGCTTTTGCGCACTCAGGTGACATCACCTTAACCCTGTGCCTTAAGGAACTTATTCTAAATTTACATTGATGGTAAGAAAAATGAGGATCGTTTCACTATATATAGCTATCCCACTGTCATATACTTTAAATTTTTTTTAGGGAAAATACTCCTCAAAACAGTGATTTGTTTTTAGAGAAAAGGAGCCATCTTAATCACATATAATCCTGTGCTGTTCTAGACATTCATCTCAGGCAAAATGAATCTCTGCACAGATGCCAGAGAAATTGCATGTGCTCTTCCATATGTGATGCGGTGTTGGAGAATCTTTGAAAAAAATCATGTAGTATCTGTGGAAGTCTAACATGTTTTTAGAAGAAGAATGTGAACAGCTCAGAGGAATGCTTGGTTATTTCTGTATCCTCTTTTTCTACCCTCTTTCACAAGAAGACTCCTATTATTCTGCTCAAGAGATTTTTTTTTTTTTTTTGCCACTTTAGCCCATTCCAGAGTCTTTTTTTTTTTTTTTATCATCATCAATATTGTCACTTATTTTAGTCCTTGAGATATAACCACCAAATAGGTGACAGATAAAGTCATTATAAAGTTTCAGTATTTTGATTTCTGTACGGATTCAACAAAATATTTTAATAGATATTTTGAAGAGATGAGACTGCTCTTCAGTAAAGTAATGAATGGCTCTAGGGATCAGAAATAAATAATCATTAAACAATCACTTTTGGATTTTTTTTTTTCTTCTTATCACTGTGTTTGTTGACCAGGATTTCTATAATGCTTTTATTAAGTACTGGTATTAAATGCTCCAATTATCTGTGATTAAATCCTGCTCATGTTGGCATGCTATGTGAGAGATCTTGTTGTTGTTATTGTTGTTTCCTTTTTTAACCAGAGGGCATGTCTTCAAGATTTTTGTTATCTATTTATAATGCAACTCGACAAGAGCAAGAGTTGAGAGGAAAAAGAGAATGAGGACTCTGAGAGGGTTGTTTTCATTCTATGACAGACATAACATTGCTTGAGGTAGAGTCTCCTGGCTCCCCATCCTGACTGAGGCTGGGGATCAGAAAGGGACATACTACAAATGATTTGTCTTTCTTTTTTTCTAGTACATGGTCATTCTGTCCCTAAAACATAAAGCTCTGATTAACTGCTTCGATTTATATGTTTATTTGGTTTTAATCAATTTATTTATTTATTTGATTTTACATTTCTATACAGTCATTCCAATGACATTCACTACTGTTTGCAAGACAAACCAGAATGGTTTCTTCAAGGAAATTAGTATTATTGGGGAGCACTAATTTCTGCATGGAGTACTGTATTAAGTAATAGGCAAGATAAAAATCCTTTGTGCCTCACATACTTAACAAATCTGAGCTTAAACATGGTGGCAGAATGCAGCAAATGAAGTAGTGGACAAAAAAAAACAGGGAAATGACTCTAAGTGTAAGATGCTGTAACCACTTCTTTGCTGTTAGCTGCCTGGCCAAATTCTTGCAGCTGTGTTGGAGTGAAGGTTCCCACAGTTCTGGTAGACTTTAAGGGTAAATTAGATAAATTCTTTCTTTATTGAGTTCCTAAAAGGCCTTCATCTCTTGTTTTTTCCTCTGACCCTACCCTAGTGGAGTTCACCTGTTGGCTACAGTGTTGGTTGGTTTGGAATATCAATATGATCAGGGAACACTCAGCTGCTCACTGCTGCAGTAGACACAGCAGCAGCAGCAACCACAGGAGCACATTTCATTTAACACACAGATTACTCTTTGGTGAACCAGACATGGAAATGATTATGGATGCTGAGATGATAGTGGGGATTTGTCTTTGAATTTAATAAGTAGGATTGGTTGGCTATTAAAAAGCAGATACTCAAAAGCAGAAAGGAAGAAAAGCAACTTACGCAGTTGAATTAAGTTGTGGTGTGCCTATGCAGAACAGCAGGTAAATGTTTTCTTCCACTGTATAGGATCTCTAAGAATGAGGTGCATGTGTACGTTGGTGAGATTAAGCACTATAATTTCATGAATGGAGAAGGTAGCACAGTACCTTTAAACACATTTCACTCTCCCGATCCTAAGATGCTCATTTTTAGTGCTTATTGTAATAGAGGCAGTTATGAAAAAGCAGCCATTCACTTAGGATGGAGCAGTTGGTTTCTAGCTTACATATTTAATACTAGTGGCTGAAGTATTGGGTTATTTCCTCTCTTTGTAAAAGTGCACATTTATTTACAGACAGTGAAATAGATCTGTTAGAAGACTGAGGAAGCCATACTGACTTTATAACATGCTGTTAAAAGCACTCAAAAAACCCAATGTTTCAGTCCATGCAATGAGTTTGGCAGAGCAGAGCAGGCAGAGCCTTCTCACAACGAAGTGAGTGCCCTCACTATCAAGCAAACAGCAATACTGAAGTAATCAGCTTTTTTCCTGAAGTTTTAATCTTCTCCCATGCAGAATGGGAAAATGTTAGAGAGGCAGGGGAAAACTGTTGCCTGCCACAATCTCTTGATCAGTTGCTTCCTGATGAGAGAGAACAGTTTGCCATCCTCCTGTCAAGATACGGAGGAGACAAAACAGAGCTGACTCCTGCAGATTCTGTGCTTACAAGAAAGGCAAGACAAGGAAAGCAGATCATTTACTGATATAACTCCCCTGCCTATCAAAGGCTACAAAGGTGAAGATAAAGAGCTGGCATATACCAATATAAGGATAGACTGAGGCAGAACAAAAATGTTCGTTATTGAGGCCTGTACATTCAAATCTACAAAACTAAGCATGGCTGCTTTGCTCTGCAGCTATATAAAAAGAAATGAAGCACTAAACTAGCAAAAAAGGAGTAGTAAAATTTTTAGGAGGAAGCATTTCATTCCCCAGAGTACAGCAGTCATTTCAGTGAGGAGTACATGGACAGGCTGATACGCTGCCCTTGTAATATAATTTGGAAAAACAAAATCATCTCTAATGAGCTGCAGCTGAGCAAATCATTATTCACCTCAGAGTTCTTTTTATCAAATTATATTTTAGCCAAGCACTTGCAAAACTGTGAATAACACTGCTGTGGAAAAAGGGGAAACAGAATTATAGTATGAAGTAGAAGCAGCAGAAATGCATTTTTATGGCTATATTATCAGTTTGATATGCAAAGATTCACCTGTGTAAGTTCCCATACTCCTTCATAAGTGCTAATATCTTGACACCAGTGTGATATTTCATATGCAGATTTTTCCTTCCTAACTCTCAAGAGTTAAGAGGTTTTTCAGTTTTTCAACTTCCTCTTTCTGATAGAAAAGTAGCCCAGTTTGCACAAATGCAAGTTTCATTTAGTTGTCATATCACTTAAACCGGCAAAAGTTAGTATCTTATTTTTATCAAAGCAACTAAATGTAGAATTCATCATCCAGGTTTGAAAATTGTGCTACATAGGTTTAGAAAACAGGCTGTATTTGTAGAGATTTTCTGATAGTATTGGAGATGACCTTCAGAAACAAAGTTTCTTGATGACAAGCTTTAGTCTTCCTCATTATTTATGAGCACAGTACAAATCTCTTCCAAACTAATGTCCAAAAGCCATTTATTGGAAATCTCACTTTAGGCAAAAGGACTATTCTAGTGCATGCCGAGTCAGTGATATATTACCAATATTTTTAAGCAGATCCCTCACTTTTTTTTTTTTTTTTTTCTGATTCAATAAATCCTATCAGAATACAGGCATAACAGAGTAGAAAATAGAAATAGCCCTATATATTCAAATAACTTCTCCATTTACAAAAAATCAGTTTCTAATATTCTGTACTAAGATCCATTAATGGTTTTCATTTAAAATGGTCATACAGCTTCAGATATTAATTTCATAACGATCTAATAAGCTATGAAAACTCATTGTTCTTCCATACTGACCTATTTTGATCGCATTTTGATTTTCTGCATTAGCGCTGATTCAAGTCTCTTGTTTCTTGGTTTTGGCTTTTTGCTTTTTGGAGGGCTGGGGTGAGTGGTTTCTTTGCTTTTGTTTGTTTGGTTTTGTTTGTTTGTTTTCTAATTTAGGTGGCTATCATCTGTAGAATGGATTAAGATAGATCAAGTCTTTGGCTCTGCCTCTCAGAAGCAGTTGTTCGTACAAAGGATGATATAGGATATTCCTAATGCCGGGCTCTTGCTTCTTAGTCTTGCTTGTAGTGTACTAATGAGATAGGCTTCGAGAAAATATGAAAATGAAATGAACTCTTATTTGAGGTATTTCACTGACTGAAGATATCTTTCTTTTATGAAAATATATCTCAGAAAAATACTAGTTCAAATTAACTAAGTACTAGCTCAAGTAAACGATTTTAGTTAAAATAATTAGGCAGACCATTTTCTGCTTCCAGATCAAAAGAAGATAATAAGCAATGAGAATACTTCATAACATTATGCAGTCTAAATTTGGGTCATTAGATCATCATCTAATCTGCCTTTCTATATATAACAGTCCATTAAGCTACTAACAGATACTCTTAAAGAGATTAAAATATGCTAGTTAGACCAAAGGAGTTCAGCTTTCAGAAAATGAAACTATTTGCCAAAGGTGGAGAGAATAGACTTTAACAAGGTCAGTAACTTCTGCTATAGTAGTAATTGATTTGGTAAAATGGTCTGCAAACCCAAATCATGTCTATCCCACAGTGGGGAAAAAACCTCCAAATTCTGAGAATATAACATGGAATTAAAGAAAGCAGGGAAATTCCTCCCTATTAACTAAAATCTGGTGTTCAGTATGTGACCAGGAACTATCCATAAGGAACTGAAGAAAGGATATCCCCTTCCCCTAGATCTTGTTCAACCTCTTTTCTTCAACTCCATCCACAATAAAACAGACACTTGGAAGACTTTGCTGTAATCTCCTCTTTCTCAAGAACACATTTAACAAATTGTGCATCGCTGAACAAAATATTCCTTCTTAGCTGCAATGACCAATTAACAGTCCTGAAACACTGTACTTGGCTAAGGGCATTTTCTTAATTCAAAGATGCAGGCAGTGCAAACACACTAGGGCAATACAAGAAATCCAGAACAAAACCTGATATATTATCTGTGATGTTTCTTTTTGTGTTCATCAAGTTGTTGCTTGATCCTCTAGGTCACGATTCCAGAAGACAAAGCAACACCTATTTATCACTTTGCATTTTCCACTTATAGTGCTTTAGTAAGAATAATCCTAATTAGATTCTTTAAGTATTGCTATTAGAGCTAACCAAATAATTTCTCAAGCGTTTATTTCATGTATTTTGTCATTTTTGTCCCTTAATTTGTTCAGCGAATAATTTTTCTTATTAAACCAGCTGTATAAGCTGGTCAAACAGTATTTGTTAAATTCATTTGATGACTTATTTGTACCAAATGTTGGATAAATTATTCATGACTAATTGGTTCTGTTATTCAAAGAGATCTAATTATCATTCCTAGTTTCAAAAGGGACCTGTATTCTGTAGTGCACAAGGTAAAATAAACTAATGGAAGTACAGTCTGTACATTTGTGGCACAGCTGAAGTGCATCATCCTCTTAACTGCTTTTACTCAAGCTTCTACACATGAATTGTGTAGGACAGTGTGCCCTTGAAAGATTAAGCTGATGGCCAACCTCCACTCCACAAGCCAAACCATTCCTCTGCACTATTTCATCATGTTCCAGTGTATAGCCTCTTCAGAGGCCCTGTAGTTATATTTTTACCATGCCAGGGATCTGTGCTGTCACATATGGAGAGGTATGAACATTAAGAAGGAACAGTGGCTAGGCACTAATACAAAAGACCAGAGATAAATTTCTTGCTTAATTGGTCTCAGTTCCCCATCAACAACAAATGGAGATGTAGTACTGATCTCAAGCACATGTTGAGGTGATATATTAATTAAAGATTGTGAACTACTCTGGAACTATTACTATAGAGTACTAAGTACAGTATTGATATATGTATCAAGAAGTGCTCCACGTATCCAGACAATTCTTTTTAACCAATGGAAATCCTTGCTTTCTTCTGAGGTGCCAGTACCTTGCATCTGATGTGCCAGTACATGCCTATTCAAGTACAGGCAGTAATTCTGCCTGGCACATTTTGTAAGTGGTTGGAAAAATAGCTAAATTATTAATGATGCTGGGTGTTATGAGCAAAGTATATTATCTTTGGCATTATGAGTGTATTTTTAACTTTACTGACTCTTCACCTTTTGCAAATAGACTTCCAAATAGATTTATGAAATGAAAAGATAGTGCCATTTTAGCATGATTTACATAGCTACCATATTGTCTATGTAAAAGTCTTAAGATGAAGAACATGAAGCACTAGCTGGCTTTCTGCTACTTTAATACTGTTTATTAAGGGTTGAAATTTGTCCCATATCACTTCCAGGTGAGTACTATATAGAGAAAATTGTAAAAATACAAGAGGTTTTGTGCATGAGGCAGTGAACCTACTGTAGCTACATATAATAAGGAAACAGTCTTCAGGGGTCAATCACCTGCGGTTATGTGGTAGAATTCTACACTATATATAGCATAGGATTCTGGCTTAATGTGAACATCTGTTGTTTGTAGGAAGAAAGTAAAAACCATAATGGTATTAGAGTGGAAGTCTATGAATTAACTTCTCAGGATTTGTGTGAATTTCCAATTTTCTGAGTCATGGGAGTCACAGAATCAGAATCATGGAATGGTTGAAATTGGAAAGGACCTCTGGAGGTCATCTGGTCCAATGCCCCAGCCCCAACAGGGTCATCTAGAACAGGCTGCCCAGAACAATGTCCAGATGGCTTTTGAATGTGTCCATGGATGGAGACTCCACAATCTCCCTGGGGAACCTGTGCCAGTGATCAGTCACCCTCACAGTGAAAAAGTGTTTCCTGATGTTCATACAGAACCTCTTGTGTTTGTTTGTGCCCATTGCCTCTGGTCCTGTCACTGGGCACCATTGAAAAAAGCCTGGCTCCATCTTCTTTGCACCCTTCCTTCAGGTATTTCTACACATTGATAAGATCCCTCCTTAGCCTTCCCTTCTCTAAGCTCAACAGTTTCAGCTCTATCAGCCCTTCCTCATAGAAGAGTTGCTCCAGTGCCTTAATCATCTTAGTGGCCCTTTGCTGGACTTCCTCCAGTAACACTATATCCCTTTTGTACGGGGGAGCCCAGAATTGGACACAGCACTCCAGGTGTGGCCTCACTGATGGACACATGGAGCCTTGAACTTCACTACTCACAATCCAAGCTGCCCAAATGTAAGGTGTTTTTACTATATAAACAGTAAATACAGGTAAATAAACGAGCCATGGTAATATTCTCTAGCTCTGAAGCCAATGAGCACAGACAGCTTGTATCCCTCAAGATAAGCTCTCTTTTCTTCCTCTGTCCCAGAAAATGGTTTTATTGCCTACTGGGAATGGTTTCTGTGCCATGCTATCCTCTAAAGGATGCTAGGCATTGTTTGGGACAGTGCTCACTGGTATGGTCTTACAATCATTTCAAGACAGTGTTTAAGCTTGGGCAGTCACCCTGTTTAGATTATTTACTAGTATAACTGTAAGTTTCCAGTCCAGAGTCTGTGTAGCCAGGTTAGCAGGGTCTGTGGCTAAGGCAGTATTCTCTGGCTCCCAGCATATGAAACGCTTTTCTTCAGGGAGTATTTACTTGGGCACAGCACCATGTGAATTCAACTACATGACTTCTGGGCTGGTTCTGGGTCATATGTGGTTTGTTTGGAGGGCAAAGAGACAGGGACCTGTATGTATTCTTCCAGGTGGGTATGCTTTAATGTATTAAGTATTATATGTATATTATGTATATCAAGTGCTTTAAAACAACTTCATAAGTATATTTTTTGAATACTATACACCTACTTCTGGTTTATGTATTTCAGGCAAGAACTGAAAAGGATTCAGCTCAGACTCAGATTTTATGGGAACATTCACAGAACTGAGTGACAGCCCCCACTATTTCTGGTCTGAGTTGGTAAAATAACATTATTGATAAGTTAAGCACACTGAGGCATCTCATAAATGCTTTCATAAGCACACATATTTATTACAGCAACACTGTCTGTCAGCAGCTTCCTTATAAAGCCTTATTTGCAGGGATTTATAAAGCTGACATATGTATCGTGGGGGGACAAGCCTACATTTGCAGGGCAATGACCTTATAGGTCTTTATTTTCTACGATCCTTTAAATATGCTGTGCTGTTCACTTTGAGAAGCAGTAAGATGTAAGACAAGCTGATTTTCTTTGTGAACAGTTCATGAGTGTAAAAGAAATCCACTTTTCTCCTTTAATTTTTATGCATCTAAACTGGACTGAAATTTTGTGCAGCAATAAGATGATGTTTAGATGCTTGTGTAATTTTAAAGAAGCTTTAGCTATTTTAAAATGTTATTTGGCAAAATATTATTTCACAGTGTCATCAAGTTATATTTAATACTTTGTAAAAGGAAATATAGAAGAACAGATAAATCTGATCTGGGTTACAAATTACTTCTTTTGTTCAACAATGATCCCTTCTTGCCAAGCAGACTTGCAGCTCTTCAAAAAATATTGGTGCCTCACCAAAAGTTAGCCAGGTAAGTCAAACCACTGAATAACATGAAAGAGCATTTCCCACTGCTTGAGTTGCTTATGAATGACTTCTAGCAATAACATAAAAAGAGAAGTCTGAATATCACTACAGAATCAGTGTCATGAGGAATGAATGTTGATACAAAATGTAAAAAGGTTAAGAGCAGAGGAACAAAGGTCTAAAGGGATGGTCTTCTGGTCAGGCAGGTCAAGATGAATAAATCCCTTAAAATATTTCAAAATCCTTTAAAAATTTCAGAAGGTTGAAATATTGAAATGCAAAAATAGCAAGTAGAAGAAGTAATTTGCCATGCTTTGAAATATCTCAATATTTTCAATTGCAAAATGTGATTTTTTTCCTGCAATATGACATTATTAGTATTTAGAACTGTTTATCTAGTACCTACAGTCATTGCCTTTATTGTGCTATTTATTAAAATACATATTCTAACCAAATGAAATACAAATGTATTGCTGTTCATGCCCATAAAGTATGTTTAAATATACTATATGCAGCTGTTGCAAAAGAATAAAATATCAGAAATATAAAATGCAAAACAGTTACAGCCAACTGAATGTTGTTTTTTCCAGTGTGAACACTAAAGAGACAGAGCAACATGCAGAGAGCTATATAAAATAAGGAAGTTTCTCTGTAGTGGGAAAAATTGCTTTGACACATTATTCTGTTTATTTTAAAAATAATGCTCGCTTTGGCTTACCCTGAAACTGAATCCCAGGCCTCAATAAAGTTGGAATCTAATGAAACAGAAATGCAGCTCAAAGGAATTAATCAAAATCTTCTCTAAGTAGCAAGTCAGATTTGAGGAATGATAGTCAGACTACTACTTTTCAAGCCACCAAAGATTTTTAAAATGCTACAGAAGTGTTGCACTTGGTTGAAAGGTTGGGAAGATATGAAGCACACAGCTGTATTAGTGCCCCTCTGCTGAATGATTAATGGAGCAGTGGCCTTTGGAAAAGGAGGCAGAGTAATAAGAACGTCAGTAAAATATATCATGCAGGCAAAAACCACTGTCCAAGAGAATCTTCAAAGGAACTCTTCCCACAGTAGTATTAACCTGGATGAATGCTTCAGCTATGAAAATAGAACGCAGTGAATATACCTAGCATATACCATGGTAGGATATTTCTAATGCAACATATACAATGTATTACATCTATGCATATAACCATATTTAGGCAGTAGATAAATGTATAATGCATACGCTTTGCAAAGAAACTTTGTTAAGAATACTGAAAAAAACCCCATAATATTACTTCATCTAGAGTTACTTTACTTTTTCCAAGACACTGCAATAGCTTTACCCTATAATAATTTCCTATTGTTACATTTGAAGGTGAAATTCTAAATTTGATATCAAAAAGAAATATCGTTTCTGACTTCCTAGTGTGCAATTAAAGAATTCAAGGTATTATAAAATTACTCAGCACGTCACTCTTCCAGTAAATTTAATTTATTCACATCTCATTTCTAATAAGCCAGAATATATCTTACCTCTGACCCCCATCAAAATTTCACATAGTGGACATGAAAAAAGGGAATCTGATTAATTTTTTCCATTTCTACAGTAAGATAAAGCTTCTTTCACTCAAACACAAGTAACAGATAAGATCAAAATTATATACATTAATATAAATTATACTTTTTTAGGTCTATTTTCCTCCTGGCATTTCTTACCAGAAATCTGACTTGAGTGTAAATAAGTAAGGTTTTTTGCAATGATTAGTAATGAATAAACAGGGCAAGTACTAAAGCTGGCTTTGCACCTACTGAATGCTGCAAGTGTCTGTACTCATTTGATATGCATCTAGCAAAACTTGGATGTTCCCAGAAGGCCACTCCATGAACACTGAGAGAGCAGCGTCTGCTAGTGGTGCCTGTAAGTCACAAAGAAGACAGACGTTATTTACGTAAGTGAGAACAGTTGCAAAGAATGAACCTTATTCAAACTACATTCCATGCTATTTTAAAAGCACACACAGAAACAATTTCATGCAATGATCATCAGTATATAGGGAGTAGCATAAGATTCTGAAACACATTCCAGTGTTCACTTGGTGGGTTTTTAGCAGTGTTTTCTTAATTAAAAAGATTTTTATGTTTTGCTTCATTTTCATCACTTTGCCTGATAGGTTCTGTCAAATTGATTTCTTCTCAGCTTTTTATTTCTGGCTATAATGCATATATTTATCTGTATATATATTTATATATGCACCACAGAACCATGCATATATGTAAGCTATAAGACACAGGGTATATGTATATACTATATGTATGTATATGCACATGTAAATATGTGGGATTTATATATATTCACATATATCCATATATACACATGTATAAGAGTCTAGTAATGATTATATCTAGAACACAATACAGAAGATTTCTCCCCCTTTTTATCATCATATAATTTCAAAGTAATACTGTACCTGTGGCATTGAGGGGACATCGATTGAATGCCATGTCCCCAGCTGGGGTCCTTTTCCACACCATTGACATCAAATAGTCTTCAGGACATATTTCGTAAGGTGCTGCCATTTAGAAATGAGAATTTAAATACAAACATTAATGTAAAACAGGTATTTTATATCAGAAAAGTAAGTCTTCAATCTTGTCCTAATTCTTCCTGAGATGCATATGCTAACATCATTTGGTTTCATTTCAAGAATGAAGTACAAAAATGAAAAAAATGCAAACCCTGCCATTTCTAAAATATCTCTGTGACCATATTTTTTTCATATAGTCTATGTCTTTATTCTCCTCAGCAAACAAACATTCTTTAGGTTGTAGCTGCAATGTTAATAGGTTTGAATCTTGTTGCTCTATTTTCATCAATGACATTAAGCATCTATCAGAAGATGATGATACTTAAAATGTCATGATATGATGCTTATCTTACACTAAAATTTTTAAAGATTTTTTAAAACTTAAACCATATGTGAAAGAAACAGTTCTGAAACCACAGCTGAAACATTAAATGTGCTAAAGGTATCAAACGAGAGTTGTATATTCTGAAGGCCAAAAAGCAGGTTATTTTTTTGAAATGTGTTTCAGCACAAGTTGGAATTAAGCAAGTATAGTTAATAATGTGAAACTGAGTGGCTGTAAACCAAAATGGCATTTTACTGACTCCTGTAATATCATTCAAAGGGAAAAAATATTTTCACAATTTCATAGTAACAGAACTGCATGGTGAAAAAGAAGCTTCTAAAAATGCTTCGTGTTTCATTTTCACATGACTTACATTCCTCTTGCTCTTTGTATTTTTACTGTAGATTCCCAGTTTATAATTTTTGAATAAATTAGATTAACACAGCAAACATCTGCCTGAAGTCATCTCACAACTTAAAAGTACTGGCAAATGCTAGTTAGTGAAATCTAGTTTATTCCAAGTTCAACAGAGAAAAGCCATGAGTTATTTAATATTACATGTATTACATGAAAATTGTAACCCCACTGTATTACGGCAAAGCGGTTACAAAACAAGAAAAAGGAAAAGAGAAAGGAAATTCTACTGCTATAATAGATGGGGTGATAAGGCAGAAAGCTATTCAGCGATTCACCCATGGTTGCATGGGAAATCTCTAGCAGAGGCAGGAAGGGATTACAGCTTTTGCCCATCCCATTACCTAAACCGTAAAACTGTCCATCTTCCCTGTTTTGTACTTCTGCTAATGTAAGAGTGAGGGGAGTAAGGGAACTGTGAAGACTTGCACAAAGCTGTACCTTCTCTTTGTGGAGGACAAAGAATACCTTGCAGATGGCTCAGTAACACTAATATGAATCACAATTGGGCAGAAAAATTTCTAAATTTGCCTCACCATCAGCATTCCTGAATCATAAAATCAAGACAGTTGGTGCTGCTAAAAAAGCAAGAGTTCCATTAATGGCAAAACCCAAAGAAAGTTGGTTATATTCATAATTTAGAATACTAACACTGTTTCAGACATACTCAATAAGTGAATACATCAGGCCAGTACTACAATGGGAAAAGCAGCTGGTGAAAAAGCAAATGCAGTTACCATCCTATTATGACCTTAAACGTAAAAGAAATGTTCTGATTTGGGGAGTGTAAATTAACATCATAAAGAAGTAATATTATAAATTACACAAATTTGCTAAAGCTTAGAGCTCTAAGAAATATATTTGTCATGCAGCTGTGGCCATTTTAAATGCGTTGTGTTCACTAATCAACACTTTAGGTATTGATTCTCAGAACAAGAACTCTTACTTCCCTTCAAATACTTAATGTTAAATGTGGTTTTGTTCTGGAAAAAAACACACACATGCCTATATATGTGCACTTACTACATCGTATTTTCTCTTTTATGCTAGCAACTAACAGGTAATATCAAAGATTTCTGGTTTATTTGGAAGGGTACAACTTGTGTCTTTTTGCATCACACTTTTCAGAACTCAAGATTGTGTTTTAACATTAGCCTAGTGCCAGAGAATCTGTGCACCTGTGTGTTGTGTTCAAAGTAAAAGGCATTCCCAAAGTGCAGAGTTATCAGGAAAGAGGTGTGGGAACAAGTCAAACTTGGAAGAGGTATCACTTTGCCCAGGCAAAGAAGTTTTCCTGGTCCCTGGCTGACTCTGTACCTTGCAACACACTGTACAAATACCCTGGATCAAGGAATACTGTGCGTGAAACCCAAACCAGTTCTTCCCAAAGATAAAATGTATCTGGCAGAGCTTACTAAACAGACATCCACCCACATTAAAGCATCTGCGAGGCTCCAACCCATGTTGCCTATGGAGACATTACAGTCACGCTGGAGTGGTATAATATCTGAGTTAAAAATCTTTGCTGGCCCTGCTGGCTCTGCTCAGGACCAGTTCAAGTATTTCTGTAACTATGGCACAATTAATTCATAACACACCCACACAGAACTGTGAGTTAGCTGTACAAAATCGTAGAGAATTGCTAAAAGTTAGAAGCAGACAGCAAATACTGAGGTAAATTTGCTAAAATTGGCAAATAGAAAGCATCTCTTTCACTGGTGATGTGATTCAGCAATGTCTTCCCACACAGAGCATGTACGCAAATTTACCACATTATACCCCTGTGATGATAGGCCTGAATTCATCCCACATAAACACAAACACTCAACAAATTCAGTGGTCTGGAAGCACAGTCTTCCTCTGACATTAATGGTGAGACGACATGCATCTCCAAGAGGCAATCAACCCACCTGGGATCTGAGGAAGCTCCGTATAACACACAGACAAAGCAAGAGACACGCACATCCTCACAGAGTTTATGACCTACCTAGGCAGCTAACAAATATGTGAAAGGGTCACAAAAGGGTGAAGTGAGTTAGCCAACAGCACACAGCAGCTCACAGATGAAGCTAGAACTACAGTTTCTCTCTTAAATCCTAATTCAATGCCACAGGCAAAATTATCTTAAAGGCAATAGAAAAAAGCTTTTGAACATCTTGTAGAATAGTGTTGTAATCAGAGACAAAACAAATCCCAATGGTTTAATTTTATTATTTAGTTGTTGACAATTATTTGAATCTTCCCCCTTCTCATATTCTATCTTATGTAGCTAGTATTGCCTCTGAAGAAACCTTCTATGTTCTGTAAGAAATTGTTAACTAGCTTTTGGCAGCAGTTGTGCACTGTTATCTGTTTGTTAACAAACAAGGTAGTTTATAATTATTTTCAGTAATATTTTGATCAAAACAATTCCTATTTTATGTTTTCTATGACTGACAATAGGCTTATGAGAAAAATATTGAGGATCTGTTTTGAGTAAAAATTGGGTAAAGCATAAATATTTGAACATGCATTGAATTATTTTAGAATTAACTATTATGAAATTAAGTATTTCTGGAAAGTGATATTGTATTATTGGAACCTAATACATTCTTAGAACTGTCATAAGAACATGGTCCTATTTTTAAAAAAACAAGTTTACAGAAGTCTACTCTGAATAATACTGTACTTTGTTTTCAGTCCTCACATCTCCTAATTTTTACTGACACATTTGATGGGACTTACCTTATTTCTCTTACACATTTCTCTAAAACAGTTTCTGATCAACTTGCCATGTAACTCCTTATCAGTCATGGATTGCAATTTCTTTTGTTACCTATCTGTCCCCTTTATTCCTATGAGACAGACCTATTGTTCATTCATCCTGTCTAAGTTTTCCACAGTGATTCCTGCATAGCTAGCTGCTTAGCAAATCTAGACTTTGCACATTTGGGATACAACAAAGGAGCAATGACTGAAGACAAAATATCTTCAGATCTTTGTTTTTCGTTCCCAGAATATTACACAATGGAAGGAAACAACCACAGTTTTAAAATTTATAATTGTGAATAGAAATAAATCACAAAGAAAGATACTCAACATTTGTCCAGAAACCAAGCCATTTGAGAAACCAACTCTCAGATAATAGTTCTGAGGCTGCCTTGCTTAGCACTGCTTATATTCAACTTCTAGGAGTGTCTGATGTAACTCAGTCCCCGCTCAAGCTATTTGAAAACAATCACTGATTGACTATGAAGAAAATAATGAATAATGTTCAGATAATGCTGAACTCAAACTACAAAACATCCAGTCAAGATTTTCAGTCAGTCAAGTAAACAACTCCGCTTGCAAAGTATCTTATTAACAGTGGCCAGCATCAGGGTTTTGTTATCTTTTTGCTTCCACAGATTAAAGTCAGCTATAATTTGATTTTCTGTGAGTCTATAGACCTCTGGGTGATACAAACAGCTGCAGCTTCATCCACTTTACAGATATGTTATGCAGATCTACAGAGCTGAGGATCTGGTCTTACACTAAAGGAAAAGCAATGCTAATATAAGAAGAAAAAAAAAAAAAACCCCAACATTTTAGTCCCTCATGTTTCTCAATTATTTACATAGAAAAGAAACCACTGAGACAAAAATAGCTTTTGTAAACTATTTTAGGTCTACAGAATTTGGTTAGACTTTAAACAATCATCTCTGTATAGCACTTTTCAGTTTTGCTTGGTGTTTATAAAATGTAAATCTGTATATAATTTCATAAAATTGTGGTAAATTATCCACTGTCAACATTTAAATCTGAGGTGCTTTAATAAATGTCAGTCTAGAAACAGAAAAATGAAATCTGTTATTAATGTATAATCTTCTGCACAAGTATAGCTTGTTAAAAGATGCTTTATGTTATGGCTTCTATAAGCATACTGATTCTAATCTGGAATTAATCAAGTAAATAAATAAATTTACCAAACAGCAAATAAATCTCTGTGTGCATTTGACTTGTGAATACATCTGTAAAATATTTTATTAACAGCAGGTGGCAACCTTTGAAAATTGGACTGTAGCAGCATGATTTTACTTTAAAATATACAAATGCAAATTATTTCAAGAATGATTCTATAAGCAGAAACTGGTTGATCTGAATGTCTGCTTATTGAGAAGATTCACACTAACTTTCTGTGCTGTGCATTTATAGAGGAAGTCTGCATTACTATGGAAAGTATAAATTTCTTAGGAATCCAATACAAATACTGTTTTGTATGGTTTTTCAAATCATGAATGTCATATTAAAATTAAAGAGATCATTTGAGAAGTTAAATTTCGTTACCTTTTCCAGTATAGTATTATAACTTTATCACTACCAATAGTCCTTTTGTTGTTCTTTGACTGAAATGAGATTCATTGTTCTACTATACTGCAAATACTTTGAAAACTGTTCTTTTATGGCTGTCAAGGGATAAATATGCTGCCTATGAAAATGTGGGCTTTGATAACATAAAATTCACATCTGACATATTTCCCATTTCCTGACCCAAAGCATCCCTGCCATTTATGTCCTTTCTCTGGCTGTCAGTGAATATAGCCATTGAAATGTCTAGAAGTCAAAGAGATTGCTAGATTGATTTTTGCCGCTTCCTGGCTTGCAGTTTAGAACACACAATTTCCCAAGTGAACAGCTAAAACATCCTACACTACTTACACCTTATTTGTTATCTTACATCTATTCAACAAGGCATTCTTTTACTTTAGGATAATGTGTCTTTACAGATAAATATGATCAGATTCACCAGCTGTTCTTGTTTATTCATCACTTGAAGAAGCTCAAAAGCACACTTTTATTAGCTTTCAGTGGGAAAGACTTAAATCTGTTGGAAGGGCAAAGTAAAAAAGTCTACAAAGAAATATATTTAAACATTATATTAAAACAGGAAAGATGTACTTTTTTAATTTTAAATGACTTTTCTTCAGATATAAAATGCTGCTCATGTATTCATTCATTCTATACAGTACAGTAAGGTTCACTTTCTCCTTTACTGCACTAGAATTTACCCCAAATATATTACAAAGACATCTCTGAATAAAAGGAATTCCATGATTTACAAAACCAGCCCTGATATTCTGAGAAACAGTTCACTCAAAGAGAGTTTCTGTAGCAAATCATTGCTGCTCCAAATAATATAGATGTACCTAGGCAATGTAATATATTTTTCTGATAACTTCCTTTACTACAGTATTTTGATTTATTTAAAACATGATGCATTGCTCATATATTCAATAGGGCTAGTTTACACCTAGCTACATAAACACAGCTCTACTGAGCAAAACATCAGTGACTTGTCTAAAGCAAGGCCAAATATGTCTCCTTATGGTTATTGCTCTATGGAAGTTGATCTTGTCTTTCCTAAAGATGACCATTAAGGTAATCCATACTGTATTTTAAATAACAGGGATAATATTTGCATCTCACCGGGACACCTCTGTTCACTGCACCGTCTAACTTCCTCTCCGGTTCCTTCACACTGTTGCCCAGTCACGGCAGCACCTTGACAGATCCTTATCCGCCTCTCCCAGCCACCGTCACAGGATTTGGAACAGCCACTCCAGTGGCCCCACTGGTTCCACTGGCCATTTGCTGTTTGGAAAAATATAATTACAGTTGTAAAATAATGACAATCATAAACGGGGATAGACAGGTTATTCTTTACTTGGGTAAGAGAAGAAAGCCCCTCAGATAAAACTAACAGTGACAGAAGTGGTAGATGTAGGCCCAGGGAATACGGGGAAGTCTTTATTTGGCTCCTAAATATGGGATTGTTGTCTAAATGATGTGCATCTCACGATAAAATAAAAAGAATTGGCTCAAATAAGCTTTTACTTAAGACTGCAAAACAGACATTGTCCCTTTTATATTTTTTTTATATACTTGTATAATGCGGTTGTATGGCAATGATACACATTTACAACGTGCATAAGTACCCTTTAAAAAACTAAATGAAAACATTTTTGCATGTGATATTTTAGGAGCTTGATTTTTACATGCTCTGACAGTGCAAATGAGGCTTAAATGTAGGTATAAATGTAATTCACCCACCCTGGAAGGCTGCTTTTATATTGCTAGAAGATCATGAAGTAGTCTCAGTGTAAAAGAGAATCAGTTCATACACGTTCACTTTCTAGGTTCACAAAACACTTTATGAAGTTTTTTATCCTTCAACATATCCTTCTAAAACTGCTGAATGTCCTTAAATGGTGATAAACCCAAAAAGCTGATATGCAGCCCATCATGCAGCCTTTCCAGATGTATTCTTTCCCTCTGGAGGCTGCTGCTCTGCCCCTTTGCACCTGTGGCGGCCCGGGAGCCTGCTGGCGTACTCCCAGTGCCAGGCTCAGAGCTACTGGCCAGACTGGCCCCTGAGTGTCTCCTGAGCAGGAGAGGCAGAGCTGCAGCCAGTCGGTACTCACCGGTGCACTCGGGATTATAGCACTCCCGGCTCTCGGCCCAGGGCCCTCTGCACTCAGAGCCGCCGTGGGCCGCCGCTGTGCACTGCCGGCTCCGTTGCTGCGTGCCGTTGGAGCAGGTCACCGAGCACTGGCTCCAGGAGCTCCACTCCTGCCACTGTCCGTCAACTGCCGCGGCAGGCACAAAAGAGATGGAGACAGCAGAGTTACCACCTAAGCTGGGCAGGGCCTTGTGGCTTCCTTCTAGGTTAGGGAGTTTCAACTTAGGCCTGAATGCAGCCTCTTGGACTGGGCCTAGCCTGAAGACACTTGATTTCTTACAGCAATCAAATACAGAAACCGCCATTATGAGCCACTTGAAAATAATTTAGAACTGTTTTCCTTTTTCTTCAAGTGAAGAACGTTTCATCTCCTCTAATTGTATACTGATATAACAATGGATAAATTATGATTTTGCCCACATAGCATACAAGGCTTTATTAAAAAGACTAGTCTTTTTAGGCAAAAGCAGGGGCCAATCTTGTATCATGTGAACACTGAGCCCTTCAAAGTAATTTATTACAGCTGCAGAGATCACTCAGATGGGTCAGCTTATAAAATTCTTAGTCCTGACTCTGAAAATTGGTTTCTCTAGTTGAGTAGGAAAAGGAAAACAGTAGTTACAACTTTGCTTCACATACAGTCTCTGTTCTCTATACTTAGAATCCTGAATATACTTTTATCATTCATCCTCCTTGTAAAGCATATTATCCTAGCTCTTCAACATTCTTTTGAGATAAAAAGTAGGACAGAAATGGCCTGCCTTCCTCCTCAGGTCTGCTTCTGTGTTTGCATCTTGCATAATCTGGAGCACAGGTCGTACGAGGAGCGGCTGAGGGAACTGGGGGTGTTTAGTCTGGAGAAGAAGAGGCTGAGGGGAGACCTCATCGCCCTCTACAGCTCCCTGAAAGGAGGCTGCAGAGAGCTGGGGATGAGTCTCTAATCAAGTAGTAAGCTATAGGACAAGAGGTAATGGCCTCATGTTGCACCAGGGAAGGTTTAGACTAGATATTAGGAAGCATTTCTTTACAGAACATGTTGTTAGGTGTTGGAATGGGCTGCCCAGGGAGGTGGTGGAGTCCCCATCCCTGGAGGTGTTTAAGAGTAGGGTTGACATAGCACTGAGGGATATGGTGTAGTTGGGAACTGTCAGTGTTAGGTTAATGGTTGGACTGGATGATCTTCAAGGACTTTTCCAACCTAGACGATTCTGTGATTCTGTGATAATCTTCTTTCTGAATTTGTCAAGTAGAATTTTTAAACAGTATAGAGTGATGAGTTCTGTATTTAGTATTTTGTATTAGCCCATATAGTTAAGTTTGGATGAATATTGTCATGAGTAAAGGTTTAAGACTGTTATATTTAATTTCATATTTCATACAGTTTCTTGAGGTAAATGAAAATATTAAAAAACTCAAACCAATAAAAAATATAAACCAATTAAATTCTCATAGAAGTAAAAAATTATATGGTCTATAATATATAGGACTAGAGAGTATTTTTGAAAACGGGTTAGCATTATGAAATGTGCTATTACTGATTGTGCTAATTCAGAATCCTGCATTCATGCAGACTTCAGCAATCATCAGTTCCTCACTGCACCTGCAGTTACCCAATATAAACTCAAAATGTAGGTTGTAATACAATTTTGATTAATACTCATCCTTGAAAACCTGGTTTTATAACTACTATCACTATAAAAGCACTACCACTGAAAAAGACAAACTTCACTTGGTGCACTTGCCAGCCCCTGATTTCAGGATTCTTCTAAAGGAGCGTTGGAATAGCAGCTTCCTGCATTGATGGTGTCAATAATTAGTGCTTTAACACACTGTGTCTGTAGGGGTACATCACTGTTTAGTGAAATACAGAGGTGAACTATTTTACTGTTGTTTGACAGTAACCACAGAACATTTCTATCATTTCAAAGATACTATCCTTATCTCAACAACCAGTGAATTAAAGGAAGAGAGTTTTTGAGGCTCAAGTTCTGCACTAAATATTCTGTGTAATGCCTGGTTGTGAACCACTTCTCAATGCAGATGCCTCTCAAGATATGAAGCTGCACCCTGATAATTTATTCAGCAGAGAATGGAAATCTTTCCAAACATGGAAGCTAGTTGCACTCATTAATCATAAAAGCTTTATGTGAAGAGGAAAACATTATGGAAATTACATTTCAGTGCACTCTCTTCAGTTTTATTCATTACTATATAGTATTATTTAGGGTAGGAAAGATCGAATCAATTATTATATTGTCTTTGGAGAAAACTCATTCTGTAGCTTCTCATATATATTTCATACATCTCCCTTCTTTATCTTTAGGAGCAAACAGCATGTGAGTTTTCTCTATCAGAAATACCGTTAAAAGACTAAATAATTCAATATGAAGATTCTCTTATAAAACTGAACATTCAAATTACAGCAAATCTTAACATTCAGCAAGGATTTAAACTGTTACTTTTAAATGTAATTAGTATATAACTTCCTCTGGTGAAAGGCATTTAGATACAATTGACTGTTCAAATTCCAGAATTCTCAAATAAATGCTTATTTTGACAGATTAGGTGTAATATCTTCTGTGTTTCTTTGCAATACTGAACTGAATACATTAATTTCTTCTCTGCTATTTTTATTTGGCATTTCTCTTGTTGTCAACTCTTCTTCATGCTCATACATCATGTTAATTACTTTTGTGTAGGCACATGTAAAATTGCACAGCTGCCAACTTGGCCAAAAACTGGATTAATTCAAAATTTTTGCAGCTGCATTCAACACTAAAACTTTTCCACAAATTTTGTCCTAAAGTTGGAGTATGCGTTGCTGAGCAGAAGAAAAGCAAGATTCAGGTTTCATAAAAATCACAGAAATTTAATTTTAATTCTATAAGGGCAACCTTCACACTCTCAGACAGAACTCATGAAAGAAATTTCTCACATTACAGCTACCTGACACCTTTCTAGTACCTAAGTATTACTATGAGTTCAATAATCATAAGTATATATAATCATATTTATGTTTATTGAATTTGCTGTAATACTTAAGCATTATATACATTTATATAATACTTAGGTATCACACACACATATATATAAACACATATATATGTATATACATATATATACACACATACTGAAGATTTTGGTCAAAATTAATCATAACCAAAGAACAAAAATTTTAAAATCAGTTTTGAACGAATATATGATTTTTTTGAGTTAGTTTCAATTGCAGTGAAGATTTAACATGAAGTCTACACAGTGTTTACTGTTAGGAGTAGTTTTATGAAAGTGGTTTAGCAAAAAACTCCCAGAAATGAGGCACTTAAAATCCATTTCATAAGGGCTTAACTGGGATTCAAATAATGCCCTAGCTTGTGTCAGACTTTCTCTCTGCACACATGTAAATAATACCCATTTGGAATAAATAGCAATTAAAATTTTACAGTTTCCCAAATATGTTTGCTGCATGATAAATAAATAATTAAAGCGAACCTCTAAGCAAACATAATTCAAACAGATATGGTAGACACAAACTGTGTGACCTCTGAACGTCTCCCTTTAAGCCACACTCAGAAAATTGTTTGCCTTTTGGTTCTCCAAGACCCATCCTGAATCAAGATTTCCTACACAACATACTGTGCCCTACAGAGAGTATCTTGAAGAAACTGAGGACTGTCTGTTTGTGTAGTGTCTTGAACAGTTACCATCATGATTATATCCTTTAATCCCTACAGTCAGACTTATGAACAATATTACTCCACCTACTCACTTTGCATAACTTTTTTTTTCTGTGTGCAAAGGGCAATAAAAGAAATCAGAACAACGCACATTGAATGCACTGTAACAAAGCAGAGTTGCTATATGAGCTCACCAGGGCAGAGTGCAATATTGCAAGGTTTATGTTGTGTTTCAGGTCCATCACATGATCTTCCCCCATACTGGGGAGGTATACATGACCTTGTCCTAGTTCTTTGGCCTCGACCACATGTGAATGAACACAAACTCCAAGGTGACCATTCCTCCCAAACGCCATGTACTGCAACAAACCAAACAGATTTTAACCAGAAATAGACACAGAAGTAACAGAAGGATTTCAAAATAAACAAGATCAATATTTTAAATGGGAATTACTTTGCCAGTTTCAAGGAAATCAGTACATAAGTAATCTTCAGCATTTGCAAATAAATCCTTTATAAAATTTAGCTAATTTTAATTTTAAATGTATATTTTCTCTAAAATATATTTAACTTCGAAGCATTTTCTCTAGTCTTTAATCTCACTGCCACATTTTCTTTTCATTCATGATTTTAAGAAAGATAGCTTTCCTTTTCTAAAGTTAGTTATGGTGTCTTTGGTGCTGATGAGATAGCCCTGATTTTCCGGAGACTAGTCTTTGTGAAAATCAGGCATGTACAATGATTTATTCTATCAAGATATCAATAAAAACTTGAAGCAATCAAAACTAAGCTTTCTTTTGAAAATATAGGAATAAATGCAATCATTTCTTACTGTGTCGCCAGAATAAATAGCCATTTCCTTACAATCATTTAACTTGTTTAAATTCTGGTGGAAACATGGCAGCACATGTGCTTGGTTATTCTCCATGAAAATTCCAAGACCACATAAGCAAAAGAGGTTTGTACTATTTCCTTACGTGAACATATTAATTGATTTAACATACACAGTAATACATGCATCATTCTATCTTCAAAAACTATTCACCCAACAAACTGCAAACACCTTCAGAAGTACACAATAAATTACAAACACATAACAATATTTTTATATACAAGTATTTAATAAAATTTATATAAAGAATCATAGAAGATGCATCTTTCTCTACCTTATTTTTTTTCCACTGTAGGAGAAACTAATATAAAATATCCATATAAGCTTATATACCATATGCATTTCCTTTTCAGAAACAATTCAAGTTAAATTTTCAGAAAGTTTTCTAATATATGATAGTTAAGAATGTATTGGTAAAACAATTCCATACATGCACTGGTAAACCAGTTCTTTATAAATTGAAAAATACTGCAAAACTTTAGTTGTTTTTCTTCTGCTTAAATAAAAACAGTTGCACAGGTTTAAATTAGGCATTGTGAGAACAGGAATGTAGTAATGAGAGCTGTAGTAATGCTAGGCATTTAAGAGAAATCCATAGACTTAGTACCCAGACTGAGCATCACACCTGGTATCACATAACTGTGTGTTTCTGCAACCCTGTCTGTTTGAAGGGTGTCTGGAGGGTGATACAGTGTATAACATCTCAGTGTATCGTTGGTAAAGATTCACAACATTACAGAAGAGATTTTCTGGTTCACTTTTTTCAGCACTGTGAAAGAACGTCTTGTATATTGGTTTCCTTTGCCCTGAAGGTACGTATCACCTGCCCAGTTTCTACGAATAAAACTCTTTTCTTGTAGGGTTCAGAATAACATTTCCTGGGGTGAAATTCAGTTGCCAAGGGTGTAGAAGAATGTTCAGCTTCCTGGCATATTATCAAAAAATCATCAGTAAGATCAAGGGGAATTCTGCATTTAGGAAGGTTCTATTGCATTTCATTAAAAGTAAGGAAAACTGTCATTTCAGATGCTATGCTGAGGTAAAAAATTTGTTAACTAACTTCTGAGAAATTGTACCAGACAGAAAATGTCAAGCTTCATTCAGGGAAGATTTAACCCACTAGATAACAGCTCAACTGATGAAAGATTTTTAGTTGGTCACATAAAACTGGTCAACAAGCAAAATAATTATTCCACATCCTACATGGCCAGCTTTTTAAAAATTATCTTCTTCTAAGTATCACATCAATCTGCAATATAATAGCAAAAAACCCAAACCCCAACCCTCAGGAACATTCCAAATTAATGTTGAAGTGACAGATTTTAGTCTAGTTGTTTTAGAGACCTTAATTAACTGTGGCATTTTGGTCAAAAACAGGAAACCTAACTCTTCTAAAACTAATAAATTGATGCCTACATCTGCATATAATCCCTTACATTTCATCTTTTCTCAACAGGTAGTATACTTAGACAGGTATTATACTCTGATCCAGCCACATGATCTGAAGATATTTTTCTCATTGACAAAATAGTAGATTCTGATTCCAGACATATTTCTAAGACTTAAAATGTTTTATCATATGAGAAAAATTAATGAGAAATCAATTTCTCAGATCCAACTCCAAACAGTAGTCAGTAATAACAATGATAGCATTTCATCTCCTGATATCACAATGGTTCATTGAGATATTCAGGTGCAACAAGAAGTTTAAAAAGCACAAAACTTAGCAAACCAAAATTAATCCAAATTAGAAAAAGATTATTCTATAAAAAATAATAAATTAGAAAGGTCTTGACACTAAGTAGACACAGGCTGAAGTTCTCTAGGGTACATACAAGTTTAAATCTATTGTTTAATTTGGAGTTTTGATTTGATGCTGTCAAAATATTACAAGTTAGTTGTTTTTATTTAAAAATGACAGAAACATGTGCTGAGAGGCTCTTTAAGGATACTATGTTGAACCAAAAGGTGGTATATCTCTTCTGACAAAAGTGACTCCATGTTAGCAGCAAGACAGAATAATTCTTTTGTGATTTTGGATCTGAACATAAGCCAGAACAAAATGTTTCACTTTGGGTGGACTCAAACTCTATCCTATATCTATTTGTGGTTTTCAGTAAGCTGTGTCCAAAATCATCTTCCGTGACAAATTTTAGCTCATTAAATAAAAATTTCACTGTAACTTCTTGTATGTATATTTGAAACTAGTACATAACTAATAAAGTCAAGGATAGAAAAGGCGTAACACTAGGAAAACAACCAATGTCAGTAAACAAATATCCAGAAGAATTAATCTATTCAATGTATTACAGAAGTGTCCTGTATTATCCAGATCAGCTTTAAAAGAATATCTTGATTTCAAATTTCTTACCTTTGAATATTTTTTCTGATATTTCATTTACATATTCTTTCTTTAATAACATTTTCTAAATGCAAAACACCCTATAATATCTGATGAATTATAGCCAGATGAGCTATGCCAAATTACACCAGATGGAGAGCTGGCCCACAGAGGAGTTACTGTTTTCTATAACACAGTTTCAGATGAAAGATTCATTATTTGGGACAAAAATATACAGATTATTGCCAACTTATCTGTTAAAAAGATTGCTAGCACAATGAGTTTGGATTACTGCAGAGTGTCTTTCTCTTCTCTCTGCCACTCTGTGAACCTAATCATGTTGAAGTGAACACCCACAGTGTTCACAATACCCAACTGCTGTGAAGTGGGAGGAGGCGTGAGGCCATGCTGGCCTTCATCCTACAAGCATATTTTGGGAGATTTTTATTAGGGTTTAAATGCTTTTGATTTGTTCAGCTTCAAACTGAACAGATATTGGAAAGCTATTAAGGCCACTGATGTTTCACTGTAAGTGTTACTGGTCCAGTACTGTTTAATATCTTCATCAATGACATAGACAGTGGGATCTAATTCACGCTCAGCAAGTTTGCATACACCAAGCTGAGTGGTGTGGTTGACCACATCCTACAGTTGTGGGATGGGATGCTATCCAGAGAGACCTGGACAAGCTTGAGAAGTGGGCCCATGCAAACCTCATAAGGTTCATCAAGGCCAAGTGCAAGGTCCTGCAACTGGGTTGGAGCAATCACTGGTAGTAATACAGGCTGGGGGATGAAGGGACTGAGAGCAGCCCTGTGGAGAAGGATGTGGGGGTACTGGAGGATGAAGAGCTGGACATGAGCCAGCAATGTGTGCTCGCAGACCAAAAGGCCAACTGTATCCTGGGCTGCACCAAAAGAAGCACAGCCAGCAGGTCAAGGGAGGTGACTCTGCCCCTCTACTCCAGTGAGACCCCACCTGGAGTACTGTGTCCTGCTCTGAAGTCCTCAGCACAGGTAAGACATAGACCTGTTAGAGTGGGTTCAGAGGAGGACCACAAAAATGATCAGAGGGATGGAACACCTCTCCTGTGAGGACAGGTGAGAGAGTTGAGGTTGTTCAGCCTGGAGAAGTGAAGGTTCCAGGGAGAACTTATAGTGGCCTTTCAGTACTTAAGGGGGCACTTATAAGAAAGATGGGGACAGACTTTTTAGTAGGCCCTGTTGTGACAGAAGAAGTATGGTTGTAAACTAAAAGACTGTACATTTGGACCGGATATAAAGAAAGTTTTTACAATGAGGATGGTAAACAATGAAACAGGTTGCCCCCAGAGGTGGTAGGTGCCCCATCCCTGGAAACATTCAAGATCAGGTTGGACGGGGCTTTGAGCAATCTGATCAAGTTGAAGATGTCCTGGCTTACTGCAGGGGATTTGGACTAGATGGACTTTAAACATCCCTTCCAGTCCAAACCATTCTATGATTCTATGGTATCTTAGTTTACTATGGCTGAATAACTCCATCTAAGCAGATGCTACATTAATGGAATTTAAAAAATTAAATTAGAGGGTTTGTATGCACAAATTTAAATTCACTTAAGTGCTATAGTTTCCTTTTGTATAGCTTAAATTGTCTTACTCTTCCTCTCAAGTGAAGGACTGAACTTCCAGAGCATAGTTTACTAACAATGAAGCTATGATTTTGTTACTGTACCATGCAGGCACATATATCAAAATGTGCAACAGGAATATGGCTAAACTTCATTGATATAAGCCCCGAGGGAAAAAAAAAAAAAAAAAAAAGGCAGAAAAGTAAAGCAGTCTTAGCGTATCACACCAGTCAAAATAGAGTTTTTGAGCATACAAATGTTTTAAATGATTTAGTGTATTCCTGCTCCTGACATGTCTTGCTTTACCCATAAGCCTGAAAATGATGAGCTTCAGCTAAATCTTGTGGTAAAAGTTGTTGAAGAAAATGGAAAAGGAGAAATAAAAACTAACTCAGATGATCTAAACTTCAAGGAAATGATCCACTAAACTGAAATGAATCAGTGGCACTGTAGTGTACTGGATCCTGAGATGTCCTTGCCCACAACCAGTAATGACGGTTACCTAAGCTATGTTTTGTTGCATACTATGCTGAACTTTTCTAGAAAGCTCTTGATTCCAAGACAGACTGAATTAGCTAATGGACTCCACACCTGAAGTAGTAGTGGTACAGAACAAATATAAATAAATTAAAAATTATGTGAATAATGATTCCTTCATGATTTTACTTGAATTATCAGGAGTACTATTTTGAAATTTAAAGTTTCATTTCAATACTAATACATATATATGTTTATATGGTGAATCCCATTCTGAAAATTTTCCAGGACAGTGAGATCACAGAGAGATGTATTTCCTAACATCCCAGTGAGTATCTTAGACAGTAAAGGTAGTATATGAAGGCAACAGATGGTAATACTCTGGAAGACTTGCAAGTATTTGCAAGTTTAGCAGGTTCCTTTGAAACCTGTGGATAGATGTTTGACGTATAGTCCAGTAGGCCACACTTTTTTTTATTTTGAATGGGCAACTTTTGATTAGGAGACATTATTACAGCTCTCAGAATGCCCTCCTCTTACCTTTATTAATGATGCAAACATATAATGAATATGCCCCAGTAGATTTTTTTATTTGTAGGTTACGAGGAGAGACCACTGTAAAGTTTCTGTATGTTTATCACTTCTAGTTTATGCTCCACCATGTAAAATCTTGCTGTGACAACAGAATCCTAAAGCTGTATGGAATGAGTGGTACAGGTCTGGGTACACAGGCCAGATCCCAGTTATATATGCATATGTTTGGATTGTTATGCCAAATCTGTGTTTTAATTATAGTAGTATACAAATTGTGTATTTTGTTATGCTTTGACCAGGGATAATCCTGAACTATGCAACTCTCCAAGACAGGATACATATTTAGGACAGATGATATTTAGGCTAATAGTTAAAGGGATGTTTGAAAAATTAATGGTTCTATGACTAGGAAAACACATTTCTAAATTGCTAATCTTGCACACTGCCACACAGTAGTGACCCTGTAGCCAGAGACCAGCATAAGTTAATAAGGTTATTGTAATTATGTGAAACAACATGAAAGATTAAGCCCAGAAGGCTAACTATTTAGAAAAAGTAACTCAGGATACATAAAGATTATCAGAACCAACTGTGCTGATCTGAAAAAGAAAATATCTTGGCACTATCACTCTTAGCCAGTGAGAATTGGTAGCCATTCCTCATACCAGGCATCTGGAAACAAAAGCTGTACCCTGAATTGGGTGTTCATGTGTAAGGAAAGAGCCCCTTTGTGACCTGAGAAATATTGAGCGGTCTTTTTGTGTGAGCATTGTTTAGAAGTTTGCTAGACAATGTGATATTTAAGAATTAACTTTTTTTCCAGTTTGATTTGACAGGAAATTAATTACCTTGGCTTTTACATTACATGGATTTTGTTTTGTTTTGTTTTGTTTTGGTATGAAATGTTCTCATTCCTTACTGGAATGAAGATAAAATTCTGTAAAGTAGGTGATTTAGATGCCTTTCCTCTTCTTAGGTAGTACTAAATGACAAGAAAAGCAGGCAGAACTACATGTCATTGAGAATGCTGCACTGTGTGTTTTCATCTTCATACTTCATGCAGTTTCAAAGGAATCTTTAAATCTATGATTGTTTGGAACATTTGTTCTTTTCTTTTATAGTTCTCTTTTTACACTTCTTATTTTTGTACTATCAAGTCAAGAGTTCTTTTGCAATGTATCCCACCTCTGGCAGACATTACACTAGCCTCACCTTTTTAGAAACAGCTGCCATTTTTATATGAAAACACTTCAAATGATCGAACTCAGCCCTGCCTGGAAATTTCCATATTAGAAATGTTAGAAAATCCTATGTGAATTTTACCTAAAGCACAGTAATAAAGCATTAGGTGCTGAGAGCGGTTCTTATTACAGTGATGGTTTATCTAGATGCAATCTTTTAAGTTGCTTTCCATTACAGAGGTTTCCTAAAGATCTTATAATGCTGATACACAAACCCTGATGGGATCACATAGGCACTTTCTGTGGGATATTTTTCAAGACACAGTAACAACATGAGCGTTTGATTCTACATATTACTACTCACTGAGATAAAGTCCAGGGAATTCTCTGTGTATGACAGCTAGTTTACCTCAAAAATTGAGGGATCTTCCTCAGAAGCTGAAAATGGCTCACCACCCTCCTGGGATCAAACCTTACAAAGACCTGAGGAATTTGTGCATCTGAAGGGAGGCGTATAGGTTTTCTGCATTTACTTAATGAATGTAGTCACAAGGCATATGCCTTCCCTTTTCCTTCTCATCACAGATTAATCAGATCCACAGGTAAAGTTTAAAGAAATGAGATGTGCCCTTTCAGCAACTAACTTGAACATGACTGTCTCTTCTCCTTAGTGTGTAACTACTGCTTAACTCCAAGTGTGTCCAGATCTCTGAGACAAAAGGAGTAGGAAAACTGATGCAAGACACTGATGACCTTTAACTTGTGTCAGATGTAAGAGAATTACTTTTCGTCTGATCTTTCTTCCTTTGATGGGCAGCTGTTGCCCTTTCCTGACAGAACAATGTTAAAGGAAAGTCCATGAAGATCTTACTGTGTAGAGAACATTGTCTGGCTCACTGCCTAGAAGACAATATTCTAAATGGTGAAACAATAGCAGTGTCGAATAATATATGTTAACTTAGCCCACCCTGTTAATCAGTCTCTGCTTCTTGATGTATTGGCGATCTGGATTTCTTCCTTAGTTTGTATTTTGTACTCATGCTATACCTTCTCTCTTCTGACTAAAAATCAGAGAATATAGACTTTTTAAAAAAATCTGAAACTGTCAGAAAAAAGGGACTCTTTTTCCATACCTTGTCTGTTCTGAAAGTAAAAACAACAATCTACATGACAAAATTTCACAGCTGAATAGAATTACACTTCTCTGCTCTAATTGAAATGTTCTTATGAAATTTGTTAATAATAATAAAAAAATAATAAAAATAATAATAATAATATAGTTGCAAATTCTTATCATTATACAGTTCAAAAACATCCACAATTTTATTTATTGGCTGCTAACACTACCTGGACAGAGGGCAGTGTTATTGCAAACCCTTGATTCTCTTAAAGGGCCGCTGCAGTGTGTCCCGTAAGGTGATACACAAGTTCTGGTTCGCACCTGCGACCCTTGACCACAAGTAACTGAACACGTACTCCACTGCGCCCACTCTTCAACACCAGATTCACCTGTATTCAAGACAACAAACAAACATGAATATAGACATAAGTATTAATGAGACTTTTTTTTTTTTTTTTCCCAAAAGCTTGTTACTGTCTGCTCTTTTAAATCAAAGAAAAAGGTACCACACCAAAATAAGTATTTAAAAGTTCATGGAGTGAAGCAGCTGTGAAAATATGCAATGAATAGAAAATAAATACACCTATAATGTTGCAGTCACATAATGCCTGTCAGAGGGAAATACTTTAATCATTTAGTATCATTTACAACTTTAAGAGAAGGACTGCCCTTCAACACTTGAGAAACAACACTGCCCTCGGGATGCTAAAAGAATTTAGACAACTCTTTTTATATAATAGTAAAGGATTTATCTTTAATATTTATACTTATCACTCTAGAATGAAGGCTAGGTAATAGTTTAAGGAACTCCACCAAAGGGAATCAGGATTTTTAAAAAGACCCAAACCAACCCTCTAATTTCTTGTATTTTCTTCAGTGGAGGAGAGTCGTTTAGCATTTGAAAGATGTTCCCTGGCAAAGAGAAGCACTTTGCTTACCAAATTTTAATCGGAACGGTGGGATGGGAACTTTGGTTTGATCACTTACTGCACAGATCTACTCCTTGCTTTTGACCTACAGGTGTGCTAAACTCTTGGATGTGCTAGATCTCATTCCTGTGTATAGTACATGTTCAAAATTGTCAGATGTGATTTATTAATACCATACATTTGGATAGTGTAATTTTTTTATCATTGAGAGATACAACTTTTTTTTTTTTTTTTTTTTTTAAAGCAAGTAATGTGTAAAGTTTTCTTGCATGGATGTTCAGGAAAGAATGCTTCATTTAGGTTCCATGAACAGCCATACACACAATTCTGGAATTCCTTTACCAAAGACATGTTCAGAAAACTGGATCCCCTGAGTATTCTCAGAATGCAAATGTAAAAATAATGTGAATATACCTCACTGAACATTGTGGATTTATGTTTACCTTCTTTCATTAAAAATCAGTATAAAAAGGCATGCTGAAGCTTCTATTACACCCTCTATTTTTAAACCTAAGTCCTTTTTGAAACAAATGGGATTTTCTGCTTTAAAATTAGTGGCATGATACAATCTTCAGTCTTTAATAGCTTGCTTAAAATTTAAGTTATATCAATATACCTCTAGTCTTCCAAAAGTTCTGATATTGGTTACAATCAAGGGAATGTCTGCAAACCAGGAAGACTCTCGTGTTATTTTCCAAGAATCCAGTAAATGACATACTATTTCTTCACACTGAGCTTTTGTAGCAAGCATCTGTCCAAGCTCTTTCTGTTTTGTTCCCAGAGGCCAAGCATGAAACCTTTGCAAAATGCTTGTCTCTGCTAGTCCTCTAGGAAGCAATTCTAAGGCTATTCAATGCTTTTAAAAAAAAATGTGCTTCTTATTCAGTAAGAAGACAGAATGCTTTATAATTAGCACACAAATCCCTCTGCTTTTCATGAAATTATATACAATTCTAACAATTTCTATGGACAAGGACAAATCAATGAGATTTTTTACATACAAATATTCACCAAAGTGATTTTTGTAGTCATTTTCTTTATCCGTTAGGTGATAAAAATGAGAAATTTAATCACTGATTATTGTTTTAATCATTTTTCTGATATGAATTTAGCATTTTGATTAGGTTGTTACATGGCTTGGGTTCAGGTTAGATGATATAATATGGCAAATATAGCTAATATGTAGGTAGACATTAACAATTATACAATACATACTATAAGTCCTATGTACATGGTAAAAATACCTGTATTACTATGGGTTTCTAGGCTAATATTTTTTGTCTTTTCCTATGTTTGAAGTTTGACTTTGCCTTTGTTTAAATGGTTTAGTTGAAAGGTCAAACAGCAGAAAAATCAAAGCTGTGTTTCTCAGGGTGTTTCTCATTATGTAAAACAGCCATATATACTCAGTGTAAATTATCCATTATCCAACACAGACATGGTGACAATGCATAGCTAATAAAATACAGAAATAAAGTATTAAAATTTAAAGTTTTGGATATCTTAAAGTAATAAAAAGCTCCTCTTAACCCTTGGAATACGATGAAAAGTAGCAGTAACATGATACTGAGAAGTGTGATTGTATTGAATTAATTTTGAAATTAATATTAATTATTAGAAGTTCTGAGCATATATGTACTGTCCATTTACAAAAGGCAGAATCTAGCAATATTCTTCAACATATGTAAAGGATAGAAGGCTTAAACATTTGCTGGAACAAGATTCTCCATATCAACATGATGTAAGGTGCAAAAAGAGTGATATCAGAGAAAATAAAGGACAATTTTTTCTCACCAGCTGCTTCACTTCCTTTTGCACAATGCATTATGGTTTTTTAGTAACTTTTAACTTTTCAGAGTATTTTGTACTGCTGTGAGTATGATTATTACTTATTTTAAAATATTTTAAGATAGGGAAACATCTTCACAGACATATAGTATAGTTAACTATTTTTAATTTAAGCAAATAAAGGCTTCTTTATTTCCTAGAATAAACCTAGATTGCCTACATGTACTGTAAATACATATTCTATTGTTCTCTTTATCTGTTTTCCATTTTTTCCTTTTCTGAACTGAAAATTTCCAACGGGCTACTTTTCATTTTCCTTCTAGTTTCTATTACTTGAGAACTCTTAAATTTTTATATCTATTGTATTAAACCTACAATCTAAAATTAACTATTGGCAATCTACCAAGCCCTTATTCTCTGCTGTTGCTTGATATGTAAGAGGAAACATAACTTACTGTATGGAAGGCCTCATTGATTTGTGTAACACTTACCTGTATTATACTCTCTAAATCCCATAACACCTAAGGGAAGGATCAGTCCAAACATATAAAATGACAAATATAGGACAATAAATTATTCACAGAATATTATTGTTTAAAATAAAATGTTTTACTGCCTCAGATCACTCACAAACAAACAGGAAAATGCATATTTTAATACCACATTTTAAAACTCTTCCATTCCCAGCAAAATTCGTTGGATTAAGTCCACTATTCTAACAGTATTAAATGCTTTTCAAAATCTTTTATAGGACAATTCTCTACTCCTGTCTCCCTTCCTTTTAAAACAATATAAACATTTTGTTGCAGTTTTACATGTTTTATTATTACACAAAATAAAATATTAAACAGGCTTAAAATATAAGAAACCTCATAAACTCAGTATCCATTTACTTTAAAGGCTATTAGACTTCTTAGTACATGGGTAAATTCATGAGATAGGTATGTTAGAAAAAACCTTATGAATCAGTTTAAGAAGATATCACATTAATTATATCACAAGAAAATGGATGCATTAGAGGTGAAGAAAATATGCAATGATCACTACAAAGGAAAATCAAAATGAAGAGATGAAAATTAGTATGTCCAAAAAGAGCACAGTATTACTTAAAATGTGTTAATCTACAGTACGTAAAATATAGATTTCATCAAAGTTGGACATGTAAATTTATATGCTCTGCTGATATATCTCACATGCTTTCAGAACAGGACCTCGAAAACCAAGCCTGTATGATTTTGAACGTTCATCTCCCACTCAACACACACAATCCATCAGAAGGTGCTGGTATAAATGCTGCATTTATAATGCAGTTCTCTAACACCCATAATAGATGCACTGCAATGCATGACTAGAAATTATCAAATACAAGTTTTACCTGATAATACAAAAGTTTTAGGGATTTATATGAGGAAGTAAAACAGATTATCTTTTTTTTTTTTTTTTTTTTTTTTGAGTAATTGTATGAATTCAAGAAGCAGCATAAAAGCAAAGGTGTTATTCTATGTAGTAAGCAACTAACACTCTAAGTCTGAGCTAGGTATGTAAGCAGTAAGTTCTACTTGCCTAAACAAAAACTGCATGGAGAGCAAGAGGGTTCTAGGCTCCCTTCTTCTGCTACATTTGCTTAGAGTAGTATCAACTGAGAGTTAGCCATAAAAGTAATCCCACAGATTAATAGGAGGGAAACAGACTTTTTCCCCTTCTAAATTCTTTACCAAACAGATCTACACTGATTGGCTTATATATGTATTTAGATTACTTAATATACTGATTTCTCCAAATCTGTTAAGTAAAGCACCCTACTACTAAGTCAACATGCAATATAACTAGAAGCAATTATAGCTCTTTTACTAAAGTGAATATAAACTGGAAGCATTATATATGACTGATGCAGGCATATTTTCTAGGTTAGTAACTATGGAATACAGAGTAAGTTGTTTCAAATCCATACAATAATTATGGGGCACAAGATTTTCAACACAGTAACTTACTGGAATGCAGTGTGTAGGGAACCATTGAAGAGATTTTACCAACAGATACACAGATCATTACTGATGTCAAAATGGGCAGAAGTTTTGGTATATGAGAGCTTAATTCAACTCACCACTGAAATTTTATCATTTAACCTCAAAAGCAGCTGTGGTTACTGTTGGTAACTGTTGGTAAACAGGATTTTTTTTTATTTTTTTTTTAAATTACTTCAGCTCTAGGTTTGTAATATCATTTTGGTATCTTTATCTAAAGAAGATGAAGTTGCTCCAACAAAATTAGAGTATGCTTTAGATGAAAAACTGTTAGATAATTTGCACATCCAATTAAAAACTACTTACGGCCAATTTAATTTAGCAATTATGAATCTGCAAACTAGAGAATACAGTGTTGTTCTGGTCCAAAGATAGTAAATGCTGAATGTATGCACATTAAAGTCACCCTACTAATTAATTAATTTGATAAACGCCTAAAGCTGGGATTAGACCTCAGTCTATTTATATAGAAATTCTGAAGCATGTTCTTAACATCTTTGGAAGAAAGTTAATATGTCAGAGTCAGCTGTTCTGTGTTTTGTACATGTGAGACAGCTTTTACTACTAAAGAAATTCATGCTTACACTAAATGTTTCAGTACCCACATTCACAGTGCATGTTTTTGTATGACCTACCTAATTCTCAGCTACTTTATTTATGGACTTTAACTGGTGAAAAAAAAATAAATGATTCAAAAAAAGTATCAGCTTAGAAAACTGACAAATATGCAGCAAAAGATTATGGAAACATGCAGTGGTTTTGCTAAAATTAACAACAGTAAATAGAAAAATGTAACTGATGTATTACCAGTTTGTGCCATAAATTTAGCAGCATCAGCTTGTTCCTGAGGGACCCTTTTCTCATGAACAGATCGAGGTCGCTGACTTTTAATTGTATGATCTCCCATCATTCCAAATTCTAAAGACAGAATAAAGGTTTATGAAAGCTTGTGTGTAGACATTTCTCAAAAGTCACATACTGTCTCATGCAATATGTTCCTAAACATACCTGGAAGTTGCTGGTAAGAGTCAGGCAAGTGATCATGGCAGTTAACATCAACTTAACTTTGCTACGCTCAGCTTTTAATAAATAAATACTTAAATTTGTGTCTGCTGCTTTTCAAACATGGTTTTATTGTATGAACCAACATTCAAGGTAGTGACACATACTATATATAAGCTGTTTGACACGGAACAAAAACAATTATTCAAATGCAGACATTTTATTCCTGTATTTTGAATCAGTGCAAACCACACACCTGAAAATGATTGACAGTGTTAGACATTGCTGTTTTATGGCAGAGCCTGCTGCTCCTCCAGAGGACTTCTATTTCTGCACTTGTCTTTCAGGCTAATGAAGCCTTCAACAGAGATAATGAGTCATCTTTGGGAATGGTGGCAATGCAAAATAATAATAAGTTAGCCAATGAACTGATTAATTTTTAGGCTGAATCCAGTAGAACAAGTGCTTGTGAACTGTTTCCTTTCTGAAATCTGTTATAAAGACTATAAGTTATATCTTGCCCTCAGTATTTAAAACGTCCGCACTGATTTTAATAGGGAAATCTATGTAAAAAACAATTACATAAAGGCCCAGAGTGTGGGAGACAGAAGTGTTTCATTTTCCATCCTATTACTGCTGTCATCTTCCCGCTCTGGTCCTAGCCTTCTCACCTCAGACTCCATTTTTCCTTTCGTGATGAAATGTGGGGGGTCCTTTGCACTTAGTGGGGGGGCTGCTGTGTCTTCAGCACAATTCCCTCTGGTCCTCCCAAGCACACACAGCTGCCTGCAGCTTGGTGCTAAATATTCAGTTTTTGTTGGGACTCTAATTTAGAAAGTGTGTGCTGGGAAACATGGGTTAACATTGAAACTACTCCAACTACAATCACATGAAGTTTCTGATGAGGCAGAAGGTGTCTGAAGCACTAGGAATATAAACATTAAAAAATACTTTTCTGCTGGACGGTTACCTTGCAAACACAAAATTCAAAATTCTCCCCAATTTGTAAAGTTATGAAGATAATAAAACTTACCTTCCTGCCTCAAAAGATTCAAAACATTATATAAGATGTAAATGCTACTAGTATTATTTGCAAACACATTGTTTTGATAAATCGTTGAAGTAAATATACTAAATTTCTGTTTGGAGTAAAAAAAAATAAAAAGCAAAGATATTTTTAAGGGGTCAATCAGCAGAGAGAGAATTTTTTTTCGCTCTAGTAAATTATTTATATATTTCTCCAAATTAGTGTTCCTTTTTTGTAAATATTCATTAATGGTACCACTTAAAATATAAATTTAATTATTCATTTGAGAACAGCAATGCAGTTTGCATGCTAAAGAGAATATTTGAAAATCTAATTAATAAAATATATTTTGAGAATTAAACATTCAACATTTTAAATACATCCCAGAAATAGATATAAAAGATAATTACTATATACACATACATCCATATGTCATGTATATACATATATGTATGTGTATACATATGTGTTATGAATATATTTATTAAAAATACGCCTCTTCTACAGCTCCTCTGATTTACGACAGCTTTTTATTCTGTGTGAAATCTCTTACTATAAGTTTTACAATCAATATTCTAATGCAAATTAAGATTAAAATTATATTCTTACAACTTTAACAAGGTGCAATACAGATGACCATTTAAACTGTAATTACCAACATGGTGAAAGACAAGAGACTTTACAGAGTTTTTGCCCTGAAGTGGCTGCAAAAGCAAGGCATGTTTGCTCTGAGTTTGCTGCCTGCATGCTGCCTGCTCATTAGGCAGCGTACAGGATATGGCACCATTCTTGCAAAAGACTTAATTCTATATTTTAAGTTACAGAGTGCAATAATGGAAGACCTTTGCTGGAGGAAGGCTTTCCAGAGGCATACAGGGAGGTGGTGAATGCTCCAGTACCAGTCCTGCAACGTCCTGTGCTTGGGGAGGCACAAGCAAAGTCCTGCAGGACAGAGACCTCTGGTGAAGAGGCAAAGGAAAGTTTGGGAGATCAGTTTCCAGGGTTGTGGCTTATACCCAGTGTAGCTCCATTCACAGCAATGGAGGTACTCACGAGTATCACCAAGCAAATTAAACCACAAGTTGTTGATGTAAGATCTAACCATGCCTCAACTTTTTCCTTTTTGCACTTAGCAACAACACATTTTTAGTTTACACATTCAATTCACTTCAACTATTTCTGATGGTCTTTTGAGATGCACTTTTCAATTAATCTCCCTTTGATATATTAAGCATTTATATATATAAAAATAATAAACATATATTAAAGTTAATGTTTCATAACAAAGATAAAAATATTTCTTTGTAAGTTTTATTAAAAAAAAGAACTAGACTTATGCAGTGCTCATTTTCATATTCAGCTTAAGTATTTAAACAAAAGCTGCATGAGAACAAAAGCTGTAACAGGAAATGCAGTGTACTGGCATGGGTGAGGACTTTTAAGGCCTCATTAAAATTCAGGCCTCATAAGAAAAGAAAAATAAGGGTCAAGTACATTTTCGTAATGGGATCAGAAGTTTCCAGTTTCTGTGTGCAAGTACAAACAGTGCTCTCAAAATTAACCTAAGCAGCTCAACAGCAGTGCATTTTTATGAAGCATTTTATAATAAAATACCTAACTTAAGTGACTGCCATAGTTTACAATAAATGCTAAATAGAATAAAACTTTCCTCCATTTTCAGATCCTAGCTAAATAATGAATGCAGAAGATGAATTAGTTATGCATTTGTTTTCCCTCAGTACTTTACAGAGGAGAAGTATTTAAAAGCTTTCTGGGGTGGGAAAGCGTTTCAACCCAAGTCAGCCTAAAGTATGACTAAATGGCACAGTGTTTTCAAGAACCTGTTTGTGTGGGAAAGGTGATAGGAACTATCTTACTCTAGACAGTATCTGGCATAGATATCCCGGTCAAGTCAGCATGATTCAAGATCCGATGTCTGGAATATAATATTGAATGTTTGAATTGAGATTCTGAATAAAGGATTTTTTCTCATTCTCACTGTTCTTACCTAGTTCTTGCCGCTGAAAATAAGTTTTATAACCCAGAAAAAGGTATTTTGCAGACATCAATTTCGGAACAGAATTTTTTGGCGATGCCTGACCTAATTTTCCCTTGGGGGAAACAGGACAGTCCTTGCCTCAAACACTGATATTAATCAGATTGTTTCATTAAATAAAGAGGGGCAATGAATCTTTTCAGCAGCAGATAGGTACATGGCCTGATCCCGAAATCACCAGTGTGACTTTAAGTTAAATCTGACAACATGAAAGGGTTTTAATGCTTTTTATTACATTGTTAATGCTATAATCTACCTGCATGAGAATAAAACTCGTAAAGAAATATCTCAAAATGTAAATAACAAATAGCATTATGGAGAACTTTGAATGTATCATTTTAACCAGACCATGACTTATAACAGATCATAACATATTCCAAACATTTGTGGTAGAAAATCTGAGGTTTAGTTATCTGATAAAAGAATGTATCCTGATGTCAGTGGTCCTTTGGTGGCTATGGAAGTACAATAGTTTCCTGCAATAGGCTGCATATTCTTTCTCTTCTCAGCTGTACACAATGGATCAATACCTGAAAGTATCTTAGCAATGCATATATCTTAATATGGATGTGATTTATCATTTCATTTTACATATAACTCTGAAGCATGTAATATAGTTCCATGCCTTCTAGGAGTGAAAAAAAAATAACAATGATGTCTGAAATTCCAAGGTTTACAGTTGAGTATTATTTACAACAACTCTTATCTGTAGTCCCATTGGCTTTACCTTTAGTTTTATGTTATGTTATGGGAATTTTTATTCCTATTGAGTAACCTTTTTAGTTTTTAAAGGAGAAGCTAAAATCTTGCGGCCAATGTAGGTGTACGTTTTTAGGAGAGAAGAGAGGTGCCATGTGCTCTCTGTAGGAACAAAGAAGAAAAAACATCTGTTAACAGTATAAAAATGCAAGGTAGGAAGACTGAGCAATACAAAAGAAAAATATCAGCTTTGCAAGGTTCTACTCACCAATGGTTAGTTTTTGCTCTTTGACAAGTGGAAAATCATTAAAGGTACATGTCAAACAGATTTTATGCCTAAGCTCTTTAATAGTATTTGTAAACCTGTTACATATATATCCTAGTCATCAGATGACATTATAAACCATTGGTTTGGCTTTTATGGCTATTTTTATGTCACATTTCACAGGACCTTCACAGTAAATGTAAATGTATTGATCTGGTTATACCATCTACTATGAATTGTGCTATTAATGGCACAGAACACACTGGCGATAATAAAAAAAAGGCTTTTTCAGCATAGTAGTTGGTGACAACAGCATGAATGAACTGTTGAACTGAAAAAAAAAAAAAAAATGATTCTGAGACATTTAGGGTTACCCATTGAGGGTACATGAAATGTAAAGCAACCTCTGAGAGTTTCTTGTACTGAAATTGTCTGGAAGGTGAGATGGTGAGCAGCTCCCTGAAGGCTGATCAGACCCTTAAAAGCAAAAAGTGGCAATCGATTCCCCAAAGTGACTGTTATTTTCTTCTCTCACCCACAGCACTCTGGCAGTGTACTTCATACTGTCCTACCCACTCCTGAACTGTAAATAGTCAAATGAGTGTTTTAAATTACTCTTGAGTACGGAATGAATATTAAAGGCCTTGCAGCCAGAACGTGCATTAATGCAAATTGTCTCACGTGCAGTAGCATGGCATCCTCTCTGTGCAAACACATAAATGTTCTTCTAAGAAATTATGCAAAATGTTTATGTAAGTCCCAGGAAAGGGGAAGTAGAGGGTGCAGAGAGGGAAAGGAAGAAAAAGAGGGCTATAGAAATATATAAAGAACCCGATTGTTTAATTTTTGGACTGAGCTATTAACTGATTTCAATATGATCTGATTAATTGCAGACTTCCAGGAAGTTGAAAAATTTTCCTACACATTTAACTTATTTGTAGACCATTCTACAGTTTCTCCCACAAACATACTATTGCAATATGCAGCGGTAGGTTTCTTGTCACACTTGCTGCTGGTCAGTACAGTATCTTCTGGTCACTAGATGGCAGAATGTGTGTTGACTTAGAAGCACAATTTTGCATAGAATTGAAAAGTCGGGACTTTCTGTTTCTTTTGCACTATAAAATTATCTCTCACATAATTAAGAAAAAAAATCATTACACTCAAAGGATGGAGAGGTTTTGGTTTGGGTTTTGGGTTTTTTTTGGGTTTTTTATTTCTTCTTCTCTAGGGCTAGAGATAAAAAAACAAAACAAAACACCCAAAGGAAATAAAACATAAACTGCAGTTGTTTTTTCCTTACAGTGAACCCTGTGACAAAAGAGAATAAAATCCCAGGAGCACTCCCTTCCCTGTCTCCAGCCCTGCTTCAGTGTAACAGGGCACCCAGACTCCACAAGGAAGTACTTGTTCTCAAAGGCTGCATTTGCAGGACACAGAGCTTCAGGGCATTGGTGAATTTAATCTCTCTGCAATACCGATTTAAGCTACAGCTTTCTATGGGAACCCCTCAAAATGATATTTCCTCACTAGGCAGGCAGGTTGCCAAAATGGTTACGTAGCTATTAGCTGAACTAGATTTCCATGGGAACCTCTTAGCGAATGTGGAAAACGTTCTTAAAACAGTCTTTGCCTACTTCCTACATAGATCCTGGTCCATAAAAAGTCCTCTTTTGGCTCTCTAAAACAGTATAGAAGAGCTTTGACCAGTTTCATACTGAATGGAATAATTTCTATCACTAGAGTGAATTAAGATCTGAACTGAGCTGTATTTATGAACACAGTGAGAAAGGTATCCTATTACTCATGAAAACATGGAGAGGATTTTAATAGTAGTGGAAATATGAAAGGTATTTGTACTAAGGAAGTAATTTTTTTTTTTTATTGTAAGACACTCTTCTGTTTTATCAAGTAAAAGAAAAAGATAGGTTAACATTTGTAGGAAATTAGATATAAGATTTCCTGTCTTTTGCACACAGAGATATACTCATACATATATGTATGCACTATTTCATCTTTTTAAAAGTTAGGGAAAATAATTATGCATTCTAAACAGTGAACATACTGTACATAGTTAATTAGTTTTTGTTTGTCTCTAGTGACACCCATTTGCTCCCAGGAAATAATGTTGGATTAATACTACTGCTGCCATTTTTAATGACATAAGAAATGAAATATTACTGAATTAAAATATAAATTATAGCACAAATTCTGATGACCTAGACTTTCTTGTGGCAATGCAATCTGCTGTCTCTCTGTGCATCTCTGCAGTGACTCCCTTGGCCAGCCATTATCTTTGGTGGCATCTGAACCTGTTTATTTGTGGTTACAGATTTAGGCTGTGAAAAATATCACAAAGATGTAATATTTATTCACTTTGCATGTGCACAGAATGTTGAAACTGTGCAAGCTCTATTACTTGCCTTCTTGGGCCCAATTGCTCATCACCTTACACCTAGACAGGAGAAACTGAGCATGTAAATCTAGATAAGTGACTCATATCTATTCAAAATGAATGTAAAATGTCACCACAGCAGGTAGTGTGTTTTCATATGAACTTTGCAGAATTATAACTATGCAAAGAGGAAAAGGAGAGGTGAATGAAAGCCCAAATTGCAGCTTTACTAATTTTTATCTACTAAATCTGACATCTTTATAATTATCATGGCCGGTATGCAGAAGTTGCTCTGCAGTTCACATTTTTCCCATTCAAGTATTTATCTAACAATCCATCCCAAAATGTTTGTATGCAAACTAAAATAATAAAACTGATCAAAGTAATTTACATTATGAAGTTTAACATTAAAATCCTCTAAATTCAGCAGTGTATTATTTTCTCATATTCCCTATTGTTCTCTCAAGAAATTCATGGATGTAATAAGACATTAAAGATTGAAAACAGAGGGGATTATCTTTATTTATTTTTGCTTTTTAAAATGAAGAATCTTTAATGCATTATCTTGTAGTATTCTCCTCATTTTAATGTTTCTGCTATTATAACATATTCATGTATATCCTTTAAAAATTTAAATCATAACATCATAATAATATTTTGATATCTTCATTGCTTTTTTACATTTCATACTATTTTATTTCTGCATTAAATATTTTGGTTTTTTCTTGTATTTAATTAATTGAATTATTGACACGGTTACCCAGTGCAGTAGTTATTTCAGAATAGTAACATTTTTATATAAAGTCTCTTTTTACTAAATACTGCAGCAAGCTACCAACATATTAAACACAGGCTAATATGTTCCTCTTTATTGCTCTATACATTTACAACTCAAGAGAAGATAACTGAGGATAAACTGTAATTTTCTAAGCTATTCTTGAATTCAGTAACTTCATTCTCTTTCTTTTCTGTTCTAGAAACACTGAAAAGTAAGTAAAGGTAACTGTAGAAAGCAGAATTCACAAGGACATCTAGACTATTTCCTTGCCCTGGAACTATTTACCGCAGACATTCCTGCAGATGGTTGCCAAATCTTTTCTACATGATAGAAGTATTCATTAAACATTTGAGATTAATTATCTATGAATTTATGATAGGGAAGTTTAGTGCCTGTGAAAGATTTTAAAGCTGTATGAAGAGAAGGAACAAGAACCATTGTTTTAAATAACAGGCCCTGCAAACTACTCAGTGAGCAGAGTCAAACTGAGTGTAGGGTTTTTTACAGTGGTAAAGCTAGATGAAGCTAAATAATATTGCAAGCCTTTTCAAGAGCATTTTCTTGTCCTTGTTTAAGTCTGCTAAATTATTTTTACAAAAGAATAATAAAAAATGGAGGAAGTGTCACTGGATGTGAATTTTGTACATTACACGTTTATCATTTAGCAGGCTGTTTGTATACAGACATCATGGGTAGCTGTTAAATTGTATGGGGAGAGGAGAAGGGGAAGGAGAAGGGGAAGGGGAAGGGGAAGGGGAAGGGGAAGGGGAAGGGGAAGGGGAAGGGGAAGGAGAAGGAGAAGGAGAAGGAGAAGGAGAAGGAGAAGGAGAAGGAGAAGGAGAAGGAGAAGGAGAAGGAGAAGGAGAAGGAGAAGGAGAAGGAGAAGGAGAAGGAGAAGGAGAAGAGCTTTGGCTGATGTAAACTGCCCTAGTTCCACCTAGACAGGCCAAATTTTGTCAGCTAAGGCTGTGGTCTAGACACCTGTTCCAAAGACCTACTCTGAGCTAAGAGGTTTATAGAACCTGTTTACAAGGATGCACAGCCTTTGTTAACCACCAATGGCAAGTTAACAACCACATGTATGCAATTTCAACATACTATTCCACCTGTTTCAGCCTGGGAGATGTGTGTATGGCACAGCCCCCTGACAGGTAGTGTTGCAATGGTTTCCAGAATGGACCTGGAACCTCTTAAAAGGTCTAAATGATTATGGTGACACCTATGGCCTTAACAAATATGACCCATAAATAACTCTTCTCTAGTCTGTGTAATTCTGTGATTTACCTTAATGGGAAGCATGACACAAATGAAAGGAAAACCAGCAATTCAAAATTTAAACCTCAGAACCGATTTTCACAATAACTAAATCCTTCCTTCAGAAATACATGCGTGGGACTTTAAGCAGGAAAATTCATAAGAGATTTACCCCAAAACTATCAATCAAATTCACCTGTATCTAGGTCTTTCAGGATTTTGAAAAAATCTATTAGATGTTTTCACTGGATTTAGTAAAAGCACACTTTTCTAGGTTGCTGAGATTTTCAGACTCAGCAATTAATTTATCGATTTTGAGGACCCATATATCACACTGAGGCTAAAAAGCAGTGTTCACTTTCACTCTTACTGCATAATCCAGATTTATAGAAAATATTTTAGCTCATATGTTAACACATGCTTCTCACCTCTGTGGCCCATAGTGTCAGAGAGGACCACGTGGTTGGCTTATTTGACAGGTGTTGCCCATTCTATGCCTCTATAAAAGCAAATTAACTGTTTAACTGCAGAGCTGAGCTACATAATGTAGAGTTTGTCAACCACCTCTAAGAAAGTTCACCTTGAAGCTTGCATTAAAGAATACCAAAGGTTCATGGTTTGTCTCTTACTTAAGACCAGATGAAATACCTAATTCCATCATATAAAAAATTATAGCAGAAAAATTCACCTAAGAGTAGATGTAGTCAATGGGCATAATCTGTCTGAGCACAATGTACTATTCTTAACTTAGGAACATCAGCACTTTACTGGGTTGGGAAAATGAATTAATTAGAATTAGTGAGACTATGATAATGATGCTCTACAGGTCTACAAAATACACACATTACTCTGAGGGCCATTGGTATACCTTTTTTTTTTTCTTTCATATCCATAATTTTTAAAATGCTGTTCTGTAGCTGTGACACTCAATCTCTGTGTCTGCTCAATCATAGCAAAGTGCCTCCTGGTCCAGTTCTCTGATTAAATTAGAAAGCAACAGAAAACACAGTCTAGTCAACATGACATTGATACTCTGGGAGAACGATGGGAATGACACTACTGAAGCGGTATCATCCTCAGAGGTGGAAGAGTATGCCTTCCTTACATCAATAAGCATCAAAGTATCTGATTTTAGTATCCTTATTGTTTCTACATCCCTACATGATGTCAGACACTTGAATCACTTCTTTTAAAATTCTTAGGCATCTCCTGCAAATATTACTGCAACAATCTATACCTTTTGACCTCCAGAATGATTAACGGAAGTGTACTCTATGGAGAATTGTGGCCGCTTCTCCTACAGATGTCAATAATAAGGATCATTAAAAAACATCTATTCCCTGACGGCTGTGCGTACATCTCATGTAACTCATTTCAGCTTGTCAGCATATTATGATACAATGTGGTTACCTAAAATCTTAGTTCATCATGATCCATCATTTGAAGAAATTATGCCAATAGTCAACATATATGAATGTCTGGAGATTACAAGCAGGGATTTTTTCAGCGAAGATGATTAGTTCTGGAGTAAGAACTATAGTTTGCAATACTCATTAAGATGGGAACTCTGACTGTAACATGTAAATGCATTCTCAGAATAACCTATTGTTTATGGACATAGATAAACCGGTATCTCTTTCACTGAGAAGTGTACAGCTAGTGGTGTTTTACTTAGTGCAAACAGACTTTCTCCCAACAGCTGGAGACCTACAACTGGCATGTGTATCAGGGCTTTCTAAGACAGGCTTAAGACTGGAATCTTATTATGCTGCTCCTAACTATGAACCTCTTTTGAATTATCTGCATAGTTACTTTCACATCTGCCCACAGATATACTATAAATCTCTCCCATTGCCCCTACTCTGCTGTCTAGAAAGGACTGGAAAAGAATGGGCTCGCTAGGTAGCTCAGTAAAATGGCTACAAAAATCTCTTTTATACAAAGATATTTTCAAACAAAAAATTGCATTTGCTTCAAATTATGTTTTTGCCTCTTGTGTGTTGGCTCTCTGAACATATTCTAATGTTTTAGTTCCCTGAAAGAAGTGTTCTCAAATACAGTCTACTGTGAGCATGTATAATGGAATATTTATGGTAAGCAACTTTTGAATCTCCTCACAAGAGACTTAATAGTATATATTTTGATTGTCCAATCGGGAATCAGAATCAGAAATATAAAAGCTGTATGTCTAGTCACAGCTAGCCAATATGCATTGTAAGCTGGAAATAAAAAACTGTGTGTATTGAGAAATAGAAGTGTTTGTGGGTGGAATGAATGCATTTTTTTAGAGCAGCTGAAGTATTGGGGGAAAACAGACAGATTTTTGGGCACACAAGTCTTCAGCTCTGAAGTAGAAGCATCACACTTCAAAATTCCTAGGCATTTTATTTCTGACACTTACAAACCTGGACTTGCTTATGTACTTAAGACTACTGTGGCTCTACCACTACAACAATGAACAGATTAGAGATATTTCACATTCAGTTCAGTGGTTAACAGATAACTTCAAAATGGAAATAAGGCAGATGACATTGTAAGTTCAGAAAATTCAGAAAAAAACCCACTGTTTATGTTGACTACAAAAATTGTACAGTGTATATTATTTGCTTAAGTCTAGTCATCAAGAGCATGTTAAGTAGCCAGAAAAGCTAATGTTGAGGCTTGCAAGGTACCAGTTCTCAGAAGACCACAGAAAAAGAATCCTAGCTTTAGACATAATACAGAGACTACTCACTCTGTAGTGATCTTGTGGAATAATTTTTACATTTTCCAGGATATATTTAAGTTTGATTTTTTTTTTTTTTAAAAGGTTACTTCAACTTGGTATTGATTCACACCTCAAAGTAAAGTATTTCCAAAAACTGAAATCTTATTATTTTAGAAATAACTTTAGGCAAATACATACAATTACGCTTTTTAAAAATCATTATTTGTTTGATATATAAGTAGCAAATTCCAATAAAATCTATTCAAGGAATCCTAGGTTTCAAAAGTAATGGTCCATTAGTTTTAATGAAGGTTTTGAAAGTGCTGCAGCAATGGGTCTGCAAAGCCTGACTGAACTGGAGTGCTCTGTGCCAGAATGGACTCTGGAGCCCTGAGGTAGTTATATCTCCAGTCAGAGCAGTTTATTTGCCAGGATAACTGCAGAACCCATTGATGCAAGACGTGATTATACAAATGCCCACATGCTAACATATGTAAAACATCTCAAAAGGATAGTCTGGGTGCACAGGATCTATCTCTGAGAAAAGGGCTTGGTGCCACATGACAGCACATGTATAGCATTTAGGCCATAGAACAGATGTTCCCATTTCTTAATTTATATTTTTTTAAAATTATTACAAGTTCCCAAAAGACATGAAGCAGCAACTTTTTATGTAACAGATTCTGTCCAAAAATAAGTCATTAATGCTACTATACAACCCCCTATATTGGTAATCACAGTTAGCACTTACATATAATTTTGATCACTTTCTGTGGTGCATTTCAATTATTTTGAAAGAACAGACAAGTCTCATCCTTGCTTATGTTGTGGTTTTAATATCAAACATCAGAGTAACATCACCCACAAATGATGACACTTTCACCTCCACCAGTGTAAATCAAAAGTCATGAAATAATGGAATTAACTGCTGTGTGAGCAGAATTGGCTCCAGGTGGATTAACTGCTGTGGTTGCGAGCAGCGCACAGGACTGACAGACCTAGAATAATAAATTACAATTTTCTAGCTCCTTTCTTTATGTTCTGTTTGACCATGTGGATTCTTATGCATATCAATACAATTTAATCCTTAAGATTATAGGAACAATTACAGCTAGTTAAAGTGTTATTTCACTAAATCCTTATTCATTATGAGGTCAGCTTGGATTTGCCTCTAAGTGGCAGTCTTTTAAAACGTAGTGACGATAAATTATTCCCAATATTAAAAATGGGACAGTACAATAATTCATGAGAAAAAGTGCCGGTAAAGGGATTGTCTTTTGTTGTTACTGTTACCCTCTGCTGTTCTCTTGTATTACTCCAAGGCCTATCATTGTTACTGGCAAGAAATGTTACAGTACATTGGGTACATACTAAACTGAAGTTAGGAATGTCAGCCACTACACCTTTGTTATGTTTCTGTGGTGGGACCTGGGCAGTTTACTAAAAAAGAAAGAATTGATTATCCTAGGCTGTATCAAAAGAAGCATGGCTAGCAGGACAAGGGAGGTGATTCTCCCCCTCTGCCCTTGTGAAACCCCACCTGGAGTACTGTGTTCAGCTCTGGGGTCCTCAGTATAAGGGCACAGACCTGCTTGAGCAGATCCAGAGGAGGCCATGAAGATGACTGGGGAGCTGGAGCACCTCCCTGTGAGGACAGGCTGAGAGAGTTGGGGTTGTTCAGCCTGGAGAAGAGAAGGCTCTGGGGAGATCTTATAGTCATTCCAGTACTTAAAGGCGGCCTACAGGAAAGATGGGGAGGGACTCTTTATCAGAGACTGATAGGACGAGGGGTAATGTTTTTCAACTGAAAGAGGGAAGATTTAGATTAGATGTAAGGAAGAAACTCTTCCCTGTGAGGGTGGTGAGACACTGGCACAGGTTTCCCAGAGAAGCTGTGGCTGCCCCCTCCCTGGCAGTGTTCAAGGCCAGGTTGGACGGGGCTTTGAGCAACCTGGGCTAGTGGGAGGTGTCCCTGCCCATGGCAGGGGGTTGGAACTAGGTGATCTTTAAGGTCGCTTCCAATCCAAACCATTCTATGATTAAAAATCATAAAATTCTTGTGTAGAAAAATTATTATATGTGATCACTGGACTACTGGTGCTGTTCTAGACAAAGCCTGTAGCAGTCAAGAAATACAAGAATATTAGTCTGAAAAGAAGGTGCTATTCAAAGCATATAAATAAGACGTAAATTGTTAAATAAAGTAATTCTTGCTAGCCCTAGAGATAACTCTTTCTTTGTGTGAGGGAGTCAAAACACAGCTTGGGTATTCTAAATAAAAAGACTTAAAAATCGAGGATCTGAAAAAGAACCTGCATAAACACCACTACTTCAAGGTGTAAGTTGTTGGGAGGGTGTTCTTTCTGGTTTCTCTCATGCCCTCTACAAGGAGTAGAACCTCTCACACAACTTAGAAAACTTACAAAATTACTTCTAGGACAGAATTTGAAGTAGCAGAAAGGAGACTGCTGCAGGCTTCAGGGCACTAGAAAGATCTGGGATCCTATGATTCTTAACTAAATAACATCTAAAAAAAATGTCAGCCTAGCAAACAAATGGAAAACAACAAAAAAGGAAAACAAACTTGTCAAAAAAGGAAAACATCTCTTCAGAAGGAAAGAAATCACTTATGCATACATGTCTGATCTGAGCCAATCTGGCTCTGCTCACTTCACTGTAGGAGGATTCTAGGGTTGAGGAAGACAGAGGGTAACTTAATCATCAGGGCTTCTATTTTCATTGGCTGTATCTGAACATAATTCAGAGCATCCTTAGGGTATATAAATTAAAGTACTTTTTTTTAACTGCTCTGCTCGACTAAAATTTTAGTATGTTTTATACATATATATATATATATTTAATTTTATTTACATCACTATTTACTATAACCTCTAAAGTAAGTAACTTTTTTCAGACGAAAAATATCATAAACAATTGCAGGTGATTATTTTGGTTCACTGTAACAATATGGAACAAAAGAACAGGTAAACATTAAAACTAATTCAGGACTGACTGCATGGATGCTGTACCAGGGCATTCCAGTGGGAAGTAGGTGATATTTTTCATATAAAGAGCTTATTTCATAAAAAAGCTGTTTCAAGGCCAGACTCATTGATTAATGTGAACTATGATAAGTTTCAGACAAAAGAGAAAACAAGAGGAATAGCATTTTGTAAAAGTTGAAATAGCTTCTTTTTTTGCATTGTAGCTACAGTCTGAAATTGAATTCTAATTAAAAACCCTCACTGAAAATAAAAGTCCTTTCTGACACATTTAATTCAGCCACAAATACTTTTTGTCTGTCTCATGAAGCAAAAAATCAGTTATTCCAGAAATTGTATCAAGGACTGAATTTGGAAAACTAGAAATGAAAAAAACTTTATTGCATCTACTCAAGTGCACTAGGTTTTACATTAAAAGTAAATTATTACTTCCTACATTAGGCTTCTTCATAATAAAATAATAGCAATTTTACCTAGTGAAAAAGAAATAAAAGAATCATAATTATGTGAGATGTAATTCAAGAATCATAATTATATTGAGCATATACACGGATAAAATATTAAAGGCAATAACCAAATGATAAACAGTTTCGAACACTGTTCATCCCACCCCATAAGGCTGTTAAGAAATGAATATTTATAAATTTATAACAAGTATGAAATAGTAGTTAAGAATCTTTGAAACCCATGTACCTGTTTATATTTCCTATTCCATATACTTACACACTGATGGAAAAATTGCTGATATTTTCTGCATGCGCTGAGGATGAATAAACTGAGCCACTAGGAAAGTGAGTACCTAAAACCAGTCATCTTATTCTGCTTCAGACTTGGCATACTGCTTCATGGCTGTGAATTTTTATCATGTCTAATCTATTGATGCTGCTGCTTGTCAGCTGCAGTTTTCATTAGGAAAAAGGAGCTACAGCTGACGGTAGGGTTTGTAGGAGTTCATAAATATTCTGCTACTGTTCAAAACTGCTGCACTGAACTAAAAGCAGACATATTAGCTGAATTTTGAGCCCACATGAAAGCAGAGCTATTAGACTATAAAGCATGATCACTCAACATGTTAATTAAAGAATAAAACCTATCAAACTAAATATGGTGTAATTTTTCTGACCTGGTCCAGCGCAGAACAACAATCCAGCTCTTCAGTTGTTGCTCCTAACCAGGAGCTTTGTATCTTCATAAACCTTCCAATGGGATCTCTCTGAATACTGTTTTTGCAATTGTTTTAGAATGGAAGGGGTGCATAGTGTGTGTCTGTCTCCACTTCTCTTCCTCCCTTTGGTGACTTGAGCAGACAGCTGACCTGTGATCCTGCCGGGCCACAGGACTCATCGCAGTGCTCTGTGTGGGGACCCTGATGGCTGAGCACCAGGCTGCCCTCAAGAGCTTGTTCTGTGGCCACGGACAGCCTGGTAGGACATTTTCCTTGATCATCAATACAATGTTCCCTAAGCATCTTCTGCTTGTACATCACTTTAAGGTCACTTTGATATAAATAACCAGTGACAGATGAGGCCTGTGGGGTGCTTGTTAGAGAAACAGTGGTAGGTATTTTATTCAAAGTCTGATCAATCGTAGCACAGCAAGGTTCTGGAGATCTGCATATGTCACAGTAGAACCATAACAAGACCTTTTCTTCTTCAGCCAGAGTCTGCAAATTGTGAACAGGTCTGCTTATAGAGTTTGGTGAATCCAGTGATCTTCATCTAGAGACAGCAAGATCACCCAAGCTCTGGGGGAGAGCGTTGTCTCCCTTATGAATAAGTACAATCTCATTTGGACCAAGATGACTAAAGTTATGCAGACAGATCTGATTGTGAAAATGGGAGCAACATACTCACTTCTCTTGAGTCAGTCAGCATGGCTGTCAAAAGTGCCTGAATAGCCTCTGCACCAGGACAACAAACAGGCCCTCCTCACTGAGGCTCACATCTACAGGAAGCTGCCACTGCTATGGCCCTGGGGTGTTAGGAAGGGCAAAATATAAAGCTGTTCTGTGCTGTTATAAGTCAACAAACATGAGGGAACATTGGTTTAGATTTATCGCATCTGACATAGAAGATGGACCTCAGAAAAAGAAAGATATATTTCTTAAAATAGAGGTGGAGTTGTTTGGGTTTTGGTTTTTTTTTTTTAAGAATAAGAGGAGGCCTGTTTTTTTCTATTTATATATTTATTATTCTTTCTTTTAGGAGAAAATTATCCGAGCGGCAGTGCTTAAGGTTCATTAGTGTCATTTAGAAAGATGTGCTTTTGATAAATGCAGCGCACATATTCATATGACTGTATGATTGGAGAATTGTTGCCCAGCCAACTCAGGCTATGTAGATTAGTGTGAACTGGAGGACCCAAATTTTATTTTTGAATTCTTTAGATTCCCTCCCAATGATATCTGTTTCTTTTTTATTGTTATTGCCTTTTAAAAGCACTTCAATTTCAGAGTATTTTCTCTGCTTTCTCTTAAGTGTTTAGGTTCCTTTGGTACATAAGAGCCTCTGAGCTGTACAGTTTTACACAGTACTACATGAAGTCACAAAAATACCTCACATCCTTCAGATCTTTCTATCTGCCCCCCCCAACTTGCTATTTGTACACCTAAAGTTTGTTTCTCCCTTTTATGTACCAGCATTACACTGTATTCATGTTAATTTCTCTAAACATCTCTATTAATCTAATTAATTAATCTCTCTAAATCCTCAGGGCACAACTATAAGCAAGAGGTGTAGATTCTTACTGTTTATTATTAAAGTAAGATACTGATGTCATCCAGCAAGACTGCCACATCTTTAGAATTACTTACTACTCTAATAATTGTTTTGGTCAGCTATGGCTTTATATTTACTCTTTATGAAATACTGAGAAGACTCAGACTTGATACTGAACACTGGGGAAACCCATTGCTAATCATACTACTTTAAGATCTGCTGGTGGGTCAAGTTGTGTTTCATTTAGCTTTAATGTATCTATACATTTATCTTTATCAACATGTAACAGAAAAAGGAAAAGTTTTGCATCTTGTATTCTGTTTGTTAAATGGAATTTGTTGTATTCCTGTACAGAAAGTAGCATTAGAAACTCCACAGTAAAATATTTACCTCCTCATTTTTCTTGGGAATTACATGCAGTATTTCAGGAATATAAATCTCCTTAACATGTTCAGATAGGCACTTTGGCTTATCAAAATCTGGTTGGTAAAGTATGAAAAATTTGAAGAAAAAAAAGAGTAATATAAAATTCCTCTTTTTGGTCATATTTGTTCCAGACTTCCTCTCTAATATCAGCACCAAGGTTGAAGTATTTCATTATTTACATATTCTGCTTTGAAATATTCTTTTTTCAAAAGAAGTTTTTTTAACTGAAGGTCTTTTAGTCTGGGAGCAAGTACACTTGCTAAAATATGTCAGGATTAGAATAAAGTGTTAGATGGAAATTAAGTTTTATACTGAAATTGAATACTCATGTGAAAATACCAAAGTGACTAGGTAGGGATGATGATGCAAAATCTGAACATTGAAGTTAGCACAGTGTGTTAAACAGTATAAACTATTGCATTACTGTAGAAGAAGCAGCCACAGTGCAAGAAATGAACGAGTTGGAATGCACATCCTATCTGAAAAGAATAGGAAATGCCACAGTAGTAGAGCAGTAAATGGAGAAGGGCCAACTGTATATTTACTAACTACTTAGACTATGTAAGAAGAGAATGAGAGGAGATGTTCAGCATCAGTAAGAGGGAAAAGGAAGGTATGAAAGTCTATTATTTTTATTGCATATGCATATACACATGGAATTAAAGTCTCCCACGCTAGAACCCATGAAATACAGTTCAGTCCCAAATTACTACTTGCTCCATAAATGTTATACTAGCAATGGTAGCATTTTCAATGTATTTTTTAATGATGAGTATTTCTTATCTAGCAATAATGGACATATCTTCATTAGACTTTAAGCCAAAATTCATTCTTGATCTGTCAGTTCCATTTCCACTAAAGCTTTCTGTAACCTACTTGTAAGAAAAGCAGTTGACAGTTGCTTACCCACTTAACTTCACCAGGCTTCAGTAAAGGAAACCTCCACACTTGTGTTTAGCACACAACATACAGAGCTCAGTCACAAGTAATTATTCTTGTAAACTTTCAAAACCATATATCCATACATTTTAAATAGCCCTGTGTTTCTACCTGTGTCAATACATCCTGTATCTACAACACACATTTGGGGGATTCTTTTTTTCCTTCTGAAATAATTTTGTGGGGTTTTGTGGGTTGTTTTTTGTTTGCTTGTTTGTTTGTTTTTTAATTTTACTTTATTTTAATGTATACTAAACAGTCCTGCATAGTTCATCTAGAGAATTCCTTCATATGATACAGAGGTGATATACTGCACCTTTGACACAGTAATATACATCAAGAATAGACAGAAATAGAAAACCAGTCAGTACAGGAAAGAACTTAGACAGAGCTCTAAGTTCACCCTCAGCTGCTCAGTAACTAAAAAAATACACATACTAAAGTATATACATTTACAGTCATCAGTAAATTGATGAGATGGAAGCACAGCTCAGATGGCAAGAATGTGATTTGTGGAGTACTTCCTGCTCTATTGCTGTGTAGAGTTGTGTACCAAAGAAGGAAGAAGTACTTTCTCTGCTCTTGTGTTACTCCAAAATATGAACACCTAAACGCCCTATGTAAATAGAGCAAAAAAAGTAAGATAACAAAAATGGAGAATAAAAAGTTCTTATAAAGCAGACAAGGAACTATAAAGGGTGGACAACTGGGACAATTTTGAAACACTAAAAGCAATGCAAATCTGTTTGTGTTATATTTGCAGTGATCTTTCCCCACGTAGGCCATTTAAAGTGAACAAATGCAGCTGGCTGGAATGTAATGTTGACAGCTCCATAGCTCTTTAACCTTTCTTTTCTGTTGCCCAGTCTCAACCTGCCTTAGTCAAGATCATTACACTGAGATAAGTAAAAGGAGCAATCTCATGGGAGCAAAGCTGTCAGTTTACAAAGATGATACTTTTTTTGTGTGTTCTGTAGGTTTTCTCTTCATGACCTATGTATATTTGCTCACCTTATGTCTCTCCTTCACACAAAACTGTTGTGTGTTTACATTTGGGAGGGATATAAACAGTCTTTATAACTTCAAGTTACATGGATTTTATTCCTGTTTTATAAAAATAGAGCATATCTATGAGAAATGTTATCTATTTTGTCTTACTCGTTATATCTTTCTTCCATGACCATAGTTTATTTTAGTATTACACAGAAGTATGCTTAACATGACATCAGGAAATAAAATTAAAAGCCTCCTTCCAATGGTATATGAGAATCCTCTTTTAAAAAGTATATGAGAATCAAGACTTCCATTTTTAAGAACCAGAAATATATTTTCAATTAAAATGCTTATAACATTACAATATATTTTGAAGGAATTTTGAGATCCGAAATTTTATTCTTTCAGAGGCACTTCTGGTAACAGAAAGACATCATATTACAAATAAGCTCTACATGGTATTATGGACCATTAAGTACACTAATTATTTAAGACTATTCAAAATATGCATGCCACAATGTGAGCCAGAGCTGGCAGTCAGATTAACAAAAACTACAGCACAGCAGCTGTCTGTGATGAGCAGAACTTTCACTTGCCTTGAAAAAATATTAGTGATTTTTTCTCCATGCACTGGAAATGTCTCTCACACTACTGTATCTTCTACTGAAATCACAGTAGAAACATACTTGATTTCTACAGCTGAATCATGGCTTTATTTACATAACTATTCCCTCAAACCTTCCCTCATGGGCAGATGTTTGTCTACAAACACATTTTCAGGACAGATTGGTGAAACCTTTTGAATAATTCTATGCTTTGAACAAACAGATCCTCAGATGCTTTCTATAAATAGAATTAAAAGATATAATAATAACAACAACCATAAAAACATCTTCTTAACCTGGTATGTATGGCCCTATATCATACTTGCCAATATAACTACATTCATTCCAGTGATGCCAGGCCTGACTGACAGTGTTATAAATATGCAAGTAATCAAGAGAAATGCAAATGCTGCAGCTAAATTCCCTAGCAAACTTTACTACTTCATAGGAAATTTTCCCATCTTTACTCTACATCACTGTCTTTAAAATCCCCAGAGAAGTCAAGATACTGCATACACTACATGACAATGAAGCCATCAACATCAATCTCATTCTCTGAACAGCTACCATCTAAATTAAAGGGAAAACTTTTAATATCCATATTAATATACTTATGCGTGTATTCCAGTGTGACCAATTGGGTAAAAAGGTTGTAGATGCAGCTCTGATCCTCCTTGTCTCACTAATCCTCGTAACTCCATTTGACTTATCATCACAGACTTCTGTCTAAATATATAATTATGTGTTCCCTTTTAGTAATAATATATGCTAATATTGAGTATGAAATTAGTGAGAATGTAAAATACTATATTTAGTGTTATAAAATGTTGGCTTTTAAACCTGTATTAATTATTCATTTTTGTGTAGTAGGTTTCTCAATGCATGATAGACTTAGTTAAGTATATATCTGGGATATCATATATTAGTCACTGGTGAAAAAGTAATTAGGAAGAGAACTCTTCAGCTTCATTTAGACTGATTCTGTGGTTGTACATGCAAATGAAACGGGCAGGTACACCTCTCTTGCTACCTAAAGCCACTGGCCATTAAACAGTCTAGATGCTAGGCTTGGGATAGCTCATGAATACCTATAAAAGCACTGCACTTGAACTGGTGGACTAAATTAGTCATTCCAAATTAAAGTGTCACTAATTCATTTTATCTTACTTGTTAAATTAAGCTAAAAAGAATGAGAGCCTCTGTAACTCTGAATGAGACTTGTCCACAAAGTAAAATAAGTAATTTATTTTGGGGTCACACCTTCATCTGATTCTGAATTTTCTATGGCATTCCCACAAAGACAAGTCTGGAATCTGTCTCCCTATCTCACTGCGCACAGTTCTGTAGATATTCAGGTTTTTTCATCTAATCTTTTCCTTCTCTCTTGAATGTATAAGTATTTGACATCTGAATGATAGACTTTAAATTTCTGTAATTTGCAAAGCAGTAACAGACACATTCATCCAACAGCTACTGGGCAACCTGTCTATTTGTTTACTTTTTTTTTTTCCATGCAACCTCTGGTTTTGTTGCAATGGAACTTCTGCAAGATACTTACATGGTTCTGAAAAGAATGCTAAGCTGAATGATCATCTTTAAAACTCCCTTTTTTTTCAGTAGCAGGTTCCCATATAAAATGGGTAACAGGTGTTAGGAGAAAGGAAAAAGATCAGACCTTGAGTGTATCGATCATGTCATTTTTTCACGGTCACAAGATTTCTCTTGTGAGTTCCAAATAAAGGAGCTCATCGGTTAGTGATGGCCTTTCAATATGACCCAAAGTAACACAGCCACAAATACAGAATATATTAGTAGAGCAAAGATTATGAAGTAACAAAGTCTGTTTTCAGCCTTTCTCTTTTGAGTCAAAGTGTATATCAGTTGAACAGACTGAAACAGTACTACCTCAAATTATCAGGTTGGCTTTCTTTTTTAACAGATTGACCTGACTTTCCTCTTTTCCTGTCCCTATGTGGAATAGCTATGTAGTTCTCCGAAAGATTCCAGTGTCTGGCCAGTAGTCTTCTACACACTGAGGAGCAGATACTCAAAATCGTCTTGGATTTTTTTTTTTTTTTCATTGTGTATTTCAGTCAGCAAATTCTAGCATAGTTACATTTAGCTTCAGAATTTCAGAACAGCCTTATTAATTAAAATGAATTATAAGGTAGAGTCCTTGGATCTCCCACAAGGTAAAAACCACAAGCCCTGCATGTTACGAAACTTAGAATAAAAGCTTCTATTGCTATTTTTGCACCATTCAAAGTATATAGCCATGTTTCTGACTTTTGGCATTTGCAGGATTATTTGCAAATATGATTAATTTGAATACTGCATGTTGTGTTGTGATCATGTGGTCCTTGAATTAATATAACTTGCAAAAAAGAACTGGATTTGTTTAGTCCAGCTCAGTTGCCCTCAAAAGTATAAAGAGAACAGTGGTCAGTTGACTCCATGTTTATAAGTATTGAACAAAAAGCAATTTAATGGATTTAAGCTTAGAACAAGTCAGACTTAGGGTAGATATTAGGAAGAAATGTAAATACTGGACCAGGAGTTCTTTTCCTACTAATGTACGGACACCAAATTACTCTATGATATTTACTGTGAAGTATGTCTGTAGAATGAAATGTATCAATACCCATTTGCTCTACCCATCCTAACACACTTGTCCACCACACACAGACATCCCAATCTCCATAAAGGATATATCTTTTTTGATTACCTAGCGCCATAAAATACAATACCTATGAGAAATTAAAAATAAACCTTGTAGAACTATGGAATACACAATCCAACATCAGATATACATTGTTAATTTATTTCTCAGTGAATTAAAACAGGGAAGTTTTGTGTATGTTTTAAAACACTTGTTGATCACATCATATTCAAACGATACAGATTCAGGCATTTTAAAGTGACTGAACAACAACTGAAAAGAGGGATAACAGGCAAATTAAACTCAAGATCTTTTCTTTCTCATCTCTCTCCTAGATAGAAGTTGCTTTTTATGAAAAAAAAAAAAAAAAAAAAGAAAATACATAAAAAAGGAGAGAATGTAAGAACGCAATAAAGGCTTTCACATTCAGTAAATCTGAACAACTGTTTCCATTTTGATTCAAAACGTTTCCAAAAACTGTGCATATATACATACCATATTTGAAGTACACATCTTTCTATATAAAAAAGCATAAATGAGAGCAGAAATATTAAGAAAAAAAATGGTCATGTATATCTTTTTTTTTATATATTTATATTTTGAATACTTCTGAATAAACCTTGATGTGACTCGCATACTGAGCAGAGTACCTACACATCTGGTCCTATCTATTTACAATTCTTGTCCACGAACTGCATTCTAGATGGTGGCAAACCCACAACTACAACTCTTCTCAAATGCTGCCATCTAAAGGCTAAAACGAAGTACAACTATAGAGAGAGATCTGTTAATACAACCAAAACCGGCAAAAATGAGCAAATGGGAAATGGTTCACAAATGTACAAAAGTGGGAAGTAAAATACAACACTGCAGAGTTGTTGCTTGGGTATCACGCACAAAATCCCGTATGTATAACTACTCTAAAATACTTCGGGGATATATTTTTTTTAAAGGACAGGTCAACATTAAGGTTTGGATCTCAGTAATATTACTGAAACATCATTACATTTATAAATCAGTTAAACAAAACAGTAAACCCAAAATTATTTATACTAGCTGAATGACTTAGAATTATGACACCACTGAACATCTCCAGACTTGCTTTCTAGTTAAAAATATGCTTCCTCTAATTTGAACGTGCAATTCATGTCAACTCCTTTAAAAAAAGAATGCACAATATATTTGAACATTTGTTACTCTTTTTATGTCATAAATATGCAGGAAAACATCATAAGCAGGAAAAAATGAGGTAGTCATAAAAATTAAAAAAAAAAACCAAAACCAGAAAATCCTGCCTAACAAATATTTTGTTACAGCTAGATAGGTTTTCCATGTGAGGTAGCTCTTAAGAGACAGAGGTTAAAACACCGGCTAAAACTAAGTGGATATTTTCATTACCCTGATAAAAGGTGGTTTATGTCATAGGAAAAGATATTTTATGTCATATGAAACATAACTAAACTTAATTTACTTTTAATTTGTCTGCCATCTTTGCTATGCTTTAAACTATTTTAATGTAAAAAATAGAATGTTAGATGTTAAGTATATAATCACTAGACTTTGTATGAAAGGAAGAAAACTAGACTCTATGACAGGAAGAAATGAATGGATATTTGAAAGTGTAGAGTTCATGTACTACTGTAGCTCTCATGGTTTGAGAATAAAAGCAAAGCTAATTCTGCAGATACAGGCAATATCTCATATTATACCAGCTAAAGAAGTTAGAAAAAATAAATGCAGTTCTGGGCTTCTGCACTGAAAACTCTTTTTTCCCCCAATTTTGTAAGTTGATTGGATACCTTCCCCTACAAAACTTTGATGCACTTAGTGCAGGCAATATATTTTAGACCAGCATATTTGACATTAACAGTGGTAGCTTCCCCATCCCTGACTTGCATCCCTTTTCAGTGTCCTCTGTCACAGTGGGACAAATGAGAAAGGCAAAATGAAATCAGAGGGAAACAACAATTATGTCTTTTTTTAAATTACGGCCAACAATTACCCAGTTGCACTGGTATTGAAGAGTCAGGCAAATATGTATAATTTTGCCACTTCAACTGCTAGTTTTCTGATAGGTAAAAACTGAGTTTAGGAATAAGAGTATCCAGATCTCTTTGCTTGTGGACTAAAGTGAAATTTCAATTTCAGTTTGCATGAAGGAAGGCTATTTAAGATTTCTTTGGTTATGCTTCTTTATTTCCTTGTTTTGGCCTTGTTATCTTCAGTAAATACTTTAAAATCAAAACTACAGGCAATGCCATTAAAAAAAGTGTCATGCAGCCGATCAATGGAAAAGAGTTTCACCAACAGTTATGAAAAACCTTGTTCATTAGCAAAAAATGTTAGTACTTTTACCATATCTAAGGAATGCCTGTATTACATCACTGCAGTGACAACATCCCCTACAGGACTGCCATTCTGTATATGAACATCCTGGTGTCCTTCATTTGCCAAGGAATATGTGTTTCATTTTTATTTCAGTTCCAGTTTTCTATTCTACAGCATTATCCAAATTAATACTCCCCACCAAAAGAAAACAGTAGGTTTAGATGATGTCATCCTTTCAGGTAGCTGATGGGGCTGGCCCACAATGCTGTTGACATGACTGATGACAAAGTAGGTATGGCAGGATACTCAAGATGTTCTTCAGTCCCTGTCTGGAAAGTCTCTGTACTTCCTTCTGGCCTGTGTGTCTGCTTCCCTCCCCTGTGGGGCTGGGTTGTAGACAGAGAACAAATCTGGACACAGCAACTGAAATCTGCTCCCAGGTTCTAATAGTTTGGACAGAATTGAGCAGTATTAATAAAAAAATAAAAAATAAAAAATAAAAATAAAAAAAAAAAAAAAAAGGACTCATTACTCTGGCAACTTGGGAAAAAAATCAGATGTTTTAAAATATTATTCCGGGAAACTAATGTTGCATGCTGTTTCCTAGAACATGGGATTTTTTGGCAATTGATCGAGATAAAAAAAGTTTTGGCTACTTATGACACTCATTATTTTTGTTAATGGCATTATTTTCCATTGTTTTCATTTGGCCAGAATTTTCTGCAAGATTCTTAGTAACAATCACTTAATAATGCTGTGCAGCACAGGACATTTCTATAGTCTGTAACAGTGTGCACCACATCGATGCTCAAACAGCAATCCAGCTCAGTAAGCTTGCACAAATAACACATTTGCATACAGATACACTAGTGTGGGTCTAGATGTAATTAAAGAAATTTTGTCTCTACAAGGCTAAGCAGTTTGGGTGCTTTATGAATGCTAAGCTACTGATTCTGACACTGAGGGTGTTCGGGAAGAATTATTTGGGCACTTCTGCACACACCACAGCAACTAGCATAGATCACAGAACACAGATTTCAGAGGAAATCTAATGGAAAGAATAAGAAGGCTTAATCTCTTCTTCAGGGAGTGTACAATGGAAGTAGTTCTGATTTGATTCCTTCTCATGATAACCACTGAGATTTCAGGTGTGTCAAGTTCCTAAAGCTAACAAAAGGACTAAAGAAAACAAAGAGAAACTAAAAAGTAAGTATTCTCTACTACATTGCAGTTCACGATCTTATGCCATATGCTTTTTTTCTGTAAAACCCCGATCTTTTTGATAATGTACTGTGAAAGACTGACAAGCATTCTTGTAGCCTTATTCTGCAACCTTCCTTCTGGCTCAGAAGGAATGTCCTTTAGGCCCTTAGCACTAACCATGAGCTTCTGTCTGATTCCTGTAGATATATTTCAGATACCTTTCTGAAGTGTCATACAGTACCCTTCTAATTATGTTTTGTGGGAAACATGCTTATACAGTCAAATTATTTTTTCTACTCATTAGCTGTTTCCATCACAAAGAGGTAACAAAAGAAACTGTAGTTAATAGTATGAGAGGCCAGTTCAGGACAAATACAATGTTTTCCCATCACATCCCATCACACAAGGTTGCCATTTCTCCACTTTTTAAATGTCTGTCCCTTGCTGCTAACACACAAAATTGAATGCTGCCTGTGGCATTTACTGTACCTTCATCTGCTGGATTAAATGTTGTCTCAGCTGCTCTACTCTGTCCCTCAGGGACCAAAACCATTACCATTCAGAATACTCTCAGCAGCAGAAGCAGCAGAACACCATCTCATCCAAACTAACAGCATAAAGGTGATAGCTCACTATGATACTAGCCTGTTCACCTTTTTAGTCATTCTTTTTTATGTTTTCCTCATAGTTTATAGTCTTTTTGGTATCAAACAGGGACCTGAAGGATTAATCACTCTCTTCAATTCCTGACTGCATTTTATTAGAAGTGAGCCAGAACCCAGAACTGCTGCTGGGCAGAGCTATGTGAAGGATGGAAATTTTATTTCCAATAGGATTATCAGATGTGCAGCCTGAGAAGACAGGGCAATGGCTCAATGATCCAGGAAATATTTCCAGTTCCTTCAGGTTTCTTTTCATCTTACAGTACTACTTTGGAGATTTCAAAGTTTGACTTCAATCAAATTTAGAATGGAAAGGAACAAATTTCTAAGTTCTCCACTGAGAAAAAAAAAATAAAAATCCTTTAAATTGTTTTAGTTGAAACTGCTTCTTGTGCAATTTGATGAAAGAGTCATTTGGGGAACTGGCTTTGGACATCCTTCAGTTGCCTCCCTGATTTCATCCTGAAATGATTCTGAGAAAACTGACTGGATCTCATCCCAGTTGAGAGCAAGAAGCTTACTCCAGTAGTATACCATTGTGCTCAAATTACCAGACGAGTTTTGCAAAGATATAGGTGTGGAGATAAGCTGTAACACACTTATAAACCAAATTAAATTGTGCAACAAAATATACCAAACTGCAGTGATGTTGGGAACAATACTGAAAGTCTGTAGCTTCAATTCCTCTCAAGTTATAGTATTGTGAGAAATCACACTGCAAAAAGCTACTGATAACACCTATAACATCCCCTTGTTTCTCTTGACAGTTTTTCAAGAGTAGTTTTTATGAAAGCATGTAAACAAAATAAAGGTACTTGTAAAACCCTGAAGCCTGATACGTTTATTTTGTTTAATGTTTCCTTTTGATTTACCATTCTCAAAGCAATGCATATATATACCTCAGTATTTCACAATTTGTCATTAGATACATTAAAAAGACTGCCAGATTTAGTTCCTCATAGCAAGGCCTTGGACACCTTCCAAAATAACAATATATTTTAAAGATTCTTTGTAAGTATATAAAGATTTAATCAGTTGTGTCTTTTACCCATGAAAGCAGGTGTTCTCATCTTTGGAAGATACCTTTTAGTATTTGGTGGCAGGTGGAAACTTAGTAAGTATTAACTACTGTGAAATGAGAGAGCAGAGTGATGTTATCTCTCATTCATACTCCTAGAAACTCGGTCATATCACAGTGTGGACTTAAAGTTCCTGACAACTAAGTTGAGAATGAGAGAGAAGGGAAGGCTAACACAAGCATCATTTTTTAAAGTTACAGATGTCAGTGCTTATTACATCTGCAATAAGCATTATCCAAATACTTTGTTTGGGTATTCACCTATTCCTGAATGATAAGCAATTAAAAAGAAAATACAAAGCAACCAGAAAATTCTGTATATAATTTCAGCTTAAACTGAAACTTCTGAACTTCATTAAACTTCAATTAACTCTTGAAAATCATAATCTTTTATCTTACTAATTTCAGCCATAACCTAAAGCAAGAACAAAATCCATGCAGGAAGCTAGGCTGATCATGGAGAACACTGGAAACTTCACCCAAAAAAATCTATTGACGTTACACTTCGATACTGTTTCAATACAGAAAACCTTGGCATGAGCTTCATAAAACCCTAGAAATTTTGTAACTCATGCAAATAATACATGTGAGCCTCCAGGTCGGTTGACCGACCTCTGCCTCTCCCCTTATGGTTACCTACTGATTCACATCATGAGAATGAATCCATACATTCTCAGGGGAGTTCAGACCCCGGGACTTTTTGATGGAAAGATTTCAAGCAGATTTGTATTTGCATTTCAGGCTTGGAAAAGTCTTACAACTCCTCTGTTTTGGCTAAGGGATCCATGTTGAGGTACTGGAAGTATCTGTCGTAGCTTTTTTTGACGTGGCCCTGGGAACATCTAGACAAGTACTGGTCATACACTTTGTGTTCAGGAATACCCCAGGCACTGCCGAGAGTCCGTCAATGGGCCCACCTTTCTGAAGGAACAGTATATGGGTACACTCGACACCTCCCTAAAGAAATGGAGCTAAATGAAGCTCTGACCAGGTTCACAGAGTAGATTTGTGGTCTTTTTGTTTGGGTTTTTGGTTTTTGGGTTTTTTTCAAAGCTGGTGGAGTTGAAAGCAGAAGTCTCACCTCCTTTCAAACAGTCACTCACATTTTTGGACAGGAGTCCTATTATGAAATCCTACAATCGGTGCACATATGTGATGTCTGCTGTCTACCCTCGTGCTCATCTCAACTTCAAAGCATAGTGCTTGTTTACAAGTTCATTAAACCCTTCCCCGGGGATACAGGTGTCAAGCAATGAAAGGTGACTGCTTAGATGCCAGTGAATGCTCTCTTTAGAAGGGAAACATTTTTGAAGTGGTGAATAAGAGTTTCTCTTGACTGCTATGTTAGTTTAAGTTAGTAATGATGACAGTTCCCCTAAATATATAACTAGCTTCTAAATATATTATTATTTTACTTATAGATTATATTCAGACACTGTTCAGATACTATTTCTCAAAAGTTTTTGTTGCTCTTTTACATTTTCTTCTCATTTTTAAAGTACTTTGCATGAAGTATAGTTGCTGTTTTCCTCTACTCCTGAACACCTAATTTTGCATTATCTTCTGAGGTTCTGTTGAATTTCTTAGACTAACATAAAAAACTCCACCATTATCTATCTTACTTATCTTTCCATTTCTCCTGTAACTCCTTTCTCAATATGCTGTTTCTCAGCTTCCCTCTGACATTTCACACTTTATTCGTTTCTTATTCTCCTCTCCCCTCTTCATTTAATATATGCTTCTGAAGCCAGTCACCCTCCCTTCTTGTCCATCTATTTTTTTCCTCCTGCCAGCTGGAATGTGGCTGTTTGTCACTTGCTCTATTATGGAACTGTTCCCACAGTATTTCATGAAAATAACATCAGAGTCAGTATTCTTCCAGAAGTTTTCATCTTATTTTTCAGATTCTGGATGAGTGGGAAGGGTAACAGCAGGAGGAAAGAGTCTGATTCTAATCAAAACCAACTGTTAACCATAAAATATCTCACCCTCTTTGAAAAAGTCCTTTTAAGGACTTTGTGAAAGCTTTTAACCATCATCACTACATGCTCCCTATCACTGATACTCACACCTGTTGATAGTTATCTGCCAAAAAATGATAACATAAGAAAGTGAGATCTGGGATTCATAGGCAATTGAGAATGCCAATGTAACAGGCTGATATACAGCAGGTGCCTTAGTGACTCATGACGGCCACCTGACTGTGCCAAAAATGTATTGAGCATGGTATCTTTTGTGGAAGCATCCCTCCTGCTGACAATGATACCAGCTGCCAAAATGCACCGCAAAGGAGTAAATCTAGCAGACTTCAGGTTACAACTTTATTGTTTGAAAAAGTTCAGCAACACAGGGAAAACTAGCTGCTGAAAACTACAGTTAAATACCTGATTTCAAGTGGATCAGAATTTTGTGTTTTAATGCTTCTCGGGTAGGTTGAAGTCATATGCATCCTGCAATCTCTCCCCCTTCCTATAGGGCTTCAGGAAACGAGTAGGAGAGGGAGCCACACAAAGTGAATTTAGGAGTTCAAGTGCCAAAGGTGTTGGAGTTGTAAGGATGAATAGAAGGGTAAAAAAACAGAACCAGCCTGGATGTGGTAGCAGCACAGCTGGTTTTAAAAGGGAAAATCCTTCTACAGCCTTCTTTTAAGAGCTGCACATGCCTTACGTAATGGGACTTGAATCTCAGTTGTCCCTAGGCGCTACCACAAGCCGCTTGATTAATAGTTAAACATTAGTACAGTACACGTTAGGCTTATTTCATAGCCACCCAAGTAATTCTGATTTAGTGAAGCAGCATTGGAAATAGAACCATTATAGTTCACACTAGCTTAAGGACACCAGTGAAACTCAACCCACAGATCAAGATCAGGTTGTTGCTTGCGATGTCATCAAACATACCTGTTAGTCACGAGGCAGTAGAAAGGCAACCCCAGTATTTTGTCTTTTTAAGCATTATCTGCTGTGAAGTTGTTGTCAAAGCTATCTTCAAGAGCCTGTTTTATGTGTGAATGTCAGTGTGGTCTCAAAGCAAACTCTTGAGTCAGGCTGACTTTAAAAGTATAGATTTATTTGCAGGTTTGGAAATATGACCTTGTACGACAGACTAGTTAGGCTTGGAATTTCTAGACTGCTTCTGTATAATGTCTTCAGAGTCTTTTGGACCAAACCCAAGTGTGATCGCTTGGAATGTTTATGTTTATATTATTCATATAGTTCTATTATAAATTCTTATTGTTCAAACTGCAAAATAATTTATAACTCTGAAGTTAGGATTTTAAATTCTGAACAGCATGTAAAGCTTCTTTCTACTTACAGTAACTTGAATTAACAAGAACTAACTCCTCTACTTCAGCATTATCTAGTCTGCAATGAGCCGAAGTAATTCTAGAACATAGGAATGTTGCCCTCTCTGATCTTCACTGAAGATCTTTTAGTCAGATTTAGTACCAAAGCACTAGATTTTTAATCAAAATCTGTGGGAGGTCTGCATGTACACAGGTTTAGAACATACTCAGGAGATATGGACTAATGATAAAAAGATTTGCAGTGTGAAACTGAGAATATATATTTGTCCATAGCAGCTTTTGGCACTAAGAATTACCAAATGTGAATCTGTATTACAGTTCAATACCTAAGTTTGCTTTTAGATAAAGCTGATATGAAATAATATTCATGTGACATAACAGTGTTAAATTGCCTTCATAGAGGAGTAGGAGAAAAAAGAACTAAATTCTGGAGGAGATCTTGCTTTAAAAATGAAATAAGCTTTCTCCCTCATTTGCAATATTTATAAATTTAGTTGTCAAATTGGTTTTGCTATGCAAATGTTGTTTACTTTTTGTCACTGTCACCTTTCAGTTCCTATCACCATAAGCTAAGTACTTAAAATCGAGCTTTGAAGCTTCTGAACAAATGATGAAAATGTCTTCCACCCTAGAAAATTCAAGGCTCCCCACTACTAATTAGTGCTGCTAATATGTTTGTGGCTTTTTTTCTTTTTCAAACAGTGCTTGAAAAACATTTGGAAGTGCCTCCTGTATTTCACCAATCAAAATTATCATGGGTATTGTCTTTTTGTATCTTTGATCAAAAGTACCATTATACAAATAAAACCAGCAGCCCATCAAGTAAATTTAATTTAGCAACCATCTGTAGCAGGCACTGTATCAACATGTAAAGATACAGTTAGTTTTCACCGGAAAAATAAAAACAATACCTCTAAGACAGGTTTTATATTCCCCTTTTCCATTCTTATATAAGCATGCTAAAAGTGGGAACCAGATAACTTATTCCACTGACAGGAAGAATCCTGGACTAATAGAATTGCAAACTTCCTAAAACCACTCTCTTCCTAACATGCTTCTGCTCCAGCACACTCATTTATCCACAGCAAACTCCACAGGCAGGTAGGTATACATCTTGTGGCTTCAACTGGTTCTATTTTACAGCCAAAAAAAGACGGTATGCCACTTTGAAAAATGTACATGAGTTTAGTCATAAAGTGGGTATAAAAAGCATAAAGATGTTCTCATTTCTTTGATGGACGCAGTAAAGTTAGTGGTTTGTGCTTGTAATTTGGGAGTGATCTGTTGAAGCTATAGTGAATCCACACAGGACTGGTGGCTTGTTACTTTCTGAACTATATTTACTTGGACAAAATCAGCACAGAAGAATATGCAAACAAGAATTCCCTGTTCATTAGCAATTCATATTCACTTGCCACATTTAAGAGAAAGAGATACAAGGAGCAGAGTGTGGAGAAACAGACCCAGTACATGTTGATTTTCTGTTTTCTGCTGAAACATGTACCAGCAGAAAACTGATTAGAGAGAAAAAAAAATCATTCCGTCTAATAGGAGCTAGCAAGGAACATATGGCATGACATAGATTGTACACACTGAGACATCAGTCAACATGGCAAGAAGCTGAAGCAACATCCACAAATTACAACCTTAATTGCTAAAAATAATTAAACAGATTGGCAGACAACTTAAAAGTCACACATTGGCATCCAGTAGCCATGGAAGTGAATAGAACTTAGTGATGTAAATATTGATGCCATTTATCGTTTTAAATATCTACCCTATTATTTAAAATATTTTTATTTGAGAGTTTTAAAAATATCCAAATCATGTTATGCCCACGTTTGACTGGGATAACCTTCTCTAATGCATGGGGTATTTTTAGCTCATTCCTTTTTCTCACTGTACCTCTACATACTGTATTTGAATTCTGAATCAGTTAGATGTTTATGTCATTCCAAGTTTTCCAAAAGTATCATAAATTATATGTGGCTGTAAACATGAAAAGTGCCGTAATTTTGAGAGAAAGGAAAAAAATTTTTTGAAAGTATGGGCAAAATCAAAAGTTATTTTCCTTAACCGTCAGGGAAATTAAAACCCCAAATGGAGCTTCTAAAATTTTATTTTTCCCAGCTGTAGCCTGCTGAAAGCTGACTATTAAGGAAAAGGGATTTTCTTAAGGAAACATTTTGATCAGAATTTCTCCTCATATATTTAATCAGAAAAGTGAACACATTTAAGGAATTTTGTGCAATTTTATTGTTTTGCTCAAATAACCGACTCATTCTCAGTCATAGACTGATGGAATTATGTACAATGTTGTGCATCCTTCCCTGAAAAGACAGCATAATGTTATATATATGCTGAGCCTTCAGTAGAGAAGCACTGACAATTTACTAAAAAGGTAAATACCTGAGTTTCAGCTTTCCAGTAAACCTTATAGCTGCTGAATTAAATGTGAACGTCATCGTAAGTGGAAAAAAAGTTGCATGACAACAGCAAAATAGAATTCCTGCCTTTTTCTTTGCAAAGAAACCCCAACCAAATTAGACTTGTTCATATTCATGACCTCTTTTTCTTTCAACTCTTCATGAATATTCAGTAAACAACTTTTCTTCAAAAGAATATTCATGGTTACCGAAATCTCTGTAAACCAGTGTATGCAAGAGTATTTGCACTAGCGTGCTAGCATATTGAAAAGCTCTTTTATTATTTGTACAATAAATTCATTAACTGATTAAGAACATTCAGTTCGATTAGAAATAGAAGGATCCCTCTTCTGCTTGGGAAGCTTGGGCCATCCAACCAGAGAGAGCAACCATGCCACATGACTCACGGAAATGATCCTAAGAAATCAATAGCATAAACTAAATAATCAGTTGTGAGCGCCGTTCTACAACGTTTTTATGCAACCCACCTACCGAGTAATTCAGAACAATTTCGTTAAAAGACGCGCAACCCGCTCGCAGAGGATTCGGGCACAGAAGAGTCTCGGCTCCTCCGAGCTCTAAACAGCCGTCGCCGGCTCTGCCGCCAGACCCGCAGCGCGGCCCCCCGGCCCCGGCCCCCCGGCCCCCCGGCCCCGGCCCCGGCCCCGGCCCCGGCCCGGCGGCGGGCGGCAGCAGGGGCAGGCGCGGCGCGGCGCGGCCCGACCCGCCCCTGGCCGCCGCTAGTGGGAGCCGGGAGACCGCGCAGGGGCGGCGGCGGGCTGCAGGCAGCGGCGGCGGCGGGCTGCCGGGCTGCGGCCTGCGGCCTCCCCTCCTCACCGCTTCCGAGCACTCCTGCCCCTAACCCCTGGCGAGCGAAGTGCTCTCGGCTGTTTCATAATTAGAGGGTTATGGCCTGAAAAAAATCGCAACTGGATTTTTAAATATGAGCTAAGTCGGCATGCCCAGCTGATTTCTAGACGTTTCCTTTCCTAGCCTTGCTTCAGTTGTAAAGCGTCCCAGTGCTCCAGTGCCACAACTTCAGCCCGAGCGATAGCAGCCCTAGAGATCCAGTCCTGTGCTGAGGCTCTGCGTGGTGTCCTCGCTGCACAGTTTGCACACGATTAACTTAATACTTCGTTAACTTACCAAGTGTTAATAGCATGACACCTGATGTTTACAAAGGATACTGAAAGGATATGCAGAATTAAATGTAGTCCTTAGTATGTACAAAAGGTTTTGTTAATTTATAGTGTCCCTTGTTCCCAAAACTCCTTTATGCAGGAGTTGCGAAAAAAAATGTCGCTTAAAAGCCTGTATGACCACAGCTAGAGCTGCATGAGTACAATGGCTCAATATAAATACAATTCCTGTGATTAAATCTGCAGTCATAAAAACACAAGCTAGCTTTCAGGTGTCCTGTTCTAATCATGTATTTTAGAAATCAAATCTGCTAACTGCAGCACTTTATTTTAGCATGTTCATGAGAAACATTGCTTTCAACAACAACAAAACTACTTTTTAATTTGAGATTTTGTTAAAGGTAAAAAATCAGAGCCGGGGATAAATTGAGCAGTAACATCTAGGATGACAACAGATGACAAAAAATCACTACAAAGGATGTGTTGAAATGGAGCTGGGGAGATTAGAAAAGAAAGCATGTCAGAGTCTCTGATATTTTTTCTAGGAGAGACAATTAGGCATTTTCGGTGAGAATACTTTCACTAGCGTGGACAAGAAAGAAACTACACTGAAGAGCCAGAACAGAATTAGGAATCAGGAATTAGATACTATTGTTACCTTGTAGCCCAGTATTCCTATGGCTGATATGAGACCACAAGCTTTGTACTGAGCTTGCAAGGCCTCAGGCTTGCCCTGTCTGAACTGTTCCAGACCTGCCTGCACTAGCTTTTTTCCTACAGAGATATTTCTAGCAGACCAGGAGGCTATGGCTATTTTTTTTTTTAAAAACGTTTGTCTTTCTATGGCACAGAAATTGTTTCATACAGAAAACAGTAACAAGCACTTACTCCTTTCACACAGACACACCCTGCTGAAGGTACTGGCCTTAAGACCCAGAGGAGGAGTGGAAGGATAAATGTAACACAGGAAAAGGGTTGAAACTGAGAAGTGTGTTGATTACAATTTTAACTATATTATTGCTATTATTGAGTCTTTCTCCATATAGAAGAATCCCATTTTTTCCTTTAATAATGCTAGAGAAACATTAGATTGATTGTATTGCAAGAAAAGTTAAGTACAAGAAGGAGAGTCCAGAGATACTGGGCACACAGAAATCTTAGGAGAAATTTCAGTCCAGTAGTAGGAAGAAAGAAGGCATGCAGAATAGAAAGGAACATCAAAAATTCTCAATTTAGAATAAAGTCGGCAATACATTAGTGATAAAAAAAGAACAACTGCGTGAGGGGAATACTTAAGAAATTATCTTGAAAGTTAATAAAACGCTACAGTGATTGAAATGTTTACATTGTTACGGTTTTAGGAGGTTTTAAACTTTTCCTGTTTAACAGAAAACCTAAACTAAATCTCCAATGAGCTGTAACTACTGTTTGTCTTGAGAAAGGACAAGACATTCTGAAATGGTTAGTGAAAATGGATCTCTTAGTCATATCCTCAAGAGGCAGAAGTAAGTAGACACTGTCTTCTAGAGCTCCCTGTAGCTGAGGAAAACACAATCCCCAGTTCTTACTTTGCCTGTTGATAATTGGGAATTTGCATACCACAGGTAGCTGAATCTGCCACACTACTTGCTAGGTCTGAGGCATGTCTCTATGATAGGGCCGTGACTTCTCATTTTTCAATGCTACATCTTTTTTTGGATAAAACTGCATCTGAAGCAACTAAGGCAAGAGACAGTTGGGATTAAAACAGATACTCCATTTCAGTAGAGATGTGCTAGATATAAAGGTACTACCAAAATACAGATGTGTTAGTTAATACTATGCTTGGATTTGCAGCTGCCAGAATTAATTGAAGGCTATCCCAATCAAGCAAAAAGGACCAAAGCACAAGATCAAGCACTGTCCTATGAACATTCATACTGCACGGGCAGTGCTTGACATGTCTTTGGCCAGAGCCAGATTATGATATCCCAGTCACCTCCTGGGCGCGACTGTAAGTGGTGTCAAGGGGAAACCAGGAACCAGACAGGGAATTTTACTTAATCAATTGCCAAACAACACGAATTGCTGGTCACTCTTTTAGGTACTGGGAAAAAGAAGAGTATAAACAACTAAACAAGCACACAAACATCTATCCTCCCCCCTCCACAGTCTCAGCTTTCTATATTTTCTTCACCGGTTACATTCAGTCCTCCAAAATTTCACTGGGGAGGGAACAGGTAGCGGGGAGGCTGAGGTGATACATGCATAACAGTTTTCAGCTGCTCTGAGCAAAATACTTTTCTGCCAAGTCTTTCACGCTGTGCTTACTGCCCTTCATGATTTCCTGATGCTCTATTCCTAGTGTCCCTGTCCCAGTATGGGTTGCCCACAGCCACAGTCCCCAGAGATGTGCATACCCCTATGGCGTAATGTTCCTCCCTGGATGCTGGTCATACATAGACCTGAGCAGGGCCATGAGCTCCTCTGACTTGATGGTGTTTTGGTGCCTGGTGGGTTTTCCTACCACTATTTCTGCTGGTCCCAGTTCTGAAGGGAAGAGCATTTAACCAGGTGGATGAAAAATCCCATGCCACTTTCTCTCAGAGCCAGAGCCAGAGTAGACCCTGAGTTTTAGAGTTTACTAGTACAGATACAGTCACAATGACTGTCTAGTATTTTCTTAATACTTTGACTTGTATACCGTAAAATCATTCTCTACTTAAATTTATGTTAGCTGAAAAGTCTTATGTAATGGGTTTAAAACATGAGTATTTTCCCTCCTCCAGGCATGCCGGAGGAGTTAGGTCACTGATATAAAAATAAATAATTCTATATACATATAAATATTCATATTACATAAGAAGAATCTAGTGTCTTGAAAACATTCATTAAGTTTTGAGACAGCCGGGCATTGACCAAGAAAACAACCATCCCAGGCAGCTGTCTGACAACCAACCTACTGACTTTTGAGGTGTGACACAGGGATCCTTCCTGCTTGCTTCTTTCATTTGACACATATGCGAAATAGGCTGCTTAGGTGCTATGGACTGCTCTGTCACATGCAGCTTAACCCTCATTCATAAACACTATCTCATAGCTCTGAATAAATTAAAGTTGAAATAGATCTTTATTTTGCAGTATTTTCCTTTATAACTCATTCTGATTTTTCAGTACAAAGTGATGTGAGACCAAATACAACAGGATATAATCAAACTGCAGAAGGTCATACTCCTAGGGTGATGTTCAGTTTTATAACGAGTTGTACTTATTTTTCCCAAAATTAAAATCAAAAAGCTCAGTTTTTCAGTCTTAACAAACAAAATGCCCAGATATTTCAGTATATCGTTCGAGGCTATAAATTATGAAATATAATTCTTCTCCTAGTCATATTGCTGATAGTACTTAAGAATGCATCACTACGCACAACAGTACATTCGCTCTGTCTCCTGCAATGCACAGTACTAGGTCTTAACCTTCATGTCCTAGACAATTTCAGTACTTTTGATTTCTATTCACCTAATTTTTTTAGTTTTTTTTTTTTACTTCTCTAGGGGACTGTACCATCCTGTTAAGCTTTTTCTAAATATTTTTTTACATGAGTAGTAAATAATTTTTCTTATCTCATTATAAAGATAATTTTAAAGTCTTGAGTTATAACTTTGTCATGCTTTATGACTTTGGTTCCTTTTACTTATCCTCTTAATTTTTCTGTATTAGAAAACTGATTTTATCAAACATAGCCAATAAAAAAATCATCTTGCAGATTTAATGCAATGCCAGTAATTAAGTTTAGATTTTCAGTACACTAAGAACTGACTCTGCCTTCCCAGAGTTCTAGTGCATACAGAATGACTCATTTGAGTATGGTTTTTCTCACCTTATTATTTATTCAACAGACCTGACAGTTCTTGTGAGATTTCCATTTGTTACTTAATACTGTACGTCAGAAATATATGTATTCGCTCCCAGTGCAGAAAATGTATTAGTTAATTTTGTTCTTGAGGGGTATACTCAAAGAATCTATCGTGTGAAAAACAGAAGTCACATATCTACTTAGAGAAATATGGATCATAGTTATAAAAAGGGACTGAAAAAGTAATTTTTCTGTCAATCCTAGTGTCCTAAATAATTTCTGACAGGTATTTGTCTAACCTTTTCTTAAAAACATCCAGTAACAGAAATTCTACGTCACTGCACTCCATTCAAAAATCCAATCAATCTTTCTTTTAGAATCTTTTACCCAGTGTCCCATGATGCCCTTGAAGCCTGTTATTTGAGAGCAGTATATCATCTTTCTCATCATAGCATCTATTTACCTATTCAAAGACTGCTATAATGTCTTCTTCACTTTTTTCAAGACTAACAACTTCAAATACCTTCCTCGGAGGCCATATTTTCTAGACCTCTGATCAGTTTCACTGCTTTTCTCTGCACTCTGCAATTGCTTTACATCTTGCTTGAAGCTTGATGGAGTACTTGACCTGAAGCCTTACCTGCATTAAGCAGAATGAAAGGATTACTCCTACAGGTTGTATTCCTGTTGACATATCCCAGTAGGATATTTGCCTTGTTTGCAATAGCTTAATAACATTGACTCATGCAGAATTTGTCACCCACTCCAAATCTGAGATCTTTTTCTGCAGAACTTCTACCCACTTAGTTGTTTCCTGTCTTTCACTGCCTACATGCAGGACTTCACATTCCTCTTTGCTGAACTGTACCAACTTCATATATGAAATTTATTCACAAGAAATATATACTAGTGATATAGGTGTTTGTAGACACTCATTGTGGAACACTAACCAAGAATTATAGAAGATGCTAACATGAAAGCACAGCTTTCAATTTCATCGCTTATTCTGATACCAATATAGCTTTAAGCATTCTTTTCTATAAAACCCCCTGAAAATCAGTTAATATATCTGAAAGGGAACACCATTAAGGTTAGAAAGCTCAGTGCTGAGGTTTTTTTTTTCCTTTTATTTCATTGCTGAACTGACAGCCTTGGGCAGCAAAGTCATCTTATTCATATGCAGACAATTTCAGCCTGAACAGTGGGAGCATACACTTATTCACTAATGTGCCTCAAATCTTGACCCTGGAGAAATCACTCCTTGTAGTTCCAAGTCAATTCGTTTTCCATATCCATTCAGTTCTTGGTCAGTCTGCCAGCATTGCCTACAGCAAAGTTTTTGGAACATGGACGATTCTGTAAGGACCATGTTAAATGAACAGGCCTATAACTTTTTGGGGCTGGTCTAAACAGAAACCTTGTACAATTTTGACTGTACTGATAAAGTTGAACTGTTACGGCTTTTTAGTGTGGATTCACTTCTTTATCTTTACCATTAATTGAGCCACAAGGCAAGGGAGCAGGGAGACTCCTGATTTAATCCTTCATTACTATGTTTTTCGTGGTTAATCCAGTTTAAGGGGTTTCTATTCCCCTGTCTCTGGGCATTCACTCAGCCCTGCTTTGCACCCCTTTATAGTTCCCCACCATCCTTTAACCTGATGTTAACTTTTTCTGGGACTGTACTGCAAAGAACATGAGTGCTAAAATTACAGGAGTTAAAAGTGCTAGTTTTTGGAGGGATCTGCTGTTCCTGTTTGGAGCACAGCCATACTTTGGCTGAGCAAAGACTGAGATGGGGTGAGGTGGGACACCTGGTGAGATAACATGGCTAAAAGAGGTGAGGTGTGGTAACCTCCTAAAACACATTCCCCTCTACAGAAATTTTAATATCATGTTGCTGCCTTACTCTCTAATCCACCTGTTAAGCCACATTGCTGGGGGGGGTGAAAATCAGAATCAAAGTTTTGCTTCAATGAATAGTTAATTGTGCAAGAAGAAATGGCAGTAAAAATGACAGAGACTGAAAAAAGATGACCCCCATGGAACTGAATAGTCTAGCTGTCTGGTGGCTGCAAACCTATTTGAAATCAGGCCAGTGAAGCATTTGAAAAGTAACATCTTTAAGCACTGGGTACAACAGGTAGGAACTAGCTCCTTCTCAGGAAAGACCTGACCTGACTTTCACATGTAATCCAAAAGCCCTGAGCAGAGACATATGCCTTACTCTGACCTTCAAGGGACATAGTTTATCCCCACTTCCCTTCATGGTGTTTTCTACAGACTTGTTTAATCGTGCCCTTACTCAGAACCATGCTGAGTTTTGTCAGACCCATTGTCAGTATCTGGCAGAGTCTGACAGTGCTGTGTAAAGATATCAAAGTCCACTCTAGCTTCCTACTGCAGGGAGCCTATCTTCTCAAGGTACATTAGTCTGCACAACATGCTGTACAGTGGACTGTTTCAGTACCCAAACTAAGTATTTCTACAATGGAAAGCTCTGAAGCACACAAATATAATATAGACATACCTTTCCCTCAGGTGTCTCTCTCCTGTGAGGCATTGTACAGGGACTCTGGACATCTAATTCAGTTCTAATGATTTGATTTTGCTAGCCAGTGGGATACCTAAAAATGTAAAATTACCCCAAATTTCTTGCTCAATTGAACTTTCTTTTTATGAAACACAGGGGTATTTAAGAATTTCAGTCTTAGGCTTTTCAATAAGATTTAGCATCCTAAAACTGTGATACTCAGAGAGAGATAGATAGCAAATTTCTATTGAACTCAGTGAGAGACTAATACTCTCACAGAGCTATACCTTTGAGAACTGGGTTTTATAGATGACATTGTAAAAAGGGCATAGGCATCTAAAGTGGGACATAACCAGGATTTAGGAACTGAAATACAAAACACAGCTGCTTGAAATATCTGCTTTGCTGCTGCCTACTCATGTCTGAAGTCTGCAGAGTTCTAAGTTTCCAAAAATAAAGCTCTCATGGTACCTAAAGTTCTACTTTGGGATTTGCTAACAAGAGAAGCACTGATCTTAGACTAAGCCCTATCGGGCTTCACAAACTAGATTTTTCTTTACTATGTTTGCAGAAATGACTCAATCTGTTAAGCCCTGACAGAGCAGACCTATTGTGCTTTGTTCTTCGAATGAAGTTGAGTATGACAGGTGGGATTTGAAGAGTTAAAGCATTCAGTCGCAATAGAGTTTACAAAAGCTTTCTTTTCTATACTTGTCAGAGGGACTTTGAACTCTTATCTCCTATGAAAGTATTTTACACAATAAAAATAATAAAAAAAAATTGCTGAGGCTATTTCACTTTGTATATAATTTGTGAAGTCAAAAGAGAACATGCAAGTATGACCATGACTCTTAAACAGTGGCTTAAATAACATATCTTGCAAAATGCTAAAATGTCAAAATATTTAGGAGGTGAGGGAAGTGAGGCCTCCCTGTGTCCCAAACTAACCTGTAACCACTAGAACCCTCTATACACTAGTGAAAACATCTGAATTCAGCTTTGTTTGCAAAGTCTGTTTTACAGCTGCAGATTTTTTTAAGCAATAGTTCAATGTTCATCAAAAAAATGTAAGGCTTATCTGAGTATGAGTTCCATGGCTTCCTATAGTGAAAGGATTTGGTATCTGCTAAGGCAAAAGCCATCAGTTTCAAGCAATCTGGTTAGTACTGCAGATAATAATTAAAAAAACGGTTAAAAGTTATGAAAAATGTCTACTTCCTGCCCTCATTTTCCTTGTGCCTTTACCTTCAGTTGTGCTCACCCAGGTCCCAGTGGAGATTACACAATCACAGAGTAACAGCACGTGAAGAGCTAAACAACCAGGTGAGACAGCACATTCCCCGTTTTTGATCTCTGCGTGAAGGCTGGCTGAGGACAGTAATCTATTTTATTAAAATGTTCAAGCATATGATTACTTCCTGTGAAGAAGGCTAAGATTGAAACATATGATTGAAATTAAGTACATTATTGAGTGCTGGTTTTAGCTGGGCTAGAGTTAATTTTCTTCATTGTAGCTTTTTTTTGGATTTGTGCTGAAATCAGTGTTGATAATACAGAGGTATTTTAATTATTGCTGAGCAGTGCTTACACAGAGTCAAGGCCTTTTCTGCTTCTCACCCCACCCCACCAGCGAGTGGACTGGGAGTGCACAAGAAGTTGGTAGGGGACATGGGACAGCTGACCCCAACTGACCAAAGAGATATCCCATATCATATGATGTTATGCTCAGCATATAAAGCTGGGGGAAGAGGGAGGAAAGGGGTGGTGTTTGGACTGATGGTGTTTGTATTCCCAAGTAATGGTTGTGTGTGATGGAGCCCCGCTGTCCTGGAGATGGCTGAACACCTACCTACTGATGGGAAGTACTGAATGAATTTCTTGTTTTGCTTTGTTGCGTGTGCAGCTTTTGCTCTACCTATTAAACTGTCTTTATCTCAACCTATGAGTTTTCTCATTTTTGCTCTTCTGATTCTCTTCCCCATCCTACCGAGGGGGGAGTGAGTGAGCAGCTCAAGAGCAGACCAGTGTGTGGTGCTTAGTTGCCAGCTGGGGTTAAACCATGACAATTATTTAAATATGTTTCTGAATAGGTCATGTTACCACCTGAAATTATTTGATAACCAGGCCAGTAAAAAACACATTCAAACAGCCACTCTCCTAAAAGGTCTAATGTTTCAACTGGCAAAGATAATTATTTTCACTTACATGATAATCTTTCAGGGACATGGCTGAGATGCTGTATTACGGAATTTTATCAGTATTTCATTGCTGTGCAGTCTGTTGCAGGGATAAATACAATATAAATCTTCTATTTCCAGTGGTGTCTGTCTCACAACTTGCTTGGATGCTAAACACACTTGAAAAAAATTATGCCTTCAAATACTAAGGAATTATTTTTTTTTCTTCGTTGACATTAGTGTGGTATGAATGAAAAATAAAAATAAACCCCCCACAATTTCTAAACAAATCTCTGAGTATGTCATTTTGAAGAGTTAAGAATAATAATAAGAGTTAAGAATTGCTTGGCTCATTATTTCCAGTTATAATACACTATTGCTGAAAATACAATAACTGTTCAGCAGTTGTATGTTTAAGGTGAAATTCAACTTTAATAAAATAAATAGTTCAGTTTCTAAGAAAAAACAAGCTCTGCTGAAAACAGTGCTCCATACTTCATCTTTTTTTACTTAGCTACATTATAAAAGAAAAAATAAAACTTACAAGTTACTTACTGTGCCTGAAGGTTCCCAGAAAACAAGAGGGAAGAGTGAAAAACTACAAATCAAGAAAGTGATAGTGGCCTAAATGCAAGCATCCAAACTGCTTAAACTCATGGACTGGAGCTCTTTTTCAGTTGCAAGACCTTTTTAATGTCTGCAGTAATCTGCTGAGACAGCCCAGCAATGGACAAATGTTTGATCAGGAAATTGAGTATGTTGACACCTTAACCTAGATGTACTAATATATTAGTTTTTGATCTTGAAACAAGAATAAAACTCATCTGATTAAATGTGGATCACCTATATAAAGTAGGTATCTATAAATGAGCTAGACGACTAGATTCATTTTATAATCAATGAAGAGAAGTAGGCATTTTTAGGGCCTGATTCATCTTGTGATTCATTTTGTGTTCAGAAAAGCAAACCATACATGATCAAAAAAACCTGCTGGAGGCCTTAAGTGTAAAGTTAAATTCTAGCACATAGACAACTGACATATGTTATAGATTATTATGTTTACATAGAAGTATATGTCACTGCTTTACTTAAAGCCTATTAGACTGTAATAACATTTACAGTATTACATAGCTTCTTGTATTGTTACTGTACTTCTGTAAAAAACAAGATACATTAAAACCATTAACAAGGAAGGAACAAATTTTCTAACCTATAGGCTACTGAGTAAGAAGAGAAACACCAACTTCTTTATTCATTTGGATATGTTTTTTTTCTCTTGGAAGTCTTCTGTGAATCATCTGTAGTTTACAACATATATGACTATAACCATATACTTTTCAAATAAACTATTAGAAGAAAAAAAAAAAGACACGTTTATTCGTACATAAGTCGAAATGAATCTGCTGCAGTTTAATTACCATTTTGTCGAAAATTAGTTTTATATTCTTTGCAATTATACAGTGCTCTAAGGCACTTTGAGAAAATCACTCTATGAAACTATACACTACTTTATAATTTAAAAAATCCCTAGGAATTTTCTTAAACTTTGCCATGACACAAGAATAATGCTACAATTTTAATGACTATACTAAGATAATAAATGTATAGAATAGCAAGAATTTTCCAGACAAACTTCCTGTCATTCTCTTATTTACATGCTAAGTTTTCTGGTCCACCCAAATTAGATCCTAAAAATCCTTCAGTGGTTCCTCTGAAACCCACCCTCATTGACCTTGTTGGCTGCCGCAACATGCTGGATGAGCTCAGCCGTTAGCAGTCAAAATGGGAAGAAAAGCATTACATGCAGAGTAAGTACTCTGAAGGACTTGGTTGGTCGACTAGAAAGTCACTTATCCTTTACATATATATATAGTCAGATGATGTTATAAATACAGTTTTTCAGTTAGTTCTTAGTTTCTTTTTGCTATATGAAGCTTTCCACTTTTAATTTGTCCATTTTCTGAAATACTATCATCTTTTACTTTGCTAAGTAGCACCAAAAATATTGCCAGTATTCATAAAAATGGATGTGACAGTAAAAACTTGGGTAGCACTTGGTATTGAAAAAGCCAGTCTCTGTAAAAATGACATTTCAAGGGCTAAACTGGAAAATACATTGAACATTCTTGCAGATCAAAATGCTTAATAAGTGTTGATTCAAATGCACATTTCAAGTCATAAACTAATCTCTCCAGCAGAGGTGCATACAGTAGAGAAAAACTGCCCCACACTCACTGCTGCTGCACTATTCACAGGCTGCTGCACTATTCACAGGACAACAGACAACACAAAATAACCAATTACAGACTAGCTTAGCTGAAACATTATAGAGCTAGCAGTAGCCACTGGCTCATGAATAAGAAGTGTCTTCAAGCAAATTGGAGATGTACCACAAAATATTAGTGACAGTCTAGTGAGTATGTCCTAGGTTCTATGAAGCAACATGCAAATATATGGAAATATGGATTACTTCATCATTAAATTTTGTTAATGCACCACAAATTTTAGTCCTGATAAGTTTGTTCCTTCTTTCTCACACAGGACTGAAGAGTGCCAGTAAAACACCCCACCAAGGGTGTCACTTGATATTCCAGTCACACTGGGGACGTGGCTTCCCATTCCTGGCATTTCAGCCTGTTGAGTCTAAAGAAGTAACTTATTATTCTGGACTCAAAGACAACATTTTCCACTTGAGACACAATTCCAACAAAATTAATGTCAGATGAGGAAAGCATTAATTCATTTTCCGAGTAAATTGTTTATCTAGGTTTTGACAGCTTGTATTGTTTCTGTGCGCAATGCTGCAGGCAAGAGAAGTCTTAAAAGCAAATAAAAAATAAAAAAGAACGGGGGAGGGGAGGTTTTTTTTACTATTGAAATATGCACAGACAACATTGTGGGCAGAGCAGGGTACTTCAAAAAGATATCACAGTTCCTTTTTTTTTTTTTTTTTTGGCATTGGCCCTAGCACAAGTGGATTATATCTACATTTCAAATTTCATTAAGAGAAAAAATCCATACCACTCTGTTATGAGGAAGGCTTAAATATGTTTGTTTAACTCCATTGAAATGTAATTCCTGCTCGCTATTGTAGGATTATTTTGGCAGGCATATGACAAATTAAATTTTTCATCTTGTAAAACATTATCCCAAACAACATCAAAACTTGATAAACAATGGACACAGAGACCACATCTGGAAATGAATACTAATTTCATCTATTCACATAACTAACTTTATTTGTATACCTTTCCTCCTATATAATCCAAACATCATTTGCATCTTTTTACTAAATATTTTTATAAACTACTTCCAAATGTTCTTTTGTTCATTGCTTAAATGAAGGACTACAATAATGAAAACAAATTATTTTATTATTTTATCTCTCATGAATATGACTGCTGTGCATGTTGCACAAATAAATGTTTTTTAAAAGCGGCAGTTAACAGATCTTCATTGCTGATGTACTATTTCACCTATTTCTCAAATACTCTGTACAGAAGGAATAAGATTGTAACTAGTGGGTCCTTTATAAAAATATCAACCATAAAAGTTAGCAATTTAGCAATATCTTCCTGAGCTGGACACATAAGGCTGTCTGAAAAGTAAAATTATAGTGCTCTCACTAGAAGATATTAAAACAGATAATTTACCAAACAGGTAGACAGGTTATTCACTTAAAAAACCAACCAACCAACCAACCAAAACAAAACATCAAACTCAAAAAAAACCCCGAAATAAAAAACCAAAGCAACCCAGACACAAAAACCCCCCCACCAAAACCACAACAAAACTCCCAAACTGAAAAGGCCTAAAGTTCTTGTTATACTTTATTCTATTAAATTTCAGTCAATTCAGTGGAAGACAGAAAGACACAAGACCTCACTGAAGATAAAATGCCTATCTGAAGAAAAGTTGCTTATGTAATCTAAATAAAATTTTTATACAAATTGCTTTTATCTAAGTTTTCTCATTATGTGTTATAAGCATAGTAACTTCTGTGCTAGGGTATGAAGTAAAAGAAATGTGTTTTTATTTTATCTGTAGATTCATATACAACAATAGGACAGAATTGGATATCATATGTGAAACGTCTATGTGTTACATTAAATGAAGCCAAGTTATAAGAAAACAAAGGTCCTTTATTACAATTCCATATATACTTTTCACAGAAATAGAAGTGTTATTCATAGTGTCTTGACTAAATTCTAATGTGGGAACATCTGCAAATCTAAATTTGGCCTGTAACTTGAATAATGCAATTTTTATTTCTCTGAAGGAATTATTCAACTGTTGGAGATGGGCACAGGAGAATTCATGCATTCAGCATTGGCTAATTAATCAGATCTCTAAACATTCCTGTGAAGTTACTATTCCAGTCTTTAGATATGGAAACTGAAGCAATGGGTTAATTGACTCATCTGAAGCTAGAGAAATATTTTAATAGCAATACAGAACTAATATAATTAAAAACTAAGCTTCCAATTTCTCAAATGACACAAAAACTGCTAGTTCTGACCCTTCATTAAAATATTGCTGGAGTCATGTCAGAAGAAAGGTTCAGTCTGAACTGTATGCATGAAAGCCAATATTCTAACAGTCTGAATGAAGAAAACAACCCTTATCACTCCCCAAAATATAGGAAACTAACTCACGTTACAGCAGCAATTATGAGCAATCACGGGCAGTTTATCCACACATGGTGTAGACAAAATCATACTTTATGCTCTCATTTCATTTCTTGTGGATCTGGGTAGTGTGGCAGGGTTTTATGGACAAAATCTTTCCTGTGACATGTGTGTCAAGTTTATTAGATGAGTGATACAGTATTTTTTTTTTTTTCTAGTTTATGGCCACTGCACCATAAACTATTCATAGGCTTCCAGTTTTGGATTAACTGATCATGAAGGCATGTTGCAAGTCTCAAACTTTGGAAAGTCTCATTTCCAGTGAATCTAACATGAGAGACTACTGATTGTAGACAGACACATTATATGCATACTTCCCAGATCTCAGATCTGTATTTTTATTAGCCATGCTCCCAACTAAGTGATGGGACAAGACATCAATACGCACCAATGCCCCTGCTCTCCCAGGCTCTCCCAGAAAGGAGGAAAGGAAACCAAACCTGATAGAAAATGACAGCATTCCCTGATCTGAACAATCAGGATCTCAGGACTCCAGGTGCCATAAAATACATCTTTCCTGAAATCTGGACATATCCACAGCTGCTATCAGGGAGATAAATATACTATTTAAATAATTTCATTACCTGTCGTCTAAAGAAATGAAACTGTTTCATTTTCAAGTGTTATAAAACATAACAACACTTAGTAATGTAGGTCTCGCATCAAATACGTCTATACCATGTATACGTATATACATGGTATATACATCTGGCAAGCTTTCAAGGCAGACTTGTGTCTTCCAAAACTGAAATATGTGTATAAGCTCAGTTCAAGATCTGGTACATTAGAGAGCTCCTTTCCTAGCAGCATCATCAACAGTTTTTATTTTGCATATGACTGCACTTGTGAGTTTTTTAAGCTACAGCTTCTGAAGAGTGTGCCCTGTCAGAATCTTAGTTATCATTAAAAGGATTAAGTTTCTAGCCCTCACTGATACTGAGAAAAGTCTGAAAATTATATGCAACTGTAAATTTCAGAACCCAGAGACAGAATACCAACAGTATTATTTTAAAAATAACCAAAGTAAAATGCACAACATTTGAGCCAGTTACATGATCATTGATGCCCAGCAGATGACTTGAAAGCCTGGGGGTAGCAGCAGTCTTGAACTGTGTTCTATCCATACTCCCCACCTGACTCGTAATGGATTTTAAGTCTAGCAAGCACCACCATTTCTTTTCAGTTCTCCAGAAGAACTTCACTAAAGTAATACCTTCCATATTTGTGTTGGACAACCCAAGACAGGATAAAATCAAGACTGTAAAATATCCTATTTAGCTGATTTCTCCCTTTCTGACTAAGTCATGTAATTCAAGCCCTGGGTTCCTCTGTTACCAGTGATCAATGCATTTCACGCAGGTACATGTTTTCTTTTAAATCGGGATACTCAGGATTTTAGTTTATAAAGGATTAAAATAAGTGATTAAAAGCTCTTATAGCCTGATTTAGCAGATCAGAAGTGGCATTACTGCTTAGTATACCTGTAGGTATCAGTATACTTATCTAGAGCGGTGATGATCCTATATGAATTAATTTTACAGAAAAGATGGTCATGGTTATTCACCGCAGTGAGACTATATATTATTAATGAGACTGATATGCAAATGAATCAGTGAGTACAAAGCTTATATTAATTCTTTGCCAAAAACTTGATGCAAATCAACATCTGGCTTAGTCATGGGAGCAGAGGCAGTCCCATCTGTCTGGAAGTGAACCATCAGATTAAAAAAAATCAGAAAGGAACATATAATTCCAATCCATCCTGTAAGGCAGTCATCCCTGAGAAGCAAAAAAATTAGGATGTTAAGGCTTTAACCATTCGAACTGAAAGACTGCTTAAAAAAAAAAAAAAAAAAAAAAAAAAAGAAGCAGTTAGTATTATTGCATTGCGGCCTGCTGGAAATGTTGCTGAAATTACTGAAGTTGAAAAACTCAGCTGTGCTTCCAAGGTTGGGTTCATTATGACGGCTAGTCTCTTGAACCCTGAGTTAAAAACCTTTACAGCTGATGCAAGATATGTGGAAGGGAAAAAAAAGGCAATTACAAGGCACCCCTGCTGGAAGGAGTTAATTTATTTAGAGCATTCAGTGATTTCCACTCTCTCTTTCTTTTCCTCAAGAACCAGGTACTTCTCAGATCCAAACCCCCAAATAGCCCCTTTTGTCACAACGGGATTCCTCTTCACCTCACTTCTACTTAAACAGCTTGCACAAATGTTTTGTTGCCTCCTGAGCTTGATTATGGTTCTGAGCGGACATTTAACTTTCATCAATAATGTTAGACAGAAATCTATAGTATTTTTTTCTCAGATTCCCCATAGGTTTCAATTATGTCCTTCTCCTTTACTGGAGAGACAAATCAGAGACCTGGGCTCTGATGCACTGAATGGTCTCCTATTGATGGACTAGTAAATGTCTAGACAGGTGTCGTTCATCTGTATTGCACTGCAACACAGACAAGATATATGATGTATCAGTAGACGGAAAGTGACTCATTTAACTTAATTTTGACTGTTTTGAAGAGAGAAGTAAAGCATGAAGAGATTTCCTTTTCCACGTTAACATATTTAACTCTGATGTGCCTCCTGTATATGAAATGTTTATTTTTAATTTCAAAATGCAGCACTAAGGAGAAGGTATTTATTGTGGTAACTGTGTCAATAAGCATCTACTGCATTATTTATGGTAAATTTTATTCTAAACTTCTATTTTCAGTGGTAGTTTCAGGAAGGTTTCTATTTATGTCTTCAAAGGTATACAATCTTGATATAAAATTTAAAAAATATCTTTTCGGAAACATTTGGTATTCCAGAAGCCAAACTCAAATAAGGAAGATAGAAAATAATTTAGAATTATGTAGAATTATGTAATAATGTAGAATTATTTAATTTCTTTTCAAAAATCATTCTTATTTATAGTTTATTTCTCTAAACAATCAGTGCTCTCAGATAAGTGTCCTACATCCTATGCCAAGATCACAGACTGTGATGAAAACGAAGGTGTCAAATAGCAAGTGGCTTTGCCAACAGTACTACAATATTACTTTCAGATATGATGCAAATTATTCTTAAGATCTTAAATTGTTTCATGTAACAATGGCTATAGTCATAGCCCATACACAGAAGTAACTTTCATTTGCTAAATCAGAGTCAATGTTCATGCTCCTGGTACTACTAAATCAAGCATCTTCCTGTGTTATATAGACTGTTATTCTTTAGTGTTGGAGCCCTACAGATATGCTCAAGGAAATACACATTTTCTTCCTAATAATATCACCTCAGCAAAATAAATGTCTAAGATCACTTAACACCGTACAAATACAAGTGAACTAGGGCTCCCAGATTTTCTGCAGACTTCCATTATTACATTTTAAATATGGGGGGTGAAACACAATGTATCCAATTAAGTAACTTTCAATCACACAACATTTTTAATTTATATCATATTCTAGAGCAATATCTTAAAGACCGAACACAAAGAGGTTATGTGATTAAACAAAGAATATGGCACAAACCTGTGATTGGATGGACTGGAAAGCATTGGTACATAGCTGCAGCACACCAACTCCACTGACTCCACAGTTGTTGCAGTATTTAAGTACCAATTCAGCATCAACAATTAATTTTTCTCTACTAGCCCTTCCAGAAGAATACTATCAGCACAACAGAAATGAACAGACCTTGATGAAAAATAGATGACAAATGCCACTTCAAAATGGATGGAGGCAATTTCCTGTACAGGTAAATCCAGACCCAAACACTTCAGCTCTGCCTGATATTTCAAAAGAACATCTAATGTTTATTAGCTCTAGCGATCATTTAAGAATTGAAAACAATCAGTTAAAATTCAAGTAATTTATGCAGGAAACATACTGAATGTGTTCTCCTGTGCAAATTTATCTGCTTCTGTAAAAATCTATGTAGGGAAGATTTATTTCTTCTGTTACAGGGAATGTGCACCATGCTTAATCTAAACATAAACGTTTCCTATTCTACAGTGATGGTACTGTAATATTGTCAGCACCACAGATGAAAGGTAGATTACCATACTTTACAAAAAGCTAATTTCTTGTAACATTATGATTTTTATAGGGACATCTTTAACTCATTGTCTCAGTTCCAAGGTGTTTACATTTGCTTTACCCTGGACCCATGAATGACTAATTTCTGATATGAAAAATTAATTTCAGAAAAGGAGAAAAAAGTCAGTTCAAAGTAGAAAGGTTTACCTTCTTAACCCCTTAACTTGACATGTACTCACAAGACCAAAGACTTCTCAGAGCATGGTAGCTTTCTGTTGTAAGGAAGGAGAGAAAAACCTTATAAAATAAAGAGCATGATGGTAACAGGAGTAAATCAAACTTCTGTTACTTTCAGATGGACCTTTCTTTCCGTGCTTATTCCTTTTGTAGGATCACCCAAACTCACACATTTTATTGGTTATATAACTTTATGACTTAGGAATTCACATTTATCTCTGGTAATGTTTTCATCTTACCCATCTAAAGTGTACAATCCTATATTCTTCTGATTAACTACACAGCTATATGATGTCATCACCTCTTCTCTAGCTTTGCTAATGTCTATTTTTGTTTAATTAATTTAAGTATTTTCAGTAAAAAGAAGCCTAATCAAAGCATCACTTAAGTTACTGAAGTACTGAGATGTTCTTAGGATAAGCAAATTTACATTCAGTTAAAATTTTTAACCACTACACTTCAACTACTTTGGAAAAAACATGGTTCAGCAACTTTCAGAACAGGATTTTAATTTGAATTGATTGCTTCAAACTATAAGTAAAGAGAATAATAAGACAATAAGTATGCTGCTGTATTGATATGCATTCTGCATTGAGTCTACTGCATACTTATTTTGAACACATGCAGTATTCATTATATTAAACAGCCTATACAAATAGAAGTCTTTTTATTAAATAAGGTCTTAATCTTGAAAGGTAATTGTGTTTAGCCAGTCTGAACTCCTGGTCAAGGCAAATTCATAGGCCCTAATCCTGCAATCACACCTCTGCTTGAACTCAAGGATGTGAGCAACCTCACTCAAGTGTTAAATATGCAGGACCACAGGACCATGTTTTAGTGTTTTCCAAGTTGAGATGCTATTGCAGTGGAAGATTGATTTCCCTCCTGTTATTTCAAGCATGCATATAACTTATTTTAAAAATATTGTGAGAATACTTCTGTGAATCTAATTACTTTAAAATACTTGAAACATTAATAAAACTAAATTAATGATGGAGCATCTTTAACTCACTGTCTCAGCTTCAAGGCAAATTTACATTTGCTTTGCCCTGGACCCACGAATGAATAATTTCTGATATGAAAAATTAATTTCAGAAAAGGAGAAAAGGAGAAAATAATCAATCCAAAATAGAAAGGTTTACCTTCTAAACTCCTTAATTTGACAGATAATCACAACAAGATTAAAGACTTCTCAGAGAATGGCAGATTTCCACTGTTTATACCCTAACAAGAAGCAGAAACTGGCAGTGGTGGCTGGCCTGACGTTCTTCTCCAGGGTTTAGTCTTTCATGACATAGCTGGAAAAAGATCTCTGTTCTTCCATTTCCAGGTTTGAACTTCAAGTTATTATAGTCTGACACGGAACTTTTTTAGCTGATGATCTACATTACTGTTTGTTCCAGTTCAGAGGAAAGACGTTTAAACTATTAGAACCAAAATTGCAAACCTGAATACTTTGGAAATTGCAGGGTAGAAAGTCCAGGTATCATTCCCTCTGCCTGTAATAAGGCTTGATCCAAAAGCCTAATGACCATATTTTGTGTTAGAGAAGAACTTACATGGGAACCATTGTATCGGAAACTTGTTTGACTTATGAAAACTCCTTCTGAGAACAACAATCTTTTGGGAACTGCAGAATCCGTCAGAGATTTCCCAGGAAAGAAGAAGTATGAGAAACTCAGTGTAGCAATGGAAAGCATGAATATGGCAATATTTTGTAACTTTCAAGGAAGGAATAGGCAGAAGACAGTAAAAAGATGAGAACTTTGCTCCTAATGTGTGTAGATGAAGCAAGACAGCCTTGTCTTCCTCTGCCTCCTAAGAACTCCCCACTGAAGATTCTGTGATGAAAAAATTGCAAAATGAGGCTTTCAATATCGTCTTCAAAAGTAAGGTATAAGGAAATCTCCATTTGCTGTCAGCTCTCAGATTTATAGCAGTTCAGCATGAAGCACTTTCTTTAGAATATCAGTATAACCCTTTACTCAGGATTACAAAAGGGACCTGCTGTTCTACTCTTTGTGTTCGTTTAGTAGTGCCTCCACTTTGGCTCTGTACTCATACACAGTGTATTGTGTTAATTCTTGAAGAGGATTTTATTTTAAAATAAATAAATGTATTCTTTATTCACCCAAACGGTGTTTATTTAAAAATTGAAAACTGGAAAAAAAGTAATGTCTAATAAGAAGACCAAAGTGGATGTTATCATACGAAAAAAAGTCATATATACATTTGTGTATCTAGCACTGGGAACACCTACCTCAGAGACTCTGTATCCATTACCTGCACAAATGGATCAATGTGTGCTCTGTTTGCAATGAACTATTATTCCACATACAACCTTAGGCTACATTTAAAAATATATATACAATATAGGTATATGCACCTACGTACATATTTGTATATGTGTATACACGGTTGCAAAGAAAACGTGAGACCAGACATGGCACCCAAGGCAATGTAAAATGGAACTAAATGCCTGTTCTTGCAGATGCATGCATCTTAAGTCTCAGCCTTGTAACCATTAGCTTATGGCTGACGTAAATTATAGTAACTTAGATAAAGTATTTGGGTTTTATTAGTAATCTAGAAAACATGGTTTCTCTACATCTGATCTCCACTGCAGTCATGGTTGTCTTAAACTGAGTGTCAAATACTAGAATTAGTGTCAGGAATCAGTTTTCCTATTAGGAAAACTTCAGAAGTCAGGATGCTTATCTGAAGGGTACTAATGTACCCTAATATAACAGCAGTATATATTATAAAATAACAGCAGTAGAGCCAAAACCAACTTTTCATACTATTTTTCATGTTTTCTGTTTCATAGTATCTCTAGTTATTTTATGATGGTTTGACTTGGTGTGCTGATGCCACATTACATAGCAGAAAAGAGGACATTTTCTTATCTCAGCAGTGGCTGGAGATACTTCAGTCAAAGACTGTGAGTGACAGTAAAAGGAAAAAGAACTGTGCTACACACGTTCATTCTTACTACCTCATTTTGTTTAATTTATGCCATCTTTCTAACGCTTTCTTAAAAACTATGGTATACATTATTTTACACAAACGTGAAAAGATTCATTAATTTGTTTCAATCTTCCAATTTATTTTTTAAATAATTTTAGTTGTCGTGCTCTGTGAGATCTCTGTAAATTTCAGCTGTGTCTCTCATGCATAGATGGAGGTTTGCTGATGGAGCTTCATGTTATTCACTGTAGGAATCATTGATACAAATGTCCACCAGAGAAATCTGCTAGTTCAACCAGTTCATATTTTGAAACAATGCTATACATCAGCTTTCATTCAAAAATTGCACATTATCTATATAAACATCTCCTGATAAGCTAACAAGTCAATATCATAACACTTAAGATATAGAAACTGCAAAAAGCATTTTGCACAGAGAAGGCTATTAAAACCAAGAAGTACAAAAATTTAGAAAATTATTTATTATCTGTCCATTGTGGACAGATATTCAGAGCATAATAAGGTGTAGCATCATCAGATTCACAATGTAGGTGGGTGCTGCACCTGGAAGTAGCCAGCTGGTTTTCAGGCAAGATGTGCATTTGGTAGTTGCTAAAACTCGTTATGCTGAGAATGCACAATTTAACATCCCTTAATGGTGAAAACAGTATAATTACATTTAGGAATAACTACAATCACCAGTCAATGAATGGAAACTTTTTATTAAGTTTGGAAGGGGGAATCTGCAAGAAGAGGTAGAAGAAGGAGGAATACGGGTTTTTCTATAATGGTACAGTGGTCTGTAATCTACACCCTTCTAATCTTTTCAGATACCGATTGGGAGGGGATGGTAAGGGTAATTCAATTTTACTTTTAAATAAATGTAATTTTCCGTGAGTAATTATGTTCATCTGGCAAGCTGAACAGCTAGAAACAGGGAAAACAATAAACAGAAATGACTCTAGCAACATCTTTCTAAAAAGAAATATCTGAGAAGCTGAGACAAGAACATACATGGTTTCCTGGCTGGATTAGTTTTCTGTGGGTTTGACACTGCTCTTAAATACTCTGCTGATCAGATGTGGACGATAGTTCAGAGGTTTTGTTTTGAAAAGAAATTATGATTCCACGCTACCTCATACAGGGCAAAATCCATCTCCCATGTCCATAAAACCAGCTGTGTAGTCCTGTCACTCCCTGTCACTATGTCTCACAGGGATGATTCCTTATATGCTGTTCCAGTTCTAACCATTCTTATGTAGTGACAGAATTTAGAGGAAAAAAAAAAAAAAAAAAAAAAGGAGGAATTGTTTCCTCCCTGCGGAGTCTCTGCCCTAGAAAGGATGAGTAGTTCTGTCCTCAGCCAGAAAGCTTGGTCCCTTATCCAGCTGGTTTATACCCAGCTACCAGACAGTCTTGAGCCTGGACCAGCTCATTTTTCAAGATTAGAAAAGCTTCACAAGTGAGGTGTCAGAAGGTATGCTTGAAGCCCCAGAGCCATTTGTAGAAGTCTTAAATGTTGCAGGTCTCTGGGAGTGTAGCTTAAAGAGATACTGGACTTGGCAGCAAAGCTAGCCAAACATATTAATGTTTCTGCATTACATCCTGCCCCAATCTTCTTTTTCCTGCTCCAGGGATTTAAGCTTCCTCTTCCACATTTGTACAGTTGTTTATGAAGCTGTGCCACAATCTGCATCACTAAAATGATACAGGCTAAAATCAACTTATTTTGGGGAGGTAATTCTTCACAGTAGCTTTTGTCCAGTTACACTTTTCACTTCAGAAATAGGCAAGAGATTGGGAAAGACATGACTGTGGTTCATTTGTTAATTCGGTTAATTAATTTATATTAATTTGTTAATTTATGTTAATTTGTGGGTTTAATTTAGGGGGTAATTTGTAATTTATGCTGTCTGGAGAGGTCTCTGTATATTGGAGTGACACTATATTCTACACAGGCCCAGCAATTCTTCATGTGTAATGTCATCATGTGAAATATCAAGGAAATGAGAACTGAAGTTGCAATTTACCACTGTGAAGAGTCCTGCTCGTTGTGATAAAGTATTTACCATGAGAGTAGAGAAGGACATGTCTTTGCTTCTGCAGGGTCTGTTATGCAACATTGCAGGTATTTCTCAACTACAATTTAACAGATTCCAGGTTCAATTTCCAATACAGCTTTTCCTTTAGGTAAACATTTTTCCCTTCCCTTCCTCACTGAAAGTCCAGGATGATCCGAAAAAGTTCTATGTAGGAAATAATAGATGATGGAATAAATTTGTAGATCTATGATAAGTACTAAATAATTGGTTCTCCACAACATCTCTTTGATGCCACATCAGGAGGCTACTGTGATTTAGCCAGGAAACTGTTGTGTACACACAAGAGGAACATTTTGTTAATCAACCTATTAATGTTATTACATGTATTTGTTGCTATTTTCCAGCTCCTTAAAGATAAAAGATGATTCCTTTTAATATTCTCTAAAAATTCCAGCAAAATCACCTCTGACAATCCAGTCTGGTAATTGTACCATATTTGCTAATGGAGCTGCAAGAACAAATACGGTACAAGATTCTGCTCACATTTATGACTTTTGAAATAGAGAAGTAGTAGCCAGCCGATGAAGAAGAAGGAAAGAATTTATAAAATTTGTGTCATAACTAAATGGTTATAACTTTGCCATATTCAGACTGTATCCACCTTTCCTAGTAAAAATTACCTATATTAAGAGAATAGCCAACAACAGGGAAAGCATCATTCTAATCAATTTATCAGGTGCTTAATTACTCCTTGCATGAAAAAAGAAAGGTACAGACCCGTCAGCTCTCATTAATGTCTTTTTTTTTCTGAGTGGGCAGAACAACCTGAATTCTGACTTTTGGATTTCACTTTTTGCATTTCAACACTGTCACCCAACAGTGAAAAAGTGTGGCCGACAATACACTGGGAGTCGGCAAACTTCAAAAAAGAGACACACTTGACGTGTAGAAAACCAAACTTCAGTAAGATATAAAAACTAGATCTAAGCATGTACCCTTTTAGAAATTGGAAGTGAGTAACTGCAGTTTGCATGTGGCGCACAGTCACACACCGGAACTCACCACGCAGAGAAAAGCTGCATCTTAAAGCCCATGAGTTAAGTGACTGCAATGTACAGACCTGTACTGACAGAGCTGGTCTTTACACTGGAGACTGATTTGAACTGCAGTGGTTATAACATCAAATGTTAAAGAACTGCTTTAAGGAGTACATTCAAAGTTAATTCCTTTATTTATGAAGTAACTTTTCATACACTGATATTTTGTTTGCAAGGTTTTTATGTGCTGAAACTAGGCTAAGTCTAGAAATGTCAAAAATAATATTTGTCAGTGAAGAGTGCTAACTGATGCTGATTATGATAATCCATCTGATTCATAAAAAGATTAAGCCTTTTGTTTTAAATAAACGCATCATCTTCCACTATTCTTTCTGAAGGTCAGCATTTAAGTGCTTTTAAACACATCTATTTCTTCAGTGTGCTTCTTGGCATTTACTGTACTGCTTATTTCTTGACCTTCATCAAGGTAAATTTTTTTCCTAAGTGTTTTTATATTTTGGCCAAAGAATAATAGAACTTCTGTGTTCCAGTCTAATTAAAAATGGCAAACAGTACTACTTCCAACAAAGTTTTGCCTCAGCTTTCACTTATGGTCAATGTTGTTCAGAGATTCTGTCTTTTTAAAAATAAAAATACTTGTTTCATCAACCACTGGTTAAAATTGATCATACAAAAGAAATATGAATGACAGCATTGAACCTTCTATAACAGAACCTTTTTGAAGGCCCAGCCTAAAATTGTGTGTGGTACTTCCCACAGAAAGCAAAGAACATCACAGACTTGCCAGTTTCTGCTCTAAGTAGAAAAAAAAAAACCCAAACCAACAAAACCCCCCTTTGACCTTCTGAATTTGCTTTCTGTAACATTAACACATATATAAGCGCATTATATATATTGCGGGTGTATGTGCACATATGAGACATAAAATTTAAAAAAAAAAGTTATTGAATATTCTGCAGAAACACCAAGTGTCAGAATGTATTCAACACAATATAGTACTGAAAGATGCTAACAATATGATGCACCTGGTGTAGGAATTTACAGAGTCAACCAAGAAAATATGTATTCAATTGCAATGTTAAGCCTTAAACAATTTTACTGAAAGATTATTACAAAGTTGAACAGTTCAATGTAATTTTGGCTGTATCTGAAAATTATTATTTTTTTAAAATATGTAAATACTTTTCTCATAAATTTTCTTCAGTTCGTTTATACAGAAATTGCTACCATGAGTCATGCTGCCTGTGTCTGGAAGGTAGTGTGGAATGCTTTCAAAAATATAACTGTTCTTTCTATATTATCACCATTTTATATTAACCCTACATTATGGATGGGAAAAAAACTCAGATGTGTTTTTTCTTAAAAAAACCTTAAAAGAGAGAGAAATTTCACAGTACATTGTCTTTGAAAGAAGTGCTTGTCTTTTTTTAATTACCTGCACTGCTCCTAATTCTAATACAAATAAATGTAAAGCAAATCATCTTAATTCATAGATATGAATATCATTGCCATATTAGCATGATATAATGGCTCAAGTTTATCACAATAAAAATTTATTTTCCCTATGAAAATGTTTATTTTTTCAGTGAAAAAAAAAAAAAAGTGTAGACATTAACTGAAGATTTTTATACATTTGTACCTCATTCTCCTATCTAGTTCATGAAGAGATTTTTCTGGGACAGACTTTGCCTGCCTTGGTGCACAAACAATGCTGTATATTAGCAGCTGGAAAACTTGAGTTTTTCCAGGTTCTGACATGCAGCTGGAGTGTCTGATCCACAAAAGGAAAACCAAATTGCATTGAGCTCAAAATGAAAATCACTCTGAAGACCAGAAACTGATGAGAAAAAAACATAATGAAAACTTGTAGGTAAAAAGAAAAGTGAGAAAATAGTGCTAACACCTTAGTAAGAATCCTTGAGCTCCCTTATTCTGATGTTAGAAACACATCTACAAAGATGAAAGAACGACAGGGCAAGAAAATTCTTAAACGGCAAACATATGCAAAATACAAAAGTTGCTGGTTGATCTAAACCATCTGAACCACAGATTCAAATAATTTTTAATTCAGCAATATTTGAAATTTAAATTACATTTTATTTTTCTCTATTATTCAAATATTTGTACCTTTGGTAAAATTATAAATTAATCTTGACTGCGTCTTACTTCTGTTGCAATCTATTCTCTCTATGTCAGATTGTAGTGCTCAAGGTTATTTCTTGCTTCAGTGTTCTCCCCACATTCCTACTTTTTTCTTAAAATATTTTTCTTGTTCCGGATTATTATTCATGTATAATTATTATTATTTCATATCTGAGTAGGGTATACCCTAGGGTTTTCTGTAATATCCTGGATGCTTTGACATTTTCATTTTTTGACAAAGTATTAAAAAAAAAAAAAAAAAAAATCCATCCACTTGGGAGTTTTTTGGTTAACTTAAGCAGGATAAAGCAGAGGTAAACTACAATCTATTACAGATTTCTTCTTACTTAAAAGGTGTTTACAGAAGAGGTGAAAGGACAAGACGCAATGGTCACCAGCAACAAGGAAAGCTCTGACTGGACATGAGGAAAAACCCTGTACAATGAGGATAATGATGCCTGGGAATGGATGGCTCAGAGATGTTGTGAAATGTCAGTTCTTGGAAATCTAAAAAGTTGACTGGATAAGACCCTGAACAACCTGATATAACTTTGAAGCTGGCTTTGATTGGAGATAGCAATTGAATTTGATAACTTCCAGAGGTTCCTTCCAAAGCTTTGCTCACACAGTATGCTCACACAGTAATCATTCTCCCAATCGAGTGCTAGCTACTTTTTGTTCTGGTTCTGACTCATCTTGAATTTATGATCTGGGATGTCTGGGTGAACACATGCTCTGAAAAACAGGTGTTAAAGCAACTGGCTACAGATGTACCTGAGTCCTCAACCTGTCTACTGGTTTTGAGAATGTGTATTAAGTTTCAGAAATAATAAGGTAAGAAGAGGTAAGAAGAGTCTAGCATCTGCCTCAGCTGTATATTCTGTCCAGAAAACAATTCTGTTAAATATAGTTGGTGGTCCTCAGACACATGGACAAAAAACTAAGAAATCTGTTTTTATCCCAGCAAATCACCATATTGAAAAAAATAAGCATATCACTGTATCAGTACTCCTCTGCAGCCCAGTAGTAATTTTGATAATGACAATACTGTGTACTAACCAGACAAAAACTGCCCTGATTTTACATTTGCAATCTGTATCTTAGAAGCATTCACAAAAACGTACTGTGAGAAATTACCATTTAGACTGTAATACTGCTCTATACTTTCAGTCCCATGATGTGTACATTTATTTTAAAGAGAACTAGGATAGCCTTTCAGATGAAATGTATTAAGTCTTCTTGTGGCATCCATACCATTAATTTATAATCACAGTGCTTTGGGAACAGGACTGAAAAGCTGATACTGAAAGAAATAGTTTCCATACCGTTGCCACACTGGTTTGGAAGGATAAAAAGTACCGAAAAAAGGATGAAAATAGCTATTTGTCCTTGATGGAAGCTGTGTGTACCATAGAGTCAATGACTACACCAATAACTTAAGCAGAGCTCAAGCTCTGTAGTAGAGCCCTTCCTGCTTTTAAATCGCTAGCACACTGACACAGATGTGGCTTGGGTCAACGAGAAGAGAGTTTCAGAGCATCCAGAGCAAGGCTTTGGAGCCACCCTGGGCCAGGAGATTTGAGCTGTGCTTTACCAGCAGCCAGAGAGTGGTCCCTTGCCATTTCATTTGCTAGCACATGTAGCCAGGGAAACTACTTTACAACAAAATATTCTTAAACCAGTTACTTTTTTTTCAACAAATTTAGCAACTATTAAGAAAGACTTCATGAGAAAATACTTCAGGTTGACTACTTAAATTATGTATTTCATTAGTTATTTTCTTGAAATAGGTCTTAAAATTTACTGCAATTTCTTGCTGGATCAAAAAATGTGTGTTTTTTGCTTTGTTTTGTTCTGTAATGACTGAGAATCCTAACAGATACAAAAGTACTATTGCTGTTATTTTAAGGTACAAATCGAGGAAACAATCCAAATACCTCATAAATAGAATTATTTCCTAAGTTAGAGGTAAATTGTTGTAACTTCATTAAGGAGTCTGAAGATACTGCTATCATGTCAGCTCTGTGAGGACCAGGAGGGGAAGGGTAGGGGAGCAGATGAAACTTAGAATTTGCTGGCAGTTTGGACTGAGATAAATAAATAGCTATCTGCTTCAAAATTTAGAAATTCACTTAATGAACCAAGCATTTCAAACAAAGAATACATGAGAGGTTTAAGAGAAATATTTACATCCTAGGAGAGCAGGAATTCTAGTACAGGTTAGCAATGGCATTTATAGATTAGAAACATATTAAACTAAACTCTTCAGAATTCCTCATTGATTTTGCTGAATGCACCATCAAGAAATCTGACCTGTTTTAAAGTATATAATAAAGAATTTATTGGAATCTGGTTTCAGCCTTCACCCCTCTCCCTCCCCAGTACCATCACTTCTTAAATTCCAGAATCAGATAATTCATATTTTGACAGCTGAGAAATTGCAACACAGAGAATGAAGTGCTCAGAAACTTGAATGTTAAGAATTGCCTTACACCAGATAAGAGGTCCCTGTAAATTGATAGTCTGTAACTGGCAGTAGCCATTATCAGATAAGCCTTTAGAGGAGTGTCTCCAACTTCCTGTGAAGAAAAATACTGATGCACTTACATACTGAAGGCAACAACATACCTTCCTTTCCCTGTCAACCTCAGTTTTAACTTTCTCATCTCTAGCAGCCACAAGCAACAGTCTGCGATTTTATTCTCTTCTCTAAAGCACCAAGCCTTCTCTTAACTCAGTAGAATAATATAAAAATATCTGTTAGCCCTTTTCTTGACCATGTGTCCCTTGACTTCACTTTTACCAGTTTTGAATTTTGGTTTTAAAAATAGCATTTTGGAAGAATGGTTGTTTGATTAAAAGAAGATTGAAGAAGAGCTTTACGGAGAACCTTAATAATGCAGACTACTGTCTGCATAGCATCGGTTTTAGCAGTAACAGTGGAAGGCAAAAGACAATATGATTAGAGGAAGAGCAGCCACAGAGGGCCTAGCTGAAAGGGTGGAAATATTTACAGAAAATAAAAAGCAATTCAAAAAATATAGGAAAATGGTAAAAAATATACAATAAAGGGATTGGAAAAGGGAGCAAAACATCCTAGGACTTCTGGCAGTGTTATAAAGATTTTATTAGAGAGTAAAGATAGATTTTATATTAATTGAAAAAGTGGGTTATACATATTCAAATAGTTTAGCTACACTTCCTTCTTTCATTTAACTGTAGGGTAGTATTTTGGTCACATTTCACGCAGATCTGATCCTACTTTCCATGAATTATAGCTGCTTAATTTCAGCTAACACATTGCAATTTGCCTGCTGAAAGATGAGAAAAAAATTAAATTGTCAAACTCCACAGCTGCTGCAATAATAAAATGGTTTCTATATTTTTCTAAACAATTTCTTGACTGAAATCTCAAGAATGATACTTAGAATTTAATTATAACTTTATTTCAAAGTTCTTAACATAATCCATTTTTTTAGTATATGAAAACAACTAGGATATTAAATAAATGTAATTTTTTTTGTCTATTCAAGTTTATGAGCATGGGCCTCAGAGAAAACAACTGGACAAGAGAATCGAGCTCACTTCATTTATGCAACTGTGCAATAACATTTTAAACTAGAAATAGGCCACAGAGCATCTATCCTGCAATTTGCTACTCATTGCAGGTCTCAAATCTCCTCCAAATATTTTCAAACTATTTTTAGATTTGCAGGGTAAAATAATTCCAAGGAACATGACAGCCATCTTAGAGAAAATAAGCAAAAGGCATAGCAAACCTTGGCAAGGATGTAAGATGAATGCAGTCCAGAAAAGTGAAAGGGCATATCGTACTACACACCAGCAAGAATCAAAATAATTAGTGGCCAAGCATACTGCATGCCAGCACCACCAAGTGCAGTGCAAAACAGAGTTATCTTTGAAACAACATTCAATGTGATAATCTAAGTACCAAAAGCAGTCTAACCAGAGCAACACAGGGTCTAACCTGAATGATTGTGCTCTGGTCAGGAGTGAGATCACTTCCAGAATTTGAGCTAGTCAAAATTACTTCAGATATTACTACACTGGAGGTGACACCACCAACAGTTCCGAAATTCCTTCCTTCAAGAGATAACACATAAAATATAAAAAAAAAAAAAAAAACAAAAAAACCCAACATAACACAATGAATACGAAAATAAAAATCAAAACCTACATAAGCTACAATCTTATGGATGGTGGCATTCAACTACAAAGATGTTACCTGAATAACCAGCCTTCCATTTGATAATTAGTCTGCAAAAATTTACCTTTACTCCAGATGACAGAAAACACAGAATCACAGAATGGAATGGACCCCTGGAGGTCATCTGGTCCAGCCCCCCAGATCAAGCAGGGTCACCTGAAGTTAGCTTCTCAGGACCATGGCTTTTGATTATTTCCAAGGAGAGATACTCCACAACCTCCCTGGGTAATCTGTGACAGTGCTTAGTCACTCTCACAGTGTAAAAGTGTTTCCTGATGTTCAGACACCTCCTGTGTTTCAGTTTGTGCCCATTACCTCTGGTCCTTTCACTGGGCACCACTGAAGGGAGTCTGGCTCTGTCCTCTGTGTGTCCTCCCTTCAGGCAATTACATAAATTAATAAGATGCCACCTGAGCCTTCTCATCTCTAGACAGAACAGTCCCAGATGTCTCCGCCCTCCCTCACAGGGGGACACTTCAGTCCCTCAGTAATCTTTTTGGCCCCTCACTGGACTAAGTGCTCCATCTCTAATCTAGAGCAAATGTGTTCTCTGGAGGTAATGCAGCTGTGAGGTACTACAGATGGGCATCAAGATGGGGGTTTCTTGGGCAAGAAAAGGGCTTTTTCTGTACATATTGAACACTGAGAATACCTTTTACTCTGTCTCTACTCCCACCTTCTACTCTCATACACAAAGAACTTTCATATACGTATATATGTTTTCACAGGCACGTGCACATATACACATTTATATGTGTGCACACTTATCTCTCTCTCACTCCCAACCCTTTTAGTATCACATACAATGCAGTGTCACATAAGCAGTAATGCTACTAATGGAGGAATAAATGGCCATTTGATTATGGAAAGGAATTGAAGGAGCTGGGACTGTTTAGTTTGAGGAAGAGAAGGCTGAGGGGAGACCTCATCACTCTCTACAACTACCTGAAAGGAGACTGTAGAGAGGTTGGTGCTGGTCTCTTCTCACAGGTGATTAGTGACAGAACAAGAGGGAACGGCTTTAAACTGCAACAGGGGAGGTTCAGACTGGACATTAGGAAAAAATTTTTCACATAAAGAGTGGTCAGACAGTGGAATAGGCTGCCCAGGGAGGTGGTGGAGTCACCATCCCTGGATGTGTTTAAGGGTCGTTTGGATGAGCTGTTGGGGGATATGGTGTAGGGGAGAACTTTGTAAAGTAGGGCTGACGGTTAGACTCGATGATCCCAAGGGTTTTTTCCAACCTGAAGGATTCTGTGACTCTGTGTGATTCTGTGAATTATTCTTTTTAAGTGCTGTACCCGGCATCTAAAAACATTAACTTTGGGGGCATTACAAATGTACTACATTAGCCAGTTTGTAGTAGTAGCTTGTGTAGTCAGCACTCTAGTTTTTAAATGTGACAAAGCCATATTCTGAGAACTCTCTGCTGCAGGCTGCTATGGATAGTTCATACTCAACCTACTTCAGAACATCAACTAATCCTTACGACAGCTATGAAAGGCAGATATTACCACCTTTCTTTAGAGATATACTTTCAACTCTGTGATGCAAGTTATACTAAAAGATGCCCAAAGTACACAACTTCGTTACCTGTTACCACCATTCAGTTCAAGGAAATTGTACAATTTTCTAACTGGGGCATGATCAGCTTGGGAATGAAAATACCCGTAAGAAGAATGGAAATATGGTTGTACATTAGAAACAATTACTCATAAGCACCAAGGATGAAGTTCTCCATCAGAAGAGCTGAAGACAGTAAGTTAGAAACACCTTCAAAAGCTCATGAAAAGACATAACAACAGTCGTACATTATCTGGTCTACTCCACTTTTTTGAGCTTCCTTCTGCTTGCCAATCAATTTGCATCAAAACTAGATTTAATAGCTACCTTTTCTAGACAAGTAAGTGAGCCAAACAACCCGGGACTATGAAGATAGTATGTTTTAAATCACAGGGACTTTCAGACAAAAATGGAAAAAGTGTTTTTCAGTGGCTAAAACTAGTTTGAGGCAGCTATATCTCAGTGCAGAACTGTGTAACCTGGAATCTGCTTTCTTTCCTATTAAAGAAAGAAGAGCCCAAGGAAAAATCTGATCTCCGCACCTCTCAAACACAGAAGTGGGAACACAAAGTCTGCTGCCAAATAGCAAAGGAACATAGTGAGGATTCATGCTTAGATATGAGAAATGTTGTTCATATTTAAATACAAATGTTGTTTATTAGAGAAGGGAATCTTTCATGTGAGGACTGCACTCTGTACATGTAGACCAACTTATTCCAGTGAGGCCCCATGAAGATCAGGCCTCTATGCACTATAGCAATAGAGATAATTTTTATTGGAAACACTGTATTGAAATGACTGAAGTTAATGAACAGGTGTTAAAACACATTTTACAAAATGAAGTGTATGTAAATTCATCATATGACAAAGACCTTGGGATGTTCTACAACTACTTTCTAGGTACGGCTGGACCTAAACAACCCTAAAGTGGGCATTTATTGGTGGCCCTGCAAGACAATCAGGACATCTGTGTGCACTGTGCTCGTCCCTTGAAACTCGTGGGGCCTGAGGAAAATTATGTGAGCTAATAAGGGATTAAAAAACCACAGAGGTGTCCAGAAGTACTTCTTAACTATCTATCTTCTGTGTGCTGTGATCCCTCCAGCTGCATTTAAGGAGCTGAGACAACACCAGTTAAGCCCACCCTTAATACAGAGAAATGGAGATCCTTCCCACTCCTTTCTTAAATGTTCTTTCTTCAATACTTAGGAAGAACCTGGCAAACAGGTAGGGCTTTGCAGCATATCCTGAAGGTCAGCAGTGAAGAGAAAGAAAAAATAAAACTTGGCATAAAAACAGCTGAATAAAGGACTGACATCTTGCCACCATTATCTATTTCCACAAGAGGTAAATGAGGTCATGCCTAACTGCATTTATATCAAGCTAAGCAGCCCAAAAGAAGAGCTCAAATAACCCTCAAGGCTTGCCAAGGTCCTAAACGGTCATTATCTTACATAGGACAAATTAAGGGACATTTACTGAGGGACTAGGAGAATCTTTAATTAAGGTGAAGAATAAATCCTGTATTGCAATCCTTATACTTGTTTGGTTCCAAACTAGAGCATAAGTAAAATAGGTAGATTAAAGTAAAAAGAAAAGAAATAGATTCTTCTATGGGAACCCGCACATCTATGAAGCTTGAAGACATAAAAACATTGAAACTCTCCAAAACAACTATATTGATTTCTTAAACCAAACAAATAGAAAAGAAAAATGTCTTCTATTTAATGTTATCCTAATTAATTCTGCAAGCATTGTTCTTGTGCTCCTGTGGAGTTAATTACAAATCAGTTTAGTATAATTAGATATTAATATCCTCAGCAATATTTTCTAATAACTCTTAAGTTAACGGTATCATTGTTTGATAGAGATGTTTTATCTGTGTAGGCCAGATCCTGCAGTCTGGCAAGAACCAGCTGATTTGATTGCTTAAGAAATATTGGACAGCATTGCAGAATCTGGCCTTAACATTAAAAATGTTAATGATACAACAGGATTCATGCACATTGTTTTTCAAAGCTATCCAAAGAATTCTGGCATACATTATTCACATAGAAACATTCCCCTCTTTTTTCCAAAATTCAGAGCATAGTATGAATTTTCATCTCAATATTTACAAACACATTGCAAAATATAATCTTCAGACTAATGTTATCTAAAGAAAGATCACTGACCAGTAACTAGAATCCTTTGGGATGTGTGATTGATAGGCAGATTTCTCCCAGCCCTTATAGTCCTCTTTGGAGGCATACAGCCACATAAGGCAAAGCATGGCCACCACGACTTCAGTTTTCTCTCAAATGCAGAATGTAAGACAGAAATTCTAAGCAGAAGTCTGAAGGGTGGAAGGAAGATTATGGGAAATGAATCAACACATGAACAACATGTAGCAGGTGAATACAAGGTCCTTTCAGTCTTTTGGCCACCACTATCCCACAGCTCTGTTCAGACTCTGTGAAATTCCCAGCACTACTTCCATACATTCAGTAATTATGGAGTTTCTGATTCTTCATGTAAATCACAACCACATGATCAATTTAGCATCAGCTCTGTATACAACAGAAAGGCAGAGCTCCCAGTATCTTCTAAGCAAGTATCAGTCTTCAAAATATTTCCAAGGAAAGACAGAGACATAGCTTGAAATCCAAAGAGATACCTAACTGTCATTTTCTTATTATATGTTTCATTACAGACTTCAGTCCATACTTGGTGTATGAATGTTATATAGACATTAAGAATCACTTAATATTGAGGGTGTGAACAACAGTTTTAGCTGAAGAAGTTTCATGAAAAAACAGGTATGTTGATATCTTGCTTAACGTGCAACTCAAAAATCCCCCTCATGAAAAATTTTGGATGATTTTTTAAGAACTTCCTATCTTAAGAGAACTGTTTTCAGCAAAGTTCAGCCATAGGATTGGTATTTCTACCACCTTTTTGGCAGTGGTAACTGCAACCAGAAAGAATACCATGAGTGAGAAGAGTAATGAGGACCAAGTGCCAACAACACGAAGAGGGAGATGCTGGGAGCTCTGGAGGCAGATTCTGCAGGAGAAGAAAGTTGCTATTGGGGCAATAGGTTAACCTGTACCCTTTGAGACTTGAAGATGGAAATTATAACTACAGGCTTATGACAGGTGGATATATGGAACTTATCAAAGGGAAGAAAATCCATATTGCTTTACTGGAGGATACCACTAACTTAAGGTTGGTGGGAAAGTGGTTTGTGGAAAGATAAGGCAAAGAACATGTCTTATTTAGCCAGGTAGATTTATGACTCTTGCTGAGCTTAATAGGGACCCTTCTGCAAGAGATCAATATTCTCCGTTAGTAGGTCCATCTATGTATCTACGTCAGTACCATGCTATAGAACAAGATTAATTGAGATGGTGAAGCAGCCTGCATTAGAAGGTGTGGGAAATTAAGCTGAATCCTTTGACTTCTCATTGACTGTTAGAGGCTCAAATACAAAAATTCTTTCATCTGTGTAGGATCATCCGTACCATTTTTTGACATACTGTGGCCAGGGCCTTTATATCCAGAGGTATGAAAGTAAAATTAGAGTTGTCTGCTTCATCAAAAAAGCAGGAAAACATCTGACAGAGACTCTCAGCACCATTTTGAGTTTGAATGGCCACTGTGGTCTTAGAAACTCTTGGGTTTTTTTCAAGTGCTATTTTTTGGGGCTCTACAGCTTTTTCTTAGCATTCTGTTGTTTGAAGACAGGGTATGCTATACACTGCGCATGAGAAACCTGGACAAGAAAAGCTGTAGTAGTGGATAAGAAAAAATAACAGAGGATCAAAAGAAAAAGAGGAAAGAAAAATAAAGAAGGACCTTTGTAACAACAATTTTTAAATGGAAAAACAACTCCACCATGAACTATTTTTGGGTCCCAGCAAGACCAGATCATGCAGAACTCTGCTTTGACTAAGTGGTTGATAGGATCCATAATGGCACATGTGATCTTGGCTTAACTTATTCAGGCTGCAAGACTGAGGAAGTGAGGAATCTCCTACACATATCCCAAAGTTTAAAAGCAAAATTTTCCATTTGAGTGACAAGACAAATGAGCAACCTCTCTGTGAATGTATATGTGGACTTTCACTACAGAACAATAACAGAATTTGTCAAAGCTCTAAACTTAAAAAAATAGCTGAGATGAACCATGGTAAAATATCAATATCTTAAATTTTCATTCCAAATCATATAGAAAGTTGCCAGATTCTTCACAGACTGAGAACCGTGTTATCCATGATCCAATACAATCATAAAAACCTTTATTGAATTTACAAAGCATAGAAGAATTGAGTCATACACCAGGGCAAGTACAAATTTTAATTATTTCAGGAAGATAGAGATATAATATCTGAAACCCAACAAAAGGGCAAAGAATCATAAGCCCTTGTCATTTTATTCCCTTAGCTGTTATAATAGAATGTGTGTGTGCATGGCTAGATACATATGGACACACAAACTCTAAGTACAGCAGTTAGATGACTTACTGTTTGGAGAAGAAGAATGTAAGCAATCAATATTATTATCATGGAAAAACACTACATTTGTACATAAGGTGTAATATATATATATGACAATAAAGTATTTAAGTATTCATAATTAAATGTACCTCCAAGAAAAGACTCAAATGAGCAATTACTCCCTGCCCAGCTTTTTAGTTTTATCTTAGTCTTTAATCTTTATCTTTAAACTGAAGGACTTGGGGTCCGATGTGGTGATGGTCATGCTATTGCAACCAACTGGGGAATAAGCCAGGCCAACCAGAGCAGCGACAAATTCTCCTTGGCTGCCTCCCAAGATATGAACCAGAAGATCAACCATCTCAAGTGTATGTATACCAATGCACACAGCCTAGGGAACAAACAGGAGGAAGTGGAGCTCCATGCACATTCAGAAAGTTATGATATCATAGGAATAACTGAAACATGGTGGGATAACTCACATGGCTGGAGGATCGGAATGGTTTGCTATAAGCTGTTTTGTAAAGATAGACAAAGAGTGGAGGAGTCACGCTCTATGTTAACTTTGAATATGTATAGAAGGCAACTACGGTGATTGTGGATGCCCTATTGAATGCCTCTGGGTCAAGATCAGAGGGGTTATGTCCGAGGGGGATCTTACAGTGGGCACTTGCTACCGACCTCCAAACCAAGACAATAAGGCCAACAAAGCAGTATTTGGGTCACTTAAGCAAGCTTCGAGTCAACAGAACCTGGTTCTGATGGGTGACTTCCACTACCTAGACATTTGTTGGAAGAACACTGCAGCACCTCACATGTTACCCACCAAGTTCCTTGGTTGTGTAGAAGACTGCTTTCTCATACAAATGTTAGATGTGCCAACCAGGAATGAGGCATTGTTGGAGTTGCTGCTCACAAACCAAGAAAATCTACTTTGTAGTAGCTTGGTTACTGATAGGCTTGTCTGTAGTGATCATAATATTGTGGAGTTTTGAGATCCTACTAAGTATGCTGAAGGTTAGTACTAAGACAAAGATCTTAGATTTCAGAAGAGCAAATTTCGGGCCATTCAGAGCTCAGCTAGGAGGGATTCTGTAGGAAGCTTCCATGGGGGATAAAGGACCTAATGACTGCTGGGAGTTTTTCAAGAATGCTGTCCTGGAAGAATAAAACCAGTTCATTCCCTTTAAAGGTAAGGGAATTAGGCAGAGCAAGAGATCCCTTGGCTTAACTATGAGCTTCTGAGTCTGCTGAAAACCAAAAGACAAGTGTACCAGAGATGGAAAAGCAGATGAATACCCGTTGAGAACTATAAAGGCACTGCCAGGGCTTGAAGAGATGCAGTTAGAAAAGCAAAAGCTCAGCTTGAATTGAAATTGGCCAGAGATGTCAAAAACTACAAGAAAGGGTTCTTCAGGTATGTAAACAACAAGCAGAAACAGAAGGAAAATATTGGCCCCCCTGTTAAACAGGAGAGGTGAATTAGTCACCGTTGTCTGTGCTTCTCAACACTTTCTTCATCTCTGTCTCTACCAGCACTGCTGGGCCCAAGGCCTTGGGAACAAAAACCCAGGTCGATGCAAACACAGACCCACTGTCAGTGAAGGAAGAGTTGGAATGCAAACTGTTACAGGAGCTTGACCCCTACAAATTTATGGGACCTTGACATTATTTGCCTGAGGGCGGTGAGAACTAGCTGGTGTTGTTGGGAGGCCACTCTCCATAATCTCTGAGAAATTATGGAGCTTGGGGGACATCCCAGAAGACTGGAAGAAGGCTAATGTTAACCCCACCTACAAGAAGGTCTTAAAGCAGGATCCAGGAAATTACAGGCCCAGCAGTCTTCAATCCATGGATAAGTTATGGAACAAATCCTCCTGGGACTATCACAAGACAAATGAAACACGTGATTGGGAAAAGCCAGCACAGATTCACCAAGGGCAAATTGTGTTTGACAAACCTGATTGCCTTCTACAACAAAGTAACCTGCTCGGTTAACATGGAGCGAGTGGTGAACAGTGTCTACCTGGATTTCTCCAAGGCTTTTGATACGGTTCCCCACAGCCTCCTCCCAGAGAAACTGATGCATTATGGTCGAGACAAGTGTCTGTGCTGTGGGTGGGGAACTGGCTGACAGGCTGCACCCAGAGGGTGGTGGGAAATAACTCCTTTTCAAAATGGCAACCTGGCACAAGTGGGGTCCCCCAGAGATTGATATCGGGTCCAATGCTGTTTAATATATTCATAAGTGATCTGGATGATCGGATCAAGTGTACCCTGATAAAGTTTGCTGATGATACCTAACTGAGTGGGGAAGTGGACACTTTGGAAGGGAGAGCCTCTCTGCTGGAAAACCTGAATAGACTGGAAGAATGAACTAACAAGAACTTATGAAGTACAGCAAGGACAGTAAGGTCTTGCATGTAGACTGGGATATACTCAGCTGGGGAGCATCTCTGTGAAAAGGGTCCTGGGGTTCCACAAGCTCAACATGAGTGAACAGTGTGCTGCTGCAGCAGCAAAGAAAGACAACAGGATGCTGGGTTGCATCAACAAGGGCATGAGCAGCAAAGATAAAGAAGTCATCATCCCACTCTATTCAGGGCTTGTCAGGCCACACCTGAAATACTGTGTTCAGTTTGGGTCCCCTCTATACAAAAAAAATGTGGACAGACTGGAGAGCATCCAGTGGAGGGCAACAAAGATGATTAAAGGACTAGAAAGCCTGACCTATGAGAAAAGACTGAGACAGTTGGGTTTGTGGAGGTTGAGAAGGCTTAGGGAAGACCTTATCACCACATTCCAGTATTTAAAGAGTGGCTACAAATAAGATGGAGACTCCCTTTTTACAAGGAGTCACATGGAAAAGACAAGGGATAATGGGTACAAGTTACTCCTGGGGAGACTCCGATTGGAGGCAAGAGGAAACTTTTTCACAATGAGAACAATTAGCCATTGGAATAATCTTTCCAGGGAAGTGGTAGATTCCCTGACTTCAGACACTTTTAAGATTCAGCTGGGCAGACTGCTGGGCCATCTTGTCTAGACTGTGCTTTTGCCAAGAAAGGTTGGCCTAGATGATCTTTGAGGTCCCTTCCAACCTGGTATTCTATGATTCTATGATTAATGTCCTTAAACAAAACCACTATGAATAACAGAACTTAAACGGAAAAGAAATCTTCTAAAAGATTTCTAAAATCTTTTAGACTTACCTCTGACACAGCACATTTCTGGTTCATAAATTTGGCATAGGAGAGAAATACTTTACTATATAAGTAAATACTATCAAGCCCAACATCTTGGGGCATAGTTTTAGAAATAAATCCAAGTGATGAATTTACTACTTCATTCCATAAACCATTACAATGATTAATTGCTCTCATTCTAAGAAGGTGTAATTTATTGCTGATTTCACTTCACCTAACCGCTATCATCAGACATTAGACCTCATGCTTCATTCATGCAGCTCCATCTACCATGACCAAAATTTCTGCTCATCCTCTGTAATTTTTAACAATATTTTTTCATTTGCTATACATTATTTTTACTATGGTTAAAGATCTTGTAGTAGCTTTCTAAAGTTAAAATAGCTACCATCAGCTTCTTTCCTGCAATGCAATTTAAATATTTTACACTTCGCATTGCTGTGTATTCCTGAAAATCTTTTGCTTCACCATCAACTTATCTCTAAATTAAGTGATGTGGTCCTTTTGTATGCAGGCAAAATATGAAGCATTCAAAGAAACACAAAAGTAAATAGCAATTGAGAATATTATTTTATTTTTTCTTTTATATTATATTTCAAGAAGTAAGTCAGCAAAATTTCTTCAAGGTCTAGCAAAAAATATTTACCATCTAAATTAAAAAATTTGTTCTGATTTTTCTTCACTCTTTTTGCACTGATGTATGTCTATTACTGTCTGTAGACTCTTCTGATTTACATCAGAGAGCTACAATACACTCACTATTCCTATACTTTTACAGATTTGTACATAATTTATTCTATTTCATTTAATATTATTAAGTGTGGACTAAGAGTACTGTCTGAGACCCTACCCTGAAGGCATTTTATGACATAAATGTTTAAGGAGGAAATTTGCTCAGGGCATTTTTTCTGCCACTAAGTTCAACATAAATATTAATATCGTACCAGCTATATTTTTAGAATTTAATTTTTAGTTCAGTTTTATCACTACCTTGCAGAGAGGCAGTTTTAAACTGTGCTATTTTAGCCTAGTAAAATCCCTTGTGCTGTTTATCACAATGTATTATATGATGTTTTTGTCACAATTTCAGAAATTTTTTCAGAGGTCTAAATACTGCATTAACTTTACTTCACTCCTTTTATGGCTTAGATACAGCTATATTGACAGAGACTCATGTTTATAAAATTGTATTTATCCTGTTCTAACTTTAAAAAATATATTCTGATCACCAGAAAGAAAGGAATTCAATTCAAAATAAACACTTAAAACCTTAGTAACTTTCAAATAAAAAGTCACAAAGTTGAGTTTCATTTTTCAGTGAAGAGTGGAGCTTTATCAAGGAAGGAATAGAAATATTGTCCTGTTTGTTAAATGCTTTGGGTTTATACAATGGAAGGGACATCTAAACTATAAACATTGGATTTAGGGGATTTTATAACACAATTTCATTTTAACATACGGAACTGTGATTGATTTTATTTCAGTGTGTTCTTCCTGCTAGTAGAAATGCCAGTATTTTCAGACATAATTTCCTATGACTATCCACATAAAGGAAGGAGGATGCTTGTTACAAACTCATTTTGATGCCATGGACAAGGCTCAAAAATTGGAGGAAAAAACCCGCCCAAACCCACATTAAAATCTGTGGAACATACAGCCCAGAAAAGCTGTGGAACCTCCACCTTTGCTGGTTTCCACAACTCAGGTGGACAAAGCCATAACTGGTCTGACCTAGTACAGGAATGATCCTGCTTTGAGCAGGTGGGTACATTAGATGATCTTTAGAAGTCCTTTCAATCAGCTTTTCTATGACACGGTGATTCTACAGTTCCATATTGCCCAAGTACACTTCGAATGTACTGTGTATACCTACAGTCACCAGGCATAACTTTATGCTATATTCTCTCCTCCACCTCTTAGTAATAAGGTATGTGAACTTGGAAATGGACCTAGAAAGAAGAAAGAGGAGGACAGATAACAGACTTTGTGAAGAAGACAGAAGTGATTCTTCCAATACCTTAGATGCTGGCATGCAAATGCAGAAAAAACATGATCAGAAAATCTTAACATATTATAAGAATGATGACGATAATGACTTAACTAAAATAACAGATGCTCATTAAAAAAGTTGTATGTCTAGAATATGAATAACTAAGAGATTAATGGGAGACAGAAAAAAAGGTAGCTGTATGGGTGAGTATAAAACTGATGAGATGATAAACATACCCACTAAGTATCAGTTGTCTATTATCAACATGGAAGGAAATATCAAAGGGTCCCAATGTACTTCAACTTAGGTCTGCTAATGAAAAGATTTTCATTAGCAGCATTGATGATGGAATAGTGAAAATGCTTATTAAGACAGCAGATGACACCAGGTGCGTAGAGATCCCAGATACACTGAAGACAGGATCTGAATTCAAAAGCATATTGAAAAATTGAAGGAATTTTTAAAAAGGATAGCATTCAAAAGAGAGAAATGCAAGATGATCTATGCGGAAAAAAAATCAACTATGTCACAAGACAGAGGAAAAAAATGGCTAAATAGGTCTTCTGGTGGATAAAAAATACCACACTGTTGTGAAGAATGCATACATGATACTGGGTTGTTTAGACTGGCATGTATCTTACACATCATATGAAATAATTTTTCAATAGTCTCAAGATGCATAAGACCTCAAATGCAGCACTGCGTGCAGTTTTAGGCACCGCAGTTCAAAACAGATATGTACCAGCTCAAGGATGATAATGAGAATGATCAAAACAATCTGGCCACAAAGTCTGGAAAAACTGAATCTGCTCAGCTGCAGGAAGAGGAGCATAGGATAGTAGTGCACAAGGATGTAAAAAATTATTGGCAAAAAGGAGGAAATGTTTTTCCTATGTCCACAGCTGACAGAAGAAGGAACTAATATTACAATGAGAAATCAAATCACACTAAGGATTCAACCTAAAAACTAGTAAAAACTTGCTGAAGACAAGGGTGGTGAAGCACTGAAATATATTGCCCATGAATGCTTAAACGGGGATGTGGTGGTGATGGTGGTCTCATTAAAGGGCAGGTTTAGGAAATACCTGTTAAGCATGAGAGTCATAGTGGATTCTAGCCTGGAGCAGAGAAGTAGACTAGATGGCTTTGCAGGGTCTATCCCAGCCCTAATACTATGAATATATGATGTTGGTTTGTTTATTGTTTTGTTTCAGGGAAATATCTTTTTTTTTCCTCCGGGACAAAATTGCCAAGAATTCAAGGGGCTTTTCCCCAAAAGTCTCATTTTTAAAGCTTGCTGGTAGGCTGAAATTGTCAATTGAATTCTTCAACAGTAACTAAATATAACTCCTCAGATAAAAGTATCTGTGCACTTTAGAAATTCAATTACTTATATGGAGGAAATAAAAATGTCATTATTTTTAATTTTTTATTTTTAGGAACTAAGAACTTGGTATATAGCTAAGACTGTTTCCTGTTGGAAATAGTAGAAAGGACAGGAATTATCCCTGCAACCCTTCAGTGATCCCTTCCTCTGTTCTCTTTCTCTTCTCCCAGAAAGACTTACAGTGCTTTTGCAACAGACTTTCAAAAGTCTGAAAAATTTAAAATGCAATTGCCAATACACTCGGTGATCTATGTTGCAAGATGACAATAGATGAATGTTGTCAGAGAAGGAAAATATAATGGAGGAAAAATTGTATTACCAAAAAAAATGTGTCAAATGGCAAAAGTCTTGAAATTAATATCTGGAAGGAAGTGAAATCTCCTATGACATGTGTTAACATGGCCAGACAAAATGCCCATATTTGAATGCTTCAGGCACACTACTATAAAGGAACTGAACTTTTCACTAAATAATTTATGCTAAAATATGTATTTTCTGACATTAGATTTCACTGCTTGGAAAGAATTGACCTGATTTACATAATATTCTTATGCTGAGGATCTGACTCTAAAAAAGACCTGGTTTAATAATATGTTTTTAACACAACTTCCCATTGCATATGTCAAGTTAAGTTGCATCCTAGAGTATTCTTCATCAATCAATACCTAGGGACATAAATATTAAAGGATATAAACCCAGACAAATTGCAGAATTATCACTGTCGTTTGATATAATATTACTTATACAATTCAAAATTCTTTTTTCCAAATTAATTTGTTAACACTTCAATCAAGGAAATCAGGAAAACAGATTAGATTTTACTGCAACATTTTCAGAAACTCAGTAGCAATTATTGTTTGACTGTATAAGGGAAGAGGCAGTGAGGCAAAAAAACTCCACCCAAGTGACCAAAACCACTTTTGCAATTCAGCAGCACTTTATTTAAAACAATATTCATAGTGAGCATTTGCCCCAGTCTAGTTTTCATGAGGTGAAACTAGCCATGCTTAATATCTAACACTTCTATGCTAGATCCAATCTATAGATACTGAATTATGGTAGCAAATATTTTCCAAAATTATTCTCATTTTTTAAATATGGGAAACTGAAACATTTAGTTGTTCAGTTCTATATCTTAAGTAACAGCGTGAATCAGTGATGATGGTAGAAATAGAAACAGAGTTTCCTGGCTATTAAACCAATACATATGACATGAACTAAGCACAGTTTTCCAGGAAACTGAACAATCCACATATTACTAAAATACATTTTAGAAGTATACAGAAAGTTAAAATAGGGGTTACCAGGTATTATAAAAGGAAGGGCTTCATCTGACTCGTTAATATAGGGTATGTAGGCACTGGGTTGACAACAGACAACGTAGCAACACATAAAGTAGGTTATGCTTCAACTCTGCTTAGTATCTAGTGACAAGCAGATGGATGAAAGTATCTGTCTGTTCTCTGGTTCACAATTTAATTATGCTTTTGATACAGTTAGAATATGTGAAAATTTGTGAAAGAATCTATAGAATAAGAAGCCTCAATGGTTAGGTATTACCATACAGATCTTAAAAAAACAAAATCAGATCAACTTCAGATTACAAAATTTTATATAAACGTTGATAAACCTAGTGTATTTATGCCCTATTGGGAAAAAGAAAAAAAAAAAAAAAAAAAAAGTATTAAGAAGAACAATTGGAGTAAAACCACAGTGGTATGAAAAGCTTAGAAGTCTGACAATATTCTAAAGTGCCTTTCTCTGTTGATCTTCAAAGAGAGTATCTAACATCTCTTAGTTACCTGTTCATTCTGTCTGGGCTGAATATATCTGATTGCCATGGTGTCAAAGTATACAACTTTTTCAAGTATAAAAGACAGAAATCACTTCTGTTGAATGAAATCTCTGTCAATACAGATAAAAGGTCAGTGCAATTTTATCTATAATATGGGATAAGGTTGACCCTCAGAAGAAATGCTTTGTTGCTTTATGGACTGCAAAACATAGTCTTTTGACATATTAATTCTTTTTTCAGACTTTTATCTGAAACGATTTTGGTGGATGTTATAAAAATAAGGCATTATTATGATGGGATTGTTATGTACCCCTTCTGTTAGAAAAGTTCATTACCATCACATATTTTTATTGACTGGTTAACTCTCAGTTGCATGCTCTCCCTTTCATAACCATCACTGTTTCATGAATCCATATTAAAATAAAATTGTCAGCCATAAAAAGGTAAGACAGTAGTTTGGAATAGGAGTTTCTATTTCAAATACTTGTAGCAATCTGTGGAATTAATTTAACAAGTAAAGTTTTCAGGCATGTTTAAACATATAAAGTGCCCTATGGGACCTAGAAGCCCAAGGTTCATGCTTGAAGTTCTCTGACAAACAATTACTTTCCCCTGCACCAAAAGCAATACATGCAATGGAGACTGCAGTCACTTTTCTAAGCAAGGTTGCTGTCAAGTTGATACATACATAAAATATGACTAGCTCTAGGTAGCTATGTCTGAAAACACCTGCCTAAAGTGGTCTCATAAATAAAAGGTGACTAAGGAAGACCGTATTAGATCTGTAAGTACTCCTTCCTCTTCCAGAAAGGATGAATATTTTTCAAGCACATAGCTGAAGGCAAGGGGACATAGATATGATACATGAATACTTTTATGTACACACAGAGGTTTACAATTTTGCTTCAAAGATTTTAGTCTTAGTATCACATGAAACACAGACTTTTAAATGACTAAATTAAGTTTATAAAATTCCTTAATGAAAATGAAAACAGATAGTATCAAAGTAATTTGTGCTTAAGATGTAAGAAAGTTAACTAAAGCTTTTCAATATGGCCACCTTCTAATTCAGTCCTTACATTACCCATTTACAGTACTTGAAGCTGGAATTTAATGCCAGTCAAAGTTTATAAATTACATTATCTACAAGTGAATTATTTTTTAAGGTACAGGACTTAATGACTGCAAAGGTTTTATTGGTTTGGAGAGCATTTTATAATTAAAGAAAGGGGAGGTTACACTAACCTATACTTAGCATTAAAGATTATATACTAACCAGAAATGTTAACGAGGAATTAGGCACAGAGCTCCTATTATTGCTAATGGAATTTTCATGCTCCATTCTCTATGCACCAAGTAAAAGATATTGTTTGAAGAAGACATTGTTTAAAGAAAGTGCTGCCAAACTGCATACTGCAGAACAAGATACAATTTTTGAAAAGATATGTGTGTTCTATAAACATCAGCAGCTTATTTCATGTATTATTGCTTGAATGAGGTTGTGTGTATTTTACTCTTCTTTGAAGTCCTTGTGTAGCTCTCTGGACATCTCAGTTTGTAATTTACCATGTGGAAAGCACTGCTGCATTTAAAGGGTCTTTGTGGACATTTTTTCCAGATTACTTTTACTGTATGAATACAAAGAAGAGATTCTCACTGGCAAGCTGTGATACCACAGTGCTTACTTCAGACACCTGAACTCCTTATGGAGATCTCCCCTCCTGCTCGTACAAATGATTGTCAAAAGACAAGATGTTAGATAATAGTTATCCTCTTCAATTCACTGAGGTAGCATCTAATCTGATCTATGGATACAACCCATAATGTGCCCCTCATCACTCATCTGTTCACTGTAAAGATTAAGGTCCTACTGATAGCGCATTGCAACTCCTGACTAACCGGCATGTGTTCTCGAGGTTTCTACCTATCATCTCCATTAAATCTGTGTAAAGTTCAGGTGCTTCGGCAATCACATTAACTGCCTACTGTTAAACAGTTTAAACATCTGTCTATACGTAGACCTGTACTGCAACATTTAGCTGCATTGGCATTCAGAAAAAGTTACCTTGGCAATTAATCCCAATCATCCTTAAACTTTAAGTAGGGGAGAAGTAGCGTTTATTTCATCTGAGAGTAATGTTTTGGTTTTTTACATATGAAGCTTTTTTTTTTTTTCCATTTTCTCTGCAACTATCACACTATGTCATGTACTATTTTCACAGCTATACTCTTAAGTCCAGCTCATCATGGATTTTTGCAGTATGTGTTAATGATAGTTATAACAGTTTCACTGCTGTAATTTTTCTGGTGCCAGGAAGGAGTAAGTATTGTCAAATACTGAATTTTATATGAAAATGTATTTGTCTTTGAGATTTACACTAACTATAGATCTCGTTCATCCTAAATACAGAAAGCTCATAATCTGTTTTTCTTGTATTTTGAAGTATATTAAAAGATACATGTGCAATCATAGTTTTTTTTTAAAAATGCATATATTATTTGTTCAGCACTTGAATATAAACTAAATTAATTTAGTCAAATCTCTCAATGAAATGTTTTCATAGCTGGTAAATTAGGTGGCCTAACTTCATCGTTTCCTTGCAATAGATTGCCAAACCATGCATTTCAAGAAGTCAGTGCTCCTGAAAAAAAGCAGGCTTAGCACACTACAACTACCATCTCAGCAAAGAAAAGGGGTTTTGCTGACTTTATGCAGGATTTTTTTCTCATACAAGCTGCTTAAGTGGGTCACTATATCTTATTAGTTTACTGGCCTAAGGGCAATTTAAAAATTTGACTGAATCTTATCTCTGTATATAGCGCTTTAATCTTATTCCCACATATTTATGCTAGTTGCAGAGGAAAGCTGAATAATTTCTTTGTGATTAGAAAGTATTGGAATTCACAGGGAAATTGATGTCCCTCTGGGAGCTCTGGAACTGATCATAACTTTTATAAATGAGGTACACCCTTTGTAGGAGAGCTCTCATTGCCACATTGGTTCACGTTTTTCCAGTTTTTTTCTTCCTTCTTCATTCTTTACAATTACTCTTGATAATTTAACCGTGGCCGTTGAGTCAGCAGTGTCATTATGGCAGCAAGCTAACTCCTTCTCAAATCAATACGAGCCTTTCTGTACATTTTCATGAGAGTGGGATCAGACCATAGGAACGAACATGACTAACAGGCCCTCTGGCCAGCTGACACACCATCATAAATATGTAACTTCACAAAAACCTCTGTTTCCTGGAACTACAGCTGCCAGGGACAATTTACTTTTTATTTCCTTCGCAGCATATGAAGGAGTAAAAGCAGGATATAATCCTATCTCTAGACTGGTGATGTTACCAACACTCATGCTCAAAGATAAAAACAGGGATCTGCATGAAGAGTGCCATTCTTGTCAGGGAAGTAAAATCTTAACCCAAAGGATGTTAGTTTTAAATGACAGTAAAGAATTTCTGGATTAAAGGTAAAGTACACTGGTATACACATTATTAAAACTGTGGGAATTACTCTACTTAAAAAACTGTAGTATAAAATTATTTTTGTGCATATACATGATAAATTGTGAGACATCACTACTGTAAGTGCAGACCAAATTTCTCTAGTAAGGTACCTGAAAGCATACTGCACTTACTTGGATTAGCATTGAAAAGACAGTTTTCTAATCCTCAGCAATATGCACAGATGAATTTTTGTGTCTGAAGAATAAGACAGCAACAGAAAGTTAGCAGACTCAGCTATTTACCAAACTAAAGAGTAATACTGCATGAGGAATACAGAAAAGCAGAGCTAAATTAAGCTATACCATTGTCTGAAAGTGTATATGTCCATGGATCTGAACATTTCTTTAAACTAGTGCAGAGAAATAGTACATTTTCTTTTTACATTTAGTACAAGAAAAGAGGAAAGCTTCGTGTTTTCAACACTGATATTTTTAAGAACAGAAAGAACAGAAAACACATGCTTTTTAAAGTATTAGCAACAACTATTTAATAATAATGTATAATAATATAATAATAATAATAATAATAAATAATGTATCATCTCTTTAACCAAAGTTCTACCAGTAAAATTTCATTGCTTAAAGCTATTGATATATACTGGTCTATTCCACAAATTGTACTGATAAACAACAAAGACAAGATTATAGACCAAATGAGGAGTAGTGGTCAAGATGAAGCCATGTTAAACTGCAGAATTCAAATAGGTCTACCATATTTGCTTAAAAAAATAACATTGAAAACTAGAGAATTGGCAGAGGGAGAGAAAGATGAAAAGCACAAAATCTTTCACATAGCAATGTTTATTGTTTAGGAAAAAAGGAAACATCAATAAGAGAAAGATAACAGTGTTCAGTGAAGGTGATGGTGAGACAGTGAAATACATTAGAGATGATCACTTCAAGAGGTATATTACTACACAACAGTAACCACTTTGTGCATGGATATTTTTAAATTGCAAGAACAACCAATAGAGCACACTAAACCCCTGTGATAACCTCCACTGAGTTGTCAAAAACTGATACTGGGATTCAATTGTGAATAGCATCCTTTCTAAGAACTATTGAGCAAAATGTCCACATACATGACATGGTAGGAATACACTTCAGACAGAATGTTAAATTCAAGTTTTGTCTTCTTTTACCCTTCAGGAACTAAATGATAATGTGTAAACCTACAGGTGTCAGTAACATCTTTAAGAAATTCATACATGTTAGTTTGTATCCCTTTTTCACTATGCTTCAGTATGGAACTGGCATTAAATGGCATATAATCACAAGTAGGTGTCAAGGGCTTGTATTAAAAGTAACATAAATCAATGTTGAAATCTCTAGCATCAGTCAGCAAAAGAAGTAAGTTTATACCAAATTTAGACAGAATTTCTGCCTGAAGAGGTTCCCACCTCTTCTATTCACTCCTTAACAAACCTAGGGCTTCATGTAACAGCACCGATTCTCTTGGGATGGAATTCATCAGATAAGTTTAGATATATTTAGTGGTTTGTAATCAAGAGTATCTCCAGAAGATCCAAATCCAGCAACAATATGAAATTCCACTGACTGATTGAAAGGTCCAGTCACTGCTGATGGAATTCCTAATCCCTCAGTTACAGAAATGTTGCACTTTCTCTAGTTTTAACTCCTAAAAATTATATTAGAAATTGGCAGTTTGTGGAGGTACTCTTGATTCTAATTAATGTGTCCAAGGAATTATTTCAGAATAAACATTCCTAGAAGTCCTCTGAGATGCCAGTTATGTTGCATAATGGAAGCTTGATGTAGGTGCTATTCCACAGATGTGATACATCTCTATAGATTAGGATTTCCTTCAGTTGTAGACAGAATTTCTGTAATCTGTAAATTGTTTCTCATACCATTGAGTAGTTCAATCAGTTCAAGACTCAAGAATCTAATGACTACAATCTTCCAAGTTTATAGGAAGTTGAGAGTATGATTTCCAGCTTCTGTCTTGATTTGAGCAATTTGCATGTTCATAGTTCCACATTTAAAAAATCTTATATAAAACAAGATTTACTGTCTTGCTCCTGAAGAAGGAAAACAATTTCTTATATGCTGGCACTCTTGGAAAGAATTTAAAAGAATTTTAGTCTTCTGATCCTGAAAACTGACCACATCTGTCAGTTTTAGTGTTAGAAACCACCGGCATTTCAGGGAGGAAAAAAAAAAAAAGCACAATAAAAACAATAAAATCAATAATTCCCCATGCATTTGACAAGAATGAAACAGTTCAGAAATTTATGTTCCCTGAATCTTAGTAGCTTGCACCTTTGAAGTTTTTCAGGTGGGGGCCTTTTGTTTGGGATCTGAGGGATCTTTGACTTCTGGAGAATCAATGTTCAGGGTAACTCATGAATATGATGTCGAAATATGAAAAAACTTGTGTATATATATGTGCATTAGAATCTTCTCCTTTGAAACAAATCATTGTCTTTTTTTTGCTTTTGTATTGAAAAGTTCTTTTATAATCAGAACAAGCTGCACATTATACTGTGATATATATTTATATAATCATATTTGTCATATTTTAAAAGGAAAACTGGATAGAAATCAAGGATTGATGGCATGATAGATAAAGGGGAGGAAAGCATCCAAGGACACTATCTTCAAACAGACATAATCAAGCATTTTAGAGGACTGTGAAGCTCCTTGTAAAGGCACTTAAATTGTGACATGTGGATATTTTCTACATCAGACAGATGTCCTTCCTACAACATTTTCATGCTAAAAGGAAGAATTTTTTTTTCTGCATATCCACCTGTCTCCACTGCATTTGTTTATCTCATCAGAAGAAAAACACTCTTTGTCTGCTATGACTTTGAATGAAAATATCTACCGTCTCTGTTGTTTTTCCTTCAGTGATATATTACATATGGTGGAGAAAGGAAGCAGAAATGCAAAAATTCCCAAGCAACAGATAGGCAGACAAAACGTTTTTAGGTAGCAGCTGTTGTTCTCCTCCTGGTGCTGACTCCTGATGTTTTAGCTTTCCCTTCTTTGGTAAGGGTGTGTTTTACCGTTTTACTGCTAGTTTCTTCCCAGTTGTAATACATAGCTGAGGATCAGGGAAAAAAGCGGTCTCTTGCTGAACTGACCTTCCTCATTATAAAATAGACACTTGATAACTATGGCTGTCACTTTAAATTACATTTTTTATTTTCAATTTTATTTTGGTGAGGAGCTGTCTCAGTTAACACTGACACAGATACATGTCTTACTGCAAGGCTTGAGCCCTTTTTTTTTGTTTTGTGAAATACATGAATAAGAAGATTTTTTAAAAAATCTCAAAGCAACCAAGTATTCTACCTAGAGGTCACTTTCCATACTCCATCAGAATTTACAGCTTGTTACCTCAGCTCTGGCAGATGGCTGGTGAGAGAGAGACAGGCAACTGATGCACCCAACTATTCTATATTCTAGCATTACACAATGAAGCTAGAGGGACCATTTTTATTTTGCTTTAGTTTTGCTATTTCATACATAATCTAAGCATTCTGCCTGAGTATTCCTTCAAGCAACTTGTAGAGTTTCACTGTAGTATGGTGAACTAATTGTTAAGATAAGAAAAATCTACAGGTAGGTAAATAAATATACCAGCTCATTCTTAGAATCACAACGGTAATTAAAAAAGAGTGATGAAGCCAGAAAAATAAATGTCAGATATAATCTAATTGCCTAGGCAACATAGGATTCTGATCATGTTGTCCAATCCCTGTCTTCCTTAACATAAAGTGATACAATCATAAGAAATCTTTGTAGGAGGGTTTACAGCTACATGTGGTAATTTTTTCACATGTTAAAACTCTTCTTTAGAAAAGTCTGAATGATAGCTTTAGAAACATGGAAGCAGTTGTGGAAACAAATCAAAACAGTGCAATGTTATCGTCAAAACTAATGACACAGTCACAAAATTAAGGAACTGTTTAAGGTTTACATATTTTTATTATGCCTCATTGTGTTTCTAGCTATATCAATATGATGACAAAGTGAATACAAACACAAGGTATAATAAATACATAATAATTTGCCAGGATCTTTTATTTGAATTATTTACACTCCAACATAGAGTGCAAAAGACTATGGTCATATCAAGCATTTAAAACTTTTTCCTAAAAAATGCACATATACTAGAAATCAATGTTCCATTTTGATCAAAATAATAAACTGACATTTGAAGTTATCAGTATTGTTTATATCATATGTTGCTTTCTTAATTTACTTTTCAGTTTAATATTTTTGTGTTGCTAAGAAGAAACTGTCTTATCTCTGTGGAGTGATTTATTAATCACTTTATTCACAAATCAGAAGATGTAACAGAATCAGTGATCAGCTACCTATGGGAATATAGTCTGTGCTTACTTGAGTATTTTGGCATTTTCACAAGACTGTTTATATGTGCATAAAAATAACTGAGAAAGGAGAAAAAGCCTGAAGCTTTCTCCCATGTTAAGCACAAACATGTGAGGCTGAAGCTACATCTTTCAGCTTCCTTTTGGTCCTTACTTATATAAAACAATTTAGATGGTGATCGAAATCCTCCATCTCTGCCTTTCTCCATCTCGCTCCATCCTTCCGATTTTGCAACATCCTAAATGTCTGAGGTTTATTGTTTAGCTGGACTCAAACAAGAGGGCACAAGTATTTCTTAACAATAAAAGCACTTGCTGAGAAAGTGGATTAACTGGCAGTGGGAACAATTCAGCTTACTTTTCTGCCCTTCCCTAACAACAATGCAAAAGTTAGAGAAAAGACAGAGATCTACAGTTGGTACAGTATACAGGCACTTGCTTTATTATCTGTTTATAGACATTTTTAGATGAAGACTGCTTTGGCAGTCTTCCAAACATGCATATATAATACAGGGAACCACTTTTATTGTAAAAAAAGAAGTGTTTGCTGGCACAGATTTCAGACTTAGTTGGCTATCTTTTAAATCAGCAACTAAAGCTCAGCCCCTGCCCTACCACCATGGATAAAGTGGTCTTTGTTACTTGGGCAGAGCTGAAAGGAAGAATTGAAACTTACTCTCTCCTCCCCCTGGCTTTGCTTAGATCAGAACTCCCTAATTAGACTTTTTTTTCATTCTTGATATATTCTTTTCTGAATCATGAACATTTTTACTTAAATGATATGTTTGTCTGGTTTTGTGTCTGAAAAAAACCTTAAAAACATAGTGTTTTACTCAGATTTGACTGGATTGATGCTGTTACATTACTTTTTATTTTTTCTTTTTTTTTCCTAGGTAGTTTCATGAGTAGTAATCAGAAGTTATTGCTTATAAGAAAGCAATAAGTTCAGATTGTGAATTTCAATTGTGGTCTCAGGCCCTAGGAAAAAAGTTTTCACAAATCACACACAAATCCTTTGCAAGTGGTACTTGTTAGCTTCTTTCAGCCAAGAGGCTGAATGGATATGGAAATGATCAGGCTGAAGCAACACAGACCTGTGCAGAATTCATGCATTTATAAATGTCAGACAGCTAGTGAGCCCAAAATGAGCTTCCAGCATGCCATGTAGTTTCCCTGATATCAAGCTAAACAAAATACAATGCCTGTAGAAACATGAGTCACACTGGATTATTAGTGATTTATAATCAGGTTTTCTGTTGCATTTTTGCATGAATTATTCTTAATTCTAATTACACCCTAATCTAATATAAATAACATTGATTATCCCTGGAGTCCTCCAAATGATATGATAATTGCCTCTGTCTATGAGAAAAGTACTACAGGCAAAAGTGGTTCCAGGTACCAAAGGTGACAAATGTGGAGGTCAACTGCATAAACATATGCTCAGCTCTATAACTGCATATAGCTTCAATCGATACTTTCTTTTAAAGCAGAACTGGCATCAAAACTAGCTTGTACTAATCATTTTGATTCCACTTACTATTATCTTGGCCATTGTGAAGCGAGGTCTATGGACACCATCCTGTTGCAAACAGTAGTCTCTACCTAGACTACAAATCAGTCCTTCCTAGTGTTTGCTCTCCATTTTGGACTAAAATTAATACACAGTATCATACAGGGCTAACAAAGAAAAGGCATTGACTTATGTGTTAGGCCATTGAAATATAATCACCCCAGATAATAAAGAAGCCTCAGCCGAGGAGAGCTGGTTTATTAGCACGGAGGTTGCCTGGTAACAGGCGTTTGGCAGGTGCCTGTTATCATTTGATGAAAGCTGATCAGGGAGTCGCACTGAAGAAGATTGGATCATTATAAAAGAACAGCAATTTGCCCTTATGGCTCAGGTTGAGGGATCTAATACAGCAAGTGTCTACTGAGATAAGAGGTAACTTTTTTTCTCACTGTAGAGCGAGAAATTTCTCTTTTTACAGGTCTTGCAGGGACATGACTGAGCTAGAGTACATTGGGGCTCTGTGCAGAGCCTCCAGAGGCTGTCCTCATGCCTCATGGGCTGATCTGGGCACTACATTGAGGCATCTTCCAGTTTTCTGCTCCTCTATGGCTTCTTTTGGTTTTTTTCTCAAGCAAAAGCAATGCGTTTAGAAGCCCTTCACCATACATAAAATGCTCACCTTAATGACAAAGCGTAACTCAAAAGCCTCTGATCTTTACTGAGACTGTAAGGGGAGAGAGTTTAAAAGTGTGGGAGATGCTAGGCTGTGCTTTGTACACCTAAAATTGTAGGTTCCTGTACACAGAGATCTGACGAGTATCTCAGAATAAAATGCAATCTTACTCACATAGGGAACTTCCATGTTATCAGTGACTAGATCCCCCAGCAGCTATTTAATAAGTAATGAGAGGGAGTTGCTCAGTCAGTTGCTATCACAAGGTCCCATGTTCTAGGCTAGGTGGATGCTTTCTAAATAGGGAACTTTTTTTCACCTTCCAAAGGCCTCTGCAGTTATGATTTACATTCTGTGACACTACAATTCAGGAGAGTTATAAATAGAACAAAGGACAAGATCCAAATAGCAGACGCAGCTAAAGTTTAGGCAGAATGTTTATGACAAATATTTAAAAAAAAAAAAAAAAAAAAAAAAGGAGGGGAAAAAATCCCACCAAAACCTTCTTAGGAACCTGAAATCCCTTGCTATCTAACATTAGCTGACATATTATTTTATAAGAAGTTAAAACTACACTTCTGTCTGGAAGTACTCCTATCTAGAGAGTCTAGTTATTCCCTAAAACTGTTCAGGACTGCGCAAGTAGGTATTCCTGTATCTGGTGAATGAGCTGACTTGCCCAACTACATCGAGATCACGTCTGCTCTATCCTCTTTCTCGGCTGTATTTCAAGAGAAAAATAAAAGTGATGTAGTAACTAAGCCCTGGACAGGTTTTGACAACAGCAAGTAGCTGTAATATTCTGAGTGTTCCAGTTAACAGGTCAGCTCCTCAAACTGAGTTTATGCAGTTTCTACTCCAAATCCTCCTTAGTCAGTACTTTGATTTCCATTCAAAAGGCAGATGCCCAACTTCTAAGCACATCACTGCTTATTAATAAATTAGTACCAAAAAATATCTGGTAAAAATTTCTAGAGATATTCACTCAAGGAATTCAGTGTTGCTCAAATTTTGAGCAAATGAGTTTTAGTCATAGAGATGTCAAAGAAATCACATTAGACTTGGAACTTGAGTTGTTGCACTGAATGGTGATATATTTCATATGAGATAGAAAGCAACTTGATGACAGGGTTACCAAAAGCCCTTGATGCAGAGGCAATTAAATGAGACAGTCAAGGCTCTGCCAACACCCTTCGCAGTAAGAACCGCTCACCCCCACACAATACTTTGTGCGAATGTCATGACAGAAAATTAATTTCAAACTTTGTATCCAGCCAATAACTCTTGTGGCAGCTTTTTTTTTTTTCTTCTTTTTTTTTTTTTTTTTTCTGAGAATGTGACTTTGGGCAAGGCTTCTACGGTAAAAAGAAAGAATTTAGTTTTTTTTTCTGAAAGTATATTTATCCAGTCTTCTGCTCCTCACAAGGATTTCAAAGACCCAGTCAGTTGTTCTACCTAATTTGAAGTCTATATCTTACTTAAATTTGAGAAAAGTATTGGTTTATCTGCTTTCTGTGAGCCAAGGGAGAGATTAACTTTTATTTGGAATATTCTTCTTATATTACTCTCTCTAAAAATCCTTCATTTCAGTGACTGAATAAGAAGGTGTCTTGTGGGTACTTAGTGAAGTATGGAGCAGAAATCCTCCTAAATTTCTATTTTATTAACACAATAGCTTTACTTATTCTGGAATTGGTTTTCAAAGTTATTGAGGCATTTGAAAATGCAGATAGACTACAGTGGGATTGACAAATGCCCTTGAACAGTCTGAGCTACTTCCATGCTGTATCAAATATGTCTGAGAAAAGTGCTTACCTGCATCCTTAAGCATCTGACTTTCACATTTTTGTAAACTAGCCTTATGTTTTAGACTTCAAGCATATTCTAAGTGTATTTCATATCACACGTTCCTCAGGTAGCTAGGCAGCGCTATGCATGGTGTACGTGTCACAGTACCTTTTATGAGCCTACTTATAAATGGCACAAAGACTGGAAACAAAGCAGCTCATGTTTACAACAGTTATTCGGGGGGGGGTGTGGTGTGTGTGTGCTCTCTCTTTTTGCTGAGTTTCTGTACTGTTCATAGTAAAAATCTATGAAAACAATATAAGCAAATTATAGTTGTTATTTTTTACTTGGGTATTCTACAACAAAAATGGAATTTAAACAATCTGGTGAGGACCTTTATGTGAATGAACCATTCCATTTAAACATTTAATTATTTATGCCCAAAGCTACAAGTTTAGGTTTGTGCATATGTATTATGTCCATATCTGTTTGTGTAAAATGCATCACTCTGTGTGAAACAAACTGAAAGGGCTAAAGCAATAAATAGAGAGAAGACACTACTGCATGCATAACTAGTGAGCTCCCGTCTGGTATACTGTATGCTTCTCTGAGGTCTGATCCGTAGAATATTGAAATATTGGACAGAGTTTAGAGAAATGCCACAAGAATGACTTCAGATTAAAATGTTGAGGAACACCATCGATGGTTTGATGATGCTCTACAGATGGATAAAGTAGTGTCCCTGTGGTCTTTCAAGGTCATGAGAGACAAATTTTGTCTAGAAATTAAGTGTATGCCTGGAATAGAGATTGTAGTTTATCACCATGTGATGAACTGGGTTCTGTATCATGGGGGATTTTTAAATAAGGACGATGAGGTTTTGGGTGGTTTGCTTTTTTATTTTTTTCTCTAAAGCATATTCTACTTAAACAGCTAATTATTAGATTCTATGCAGGAGCAACAGATAAATACCATTCCTTTCCATCTGCAAAAGTTACACAAAATGAACCTGTGGATCTCTTCTGGCTTCCTATTAAACACTAGGAGAAGTTCTGCTCAACATCAGACAACTAACAGGGTGTGGTGTATATATTTTTAAAAAGATCAATAATATTAAATGTTGTTACCTTGCAATAATTAAAAGAGACAAATTCCGTAATGATTTGTCAACGTTCTTGCATCCTTTTGAAAAAGAAATCCATCTGGCCACTTCAAATTCACTGAATTAAATTTTTCCATTCAGTGGTAAAAGAAATGCTGTTTCTTTAGTATATGTAGAACCTTCAATGTTATAATGGCTATAAATATGCCAATGCTAAGTCATAATGATCAGGATTTTGCTCTTCCTACTCATAAGTCTGAAGACATCGCATTTTTCTACCTTTCACACAGCATACTGTCAATATACTAAAATATTGTACAGATAAAATTAAGCAATGTACGTAAAAAGCTAAAATGCTTCACAGTACAGAGAAAAAAATTGGAAGAGGAGAAGTCCCCTTGAGAAGTGCTTACATCTCATCTCACCCGCGTTCTATACTATCTAAAAGGTTATACAACTTTCTCAGGATCTTTAGATTTACGAGAATTTTCAGGGGAGGTCAGGATTCTCTATAACCGAGGCTCTGGTCCATCCACATAACTTCAGACAATTTCATGTACGCCCTCTGGTAAAAGAGCATACCTCTACAGGCAGTTGCCACTCAGGTTCTTAATGAAATACAGTTTTGAATTTTCTCTTCTAAGGCACATGCTCATTACTTGGCCCTGTCATCACTCTTGGTATTAAAAAAAAATAAATAAAAAATGCTTTGAACATTATTGTTTAAGAGATAGCGACAAAACCAGATGTGTGAAAGATGTTCTTGTCTGAGTAGAGAGAGGAGAGCTGACATAATTCAGAGCCATTTCAGCGTTCTCCTTTGCCTGTTTAGCAATACTGTATCATAAAGCTGTGCACTGTAAAGCCACTCCTGTTTTCTAGTAAGAGAGGTAGCTGCATTTCAGTGATGCATGAAGTAATTAATCTATGCAATTTATAAAGCACTTAGCATTCCTTTGGGATAAAAAGCACTTAAAAATATAAGGTATTAGTATTTCTTATGTGTTTAAATTGTCAAATCTTCTTACTTTCTTATCACTCAAATCAGCTTTAAAATTCACTTTTGCAGTGAAACCCATAAATGCTAATTCACTTCGATTAAAAATCTATTGCCTGCACATCATTTTTAATGGAGTCAGGTGCTTGGGTAGAATACCCCCTTGAATCTTACATAGCCAATATGCTGTAGAGCGCCTGTTTTTCCTGCCATTTCTATCCATGTGCAGGAGCAACCAGTTCTTTTGACTGACTCACAATCTAAAAAGCCTTTTGCTGGGGTCTAAAAAACATTTGGATTTGTCTGCTTTTCTTCTTCAGGATTTGTTACCAGAATGATAATGAACATATGCAGGGGTTCATTATGCACATACTTTCTTTCCCCTGTTCCTCCTCACTCCTCCCACTCCGCAAGGTTTCACTAAGTATAGGATGCTGCAAATGCTGTTTTCTAATCCTTCACCCAAATGCCATTTCAGTAATTCTTACATTGCTGAAGAAAGCTTGTACAAGACTTTCTAGTTAAGTGCTTTAGTGTGATGGGACTGTGGCTGACATTTATGTCAGCCCCTTCTCTGATTTAAAAGGGGCAGAAGTGCTTGGCCAGGGCAGAGGGGAGGGGGTGGCATTAGCATATGTGCCCTCACTGCAGCTGCAGGGCTGAAATTGGAATGGGGCTGGATATGAGTACAGGTTGGAGCACCACAATGAAAATAATTTTCTACACATTATTGTATGATTTAGCAAAATATTGTTCCCTTTAAATTATTCAAAGAAGTCAGACTGAAAGAAGCCTATGATTAAACAAAATTCAAAACAAATTACAACAATTAATTCTTTAATTTAGAAATTTGTGAGATTCAAAAGACTATGCTTCAGAAAACAAGTATTACAGCCTAATAGCTTTTTTGACTGCTAAAACTGCAAGTCACCATGGCTTAGAAAGCAGCTGTAATAGTATGATCTGAAGATACATTTCTTAGATCTAGCCAATAATTTGCATGTTAAGTATCCTATGAACCTGAAACCATTTGGTCAATAATCCATATTCTCTAAGATTTATTTCTCTTTTAATTATTACTGAAACTTCAGTTGTAGAAAAAGAATGCCTAATGATGTACTCTTAGTCTTCTTAATGGAGGACCATCATGTGCATTACCCCAGCATAAGAAAGTGAGTTAACGACAGAGATTTAGCTTCAACTCTGAATTTCCTGGCATTTTTAGGCTCAAACAAGACCTTTAATGTTACTTTAATGTAGTTTTTGGTGGTATAATTCTTCTTAATTCTGTCCGTTTCAGTCCTTTGATACTTTATGAATTACTTATCTCACATTAATAAGGCTTAACATGGAGTATTAACCTCCTATACATTCCTAATTAGTTTTTAATGAATTTTAGTTTCCTTGTTAGAAAAAGAGCTAGCTAGCTAACTACCACAAATTTAATCTCCATTACTGGAGCATAAGACAATCACCCCTGGGGATGCATGTCCTTGAGATTTTCACGTTAAACAAGCAGCTTTATAAAGGAGTCAAGGAAACTTAATACGTGTGTCTCAGCTTACTCCTCAACTTTGATGGTGTAATGAGTCCTGAACTATTTATAACTAGTGACACAAAACACTACCTAAGAGATTTCTAGAATACGTTAAGGTACTGCAAAAATTTAAAAGGCCAAATTGATATCCACCTGACAGCCTGATATACTGCAGTAGGAAGGGAAGAGAAAGTGAATTAGTGCATTTTCTAGTACATGCTTTAGTTCAACAATAGCAACAGTCTTGATATTATATGCAATGGAAAATATAATTTTTTTTGACCTGATAATCATACTTTTTCCCATGAATAGTTTTGTATGTGGATGAATTTTAAGAAATGTATATATGAGCTATAATTATATTTTGTGCACAGTACAAACAAACGTTGCAAGTAACTATTTTGCAAAGGAGCTACTGCAGTACAATTTTTTTCTTCTGTTTTGACAGTGCTTTAAATAAATATAAATGTGAATAAAATTTATGAACTAGTGCATTGGGATAATTAAAACAAAAAGGACAGCATCTCATTACAAACTGCAGCAGTAGCTCAGTAATGAATTTCAAAAAGGTTTTCACTGGGAGTACACAGGATGTTGCTGAAGCAGTGCTCAGTGCCGGCATCGAGTCAGAGAAGCACAAACCCTCTACACCCTTTGGCTCTGTTGGGAGGGTGCTACAATGAGGATGTTTGTCATGATGGTTCTTCAGTTTCAGATGTGATTTACTTGTTGATTCACCGAAGCCCCATAATTTTGCAATCAGCGTATACTGCAGAAGCTATTTGTCAGTCCTTTATACATCTCCTGGAGGATGGGGGAGAAGGTGTGGCTCTTCCAGGTTGTTGTAGGAGGTCTGCTGTGTAGGGCTCAGTATCTCACACATTGCCTTCTCTGACACTGTTCTACCAACTATATGGGCATTCTTGGCATTGGATGTATGATTTTTTAGAATGAGATCTGAAGAGCTATAGTTGAGTGAACATCTATGTTGAAGTGGTAGACTGCAATTGCATATGTCAGACAGTTTTCTAAGTGCAAGTAGACATTTTCTTACAATAACAAATTGTATTTGGTTCTTTTTTTTTTTTTTTTTTTTGTCAGCAAACTGGAGCAAAAAAGAAATGATAGTGTCCCACACAGTGAAAATGTATACATGTACAAATACACATTATTAAAACATTTTAAATGCAGAAATCCAACATGAAATTCAACTCAAATTCATTTAAACAATGTTATTCTGAATCCTGAAATCCTTTCCATAGTGTTTTTCCATATTTTCAATCAGAGAAAGATTATAAATATGTAATGCTCATCATTCATGATGGGGAATAGTCACTATGCTAGGCAAAAACAGATAGCTCAGTGTTTTAACAGCTGAATTTCCAGACTAAAAGCATAGATTCTTCTCTGCGGATCAAGACCAACATGGAACTCTGCATATGCCATGGATCTTACTGGGACAAAGGCCTGGCACAGTAGTCTCTGCATCACCACTGAATTTCACTCATTAATCTTTTACTTACAAATAGCAGTAATAAATACAGGGTTATCATGCATTAATTACAATGCATGTTGCATGTTGAGACCTATCACTGTGTAGCAGCTGATGGGAAACAGAACAGCTGAAAATGAAAGGCTATCCAAATCCATGAAATGCTAGAGGCAGCTTAATTACTGATTAAGTCGACACACAAAGTACAGATACCATATACAGATGTGGTTTAGCTGGGTTCACAAACTTATTAATTTAATTCATCTAGGGGTTAGCAAGCTATAACTTGGATGGTGCAAATCATCAGTCCTCTCCATCAGAGGCTGTCATCAGCCCATGACCCATCCATGACTGGCCTCAGCCAGTGTGAGGCTCTCGTGCTCTCACACTGTGTGATGGCTCAGGGGAAAGGGAGTACCCTCTTCAATACACAAAAAAGCAGCAGCTGTTGGAAAGCACTCCTTTTCCCTAAATCCAACATCAGATGACCAGGGTGTAACAAGCAGGCCAGTGCACTAGACAGCTGCTATCAGATAGAATTCTCCATTCACTGGATGCCTTCATCAACCCCTCAGTTTTCCAGATGGTTAAACCAGCCATATCTATCTGCTTCCCAGTTTGAGAGAAATACCACTTTTTCCTCATACAGTTCTGAAGATTAAAGTAGCACTGGGACTATCAGAGGGCTTATGTGCTCTTTCTTCTCTTACGCAGGAGGTCATTGTCCTCTCTCTCCCTCTCTCCCCCATCTCCCACCAACTGTCTCTTCTTCACTTGAAGAAACTGCTGGTGCCGTAAAAAATATTTTCACTCCAGTCATTAATACTTCTTCCTGTATTTTCTTTACTCAGTTTCCTGCCTCAGAGTACTCATGCCTTCTATTATCGAGAGAAGATGCAGATCTGCCTAGGATGAAGGTGGAAACCAATGAACTTTTCCAAACTCTCCTTTGCTAAACCTGTTCTCTCATCTCATTTCTGTGCTGGCAAGGACAGACAATATTTCCAATCACACCAGAAATATGTGAGGGAAAATATGAACCTCTCAAAAGACCTTTTTTATTTTTCTGTAACAGGAATATATAACCAGGACCAGCTTTAAATGTATAAAAATACAATTGACAACGTACAGATGTTTTTTGGCAGGAAGAATGGGAATTATAAAATTATTTTCTAAAGCTATGCAAGTAGATCGCTAGCTATCCCTCATTCTTGTTGTTGAGTATGTCCAGAGAATTCCTCCTGGAACTCACTGCTAGCTTGATCAGTGGATGAACATCTTGTGTTTCAGTCATTATACATGGTGTACATACATACTAACATGGTGTATACACATACTAACTTGGCATGTGCAACCACATAATTCTACTGAGACAAACCAAGTTGATCCACCACTCAGTTCAATGTTATACCACTGCATTTACTCATGGCCCTTTGATGCATATGCTTTGTTACATTTCAAATAAGTCTTTGAAACTTTGGCTCACTCTTAAACATTCTATTTCTGTAAAGCACACAGAAGCTTCTACAAAGGACTATGTTAACTTCCTGCAGTGATTACATTACAGTGAATTATGATACTTCTGTGGTATTTCCTTGACTATCACAGCTGAATTGGCCAAACAGACACTTTTTCAAACTATATCATATACTCATTTTAAACAACTAATCCAGCACTGCAGTTAATCATGAATGTGGGTACAATAGCACCAATAAAAATGTAAAACTGAAAAGTGCAATTTTTACAAAATGGCGGCAAAAACCTCAAGTTCTCAAATTGTCATTGCAGCTTTTGGCAAATCCTTCAGCAAATATTGACCTTTTTAGATTTTACAAGCTTTCAAATATATGACAAGATCTTTAGCATTTAGACCATTCAAACTCTTCTACAGAATACACTTATTTAGACCATTCAAACTATCTTCTGTTGAATACATTTATCACAGACAAACTTGAGAAAATTTTCTAAAAAACGAAAAGATAAGAAAAAAGAAACAAAAGTAGGACATTGTCAAATAAGAATAGCTAGTTGGCAGGTGATAAGCATGTGCAAGGGGAAAGAATAAAGAGAAAATAGCTTGAGGGCATCATTGATCTCCAAGGTGTGTATAGCAGTTCCTTCAGTGTCTGCTTCTGTTAGTGGAGTCAGCTTCAACCTTGCTCTCCACCCTAAATATCTTTCTCTCTTGAGTTTTCAGTGTCTTCAGGGAATTTTTCTCTCATTGAGATGATTACTGTTGTTTGCATATTCTTCTCTCAACAATTTTAGGATAACATGAACTATTTAATACCTTGGGTGTTATTCAGATGAGTTCTTGACATGACACTCAAGTCCTCATGAGATTATTTAGGTTAAGGTTAGTGATTCATTGCCAAAATCAGCAACAGAGATTCTATTATACAGACTGTCTGAGGTTGTGATTTTACCTTTTGACAAGTTATGTGGGTTTTCTTTTCTCTCTAGTATCTGATACCTTGAGTTTCCCCAGTTGGTATTTTTCTCATTTTCATTCATGCAATCCTGAGCCGAGTATAGCTGCATATTTGTGATATGGCCAGACTTGCTTCCTTTGGTGCAGCTGAATTACTCAAAGGTGGCATACCCCTTTTTGCTTTGCTCTGTCACAATCACACACGCATCATTTCTGAACCACTGATAAGAAAGGTTGCTCATTTAAAGGAAAGGTCCTGGCATATCCAAGGTCCATAAACACTGCTGTTGATCCCAACTGAGGAACAGCTAGGTGCATCCTTCCATTCAAGCAATGATTCTTAATCTACTTCCCTGTTTGAAGCTAGTCAGTCTTCGCAGTACCATCACAACACTAATATTTAACAGATAAGAGATAGATTTCACACTGATAAATATTCCAGTGATCTGTTTCTAAAAGTGATGAATGGAATAGGATGGTTGGAAAGGCTTCTGTGCAAAATCCCACTGTGTATACTGCTCAGACTTTTGCCAGTTTTGCCAGTAGGCTCCTAAACTTACACGTCTGAAATGCTTAAGGAAGATCGCAATTCATGTTTATTCATGTTTCATTTTCAAACAGATTTGGATAACATGGACTGAAGTAACAGATTCAAATCAAATCTGGATGCAGAAATTTAGAACTATGAGGTGGTGTTTTCGGGGCTTTGTTTTGGTTTGGTTTTGTTTATTTCAGACATATAAAAAAATTAAAAAACTACTAGAAGTGCAAAGGCAAAATATACACCTTGAACAAAATAGCTTGTATATATATATTACTAAAGCTGAACAGTTCAGGGATCAAAAGCTTATAAAGAAACTTTGCTCTTGAAAATCTCCTTAAAATAAAACAGTTTCAGCTCATTTTAGAATAAAAGTGTATGCCACTAACATTATTAATAAGGAGAAAGAGAGGAAGGAGGAGAGGGACTGCTATAGAAACCACTGAAAATGAATCAATAGAAGTGTATTTAAAAAATCAAAACAAAACAAAATCCCCAGGGGAAAAAAAAAAAAAAAAAAAAAGCATTGTCTGAAGGAATCAGAGAAAGGCCTTGCCTTCCCTTGCCTTCTTATTATTTAGTATATCCAACTTCTTGGCAAAGATTTACTCCGAGAAGAACTTGCCTATATTACTATAAAGATTTCCTAAGCAGAGAAGCAGTTTTCCTCCTCCCCACCCCCACCAAATAAACAAAGTTTAAGTAGAGTACTAATTACCCATAGAAACATCTTTATACTGGAAAATGACTACATAATGTATCATTGCTGGTGAAGCTTACAAACAGATATTTGGTTACATAGATATTTAATATTCAAATTTACTTGAAATCTTGTAATCTGAGAAAAGGCTTTGACTATCTGTAGAGTGAGGGAATGGCCACTGGAATAAATTGCTGGTCCCACTAATTAATGGCCACTGGAATGTGATCCATATGTAGTAAATCACAGGACAAGTCTGCATGTTGCAAACAGCTTTTCTATTCTACAAACAAGAATGGAAATGAATCTGTGAAATGCAAACAGTTTTGGCTTACCCTGTAGTAATGCAGAAACATGGCACATGAAATTCACGTTCAAACCTATGAGTTGCTTTATATACATTCTAAGTAATTGTCAGATGATCTCCTGAATATGTATCTCTTATCTTGTTTAAAGTTAATACCTGTAGTACCCTCAGAAAGACCAAGAGTCTGAGATAGAGAAAAGGCATGCTGTGTGTGATTCACTGATTTGATTCATTTTTTTTAGCCAGTGGGCTTCGCTTACTGAGGAACATTCATATCAGCCTAAAAAGCTTTCTTTCCTTTTTTAAAAAAAATGCTTGTATAAATTATTTATAAACTATTGCTATTACACCACAACTTGCACTGTTTCCTCCTGTTCAGATGTATGAAAAAGTGTATTTTAAGAATTACAGGCAATCAAAGTGTGAGATCCAATCCATCCCCGTATTTATGGGATTTTCAGATCTTTAGTGAAAAGCTACTTCCACATCAAGTTGACCTATTGAGTCAAACTGTCAGTATGATTCTTCAAAGGAAGGAAAAATAAAGAGTAGCTCAAAGCAAGTGATTTCTATGTCATGAGCTCTCATTAACTCAGTCTTTTCTACCAAGGGTACCAGACAGTACTGTAGTGTAGACCACTGCAGCTATTAAAACTTTCCTTAATTGCTAAATTTCAGGGTAATTTAAAGGTAAAACTGGGCTGAATAGAATTGTCACCTAGGCAGTCCCTTTAAAATTATTTCTTGAACTAATGCTCAGTCAGGCAAGAACTGCCTTTCTCAGCATTTTTAATTTAGACGAAACTGAATTATTTATTACTTGTGCACCAAAGTGTATTAATTTTATTATTTTTTGAATCAAAAATTTTGCCTATTTTAGAATAGCAACGTCAATCTTATTGATCAAATCTTGCATTCTTCTTTGAAACTTTCCTGAAGAAACTAGGTGGTATCTAATTTAGCTGGAAAATTCAGCTGTATCTTAAATGATTAGACTTTTAGTTATAAAAGGAGGTATTCTGTTTGCCTAATCCAATGGTCTAAATTTCATAGGCAGTCAGAGGAGAAGCCCAGAAAATGTAATTATGATTGTAGATTTAAGATTTAAGTATTATTGAGGTATCTCCAGAGATAAGCCCAGCCCACTAAAGTGAGGGGCCAGATTACTCAAGTGTGAGGACAGATAGTCAACAGGAAGTTTTCCAACCTCTTGAAATCCAATCTGTCTGATCCTAGCCTGACCTATGCACCTAGATGCCCTGGGTCTGTCCTATAACTGTAGGTTAAACAGACATCTTCCATTTTTCTTAAGTACCTAAACACAAGCCCATGGAAATCCTTCATTAGAGCGCTGTCTCTTCTTTCTTCTTGAAACTAAAGCAATGTGCAACCAAAAATACAAGAATCACCGATCCAGACACAGTACGCCACAAGTTGGCCTGCATCTTAAGCTAGTGGTGAGAGTAATCACCAAGGGAGCACATAATGTTCAGCTCTTCAGTTCTCTGAAAGGTTATACATTTCACAATATTAAATACAAAACAAAAACAGACCTGGGAGAAATGTTTTCTCAGAGTAGGGATATATCAATCAAATCTAGGTATACATGCAATTCACAGCCCTGAAAACTGGGCAGATAGGCTGGTATCTTAGATTTTGATGTTGTCAACAGTATTTAGGTAGATCACATGCCAGCTAATGTCAACATGAGCTGAAGAATGGGACTGTAATTCAAGATCATATATTCATATTAATATCACATGGGGTTTTTTTTAAAAAAAACCTACCAAAACAAATCTTCTATCTTCTTTGTTAGAGGAAATGAAATAAAGCTTACATGCTGCCCAAAGGGAAACTGATGGAAGAATGAAGATAAGGATAATAGAAAGGATTAGAGAGTAATGCCATATCATTGGTTGATTAGAAAGTCAAAAGAACATGGGAATGGGTTTAGATTTCAGGTCACAGAAAAGGAAATTTGTAAGGGGAGTAATTGTTGACCTTCACTCATAAGTAATGCCCCTTTTTTGAGGAAGAAAACTTCATACATGCATCAGTACTTGTAATCATAAAAAGGATATTAATGCTGTTATTTTCTGCACCTGATGGTCAGCCTGTACCAATAAAGCATGAAAGACTGAGTAAGACTATTTAATTGCATACCAATATGGTAGTGAATAGCTGAGTTTGTGATCAATCTCACGAGTGGGATAAAATTTAGAAAAAATATTTTGGCAAGTGTAACAGAAACAGAATTAAGCCTATCATTGCAAGAAGTCTCCATTTTCATTATGTATAATAGGGAAATTCTAAACTGTTTTTTTAAAGATAAAAATCTAAATCTAATGATCTAAGAAAATAATAATACTAAAGGCAACTATGTAAACAAGTAATTTTGTATTTGAACCAATTAAAACCATAATATACAGTCAACCCTCAATTAGGAATCCGGTTAATGGTGCATGTTATGAGCTGGTTTCTTCCATGTGATTTAAAGAAGGAGCTTATCTAGTTGATATGATCTAGCTTATGTTGACATGAATCCATATTTATTACTTCCTTTATTCAGTCTGAGACCATGGCAACAAAAGTAAGTCTTGAGCCTGACTGTCTAATTTAGTAGGAGAAAGTAAACCTGTGCTTTGAGGGTGATACTTCTTGGGTTTAATGTTGTCAGCAGCAATGACTTCTCTTTGACTGGGAAGAGGCTAAAGAAAGGTTCCACAAGACAGCAGAGGAGTGGCCACCGCTACATAAAGCACTGAGGCTTCTTGGGACTCCTAGAAAGCATCTACAATAATTAAATAAACAGAAAGAGTACTACCTAAAAAAAGCACATTCCCATGATTATCCACAGTCATACTGACAGCACCAACCCCGGTACTGTTTTGGATCAGCAGACATTCTCACTGCACAGTGTTGATGCATCCACTGTGTTTTGCTGAGTAAGAGCTTTACCTATATGAACATGAGCAGTGCCGTGCCAGTCAGCCCTGGGGTCAAGAGAACAGCTCCTGCCCCACTTGGTGATACAGATACAGCCCTACAAAGGAACTTTCCATCACAGTTCATAAAATAATACCTCCAACAAGTGCTACAAAGATGAACAAGAAGAAACATGATGCATGGCTAGTATAGTGTCCCCTGCATCTATTATCATGACCTTGGTAATAGACTTTGGTCTTGAGATAAAGAAAACTGCTAAAGCATTAGATAGTTTATCTGGACTTTTCTGTGAGTTTTACAAAGTGCTGAATTTATACATATATATATGCAGCATATATACATATTTTATATATATATATAAAGAAAAGGCATCAGCCTCCACCCGTCATGCTATAAAAAATATCAAAAGAACCTCAGATAGCCACAGAAGTCTAATGAAAAATTGTAAATCCACTAGCCTGTGTTCCAGGATAATTTTCCACAACTATGACCTGTTTGGTGTCTGTGATAACATTACGGTTATGTTGAAACACACTGAGGTGTAATGGCAGCTTTATTTCTTTTACTAAACACTGAGCATCCATTTAGGTTGAAATTAGTATAAGCAGAAATTTAAAATCAACAGGTAACATTAAAATAATAATAAATGACCTTGCAATGAACAAATCTTAACAATTATCCTACTGTTTACATCTTTAGTTTTTCAGTTTTCTTAAAATGATATAAATTGTTCTATTTTAAATGAAAAAATGTCATGGAACACAATTTTTGAAATCATTATAGTTCAAGTACTTACTTTCTATCTTTGGCTATCAACCCCTAAAAACCCCTTTTAAATTTGGAGGGGTTTTTAAAAATACTGTTATAAACAAACAAATATATAAAAATATTATGTTATTTATGTTGGTTTATCAGAGTATAAGTACTTTAATATAATCACACAGAAATATGTATTCTTTAGTTTTGTGTATTTCCAGTTAAGCTAAAACCCCAAGTAGTTATTTCTCCAAAGCTGCTTTTGTAAATCAATCTTATAACTTAATTTGAGGAAAAATCCAATGAACCAATGAATTAGAGGCTCAAATGGATTTCTTTCTCTACTGTTTAAGCATTTTCAATAGTAAACATCTGAACTTATGCTCCAGATTAATTAGGTTCTTTTGTAGCATCTTGATTAGCTTTGGACTGACAGTAATTTGCAAAATTTTCCTTATTGCCTTATCTTTCATATTGGACATTTATTCTTCTATTTAATTGCTTTCACAGAAAGGTTTTTGAGATGGTTCAAATATTATTCTCAATGTCTGTAAACTTTATTTTAAGATATTTTTGTTTCCACTAAATTTGCTTTCTTCTTTAAATGTCCTACTGGAAAGTATTATCCGCAACACCTTCCCTTATATGTCTCTCTGTTGGGATGGGAACCATCAATAATGGAGCTGTGATACATCTAATTAAATAAGTTACAACTGAAGAACACTGAATGAGATGGCAACCTGCATTTCTCTTATTACAACATCACTTGGCTTGTTAGTCCTGCTTTAATAGTTATATTTCTGGATTCTTGAATGAGAAGTGTTGTGTCTTTTTTATTATTAATATGTATTATCAAATACAAACAATGTACTGTGCATTTTACAAGGCTAAAAATAAAGTTCTTCTCTCTAAATATTACATTGGGATAATTTGGCAGATCCTAGCTGAAATAAAATACAGGAGTCCAAAAGAGAGTACATGAAAAAAGAAAAACCCTTTTCAGAAAACAGGAAAGTGAGAACATGTAGAAGTAGAAATTATTCTTTGTAGCTTTCAAAAGAACATTCAAAGAACAATGACTCCACATAGGCACTGTATAAATCTATTCCATTCACCAGCACACCACATGAGTAAGGCTCAGCTTCCCTTGTTCCTTGCCCTGTATCACTAAGGATAGGCTTCATATCACCTAATTTTAAATGGCTACACTGCAGATAGCTGCATCTCAACTTCCTGACCTTCCCAATTCCTTTACAACCAAGGGAGATAAATAGGATCTTCTAAAGCACAATTCATCTTAACTACTTTACATGTCTGTTTTGGAAGAATGGTACTTTAGAATTAAAGGTTGCACCAGATGATCTTTTTAGGTCCCTTCCAACCTGGGCTGTCCTATGGTTCTATAAATCTACTCTTCTTCTGTAAGACATTGACAATAAAAGGAGTTCAGAAGATCAGGTCAGATCTTCAAATTGAAATGTTGAATCTCATTCTGCATACCTAAACACCATCTAATGGACAAATTCTTTCGCTTGCTTTCTTTTGTATGTTCCTTCCAATATTTAAAAGTAGTCCCGCTACAGAAAGCCCACTTAAATATGTCCAAAACCATCCATCATAATTTTGGAAAAATTTTGAAGATAATCAGTTGACATTCTCTGATGAAAATCATTATTTGCTATAAATCTAGACCCTTTAATTTCCAGTGTTTTCTGAGGAGGGCTGCTGCGGTTTGATGTTTCCTCTTTGTTTGCTTTTTAAAACCTTAGAAATCTATTTAATCTTCGATATATTTCTGTATTTTCTATGCTTACATAAAGACAAGACATAACATACAACCTAAAAGCAACCACACAGCTGCTTGTTCATTCCCCCACCCCCCACTAGAGTGGGACAGGGGAAAGGAACAGGGAAAGAATCAGAAGAGCAAAACTGAGAAGACTTGTCAGTCTAGGTAGTTTAACTGCTGAAGCAAAAAAGGAAGACAAAACAAAAGAAAACAAAGCAAGTGATGCAAAGGCAATCACTCACCACCTCCCACAAACAGACAGTTATTCCCAGACAGTCTCTGAGCAATGTCTACCTCCCTAAAATGCACTCCCTTCAGTTTTTATTGCTGAGTGTGAGATGGAATATCCCACTGGTCAGTTTGGGTCAGCTGTCCTGGCTGTGTGCCCTCTCAACTTCTTGTACTCACCGAGCCTGCTCGCTGGGGAACAGAGAGGCAAAAGAGAAAGCCTTGATGCTGTGCAAGCACTGCTCAGCAATAGCCAAAAGACTGGTATGTTACCAATACTGTTTTAGTCACAAATCCAAAGTACAGCAACAAATGGGCTGCTATGGAGAAAATTAACTCCATCCCAGCCAGAACCAGTACAATATACAAAATTATATCATTAACAATGAGATGATTACTGATCTACCTACTCATGCTTGTAACTTATTCACAGCAAAACCATGTATTTGCATGAAATAAAGAGTATCAGTAATTTAGAGGGAAAAAAAAAAAGGTTATGTTGTAATTATACCAACACCAACCATTACAAAGCAGAATAATGATTACCTTTACAGAAATCTAAACACATCAAGACACAGAAATGCATCTGAAAGATTGAAAGAATTTTAATCCTGAGTCATAGTATTATGCAGAACTACAAGGCAATATCCGAGACAATTTCTTACTTGTATTTCAGGTTAAATTGCACATATTCTTAAAAAATAAAAAAATTTGCTTTTCATAATCCTCCTTCTTATGTTATTGAAAGGGAAGGTCTTTCATTAATTTGAAGGGTACCAGGAATACTGTGGGTATTACTACCATGAATACTGACTAACACTATTATGAAATGTTTCTCTTTGCATGTGGGGAGAAAGAAAGAAATGTTTTTATGAATGGGACAACTTAGAGACTTTACAGTTCATACCTAACTTGATCTTTGCCTGAAGTGTTATACAGAGAAAAAAAAAATGATGCTATGTTAATACTCACAGCTCTTGGTGGTCTGTTACATCCTAATGATTTTTTTTGGAAACCGTTCTAGAGCCTGCCACATGACGAGACCATTCAAAAGCAATTGCAACAGTATGATGTAACTTCCTCACATTAAGAGTTCTCTAAATTGTTATATTTCCACTGAACAAAAATCTTCACAACTATAACAGAATCATAGAACCATAGGTTTGAGTTGAAAGGGACCTTTCAAGGTCATCTAGTCCAAGGTCCCTGCAATGAGGAGGTACATCTTCAATTAGATCAGGTTGCTCAGAGCCCCGTCCAGCCTGACCCTGACTGCTTCCAGGGAACATGCTGGATTAAATTGTAAATAATGAAGATACAAATATATATAAATCATAGTTATGTACTATATATTTGTTCTGTCATTACTGTTGTTTAATCTCACCATACAAACTTGAGAATTCAAACTGAACATCATTGCTTCTAAACACTAACAAGTTAGATATTTTTGACAGCTACAACTAGCCATATGACACTTATTTTTGAGGCACCACTGACAACTTTATTGCACCTCTTGTAATCTTCAAGCCCCATGTGCTTGTCAGAGTGGCGTGACACTCCTTTCACAACTGCTACAAAATGACACAGAAAAGCTAAATCAAATAAACCTAACTCTGGCTATTCAGGTGTGCCTCTCCACCAGACAAAAGCAATCTTACCCATTAAATAGTATTGATAAACCACAGTAAGACATTCTGGTTTTTCTTCTTGTTTCAGACGACTGTATTGACAATTACTGGCATTGCAGTGAAAGACTCAGACAGGCTTATACGTGGCCAGTAGATTCAACAACGTTTCAAAATCAGGCATGCCTTTTCTGTGCCTGCGGGTCACAAAGAGGTGGACAGCTCATATGGTATTAACCTGGTTCTGGACCAATGTACAGACTTCGATACAGAATTCAATTTAATTTCTTTAGCCTGTTCTGAGGTGGCACAACAATTTTCTTCAGGCTTAAAATTTCTTCTGGCTCAAGGTTAGGGTGTCATACTTGAGTGACAATGAATCAGGGATACCTGAATTGGTCTATCTTGAAAACACCTTAAATGAGGAAGACCAGACTTTGTCATAATAAGGTGACTTTGCTAATCTTAATTTTAAAGAAAATAAAAATATCAAGAACTAATTTTTATTTCCTAGCTTAATTAAGGGCTCTCATGCCTTCTTCAAAAATATTTTTATGTCCATCCATTAAATCTCTAAGAAATTAAACCTGTATGTATTGAAATGAATTCTTAGGTATTCAGAAAAATAGGTTTATTATAAAGTTAGACAGATAAAGCTGTCAGCCTGGACAACACAAAGACCAAATCGGATGTGCCTCCTATCCTCCATAACAGCAGCAGCATGAAAGTAAAATGAAAGAGAAATCCTTCATGCACCATTTGTTTAACTCAGATTACTATATAAACATGAGTGAAATTAGACAATTAATGACAGATCTTTACTGTGAGACATATGTTTTCACAGTGCATTTATACTAAAACAAACAAACAAACGGTACAGTGCAGCTGTTAATAGTAAGACAAGAGACAAAAAAGACCAGTAAAATAAGCCTTTATTTTCAGTGCCGAAAATTTTGCTTAAAGCCAATATTTTTCTCTTTTTTAAATGGAGACCTATGACCATTTCACTGTGCACAGCTGTACATACAGTCTTAAAAAGAGATCTTCTGGTATGTCACAGAATGTGAAGACTGCCTTAATTCTTGCTATTTCCAGCTTGGCCAGAACTGTAATGGACCATGCATTTAGGAAAACACTGTTTTCATGGGTTATACTGACGCAAGCGTTAACATTTTCACTCCTGTTCCAGCAGCCATATATCAGTTAAAAGGCCTACATCAATGCAAAAATGCTCTCCAAATTTCAGGGCTTTGGCCAACAGACAACTCTGCCAGGGCACTACTGAACTCTAACCTCTGAACCCCACATTGCAAACTATGATGAACAGGTAGGAGTCCAGAACACAATGAAGGAGAATGTACCCAGTGGTAAAGTTGTAGCCATGTGGTGCTACAGGTAATCTGTTAGGCAAGGAGACTTCAATAGTTTTATCATGTAAATTCTTCTAAATTTGCTAAAGTACTTTTATATTGCTACAGTTTTACCAGCAGCTCAGCACTAGGAGGACACAAAAATGCATTAAGGCATCTAACTCAATCTCTCTAATTCCTGCCATCCTGAACTGTTATTTTACAGTTTTCTAATTTTAATTAGACCTCTGTGTTTCTGAAAATTGAGCAATATTAATAATTAAATATTAGGGCAGGAAAAGCAGGGTTAATGGCATCAGACATCTATACAAAAGTGGAGTATATTATCTAGGACAATTAAGAAAGCTTTTATTTATAAATTAAGATTTTAACAGGTCTAAACTTATCAGTACATATGCCACAAAACCACATTGCTACAACACTGCTTCAGTATTATTAACTTCATAATAATAATTATTTAATACAACTTTGTAATTCAAAATACCCCATGCTACTGTATGTTTGTATAAAGAGGCCACAGAATCATAAGCCAGTCAGAAAGCTGGTATAATCTGATATATTAAAAATGTGCAGCCGCTATGGCTGCCAGGATTTCAGTATTTCAGTACTGTTAGGTTCCAGAACATTCTCTTCAGAGATGACAATGTCTTAGGAAAAAGCTTCAAATTGCATTAATACAAACGTAGCAACAATAACTAGTACTGTCACGATTTAGTAATGAATAGTGAAGTACAAATAACTGGAAATAGGATGGAGAAAGGAAAGAAATGCAGACGATCACACTTTAAAGCACTGCAATGAATTTATCATTACTGACTTCAACCTCAGATTATATTATTCTGAATGTTGTTTATTATGTCTCTGTTACTAGGGAGCTTACCCCGTTTGAACTCTGACATTCTCATCTCTGAGAACTGATGGAGAATTTTTGCATTCATTAACCTTAATATGCTTTTATCAGTCTGAGAATTAAAAACAAACAAACAAAAAGGCAGCTACATCCTGAACGGTAAGAGATTCAGCTGCAAAAAACAAAGTTGCTGAAACAAGAACAAAACGTGACAGTAAAAACCCATTGATAAAATAGCTAGTGAAAGCAGACTTGAGTAGAAAGGGCTGAAACTGGAATAAAATAATCAATTATCAATGGCCAAGGGGCATCTGATATGTGAAAATAAGAAGGATTTTCCTTTTTTTATTTTTATTTTTTAATTTTTTTTTTTTCCCACCATACACACAGAGCATGCTTTCATATCTGAACGACGGATTTCATTTTAAGGAGAAAACACACACACACACAAGTTACATGAGAAAAACACTATAGAACATCTATTTTTTCACATAAAGGGCAGCTGCTTTGTACAGGATAATCTTCAAAAGGTAAATATGCACAGCAGGAAATGCTCTATCAAACCTATAAGCAAAAATTTGGTTATTTCTTGCTTCATGTGGTATCCTGAGACATGAAATTCTGAGTAACATTTTTGTCACATTTTTGCAGCCCTGAAGCTACAGCTGATATTTAGAGCTAAAAGTAAAATTTTGTTCATTTAAAAATCACAGAAGGTAAACGATGATTAATTATTAATTCCCAAAATTCTTTAAAATAATTAAAATTGCCATTGTGAACACACAACAGACCAATAAAACACTGAGCCTCTGTAGGTCTATTAAATCACAGAATCATTCAGGTTGGAAAAGACCCTTGGGATCATCGAGTCCAACCATCAGCCCTACTCTGCAAAGTTCTCCCCTACACCATATCCCCCAACATCTCATCCAAACAACCCTTAAACACATCCAGGGATGGTGACTCCAAATGTCTTGGTAAGTCTTCTTTAGGTACCTCCATACTGGTGAAGTTAGTCTTCACACTTCTGCAGTGGGGATTAAATGCTGCTGTCACTCATACTACATGAATTGTTTGTTTGCACATTCTGACCTGGGAAAAATATTTTCTGTGGGGAAGCCTGGGTGACAATGGTTCATGCCAGAGTCCAGATCCCACATACTATACAGACACAAGCTAGGATGTCTAATTCAGTCCAAGGACCCTTCCTGTCATCAATAACTAATACATTTCAGTCCTACTGTAACTAGCTTTGAAATCTCATTTTATTGTATTATCTCTCTGCCAGCTGAGTAAGATAAGGATGCCAGAATAAAGATGATGAGGAGGAAAGTGGAACAGGAAAGGCTGGTTTACAATTAATAGGCCTGTCTTGTGGTTACTTTCTGAGGGTATCAGGCTTATCATAACAGATGTAAATCGTACTTTAAAAAGCAATAATCATTTACACTTGATTTTTCACTGAGGCAATGTTCAGAGATTCTAATTTCATGAGCTGTTTAAGACATAAATTCTAGAAACACACAGATGAGCCCACTGTGAGTTAAAGAAATAACATAGATACATGAATTATCAAAACTCTCATGATGTGTGACACATCAAAATAAATGCAAGACACCTTATTCTCATAACCATTTCTCACTAAAAGTCCAATTATCACACCCAGAATTCTTTTAAGAGCTTGGTTCTGATTTTCATTTTCCTACTACACGCTAGACTGAAATTATGAGAAGTATACTATAAAAGCCACATTTTGTATGCTTTGAGCTTTTAATATTTCATTATCAGTTTTGTAGTATAAAAAGGTGTGCTTTCCTTCCCTTATATGCTGTCTACCTGGCAGTGCACGTTTGGGCCAAAGTAACACCTCTAAGAAATAACCTCAGAAGAGGCAATTTTGCAAATGTTCTCTTCTAGGTACAATTGCCTTACAAAGCCTCCATTACAATTATAACACAATTCTAACATTTACATTTCAATTTAATTTCCTATAAATGTAAATATCTTTATAGTTTTACAGTGGACTCACATTGGTTAATTTGGAGATAAAAATAATAAAAGCAACTTAAAGTTTATTTGTTCACTCAAAACACATTTACTTAGCTCTGTGTAAAATTAAATTGTTTTTATTCACATCAAAAATGAAAGGTGACGGGCTTCAAAGTCTGAGGTCTTGAGATTTTTAAGGTCCAAGAAGAAGCGGTTTCAAAGATATCTGAATCAAAACACAACATGCACAGGTTTTCTACTACCCCTTTCCAATCAATGCAAGTTACTCATACACTGCAAACAAAAGAGTACAGCCTCTCCGGGAGAATCCTATAATTTTAACTGCACCCTAAAACTTGAAATTCTAATCCTCACACTATAGCACAGGAACAAATAATGACAATTGACATCAGGAGCCCTCTCAGTCTATTATGTATTTCATCATTAAAGACTTTCCAGCTAAGCTCTCCAATAGATGAAAGATATCTTTATGTTGACCCTGTCTTGAGACACACATCTAATGAAAGGTTCCCCCATGTCTGACACTGCAAAATCACTCAGACACTGAAACTGTGAAGTGGGTTTGAGCTTCCAAAGCTACCTGAGGAGCATCTCTACAAGTGGTAGGGGAGACCAAACAGATTCAGAAGAGTTCACTGAAAAACAACAGCATGCTGCAGAGAGGACTGTCCTCCATCAGCCAGTAAAAAATGCCAGCTCCAGGTGTTTCTGATCTGCTGCTTGTGGTCCTCCTCATCTGGGTGCCTGGCCCAGTGCTGCAGACAGGTGCCTTTTCCACTCAGGAGAAAATCCATTGCATTGACTTTCCACCAACTGATCCTAAGGTTTTAGTAATAGGAGAGCATTCTTTTGGTGTTTGGTTTTTTTTTGTTTGTTTTTTTTTTTTCCTGTTAAAGCTGTAGCAACATGGTGAAAGGAATATGAGATTTGTGGAAGTAAAAAGGGAGACAAGGAAAAGAAGTCTGTAGCTTTGTGCAGTGTCATGAAATCTGTCATATATGTGCCACTGGACCAAAAGAAAGCAGAGAAGACTCCATAAAATTAGTACAAAGAATAAACAAAATGACATCTAAGTACATATTCCCACGTAACTGGCACATGTCACTGACTGCTCTTGGCTTTAATTAGAAAAATTTCAATTATCCGTGTGTAAACAGAGAAAAAAGTGGCATTTCCTAAATAAATATTCTTCAGTCACCAAAAGCAGCAGCAGACAAAATGGACTGTGGATATTTTCAAACATGTCCTGAACCATCAGGCATGAAGTTCCATGCTTCCTCCTGTCCTCCTCCTTCCAGCAATGTTGCAGTCCCTCTGGAAATCAGGCTTGTTCCCCAGGGTGAGGGCAAACCTGCGGCATACCAAGCTCCATACTGCCATGACCAGCTTTCCTCTGGGATATGTCTTTGGCCCCACTCAAACCTCCTGTCAGCCTTGAAGCCCTTTAATCACTGTGAATTTTATCTTTTGCTCTAGCACAGACATAGCAAATTCTCCTTTCTCTCTGAATCTACTTGCAATATGAAACTAGCTGCAAGTGAATTTTAAGAGCGGTCCAATCTTGTTGAGAGGCCAAGGAGCAACATCTTCTGCGCATTATGTGGACACCCGTGAAACTTGGGTGGGAGGGGAGTGTCTGGCCATGCCTGGTGACAACATTCAGCTGAGTAGCAGAGCACAGCTGCAGACAGACTGCAGGAAAATTTTAACACCAACCAGAAAGACTCAGTAAGTTTTGAGTACTTCCCAGGTTAGACAGCTGCTGAGCAGGGGGCATTTGGATTGCCTAGATACAGCCTTACACCTAGAGTAACTGGCTTCTAACATGAAAGATAATAGTCAGTGTGCCATTTATGCTGTGCCATGAGGGAACTCAGACGTGCTGCACTTGCCTACCTGGTATGAATTCTCCTTTGATAGTTACCAGATTGCCTATTAGTTAAAGCAGTATAAATGTAGTACACATGGTTTATGTACCACCTGTATATTCACAGTTCTGCCATGAACTGGGAAATTATAAAACTTTTACAAACATTGATTTTATGGCAGACTGCCTCTGGGGAAAATCACATCTTTTGTTAAGGCAACAGCTTTCTGCCAAATGGAAATCACGTAGCTGAAAATTCCATTCTGCATTGTCTATTTAACCTCTGCTTGTAATTTTTGTGGGTTTAGGTTTTGTTTTTTACCTTCCATGCTAAATAATGCTCTGAGCATCAAAAGATAATGCTGGCAGACATCCAGCAATGGGGCATATGCAAAACAAGAAATATGAAAACTTTTTTTTTTCTATATGATGTGTCTGCCCTGTATGTGGTACAAGTTAAACCAGATATATGCAAAAATCAGGTTATAATTATCTGTTGCAAACTACTGCAATGTTTGGTATTATAATCTGATAGGATTTTGATTTACAAACACTACTTCTATGAGGATACATGTTCAATAAGATGGCAAAATTATCTGATAGCGTCTTTATGCAATACTGATCAGTAGCACTAAAATTGTGATCAAAAACTAAGGTATAGAATATCACTTATCTGTCTGTCCCTTTTAGTGTAACTGTATGCTGTATAAGAAAGGGCATAAAAAAGGTGGTTGCAGGTTTTTCTAATGATAAATTCCCTTCCCCATGTTCAATTCCAAAAATATATTTTGTTGATTCTTTTCCTGAAGACAGGAGTCATTTACAAATAGAATACGGACAAAAGAAATTGCCAAATTTATGGTGTGTGAGATCAACTGATTGTAAAAATGTGTGGATTTCTGTTCTTCCATAGCTATGGCCCTGATTCGGAATCCCACTTTGCTACAGCTAAGAGTTTGGGAAAAACTGCAGGAAAAAATGCTGCCTGAGGTAGACATGATTAGTATATTCTGTCTTAAGACAATGAGGTGGGAATAACCTATAGAAAGTGACTTTTTCCTTGACTCTTCCTACAATCTCACCCTTAACCATTCATGGCAGAGGTGCATCACCATGACTATAGAAATGAAAGAAAGAGGATGAGCTTTTCAGCATCCTGATTCTTTTCCCTCTTCTATACAGAAAGCAAGCATACAACCAAAAATCTACATAGGAAAAAAAGTGATGTATTGTAAATGATTAATAAAATATCCAGAGGTCAATAAATTCTCATCCTATAGTCTCCAGGAGCAATTTTAATCTAATAAGAATTACATTGTTATTGGTATGCAATATTGTAATTCAGTGTGACCAGTGGACATGGTATTCAGTACCAAAGAGCCAGGAAAGCAGCAGGTCCAAACTATCTGCATTTCATTTCAGATTTAATTATTGCAATAACATCTCATTTGCTTCAAGGTATTGTAATTATCTTCTCATTTAAATGCAGTAGTATCTTAATATGAATGCAGTTAATGAGGCAATAGGTTGAAAATGTCCATAGCACTGGGCTTTAAAGTAGAACAAACTATTTTAAAAATTGATCATCACTGAAAGTTAAAAGCATTTTCATCCTGACAAATGCAGAATATACACTCAAGTCATTTATAATAATTTTTACAAATTGCAGTGAGTTTAAGTTAAAAATTGGTAATAAATGCAGGCATTAATTAAGAGTTCTGCTACTGCATTTGGCAATTTAGACTCTATCAGGCCATGATTTAAAATGTAAATGTTCATTTAATTTGAAGACAAAGAAAGAAGAAAAGACTATCACAGCAAGCTTTCAGTTCCCTTGCACATTAATAAAAGTATTCTGGTCTATTTATAATTTATCTAGATGGCAAAAACCATTCCTCCAATAATATTGTGTACAAATATTAACTTTTTTTTTTCCTAATACCTACTGGATTACATACCTTCAACATATATTATTTAAAAATAATACTCTTAGTATGATTTATAATTGATTTTGAATTGTAAAGTGTTCTCTGGAAACTTTAAAATAAACGATTATTCTGATTTGCAATTTAAAAGTCCCCCAAAGCCCATGGAGATGTTCCTGCATAACTGTGTTGTAGCCCTAAAACACTCATATCCATAACCCAGAATAAGGTGTTCCCTAAGAAAGTAAATTATTTTTTTTTTTTATGGCATTGACAATATTTTGTCATTATTAAGTAACCTATTATAAGCACGTCAGACTGCACTAGTTATTTCCCTGAGGATTACTTGGAGACATTGCAACTGATTGGTACCATTTTCTAAGTCATTTCTGCTGCCTATAAAAGCTTGAAACACTTGGTATTTTTCAAGTTGACAATTTCTATTTGGTCATCAGAGACTGTCAACATTTTAAATTAAGAGGTTTTTTTTTTTTAAAAAATCAGATATAACATCACATATTCGACACACGGAATTTAAGATGATTCAGGACTACAGCAAAAGTACTTTGCTCCTTGAGCATCAGGGACAATCACAGGCACATGGTTTAAAGAAATTATTTTTTGCAAAATATGGTAAGGTTGCCATTAAATTATTACATTATTTTTCTCCTACATCACTTACAGTTTGACTTTTGATCTTGCTCCAAATACTTTGCTTCGGAAACTTGAGGTTTTTTTCTCTGTCCTCATCACTGTCATCCTTTCCCCATTTTTTATTTCCAACCCAACAAAGCGATTATAGGCCAGAGAATACTTGTCAGAATAGAGTTTTCTTTTACTTCAGTTTACTTTAAAGTGAATTTTGGCTTCATTCTTTCTGACTTCATCGAACATCACTATCTGGTAACATTTTATTCTCTTTCGAACTTACAGATTTTGCTTCAAAATTAATCTGTGAGGAGAGGAGCAATATGGAGATGGACTCAGATTATTTTGTACATATCTAATACGCTGATATCACATCATATTTCCCAATCATTTTATTCAAACTTGTGTCTTTCTGTGACCCTAACACAGCTAAATGTTAGGACTGCTTGCAATCACTTCTGTGTTTCTACTGATTATTGACTAGCTCTGGTTTGAATTTTCTAAAGCCTTCAGCTATAGCAGATCCCTTTCAAATCTTTGATATATTTTCCCTTCCCTGACTTTCCCTGCTCCAACCTGACTACCATAAAACTTGCTTTTTTCTTTTTTCTTTTTTTTTTAAATAACCTATCAAAAATTGTTGCACGCACTCATACTAATCGTCTTGAATCTGTTACCAGCAACTGCAAATCCCAGTGGGACACATATGCTTTTGCAGTACCTCCTGATTAAGATGTCCCAGAGTTACAGCTCTGTGTTCAGAAAATATAATACTCTCTTCGCATGTTCTGCTCTGCATGACTTATGCCTGCTGTGCTAATCAGTCATGTTGCTCAATAGCTATTCTGAGTTCTTATTGCTTAGTTTTTAAAACTGAAAAATTGATTCAATCAGGATGCTGCACGGTAACCTTTTTAGCAACTTAAAACTGTCCTGAAATGTTCATGCTGTGGAGGTAAAGACACAGGGTATCATCTCATGCAAATCTCCCAGCACTGAGATACAGCAACATACCATGTCATCACTTTGGAGACCTTGCTGACAGTTTTCATTAATGAACATTTGTAATGTGAGGGTCTGATTTTAACAGCAGAGTAACCACTGCAAAGATGGCAGTACCACTTCATCCCAAATGATTAAGCCAACAGCTCTTTCTGTATTTGGGTACAGCCACAGGGGCATTGAATCTCACTAAAGAGTACACTTCCATAAACATCTGGCTATTCCTTTACCTTTCCTGCCATCAGTATTACTTCTTTCCTCATCTTCACCTGTCCAGGAGTTCAGAGCAGGAATATCATGGGATCAGTTACATATTCTGCAGTTTCCAATGCTCCATGCTCTACTACTGTGATCTGTTATTCTTTATTCTTGCCCAGAAATTGGTCTGCATTCTTCTGCCCAGAAATGAGGCCAACATTTAGACAGGTGTCGTAATATTGCTATACTATAGTGCTCTACTTTCACTGATGGAGCAGACATTATTTTTATCTGTCCTAACCTTCTAGAATCAGCCTTCACTTCCTTCATTCTGATAAATAGGCTACCAAATCCTAGTATCTTGGGAAGAAGGGTTCTCTGACTTTAGTTCTTCATCCTTCCCTCTTTGTAAGCATTACTGTCCTTTTCTGTTTTCTGCCTCACTGTCGCAGTTTATGTCACGTGCAGGGAGGATGTTAGTTACAACGTTTTCATCCCTCTGAGCCTCTCCTGCATGGATGTGGGTACTCTCATAAACAGCAGAATTTTTCTTTTCCTCTGTGCCTGCACAGAGCCATCTGTAGTGACAATATAGCATTGCAAAAGTCATCAGTGTGCTGAACGTTTCATCTAGCTCTATGTGCAAAAGCCAAATGTCAGGTGCCAGATTTATGGCTCCACAGGATATAAATATTCTCTCTCTGGAAAGGTCACATAAGATTATCATCAATATATGAAGCAGACAGTGACAACAGTGTCCATTTCAGTACCTTCAGTTGTTTGGGGATCTATAATTTGCTGTGCAGTTGTTTTACAACCACCATAATGATAAGCCAATATGCAGTAACATTATCTTCTGATTCTACAGTAATGGTCTTTCATAGATTTCAAATCACAGCTTTGCCATGAAAGAGCAATTTCCTTTGAAAATGGCTTCTTATTCCTGGTTGTATAGAGCTGATTTCTTATACTTTACATATGAAGTTCATGAGTTGTCTCCAATCCCTAGCTTACAGGACTCATTTCCCATTGGAGTTCTCCAGAATTTGTTTTTAATTAGTCCTGGGCTGTTACTCATTCTAAGAAAGCTTTTCCCCCCTTTTTTCTTTTCTTTTTTTTTTTTCTTTTTTTTTTTTTTTTCCTTTTATTTGATTTACAAAGAATTTTAAATAATTATATCTGGTTCTGGTTCATCCTTGAGGAGTCACACTGGACTGCCTAGCTGAAGCATAACCCTATGGTGTCTTACTGCTACTGTTCCTGCTTTAATTTTGACATCTTATCCAGATATTTTTCTGTCCAGAGTGTTTAATCTTTCTGTGTTCTAGGACTGAGGCCATACTCTGATCCTTCACCCTTTCCACATAAAATTTTGGTGAAATACTTCTCTGGTTTGTCTCTATTGCATCTGAGGCTACCATAGCTCTCATTGCAGCAAGGCACTTCCACGCTTTCATTGCCATGTCTCAGTAAACATAACTTTTACAAGCATGGACTCCTGGCTGTCATTTGTACATACTGGGAGGGAAGATAACACCTGATTATTCTTGTTTACTCATCTTTCCAGGATTTTAATTATTCCCTTTCTATATATTTGCATGTTAAGACTACTTAAGTTTAGATTACTCTTTCAGACCAGATGGTATTTCGAATGGTGTCCCCTACACCAGTTTCATTAAAATGTCCACATTATGTGGCAAGAACTATTCACAATATACAGAAGATCTATTCCTTCATACTTGCATTGGATTATTTAAGGATCGGTACAAGTACTTTAAGCTCCCAATTCACGATATTGGAGCAAAGGCAAGCTTTAGAGAAACACATGCTTTCCCCTTACAGTCGTCTTTTTTGCACAGTGAGATCTATGACCTCAGGCTCCTATGTCCACGGAGTCTTCGTTCTGCTTTCTCTCTCTGCTGTAAAATTCAGACACCTCAGTACTTCAGACATGCCAGTACTTCAGTGCTGTAATGAATATTGCTGCAGTAAGCACGACTGTAAGAAACAGAGCTTTCATGTGCATACAGCATGCTCAGACTCTGCTGTTTCCAACTACATCAAAACTGACTTCAATTATGCCCTCAGTCCACACTAATATATGTCCTTCATGAAAAGTGTTCTCTTTTCAGTTCTGCCGTAACCTTCATTATCTTTCGCTCAAAAAAAAAAAAAAAAAAAAAAAAAAGGCCGTTACAGCTAAGAGTGCATATCAGAAACTTAGGATAAAGCACATGATAGAAAAACTATAATTGTTTCAATATCCCCAAAAGTCAATGTGAAGGTTAAACTGAAAAGAAATTCAAGTATGTGAAACACACAGCATAATCCCCATGCAATCTAAGTTCTTGTACTGTAGTAACACCACAAAGAAACCATTTGGTTTCTGTTAGGATTTTCAGAACTTGTGATTCCAAATCTCGTTAAACTGATTTTTTGAACATATTGTCTGCTTTTTTCTTGCTAGTTTCACACTAGTGAAAGATAATTCACACATTTCTTTACCTTGGCATATCTCAGAACACAGAGCGAAGAATGCCAATGTTTTTGTGAATATACATATTTAACCCCTCCGCAACTGCTCTTCATTAGCATTTGAAAGAGTGCCTTTTAAGCAGTCAGAAATACAAGACAAAGTTTGTAGGTAGACAAGATGATGTTGATGACGATGATGATGATGATGATGATGATGCAAACCGATGTCCGTTTTTTCCCTAACTTTAAATTTTCAGGCATGTAAGCCTTTCCTGGAAGCAGAGGCAGTAAGCTTAAAACCAAAATATATTCTGTGAACAACTACTTAAGTGGTAAATTTCTATGTGTCTTAAAAAGGAGTTTAGTAGAAGCTAATCTATTGAACAAAATAATTAGTGCAATTGACTCAGGGTCCACAGTATATGTATTTTAAGGGACTACTTTTGATTAGTTTTAGTATGATCCAGAAAACTGAAGGCCCCAAGTATTAAGATGCACTCCTGAAGCTCACTTTCTGGTTTGCTTTTATTCCATAGGAATACCTGGTATCAATTCTCAGCTTGTTCTTTGCCATGAATCAAGCACAGTAAGTGGAGATGACTGGGAGATCCTATTCAAAAGTGAACACCTTATCTGCACTGAAATGACCACATAAATGCATGCTAATTTGCCTCTATGATTGACCTAATTAAACTGAGTTTACAGCAACATTTCCCATCTTCACTTAGACCTGTCTGTATGCCAAAAGCTCACCTCTATTTCCCCCACATCCCAGTCTCCTCAGCTTGTACAATAAAAGACATAACCATTTCTGACAAATCTTCCCACATTTCTATCCTTAGACCCTCACGGCTCCAGCACTGCTATTTGCTAAATGCGTGCATGCTTATTCAACCATGAAACTAAGGAAGATGGGAACTGGCTACCTACACTCACTGTCCTCTGCCTAGTTAGTTTATGGCTTCTTATAATAGAAACATGGCCAGAAATGGAAAATTTTCTTACCTGAAAGCATACCTGGAATTCTGACAATAATAAACCCACAGGATAGTAAGTTCATGGCCATTTTGTTGCAGAGACTGTTGATTGTCACTGGCTACATCAGAGTCATTTCTTTTTTCCTAACAGCTTCAAATTAGAAGGCAGAAATGGATTACATCATTACTTCCCACATATCAAACTTCTTTTTTTCTTCTTTTTCCTTCCTGAATGGATAGAAAGATTGTATTTTGCCTTGTGGGTATGGGAAGTTTCCTCTCACAAAGGAAGCTCAATGAAACAGTGAAGAAAACTTCTGCAAGACTCACTTAGTGCCCTAGGCAACATGGAAACAGCTGAAAAGCACTACTAGATAACTCTGGCACAAGTGTACTAATGCATGAGTAGCGTATCATCAGAACAAGAATGCGTGTTTGTTTACAGACTGGGAAAAAGTTATTGTCCATTGTTTCTATCTGTTATTTGATTTTGGACACTAATATATAACATAAAGCATTTTGGTTATCTTTGCTTCCTCTATGATACTGTAATAAGACACTTTTTCTTCTATAGTACCATTTCCTCTCCTGGCCATATCTGTCCCATCACTGCCTCTCCCCAGTGGGGTGAGCAGAAGGGGTGCAGCATACTGAGCGTGGGAAGCACTTATTTGCTGGAGTTCTCTTCTGGACAGCTCCAGCACTCCCCCTCACTGCACTGCTCTGGCTTTGTGGGGTTTTCTTCTGCTTTTCATGATAAGCCAAATTCTCCTTTCTGTGTAGAAAGGCTGTGGGTGGATTGTGCTTGATCTGGCAGTATAAGTGTAGAATAAAAAAAATCTAAAAGGTTTTTGTACCTTAATAGGAAAGCTCCATTAAATTTTGTAAATAAAACATCACTGATGATGCAAGCACAGTCTGGGAAGACTGCTAAATTACAGGGGGTGCTGAAGTAGCAGAGAGAATGACGTATGTAAGTCTACAATACAGGTACATCTTATCTGTTCAATAAGAAAACCTTGAATTTTAAAAGATAAAATTTAATGGCCTAAATGTACAAAATTTTAATTAAAAAAAAATGTGATGTTACATTTATTTTAAATAGATTGTCTATATTAACTTGGTTTTAGAATTACATTAATGAAGCACAAACGAAGTTGGTAGACTTCGTTAGCCTAACACTTCCTATTAGGCCAGGACAACTGAGCATCTCTCAATCTTGCTCTAGTGCAATATGTAAAGACTCACTGTTCTCTAAAAACAGAAAAACAAACAGATTAGTCTGAAGGTTGTGCGCACCTTATTGCAAATGACTCTTAAGATGAACCTAAAATTTAAACAGCCAACCCATTTTTTGCATATTTTCTTAAGAGAAGATGATGTCTTCCATAACACCTGTGATATTTGTACAGGCTAACAGTAATGCAGTAGAGGACCTAAAATAGCTATTCAAACTCAGTCAGTTGTATTTGTGGGACTAGGGATTTGAGTAAATACTGGCTCCACTTGGTCAACTAAAGATACCCCCCAAGAGAGGGAAATTAACACACACCTAATAAACCCACAAAATTAATTTAAAACTCCATTTGATATGTGTGATTTTGTGTGTTGTTTCAATCTGCAGTAATTTTGACATCATGCAACAAAAGCAAAGGTAAGATACAGGAGATTTAAGTATTTTCTGAAATAATTTCCAACGTCATGCATGATACCCTCTGAACAAAAAAGCCTACATTAGTGCCAATAATACACTTCTTAGTAACTGACTGTTATTCCTGAGATCAGATTCCTTTACTATCAGCAACTTGAGCTGAAGTATGCCATTGGAATCTATAAGAGATGCCATCCTGTAGGTAATCCTGGTAATTCAACATTTTGTTTAATCTAAAACCTTTTTTTGTTTGTTTTAATGACAGTATGGATATAACAAAGTATCCCAGTTTTACATTTTTTAGTAAAAGGATATTTTTTCCAATTTAAAATATTTCATTTCAACCTGTATAGGCTCAAGTCAGTCCCAGTTACCATGGCTCTTTACACTTTTACTCCCACCAACAGATAAAACTCTCAAACCACTTAAATCACTTTCACGCCATTAATGGTCTTCAAACTTCCTACAACAAACAGTAGCAACCAGAGAATTAATAACAATGACACAGAAGAAGTCTGAAAACCTTTTATGCTACTGATCTCAGTACATTTGAAAAACTGCAAAACTTGTGCTGTATCACTGATGTAGCCTGACCCAAATGCACAGAGGTGATTCAACCAGCTCAAAAACTATAATGAATTTTGATGACTAAAGTCCAAGGCACCACAGCTCTAGCTCTCCTGAAGTACTTGTTCAAGTAGAAATAAATAACTGACCAACTGATTTAAAGCAAAATATTTCAGTCAAAACACTTAAATTGCCTTCCATCTGACTGGAAGTATTTTTTTCTTTTTTTTTAATTAAAAAAAATTATTTTTTTTTTTTAAGTCCCCAGTAAACTTAGTTTTGCCTAAGCTATACTTTCTGATTTTAGAAACTACATATAAAATCCTCAACCAATTTAGAGATTGACATTCTTGAGCTTGAAAAGAAAACAGGAATACAAACAAGAAAGAAGGAATATTAATTCTTCCAGTATCCTTATCTAATACAGTTTGTATTACAAGCAGTCAGAAAACATGTTAATTTTTGGTAAAATCAGAGGAAAGGAGGCTACCTGGAACCTTGAGTTCCAAGAAGGGGAGCAGGCAGGGAACCAGGCACATGTTCCCAGGCTGCAGGGGCTGCCTTCTTTTCCTGGCAAAGGCAAAAGAACTTGTTTCTAAAACACTGACAAAACCCCCAAGAAGCTATACTCAGATTGTGAAGTTATGCTGGCATTCTCTTGACTATGTTTATAAGTAGTGATCACTTTACATGAAGATATGCCCAGAATCACTGGAAATTACTTGGGCAAAGTACCACAGGAACAGCTTATAATGTTTTCAGAAATGTCTTTGCATCAGTTACAAGAAGTGTGCTGCAGGAAGAGGACGCTGAAGGAAATAGGACTTCAAGTAGTGTTTTTATCACAGTCCCAAATGGAAAATAGAAAGTGACTCCATCTTATGATGCCCTGAGATACTAGGTCTAGATGGATGAGCTACAGTGGAAGCTAAAAGCAAATGTCCGGTCAGAAACAAATTAGTCCTCTCTCAAGAGAGCTAAGGTTGTCTAACTTTGACCTCCAACCAAGAGTCTGTTTTATTATCTGGATGTATCTGGTTTTAGCTATTCTTTGGTGTTAATTTTGTTTTGTACTGTTTAGTTTCCCAGCTTTTCAAAAATGGAAAAATGAATGATGACAGGAAAGTGACTTTTGCTTTCTAAGTTTTCATAACTTAGCCAAACATGAAAGCTCATTTGCCTGTAAAAAAGCACAGAATGCCCTTAAGGTTACCATGCCCTCACTGGAAGGTAAGATTTGATTAACTCATTGACATCTAGTCACAAAAGTTTCATGAAATGGCCCAAAATGCTGAGCTTGGCTGCCTGACAGATGTGTTGTGGAACGCAGCTCTATTATGATTTCTGCTGCATATGAAGCTCTAAAGGGACATGAAATAAATACGCTTACAGATTAAAGAGTGTATATTAAGTCGATAGCCTCAGCATTTAGTGCTATATTGGTCTTTCTTTGCCCTCACAGTCATTAGAGATTTTTTTGCCATAACATTGAGCCATCCCCTTCAAATCCATCAGCCCCCTGAAAAATCCCAAATATATAAGCCCCTGAGCACTGCTCACCCCAAAAAGCCCCATCTGTCTTAGTCAATATGCAGCCACACATCAGCAACACCACAATTCTAACATCGCTTATACCAAGTGAAATTCAAAATGCTGCTTACTTTGCTGCTTGCAGTGATAACAAAATTATGAGAGCAACAACAAATACTGAAACCATTCAAGCAAACAAACTAGAATACACACTAGGGTTTTGTGGCAGATGCATGCTAGTGCTTTCTCTATGCTTTCTTCCTCCCTTGATGTAATTTTTCCCTTTGACCACATCTCACTTGACATCAAAAAAAGTCATTCTTTCTTGTAGAATGTGCAAATTGGATGTATGGTATGAGATGAAGAAGTGTAGAGGTAACATGAATCTTAAACTGACAAATAAAAGAAGAGCTGGAAAAGAAAGTTAACGCGAAAAATCTACTTGTACATATTCCGAATTCTTTGAAGAGCTATGTGCATAGTGCAAGTTGCAGCAGGCCTGCAGGCGACTTTAATTTGCATGAATGGTTCTAGCACAGAAGCGAAGGGCTGGATGATTAGATGACCTTGGCGGCGTTCTGAGGGTCACTGAAATGCAGTTTCTTCAGTCAGGCTCAGAGGGACTCTTTTGATAAGATATATACCAGTATTTTTTTTCTTAAGATTTTTCTTTTCTTTGGCAAACATAATACCAGGTGCAGTAAAGCTGTAGTATTATCAGGTAAAATTTGACTGTTTTGGAAATTTGAATATTTCCCTCTCTGGTTATTATCTGTATTCTATTTACAGATGCATCTTGTGATTTTAGAAGTATTTTGGGACACTTTACAGGCTATTACTACTCATCATGATCCTAGACAACATAAATTGTGTTTCTTACAAGATTTGGATTAATTATCATCAAATCAGCACATGGAGAACCACTACATGCCCCTTTCCCTCCCACTTCTGAGCTACAGCAGCGGAAAATATGCAGGTAGTATGCTTCAGGCAGCAAAAGTGGCAGCATTACCAGGGTTAGATACCTATTTCCTAATTCATTCAAACAGTTTCTGCTCACTAGTCACTAATTAAGTCTGTTACATTTTGGCTTAATACCATTAAACTGAATATAGTTATCACCCATGCTGTTACTATAGGTAAACAAAAAATAAATCATTCCTACATAAAAGATATTATTCTAATAAAAAATGAAAGATCTTAAAATGTTAAGTACAATGCTTGTGCCTAAAATTTAAACACAAACCCAGTAAGATTCTATGAAGCAGACACTCACATTCCTATGTTAACGAGAATTATTTTTTTTTTTTTGGTGATAGTTCAACTTTTCAATTAGATCAGTCTATTTCATGACTAGGAAGATGGGTAGGATAAGTGCAGGAGCCAGTAAAGATGATGAGATAACACAAGCTAAAATGCCAAACATATGTAAAGCTATTCCATTGTTCCAACACATTTCATCTTCTAAAGAACCTAGGCATACCAAAAATAAGACAACAAGATGACACAATGGAGAGAAAAAGGTACATGTTCTACAGAACTCTGCTCAATTTTCTTGACCCAGAACTAATATCTCACAGGCTGATCCACTCATTCTTGGTTTGTAGATTTGATTACTTCACCTCATACTCAGAATTGGAGACAAGCTCCTTAAAAAGATTCCATTTAGTACAAAACATTAAGGTTTAACTGCAATCCATTTTGCTTGGCAAAACGGATTGTCACAGACATGTCACTTTTGCATTCTCTCTGTGTTAGTTCCCTCTGAATTCAGAGTCCAGTTCAAGGTCTGTGTCCTGCTATTCATAGCCCTAGGAAATAATTCTTTTGTGTAAGGGGCCATTCTGGTTGAGTAACCTTAGACAGCTGAAAACCACAAAAGCAGACTTGACAAAAACTAACAAAACGTAACAGGAAGAGCTTGATCCACATTCATTGCTAAAATAACCCTAAAATTTCTCATCATATACTTCAGAAGGCAATTTCTCCTTTAGAAGTGACTGCAAAATATGCATGATCTAAGCCCATCAGCAAAGGAGAACAGCAAGGTTGTGTCCCACATTTAAACAGTGAACGGTGTCACTCATGTTGCAATGTTTTAAAAAAGAGAAAAAGCAGTTAGAATTTCTCAGAACCTTGTGTAGGGCTGAGCTACAAATTAGAATATGCAAATGTAAGTGTCTACTTTTGAGTGATGTGTCTAAACTCTGATGATAGCCCTTGGGAAGCTAGTGCAGACAGTGGAGCCTGGAGAGCTAGTCCAGGCTCTACTGCTATCCTGTTGATCATCATTCTGAAAAATCCACATCAGTAACTCTGTAATATATTCTCTTTAGCCCAGAAAATCCCCTAACAAATATAAAAGTGCTATTCATTTTGATAGATCCTCCCATCACAAATCAGAATTAGGCTTTCCATTAATCCTGCTGTTTTCCAAACTCTTGCAGTTTTACAGGGAGTCTCACACAGTATTTTCTTCTTTAACACTCCAGTTTTTGTATTCTCTTAAACCTATCAACATCTTATCACTCTCTTTGAAAAAAAAATAATTTTAGATATGGAAAACAACATGAAAATATGAACAATAAACACGGCAAATTGGAAGTGATGATAGAAGACATAGTCATTACCTAAAGACATATCATCAGCTTTGGTAAAATTTTCAAATATCGGTATGTAGAACTATCAGTGCTGGTCGTTCTTCATCCCACAAGCTTGGGCATAGCCATAGTCATATGGTCATGGCCATAGAACTCTCACATATTTTCAAGGTACCTTAGTTACCTTCCAAGTCCACCTGACACAGATACCTCCTCAGCGCTGTCTGGTTTGAGAGCACAGCTGATCAGTAACATTTTTTGTAATTACACATACAAATTCTGACGACAGACCATCCCCTGGGTAATGTGGGAGAGTTTTGAACATATAGCTTCAGTTGCACACTGTACCTACCTCAGAGCTCATGTTTGGCAAGAGCTGGTGGCTGCTTTTCACCTACACTTTTAAGAATGATGTTCTGTGTTTGAAGACGAAGCACTTCAACATACATGAGCTTCCTCATCCTTTAGAATAATTACTTCTTAAACTTTCTCTATCATCTTATACACTCCTCTCTATATTTTGCTTTATATTAATTATATTTCCCACTGTGGGTAAATAAAGAACCCTTTCTTTTTCTTTTTCTTTTTTTTTTTTAACTTTTTATAACATTTTCTTTACCTGTTTTTTTTTTCTTCATAAGGAAGTCAACACTGCAATTGATAATAAGCAATTATCTTCATAATAGTCCTGATTTGCTATATCATTGCAATGTTTTTCAGAATGGAAGAGGCAAATGAATAATTCTGAAACAATCATTCTGAATTCATTTTTTAAATCAAGGTTTTAAATTTTATTTTAATTACCTTCTGCCCAGTTATTTAATCAAGTACGACTATACATTTAAAACTGTCAAAAGATTTTTCCAGTATTTTTCTCACAGAAAATATGTTTTTTCTTCCTGATTTCAAACAAACTCTAAAGTCACAAGAAAATTCATAGCATTTAGCTTTTATTCTCCAAAAAGCTCTGCTTTGAGGCCTGTCCAAAATATCACCTGGATCATACACGTTTTGTAAGAGGATCTGTTATGGAAAAAATCTATGGGTAAGTAAAAATGTCTCTACTCTTAGATGTTACTCAAATGATCCCTTGCTAAAACTGCAAACTAAACAAAATCATTCTGACTGATATTGTATTTGCTAGCAGTTATACCATCATGAGTGAACTGCCTAATTACATAAACAGCCATGATATTTCTGGGTCAGTTGGCAATTGCATTTGGAGGCACAGGAGTCCCAAGGAATAACTGAAAGTCATAACTGGCAAAAGCTACATCTGCAGTATTTCTGTATTTAACTTAAGGGGCAATGATACAGTCACTCAACATTTGTCCACCAATCAACCAAATGCCAAGTCATTATTTTAAGCCTCTGGACTCAATATGCAGATCTGATTTTGTTCCTTCACAAGCTAAGTAGCATTTTTCAGATATTAAGAATGAGACTATTGTCAGCATTTATCATACAATAGACAGGCTTTAAAGAAAAGACAAAAAACAGAGATTTACAAACATATATAAAAAGCCCTTGTCCTCAGTAAAAGATGAGAATTTAACATATAAGAGAGAAAGCACATCCTAAGATGAGGATATGTTGAAGCTTTAAATGTATATATATTACTAAGATGAACATTTCTGCATTTCCAGTTCCTTCTTCAGAATTATTCCTCATTTACTGTTCTTTAAATGAGAAGAGAATTAGAGCTTTACTTTTTTATTTCAGCACAATGTTCTTCATTCAGAAGATCGAGTGCACCTTTTTTTCCGGGGAGATTGCTGTCCATAGGCCTACTGTATGGAGGGAGATAGCTTTCACCCCAGTATGAACAGTGCAGGGTATTTGTCATCAAAAGCAGCTGAGGAGAGGCTGTGATCTGCTCAGCCTCATGCTAGCTTTTGTCTTGCTGTTCTTTCTGCAGTACTTTCTATTGCTTCAGCCTAACCCTGTCCTGGATTTCTCCCTGCCAGGTACCACTGACAGGTATTATTGCCATCGTAAGATATCAAAACCATAAGGATGGAAATTAAAATATTTTATAAAGTTTTTCATTTGCAGCACTTTATTTCACTGTTATTAATAGATATTGATGGCACAAAAATGAAAAATCCATTAATTTGGATACAAATACTGCAGTCTTTGCTCATCAATCTCAGTTAAAGTTTGTTTGCATAAATACTAAATTTAGTCCTTACACTCCAAAATAAATAGACAACTCCCCCCACTTCCACCCTCCACAAAAAGCTTTTAGTTGTAGCACTTGGAGAAAAAGGCACATAAAGCCCATAAATGAGTCAGACCAAACTACCACTTTAATCAAACTTGTAGTACTTGGCTGTAAAACACTACAGAAAAAGTAAGAAAAACTGAAACACCCTTAAGGATAATTGAACAAGCCAGGACTGCCATCATACAGGGAATAAATATTGGAAAAACAATAATCTAGAAAGGCTGATGCTGAGAGAATTAAATTAAATACCATGGAAGTTAATTACTGGGAAAGTAAAAAGTGTATTGGAAGGAGCAAAAGAAGATAGACAAATAAACCTGCTACCAACTAAACTTGATTCCAACTATTCCTTCTTCTACTCCCCGTGGTATGTAATTTACAGTGACTAATCTGACAGGAGTAGATTCACATAATGAAAGAAGAATAAAAATTTAGCCCACAATTTTCCTACTTTATTGAATTTCATCTGTGTCTGATTATTGGAACTCTTGGTAACTTACCCTGGTGTTACAGATTAGAAAATGACAGAACTTTTCAAATTCCCTTTCAACACTGTTTATTCTTTGGAGAAGCCATCTAGTGTGCAGCCACTCCTCTTCCGTGGACAGCTGAGTGCCAAAACCATCTATGGCATTCATTTGGTGTTCATTTCCTCTCCATACGGGTGAAAAACACTCTGTTTTGGATTACAGATACCTATTTCGCGTTTCACCTAAAGACATATTTCACATAGCAAAGATGATGGGAGAACATTCTCTAAGGAGAGGGCTGAAGAGTACAAATTGCCTATATACTTCAGTTGTATTTGGTACTTCTCCTGTTGGTCTTCAGTTGGAAGGACACCGGTTTCACAGCAATGACAAGAAGTAGCCCAAAGAACATGAAATGGAGCGTGGGAGGTGTAGTGACCCCAATCAGAAGACTATTGTACATCGAGGAGTTAGTGATCCACATAACAGGCAACATGAGTAGCCACGGGCCTGCACTGTCCTGTACTACACTGCATACACAGCATGGCTTTCAAGCCTGTGTTATGTTGCACTTATTTCTTGGCTGCAGGATAAGCTTAGATGGCTAATTGTCACAGAGGAGGCTACAGACAGCTCACACTCAGTATCGGTGGTTACACCACCTGTGTCCTTGGCTTTACCTTAAAGTGAAACAGAAAGTTATGCGAACATCTGTTTCTTTCATGGTAGAAATGATGAATAGAGTTGTTTTCCTCCAAGAAAGTACTAGAAGAATTCTAAAGAGTGCAATGCTGGCAAACCTCTCCACAGACAGGTTCTGCACCATGTGCTGTGCCCAGACTGGGAGTCCATCCGATGACACTGCACAACTTGGGATTCTCACATCTGAAGGACCATGAGATTACCTATCCTATTTTTCATTTTTCTGTTAGTTCCAATAAATGCTATTCTCAGCAACACCTTATGGAGTCTGAGTGCATTTCTTACTGTGATCATAACGAACACTGTCACTACTGGGGTCTAACACAAAAGCCATATAGACTTGGGAGTTAAATTGCCCTCAACACTGAAACTCTTGCTACAATTCTGATAATATCATAGTTCTCAGTGTGGTAGAAATATGTTTTGCTACACTTCCTTCAAAAGTCAGGTATAAAACTGATACAAATCTCACAAATTTACAAACTTTCATTATAATTCCAATGCCCACTTGTTCTCAGAAGCAGCTTAATTAAATATCAAAAGCTTCTTCCTTTGAGGTTCCATTTTAAATGGATTATATTAAAAAAATATTTTAGACAACTGAAATGAGTTATAAAGATTTACACAGAAAAACTTTAATTGCCTTTCGCCAAACTATTTCAGTGCAGCACTATGCATTCAGAACTACTGTAAGAGATAAAATATTCTATCACGCTCTTGAACACAGACTGTATCATGATACACTATACATGGATACGAGGAGGATGTATGTTCCATGCCTTGATGTTAACAAGGCACACTTTGACACCGTCTCTCATAATATCCCTTTAGCCAAATAACTGAAATACTGACTAGATAAGTGGAAAAAAAAGGTGGGTAGAAAACTGTCTGGAATGTTGACCTTAGAGGATTGCAATTAGCAGCACAAAGTTCAGCTGGCAGCTGGCTAACTAGAGGTGCCCCTGAGATTGACAGTAGGGCCAACGATATTTAAAGTCTTTTTTAACAAACCAAATGGTGGGTCAGAGCTCACTCGAAAAGTTTGCAGATGGCACCAGAGACAGAGACAGACTTAGAGCTGGACAGCGGCATGATGAGAAGCAGCAACAGACACAGGTTGCAACACAGAATCATATAATGGTTTGGATTGCATGGGACCTTCAAAGTTCATCTAGTCCCATCTTCCTGCCACGGGAAAAACCATCTTTCATTCGATCAGATTGCTCAAAGTCCAGTCCAACCTGACCTTGAACATTTCCATGGATGGGGCATCCACATTTTCTCTGGGCAATTTCTCTGGACAGCCAGAGTCTCACCACCCTCATCACCCAAAATTTCTTCCTTTTACCCAATTTAAATCTACTGCCTTTCAGTTTAAAACCATTGCCCCTTGCCCTGCCACTACAAGTCTTGGTAAAAAGTCTTGCTCCATCTTCCTTATAAGCTCCCTTCATGACAGAAAGGCCACTATAAGGTCTCTCCAAAGCCTTCTCTTCCCCAGGTTGAACAACCCTAACTGTCTCAGTTTTTCTTCATAGAAAACATGGGATATTCAGACTTTATGTACACACTCACCATGAGGGTAGTCAAACACTGAAACATGTTATCCAGATAGATGATGGAGATATGCCCATGGAGATATTAAAAACACATCTGTAATTGTCCCTGAGCAACTTGATCCAGTAAGTCTCCTTGGGTCAAGTGATAAATACTTAACATGTCTAAAACATGAAAATTCAACCCACTGAATACAGCTGGAAAAGGAATTCTCTTGTCATCCTATGAATGCTTCAAAAATCTCAAATATTTTTCCTGTCTTTTAACATAATGTGAAAGAGAAAACATTTAAAATTTTCACAGAGCATTTTTTTTTTTTTTTTAGTTTGGTCTAGGTCATTTGGTTATGACCTTTAAGACAATTGTTTCACTAGGATTAGCTTATTTCTCAAAATGTCATTTGCTGGTGAAAAAAAGTGAGGTCTTTCATTTTAAAAAGGTCAAAAAGCTTTGACCTTTTCAAAACTCTTTTGAGAAAAAAAACTGTCAAAAAAGTTTGGTTTGTGAATAGCTGAATGTAGTTGTTACAACAAAACAACTCCATTGTGCAGACCACTTTGTGGTATAGCCTTCAGTAAGGAGAGATTGTCTGACTTTAAAAAATGCTTACTCTTTCAACTTTTTTCTGTCTGCATAAAGCAAAATTTCATTTTCTTTCATGACTAGCAGCAATCTACCAGGAGACAACGATTAAATTTCAGTTACTAACATATTTTTACTTCCAACCATAATTTGCAGTAACAATTACAAATAAAAATGCATAAAATCCTAAATATTTAAGTATTTTTAATATCGAATATTAGGTATAAAGAAGAGAAGCTAGAAATGAAAAAGTTTCTTGCTCAGTGATAGTGAGCATTCCTGTCTGTGATACAATGTTTTTCTCAGCCTGTCAGAACTGCAGCACCTCTGGGCATGACATTTCTCTTGGATGAATGTTTCCTGCACACTCTGTTAGACAACGCATACTGATGCATTGATTCCTCAAAGGTGACATCATTACAAGAGGCGTTATCTGTTTCATGTTGTCAGAAACACTGTCCAGCTTTTTTAAGCAATCTTCTCTTTCATTTTGTTCTTCCCCTTTCTTTCACAGAGTATTTTTTAAGAATAATACTTTGGGCAATTATTGGCACCTTCTGCTACTTGTTGAAACAAAATTTCATACAGCTTCTCACTGTGAAACACCAAGAAACAAATCCTCTGCATTTCAACTAATTTTATTTTTTTTTCAAGGGTATTTTGCAACACCTTTCAAAAAAAAAAAAAAAAAAAAAAAAAAAAAAGGGTATAGCAACATATTAGTTCCGGTGTCACACTAATAACTTAAATTTTGATTTTGGTAGAATCCAAAATACTGAGATATCCTAAACATCCATATTCTGTCCCAGGTTGCTAATACTGTTTCTGAGTTCCAGGTTCAAAAGCAATTAAAAATAATCAAGAGTTAAGTAATTTCATTCTAGTTTTGCAACTGGATCTGTGAAGATGGACTTTTATTCATTTATACACTTTCCAAATCATTCTGAAGTTGCTGAAACTATGCAAAAATGCATAGACCTATTGCACTGTTTCAGACTGCAATATCATGATTTAAAATTGTACATGATGGTCATATAGAAATGAATTATGGAAAACTTATTTCACAAAATCGATAAGGTGTTAGCAACATTAATTCAGCAACTTCTATCAAGCTGCATGAATCACTCATAGGAGGAGAAAGAACGGGTATTCATGTAGCTCACTGCAGACTGTATTAAGAGAAATTACGAATTTAAATTCCCTGCAACCTCATACAGAAAGACAGAAGTGCCCGTAGAACAGTGACTCAGAATACCTAAACCAGACTTCTAAAAGAGTAGATGATATGAATACTTCAGATTTGCTTGACAAGCAGAAGCAATACACTTGGTCAGATATATCCATATCCACCAATTACAAGACTAAATTGACCAGAGTAACAGGATTAGAACGAGGTAAATCTGGCAGAAATTCATGTCAAAACTGCAAAGGGATGCCATACTCATTTCTCTACTCTGCCAATAACCCATGGTTTTGATTTACAGCTATTCATCAGTAGCCTTCACTTCAGCAAAAAGCTGCCAGTTCTATCTGACTACCCAGATACAATTTTATCTTCTTTTCTGTAACAGTAGTTCCTGGAGGTCTTAAGAAGACAGTGGTATCCTCACTCCCCTGACAGTCACTGCCTGACAAACAACAGTCCTTTGTGTGACCAGGCTGTGACAGCGAAATGTAGAAATAGCTGCAGGTGGATGCAAGGCTGGGAGGGAAGGGGCTGCTGAGGTCCTCCTCGGGAAGACGCAGCTCCCTGAGAAGCTGCAGCATCCCCTCCCAGCAGCACTGGTGCTCCTGACCTCGGCACCCAGAGGAGACCAGCACAGCAGCATAGAAAAGGGACAGATATTCGTAAGTCTTATTGTATAATAATAATTTTGAGTTTTATTCCTAATGAAGCTGTATTACATTGGACAAAAAGCACTTGCATTATTGTAGCTGGGTAAAACAACCATTTGGTGCATTTCATTGTGATTGTTCAGGTTTCAGTTAGGCTAACAATAAATCCTTATCCCTAAATATATATATTTCCTTCTGCCCAAGACAAGATTTTGAGCATAACAATAGTTAAGTATTTAGTGCAAATTTCAGTGGGCTCTTACCAAACACCAATTCTGAATGATGCATTTATGCAGGAACCAAAGAGGCAAATCACCTCCCTAATGGTTTTCTGAGGAAAAAAAAACCACCACAAAACAACAATCAAAACTTTAAAATATACTGAACAGGAGCATAATTCCTGCTGAAGTATTGCCGTCTTTTTAGTCTCTCCCTTTCCATCAGATTTTTAACTGTATTAGCTGCAGTAATAACTGCTATGGAAACTGTTACTGTTGCTGCAGTGACATCAGCGCTGGTCAAAATGGTGCTTCAGAAAGAGAAATGAAAACACAAACAGTATTCTGCTGCTCAGGGTTTTGTTTTGTTTTTCTTGCTCAAGCATGCCATACAACTCAGAGACATTTCAGACTGTCAGAAATCAGGACATTGTAGCCGCTGGCTGTCAGGGACTTGAACCATCATAGCTGCTGCTAAAACCACTTGCAGGTCCACCAGTGGGGGACAGCAGTGGCGTGGACAGACCAAAGCTCAGCATGGCACTTCCATTTTTCTGACGGTATCCCAGCATGTCCTCAATTTTCATTGCCCTTGCACTCAAAATTCCTTCTTCCTCCCTTTTTCCTTCCTTCCCTCCCTCTGCACATCCCAGGGAACACCCTGGAGTACTCTGCCACCCTACCCCTGCTTATGGCATTCTCCAGGTCTGAAGAACCAGCCCTCGTTTACAACCTGGTCACAGCTTGTTTACTTATTTCATCCTACAATAAATAACAGCAGAAGGAAAAAGATAATTTTACTTCTCACTAGTTCTTCAGAGAAAATAATGATGTAAGCACTTGAACTACAGTAACAGAAAGTAGCATCAGTTATCTTACATGGACTGTGGCTCTTCTGTTCTAGGTAAGTAATTCAGCCCATCCCTAGGTCTAGAGAAGATCTGGAAACAGAAACTGAGTTACAGGAGGATAGGGAGAATTTTTGCCATTTATTTTTTTCAGGTATCTTCTGCCATAATTTCAGTAGATAGTCAGAAGTAACTGTGTTATTTAAAAAAGAGAAATATCACAAATTTCATCCAGTTCATTGTGACTGAGACTAAGAAGAACATTTGCCATTTGCTCTCTTTTTTTTAAAGCAGGAACAACTCCAGTGCAACTTCCAGCTGGGAATTTAACACTATGCAGGAGGCTGCCTGATTTTCAACAGCTGCTCTCTCCTCCCAGTCCTCACGGCAGGAATGGTCATTCTATAGCCAGTGAGCCATAACTCCACAAATCATGCATGAAGGTTGCTCTTGCTGTAGTGCTGGCAGGAGGCAGGACACCGCTTCAGTCCTGCTTAACATTTCTCAGAAACAGTCTTAACCTGGTGCTGGCTCAGCGTGCCTATGTGCACCAAAATAGGAAGGTAAGACACAGAGGTTTTCAAACCCTGCAAACAACTAAGCATTGAACAGAAAGCTTAGTATGAGGTCTATGATGTATTGCTGTTGAAATTTCAGTAAAGCCAGATATAAGTAAGGATTTCATTGGAAGCTCGCGTCCTCTATCTTAGGGCCTCAACAATGCCCATAGCCAGTTACACTGTGATTTCTGGAAAAAGTCCTAACTGAATTATCAATATTATCTTCCTCTCAAGAAAGGGCAGCTTACAAAAAAAAAAAAAAAAAAAAAAAAAAGTAACATCTGACTTTCTTTGGTAAGCAGTGGGGAAAAAATCCCATTTACAAATATATAGGAATAAAATTTACTTCTGGGACTAGCAAAATTAAATTGAAATACACTTTCCAAATGTTGCTGTTGTCACAAATTCCATCTGTTCTACAAGTTAAATCCTGAGCTGGGAATACCACAAAAAACAGAACAGGGTGCAAGCCATCAGAAGCTCATTAAAAGAAGCACTTAAGTACATCTTTTAGAAATTATCTGTATTTATGAAGTTGCTATAAAAAAAAAAAAAACAAACAAATGTAGCTGAGGCATTCATGACATAGAATCAATCCCCAGCTAATTTATGCATCCAGAAAACAACAAAAAAAATGGAATCCATATACCAAACAAATAAATATAATTTAACAATTTTTTATTGTTATCTTTCTGTTAATTTGGTAGAATATAATCAGTTTCCTTATTTTCACTGATTTTCCACAGTGCGTACCTACATAAGGATTCAGTAACTGGTTTAGTATAGCTGGTTTTGAAAGCATGATATATCCTAATGACTGACAGGATGACAGAAGAGGTTTGACCTGACTACCACTTTCATAATGAAGTTTCTCTGCTCAAAGAGCAATGCAATTGAAGAGCTGTATTACTTCTTTTGAAAGGAATCTTCCATACTTTGAGACAGTGATCCCAGTAGACATTTTTTTTCCCAAGACTACTCTCTAACAGGGACAAAAAAGAAAGAAGCTATTTGAAAGAAACTATTTTCATGTTATAAGATGGCATTTTTTTCAGAACACAGAACTAGGGGAACTTCATGAAGCTAAAGCAATACGATTCATTTCTCAAAGCCAAAACACTCTCTAAACTGAAGACATCAGAAAACTATTCTTACTTTGAGAGGTCTGTAAACATCATCTCATTTGCTAGCTGAATTCTAGTTGTTACTGTAATATATGTTAAACCACTTTTTATAAGTAAAGATATTTCTTTATGAGTGAAAATGTCTACTGACCTTTTGAAAATTCATTATAATTTGTAGCTGAACTCTCAATAATAGATTTACAATTAGTTGCAGTCAGTAACTGCTTCTTAACCTGTAAAACTGATAGCTCTCTTGCATAAATGCAACATACTAATTCTTATATTATACTAATGTATTCAAGATTAGTGCATTTTTGGTATACGTAAGAAATTAATCAACTGTGTATAATTAATATGGATGTAAAATATTAGTAAAAATATTATCTGCTAAAATCTCTTGAACTGAATTTTATTTGCAAAATGTTCACTAAGATATCAATTGCCATATTTTTCTTCAGAATTTCTTTCATGTTCTTTACCGAGATTAGGTCTACTGGGCTCAAGAATCATCCTTTTAATATGCTACCATTTGAGCTATTACATTGCTCAAACGTCATAGTAGGAATAAGCCACACAAACAAAAAGTATGTAATTAAATTAGTGACACATTAAGCAACAGTAAGAATGTTTTGACTTTAAAAATCACACTGATACACAGCTATAATAGATACCATGTTAAAAAACCACTGCCCTGCAATTAAACAGTATAGGTAATTGCTGAAGTTTCTCTGTTCTCAAAAAACAAAAAAGTATTTGCAAAATGGTATTTTTGAAAACCCTTGTTATAGTTTTGTTCAGTGAGTAGTGGTTCAAGGTCCATCAGATGGTTTTCTATTTAAGTTCATATCCTAAAAAATTTGCTCACTTCTTACACAGAAAAAAATCCACTAAATTTAATGGAATTTTGCCTGGCTAGGGAGCCTAAAGATCCCTGCATTAGGGTATTATGCACCATTTGATAAGTGAGAAAGTAATGACTCAGAAAATGGTAATAATTTATTTTGGTCTACTCACTCCTAAATGGGGGAAAATATCTTCTCCTGTAAATTATAACTGTCATAAATCTTGTGTCTTCAAAACTACATTTTGACCAACATTAAAACGAAAAACAAAGCAAAACAAGGTGGCAAATTCATTCTGGTTTTAGGCTTGCTTTTATGATGTCTTCAATCATAATGAGCAAATCATGGGTCCTCCAGATAAAACTGTCATAGCAAAGTATCAGCTATAAGTTCTCCTTGTCTAAAGAAGCAGTAGGAAAATACCAGCCCAGCCAAAACAGAAGACATCAATGACCTTGGCACAACCATGACCACCAGCCAGGTGACAGGAAAATGCAGCACATCTCTCATGACAAAAAACTGTCATTCATTATGTAAATTGAGGCTGAACTCTTCCTGTATACTAATTTTAATAATCTTCATAACATTAATTTTCAGAACCTTTTTCTTTTCAAACTCCAGAAGAATTATACTGATAATGGAATATGTATTAGAAGGCATGTAAGAAAGAGCCTTTTGTATAATGAGATTTATAGTGGCGGGGGGGGGGGGTGGGGGGGAACGGGGACAGGGGGGACACATGACGTTCTTTACAACATCTGTTTGCACAGGTTGCCCAGGCATTGTGAACTCCTGAGAAGACAGCAGTTCCTTAATTGTCTAAGCATTCATTGTCATAGCTTTTCATCTAGCATCCAATTTTGCAGTTAGGATACCAAGGAAAAGAGTATTTAATATGCCTTTACACAGGATTTTTGTGTCAGATCTATTAACTCTCATTCATTTGCCTTCAGCAGAAAACAGCTTTCCTGGGGTCATTTTGCAAACTTTCCATGAGTAAAACAATTCGGGGCTAAGAAGATGACTGAAAAAGTTTTAATTACCTATGGTTGCTGCACAATACATTAGAAAAGAAGTACAGAACAATCCTGCATGCTTGGGATGCAAGAGATGAAGGGGTTTTGTCCACAGTAGAAGGATTTGCATTGTACTGATTAAAAAAGAGAAAGGTGAATATAAAATGGGTTTAGAGACATTACAGGAGACTTTTTTTCTTCTCTAGTTATTATACAGATTTTATTATATAAAGACTAAAAGCAGATTGAAAAATACTGGTGTTCCCACTACTATTTATTCAATACAGTAATTTAATCATAGATATTTAAACTTAAAGTAATGAAATTCTAGTTTAGATGACTGAAAGGTCTTCTCAGATTACATGTCTTCCATAATCCTACTGATACCTCCTCCAGTTTTCTCTTGACCAACAGATCCTTAATTCCTTTATGTGGAATGTAACAGCTTCATCAGGAGGGGTACTGAACACACAATTCAGTTTCATCCCAGACACATCTACTGCCTGATCATTAGGCTATTCTCCTGGAAAATGGGCACATGGGTTTGAATCCCTTTGACATCTGAACAAACTAAACATTAGGCTATTAAACAAAGATGGGACATGGCATGAGGGTGGTTCCCAGAAAGAAATTATTTAGTTCGTTCATTCATTCATTCATTCATTCATGCATTCATTCATTCATTCATTCATTCATTTCATATATTGAAGAAACACTTGGGTCAGGAAATGACTCAGGACTGAAATGCCAAAAGAATAATAATGCTTCCCAGTAGTGCTGACTAAGGTGCGTAAATCTCAGAGACATATGTAATTTAAGATGTACTTCTGTGTTCAGCATTTCCTACTGGCTAACTCAGAGGCTCCCTGCTCAGCAAACTGCTTTTTCTAAACCCTCTTCTGAGACACCTAACTCTGATATACACTGTACTGGAAGCCTTTGTATTTTAGTATCATAGATTTAGATATCAGCAGGTTATGAGCTAGGTGCTACAGTACTATGCAGCTGTGTCTCATCCCTTTGTGGCTTAACAATCATACAAAACAATTTAAATTCAGATTTTTCAGCTGATACAAACTTGCTCTACTACCTCAAGAACTATGCCAATTTACAGCAGTAAAAGGCTGGCCCTGATTGTACAATTAAAGCATGAGCAACTATCAGTCATAATAAACACTCACAATCCATATATGAAAGGGAAACCAAAGTGATAAATGCCTTAAAACTGACATAAGATCCTTAATTTCTGTTTATACAACCCGAAGTAATAGGCAAAGTGAACACCAGCTTGACGGCATGTTTGTTTTTTTTTTCCTAGACCTGCAATTTGTACACAGGCCATAACCAAGATCTGATGAGTGATTTGCACAGATTACCTCATAGCCCAAAGGAAAGAGGCATTCTGTGAGAATGCTCAGTCGGTAGTTGTCCTATTACAGAATGACAAGTGATTTGATTGTGATACACAATGTAAGTGCTCTGTTCTCATTAAAAATGAACATGCTGTGGGAGACTTTTACCACTTACTCTACAGGTACCCACTGTGAAAAGCTAAGGTATAATGAATATGTAATTCAGATATGTCTTTTATGGAAAAATCCAATGTACCCAAAATAAAACTTGGGAAGAACCCCTAAGGTTAGATATAATTTTCCTTGCCTGTTCTACCTACAGTTTTAAATGAGGTGACTTGTCATCTCTGAGCTATAACAGCTCTCCTTTCAAATATTTACTGGATTGCCATGTCAGACTGTGGTACATAATACTATAATATAATAGAATAGACAAGCTATCTGTTACATATTATAGCTGGAGTTCTATCTCTGCCACAAGAAAATTACATAGTCTATACACACTCATATAATGCACATAGTATTTCTGTGGAACATTTTTCATTCATCCTTGGCTACCTTATCTGAAGTCTGCCCACTGCTTATATGGATGGTGTCTGGTATTCTAATCATCTGGTAAGGTCCTCAAAATAAACTCTTTTAGAGAAAACAGTAGCACTGACACAGATTTTCTTCTTTTTTTCCGAGCCTGGAACTCCAACCCTCAAACATACAACCAAAATAAATTAAAAAAACACCCACCGATTCAGCTAAAAATGCAGAAAAGGACAATATTTACTGCTTATAAAATGACAGGTTTAAAAACTTGTGACCAAGCTTTCAAGGTGAAATTATTATCCTTAAGAGGAATATACCAGCCTCGGAGCAAGTTATACAATACTTACTTTTAGTATTAAAAATATTCATAAATTCAGCCTTCAGTCTGTGAAATACAGCATTATAGACACGTTACACAACTACACAATAATATTTATGTGTTCCTCTCAAATGTCTGCAGTTGTATGTTTGAAAACTAAGGCATCTGAAGCATCACAGAGTAATAATGGACAACAAATAAGATTTTGTGGTCTGTTGTTCTGTTTTGGTTTTTTTAAACAATCCTCTTTGAGTAAGTATCATGCATAGAATCATAGAATATATAGAGTAGGAGTAGTGCCAGTGTCTGCAGAAGTCTGTCAGAGTTGCATACGGCTTCCTCAGTCATTAACTCTCTAGTCACTCCCGTTACATTATACACATCCATCAAACCTGCTTATCTGATGAAATGCACACATATATCTACGAAGTTGCATCAAATTTGAAATGCAGTAGAAAGCTTGAGTGTGTCTAGAGCAAAAGGTAACATGCTGTAATGTTAATTTTAATTAATTCTGTTAATTTTCACTTCTCAAATGGTCAGAAAAAGAATTACTCTTTTATTTTCAATCACTGAACAATATTTTTGGATAGTGCTGAAATGGAACCAATTAAAATATTTTGGTACTCTCATCAGCAATTCTCCTCCAGTTGAAACTAAATAATTTAAAAAGAAAGTAAAAGTTATTAAAGGAGCCAGATTGTCTCCTTCATGGAGCATAAAGCCAAAGTCAAATGCAGAGCAAATCAGAGACAGAACTAATCAGACGTGCTAAGAAAAAATTAGTTTTGTTCTACATTCAGCAGATATATCTGTACTTGGAAAGTTAAGAGACTCTGCTGTAAACACAGTTCACTGCATTTAATTGTTTTTGAACACCCCAAATGGACCTACACATAACAAGACATACACGTATTGGAAGAGCCACAGATTTGGGCACAGGAGCCACTACAGAAGCTCCTTTTTGGACAAAGAAATTCTCTAATCTGTTCAGATTTATTGCATTAATATGTTCTATTTCCTTATGAACTGAAACATACAGAACCCAGTTCTAAAAACTCTGCAGCAAGTTCTAACTCATAAAAAGGCTTATCAGTGGTGTGGTGTTGGCAGGGGTCCTACCCTACCCATTTTCATTTGTATGGCGTAGCACTTTTTGTCCAGAATCAGGTACTACTTCTTCAGACCTAACAGACCCAATTCATCTCAGCCCTGGTCTTTAATGATCACCTGGTTTAAGAAAATATTTATTCTGAATCTGAGGAAAATTCCTTATAATTTTTCTTGAGTTGAAGTCAAGATGATTTCAAACATTACACCAAACCACAAATGCATATAAAGTGTTATATGGTGTCTGGTCAAACTTCATTAGTTAAACAATAACCACTACTGATTTTGTGTATCTGGAATCCAGCCAGTCCTCAAGCAACTGGAAGTGGGAAGGGAATAAGGAGTCCCCTCTTTTTCCAAAGCCTCTGCAAATGCAATGCAGAATTGCAGCAGTCTTAGCCAGCACTCAAGGGAGTATATGGATTGCTGCCAAGTTTTCTATTCAAGAGCAACATACAAACCAAGAGTGATAAGAAACGTGGAACAATAGCCCTCCCGTGCCCCTGCACTGATAGCCACTGGCCTGCCGTGCTAGAGATCGCTACTACATGCTTCCCCTTTCAAGGGATGTCACACTGCTACCAGGCAAGATCTCTTCTGGTGCTGCAACAGGAGCAGCACTGTACATTTATCTCATAATGATTTATGTGAATCCTTCCAAAAGAAAATAACATTTCTATGCTGGGAAGAATTTTCAAAAGCTTCTAAGTGCAAACCTCAAAAGCGTATTAGTCACTGAGGTGCCTCAGTCTCACTGAGGGACATGTGGACCTAGCTAACTAGAAATGTATCTAGTATGAGTATCTTTAATCTATCTCCATCTATTCACATGTTAAAGGGAACAGTACTTTTTTCCCTATAAATTAAAAACTGACATTAAGAAAGCTTTTAAAATTAGTTAAAAGTCATCAGTAACTTAAGTGCTGCTTCTAAATTACTAACTGAAAATAAACCCATGCTTTCATCCTTATCTTTATATTTGAAATACATATGCAGTACAAAAACATTCAAACATATAAACTAAAACAGAAGCATCACTAGTTTGAATAAGAATGAGGCAATGGTAAACCTGATGATAGTGTTCCTTGCACAGGATCAACAGTGTTGCTAGGCACTGCACAAGTATCAGCTCAGCCAGTTATTTCACTTTTTTTTCTTATAATTTAACCTGTTATTAAGAGGTTAGGTCGAGTGTTCTTCATTAAGGAATCTGTTATGAATATCTTATATTTATATTAACTTCTGAAAAACTGTATTTCTTGTGTTTTATATTTTCAGCATGTACTTCATACCCTCAGACACCAGTACTATGAACTGTATAAAAAATTCTGTTTACTGTTATAGATTTAATATGCTCAGCTACTTTACATGAGACATACATTATTAGAATCTGGAGGTCAGAAAACATTGATTAACATGAATAATAGAGAAAAAGGTTTGACAGGATATTATTTTACTTCAGTATATAATTTGCAAGTGTATAAGAACTCATCATCCATATAACTGAAGTTATTTTTAATCAGGAAGATCAAGGATTAATCTGATATTCTTTCATCGCATAAGCTTTTATCGTATGTTAATAATATAACTTTTATGTAATGTTAGATGTTGCAACTCATCAAACAGTAGAAAGATTAAAGTAAGAAAAAGAAACATATGTAGGTCACACTGAAAAAAAAATATAGACGGAAATAATGAGAAACTAGAAAAGTAAACAGACACAAAATGCTAAGAACAAACAAATGCCATCAAAAGAAATTTAAACAGAAACATGAGAATGTGTCACACAGAAAATGAGAATACCCCTGGAGAGCACACATTCTTAATGACTGCATAACAAAATAATCATTTTAATTATTAGTTGAGGAGGTCCTCTTACATTGCTTGGCAAATGTACAAAATTACCCTTTCAAAAAAAGCCCCAACCTGTTGTAAGCAGGATCCTTTAATAAGCACAACACAACAATATGCCCCTTAGGAGAAAAGGCTTTGTAAATTCCTAAACTGTTGAAGATAATGGGAGCTCTTACATAAAAAAAAAAAAAAAAAAGTCAGGATATAGTACAAATGTGATGCTTAAATATCAGATACGATGTGGAAACTGAAATGTATTTGAAGTACCACTTAATCATACACTTGTCTAGAAGCTAATCAATTTTAAAAAGTATCTAATTTTATAACATTAAATAAATTCTGTTGTAACCATTTCACATGTATTTGTTATCAAAATGCTAAATACAAGGACAAAAGTACAGCTAATGGGAATGCATTCTGAGTTTTAGAGTACCTCAGTGAATGCAAACTGTAAGTCTATAAAACGTTTTTCTTATTCCAGAAGGAGCAGGTCTCTTTCCCTGCCTGTCACTGAGTTGCAACTGTCAGCCAGAGAGAGCCCTTATCTTAATTTTTTTCCTGAAGATGGTGATCAAAAGAGAAGATGTAACGTTCTATTTTGAATTACAAACATGCTGGCTTGTACTCCTGCAATTTCCCTTCTGTCTGGAGACTATCATGGCACTACAACATCTAATGCTTGATATTCTACTTAATCTCAGCTACTTAGAGCATTTGAGAGGAACAAATACAGAAGAAGGGACAAACACTCTCTCTGTAGCCTCACACCATCACAGTCTGCCACATCAGGAGTGTGAAATCATAGTAGGGAAAGGGTTGAGACTCTACAAAGGACCTGAAAGAGGAAGATGAGGCTGTAAGAGTTGAGAGCTTGCACGGATTTGGCCCATTTAGCTGCTTAAAACACATCACGCTGCTCATCTCTGAAGCACTGACAAAAAGAGGATGATGATGATGATGTGGCAGGTAGTATCTTTCTGCCTGCTTGCTTTTGTGAACGGACAGTGGAATGCTCTGCCACAGTAAAACAGTTCTCAGACACCAAAGAGACTGAGGGAGAAGAAGGAAAAGCACAACTATGACTTTGAAAGTGGTGCGAGACAATCTGTCAATAACGAGTCACAGCATGTCTAGCAGCTTGGTATTTCCTTGGAATAGAGTATCAGAGAGTAAGGTAAACTTTCTGGGACACAGATAAGTATCCCTTTAGTCCAATATTCTGACTGTGTACTTCAGAATACAAATGTCAGAAGCTCCCAGTACCCACATCTTCCTGGTCCCCTTCAGCCAGCAGTTAGCTGAAGTACTAAAGCATAAAGGCTCACATCTCTTTTTTTTTTTTTTTTTCAGTTTAATGTAACTATGACATCCCCAATGTCTTACAACCCTTACTATGAGCTACAGTTGGTTTTTTTTCCTATTCTGAGCAGACACAGTTCACTTAGGATGCAACAAACTGAAAGAGCATTTCAAGTTACTCCTCCCGACTTGAATTAGCAAGTGTCCATAAACAGCACCATTCACTGTCAATATACTTATTCAACTAGTTTTGTTTCACACTGAAGTTTTTCACTATTCTCTCTTCCTGACTAAGCTAAGCTATTGCATCACCTGTGACTGAAAGGCACTGCATCTCTGACATAATGTCTTCATTTGAATGACTGATAAAAATGCATTATATATGTAATGCCATAATTACTAGAATTCAAGCTTCCAAGCACAACCTAAACCTTTTCACAAGTTGGTAGACAGATAATAACATTTTTCTTTATCAAATCTTATATTACTTATAATATGTCTACATTTTGAACTAGAAGGCACACTCTTGAAGATTTCTTAGTAATTATTGCCTCTGCTTCACAAAGCCATTAATTCCCCTTCTTCTCCTTAGTAAATTAAAAAAAAAAAAATAGCACAGACTCATCATCACCCTCACATCTGCATGATGTCTTCTCTCTCAGTGGCAATTACTCCCAAACTTTCTCACTGACCTTTTACTAAACCTTTTCATACTCCACCTCCCAGTATAGCAGTATCTTCCCCTGAGCTCTGGCAGGAGAAAGGTTCCTACACTCACAGGGTCTGTGGTTCACAATTACTTGCTGTGGCCATGTATACAGTCAAAGAAAATTTACAGCAGAGTTCCAGCAGCTCAAATATCCTAAATGGTGTCTATTTGGATAAACTGATTTTCTCATGCCAGACACACAGGGAGTCCTTGTCACTAAATGACAACAACTGGTATAGGTGCTCTCTCTCTCTCTCTCTCTCTCTCCTGCCTGGAGGGAGCACTTAATTCATCCTTCTTGTTCTGATACTGACTAGTTCCATAATAAATTAGTCTTGTTTGTATTCTTCATTCAGTGATTCAATAGCTAATGAGTTGATATTTACAAGGTAGGTTTAGAGAGGAACAAGAAAAAGTCTAATTTTTCATAATATGCCTTCAGTCTATTTTTTACATTATTTTTAAGCTTCCCATGCCTATTCGGGAATCCAAAGCTGAACAAATACACCTGGGGAATCTCCTGGAGACAGGTGATCACACAAGGTTATCTACAGATTTGTTCATTTTCTTTTCCTGGTCTCTGATAAATAGGCCGATATCAAAGCATTATAAAGCTCACTGCTCACTTTTTCTTCTTTACCTTCTCTTTTCCTGTTTACTTACTTTTTGATAATTTGGTCTTTGCCTCTCAATTCACCTCAGGGTGATTTCAACCAGGGAAGTTGAAATCCTACAATTCTTATGTAGCACATAAAAACAAGAAAAGAAAGTCCTATATTAGTTAAAGGAGAAAATGTACTTTTTTTCTCCGATTTTGTTCTATAATCCAGGCAGCATAACTTGCAGTCACACTGGCACATCTAACCTCAGCAATGCCATGACAGTAATCATGTTTAAATGGACCTATTGGATACCTTAATGGAACCATCTTTTGTTTGTTCTTATAGAGACAGAAATACCTTTCCTCTCAGCTCTTCAGGAAAAGCCCTAAAACTTAATCTGTTTTAAAAGGTAATTTATGCTAAGGATAACAGGCAGTTAGGATTAGAGACATTACCAGCTATTACCAATTTCATATCAAGAACCCTTTTTTGAAAAAAATTGTATAGATACATAAGGTATTTTAAGATTAAATTTACTGTATATCCTGATTTTCTCTAGGCACAGTAATTACCTTGTAGCTCACTCTTAACACAAATTGATTTTCTCAGTTTTCTAAGACTATGCTCGATCTCATTCCCAAATAAAACACTGTACCTACTCAGAAAGTGGAATTCAGAGGGAAAGCAAGTAAATGATGAATTAGCCAATACTTCAGGAGAGACAGGAGAATGTGCAACTGCGATCAAAGGTAATGGGACATTTTACTCCCCTTAGGATTTTGAGTCTTAGCCTTTTAGCTGGGATTTCTCTCAGTGAAAAGATGTAAATCTGATTTAAAGCTCAGGAGCGATGCATCCCATCAAGGAGGAAGTCAGGTAAGGATGTCAGAAGGCCTGCATGGATGAACAATGAGCTCCTGGACAAACTCAAACACAAGAGGGAAGCCTACAGAGGGCAGAAGCAAGGACAGATGGCCTGGGAGAAATACAGAGAAACTGTCTGATAATTCAGGGATCAGGTTAGGAAAGCCAAAGCCCTGATAGAATTAGATCTGGCCAGGGACATCAAAGTCAACAAGGAAAGCCTCTATAGGTACATCGGTGATAAAAGGAAGACTAGGGACAATGTGGGCCCTCTCTGGAAGGAAACAGACCTGGTTACCCAGGATATGGAGAAGGCTGAGATATTCAACATCTTTTTTTCTTCAGTCTTCACTGGAAAGTGCTTCAGCCACACTGCGCAAGTTGTAGAAGGCAAAGGCAGGGACGGGAAGACTGAAGAACCACCCACCATAAGAGAAGATGAAGTTCAAGATCATCTAAGGAACCTGAAGGTGCATAAATCCATGGGACCTGATGAGATTCATCTGCAGGTCCTGTGGGAACTGACGGATGAAGTGGCTAAACCACTATCCATCATACTTGAGGGGTTGTGACAGTATGGTGAAGTTCCCACTGACTGGAAAAGGGGAAAAATAACCCCCCAATTTTAGAAAGGGTAAAAAGGAACACCCAGGTAACTACAAGCCAGTCAGTCTCACCTCTGTACCCAGCAAGATCATGTGGCAGATTCTCCTGGAAACTATGCAAGGGCATATGGAAAATAAGGAGGTGATTGGTGACAGCCAACATGGCTTCACTAAGGGCAAATTGGGCCTAACAAATTTGGTGGCCTTCTATAATGGGGTTACAGTGTTGGTGGATAAGGGAAGAGCAACTGATGTCATCTACCTGGTCTTGTAGGGCTGTCCCTCACAACATCATTGTCTCTAAATTGGAGAGACATGGATTTGATGAATGGACCACTAAGTGAATAAGGAATTGTCTGGATGGTATCACTCAAAGAGTTGTGGTTGATAGTTTGATATCTGAGTGATGAGCAGTGACAAGTGCCATTCCTCAGGGGTCAGTATTGGGACCAGTGCTGTTTAACACCTTTGTTGGTGACATGGACAGTGGGATTGAGTGCACCCTAAGGAAGTTTGCTGACGACGCCAAGCTGTGTGGTGGTGGTTAACACTGTGGAGGGAAAGGATGTCATCCAGAGGGACCTGGACAGGCTTGAGAGGTGGGCCTGCACAAACCTCATGAAGTTCAACAAGGCCAAGTGCAAGGTCCCGCACATGGGTCATGGCAATCCCAAGCACAAATACAGGCTGGGCAGAGTGGATTGGGAGAAGCCCTGCAGAGAAGGACTTGGGGGTACTGGCGGATGAAAAACTGAGTATGAGCCAGCAATATGCACTTGCAGCCAACTGCATCCTGGACTGCATCAAAAGAAATGTGTCCAGCAGGTCAAGGAAGGTGACTGTCCCCCTCTACTCTGCTCTCATGAGATTCCACTTGGAGTACTGTGTCCAGCTCTGGGGCCCACAACATAAGAAGGACACGGACCTGCTCAAGCGAGTCCAGAGGAGGCCACAAAGATGATCAGGGGGCTGGAGCATCTCCTTTATGAGAACAGGATTAGAGAGTTAGGGCTGTTCAGCGTGAAGAAAAGGCTCCAGGGAGACCTTATCACAGTCTTTCAATACTTAAAGGGAGCTTGTAAGAAAGACTGATACAGACTTTTTACCAGGGTCTGTAGTCATAGGACAAGGGGCAACGGTCTTAAGCTAAAAGAGGGTAGCTTTAGATTGGACATAAGGAAGAAATTTTTTATGATGAGGGTGGTGAGACACTGGAACAGGTTTCCCAGAGAAGCTGTGGCTGCCCCCTCCCTGGCAGTGTTCAAGGCCAGGCTGGACGGGGCTTTGAGCAACCTGCTCTAGTGGGAGGTGTCCCTGCCCATGGCAGGGGGTTGGAACTACATGATCTTTAAGGTCGCTTCCAACCCAAACCATTCTACAATTCTATGCTTCTATAATTATAAACAGTGTCTCTTATAAAGAAATGGTAACCTCAGTTAAGGGAGACAGCGTCAGTAAGCTCATGGTGCTTAGTTACCGTTTCTGTTTTGGTTTGGTTTTTTGTTTTTTTTGTTTTTTTAATCATCTCATGCTCTTCCTGACTATTTACTTCCTTGATAGAAGCTTCTGTTTTGTGATAAAATCTAGAAGTATATAAATTACCTAACTATGGCCTATTCCTGTTTTCTTTTTCAAAGCTAGCAGCCAAGCACTAGGACAAATAGCAAGCAATATCACAAAAGCCACTCGACCTCTGTCATGAGTTTAAGTCTTTTTCATACGTCCACTTGCACTTCTACAAAAATTCAGAAAATTCTACAATTCGGCAGCTACCTTTACAGAAATACTAATATTAAAATACTGCCTTCTGCTACTCTGTCACTGCTGTTAATAGGGATAAAACATCCCCCAATTAAACACAGCTTTCTAATTAAGGCCACGGTATTATTAACTGCAGCACTGCTCTTCCACAAGAGAAACACAGAGGATTAAAAATTATCCGTGAATAGCCTACGGGTAGTCTAAAGCTGATAAAAAGAAGAAAACAACAGTAAAGAAAAAGGTTAACATCTTTTACATAACTCATTCCATAAAGAGGCTACTATTAAAAACTCAGTGTCTACCAACCATTAACTTAGCTCAGCATCTGATATATTACTGCTATCTCTTTTTTTTTTATTTTTTTTTTTTACTAAAAAAGTGCCTAATTTCTAGAGAAGCTAAAGAATCATGCTTAGTTTTAAGCTTAGTCTATGTGTGACTGGCCTGTTTCCTTCGATGAATGGAAATTACTGACACCACCTCCGTTAATCTTAGAACAGACTGAATAGTCAAAACAATGCATTTCATTATTGAACATTTTCTTTGTATGATTGTACCTCACCAAATTAGGTCACATAACTAACATTCTTGCCCCTCCCCAAATCTTCCATTAGTTTTGCTTATTTTCACTACAATCCTTTTATCTCCTGAAAGGATTTTCAAGCAAAATTTATTGACAGTGCAATTCTGCTATTGACTCTTGCGCTTTTAGAGAAAATTAAAGTGCACTGAGCCTCCCTACTGCAGAATTTTTATTCTGAGGATCCTGCAATTTATAAAAATTATTAGGTATAACAGATAAAATAGTTCACAGCACTCTAAAATCTTCATATATTTTGTTACTTTTTCATAATGTATAGATTTATCAATGAGGTTTCTAAATGCACATTAAAGTCTTACATTAGTTTAATTTCTGATTTCCATTTTGGGTTAGATAAAAGCTTCTTAAGAGGTAAAATGGCTCCTATTAAAATCACCCCTTTTGTCTCTATTTTGTTGGTATTGCTCCAAAGAACAAGCAAGGTAGAAAAACCTATTTGTCCTCAAAAACATCGTTCTCTAGTCTAGAATATTTTTTTTTCTTTGATGGCCAGGACTGAGGACTGAGTGACGATTAGGGACAGCTTAACTTGCAGTGACTGGTGAGGTTTCAGCCTGCATTTTCTTGGGGTCTCTGAGCTGTTCAGCAGTCACATCCTGAACCCCAGTGGTTTACAGCAGTGGTTCGGCATAAAATATCATGATGGAAGCTGTGACAGTTCATCAGCTTACTGACAGGCAGTCCAGTATCTGTGCAGTGCAGGTGGTGAAAAGAGCTGGAAGCACTAACGTCAACATCCATTAAGCTGTTCCCAGTTGTCATTCAGATCCTTAAGCAACCACTCAGCTGTCTGGATCATCCTGCATGATATAGTCAGCATATACCTGCCAATTTTAATATTTATCCCAGGAAAAAATAAAAGAGCTTATAAGCAGCCCCTCATCTAAAGTGCTACTAGGTTCCCAGAACTTATATTCAGGAGTAGGGAGCAGTGATAATCTGCTGCAGAATCACGGGGCCAGGACGGTGACAGAAGTGAGAGTGACAGAAGGTCAAAAGCTCCACTAAGACACAGCTCTACTCACCAAGCTATTGAAGAGTAACTCCAGTGCATACATTAAGAGGCTTTACTCATACATGCACATCTGAGTGTATTTCATGATAGGGCTTTTTTTCAGTAATATGGAGAATTCTCTTTTTTATACATAAACAAGGGGAGGAATGTGGATTTAGGTATTTGGAAGAGGTATAGGTTGGTTATTAATCAGTACACAGATAAAGATAAACAAAAAATGTTGCAGTGAGAAAAAAAATCGAGTCATCACCCTTCTACTATTTTGCTGTTCAGGTTCAAAAAGTGGCAGTTCTCAATGTGTTAACACACTTTCCCTAGCTGTTGAACAGATACTCACATAAAATGGTAATTTATGGTTTCAATGGGTTCTTTTAAACTTGTTATTGTAAAGCAGTGACACTCAACTTCAACAGCATTTTACCAATCAGTTGGGCATCTTGTCCCATGACCTTGTCCCTGCCCAGTTCTGCCATGGATAGTTTTGGTGAGCTGTTGACATGCTGGTGAATATATCTCAGGAAGAGACAGACTCCCCCTGGATAGAGCATAAACCACCAAAACTGGTTTTGACCTTCTCTACTCATTTTGTCTTTTTTGTCTTTTTCATCACTTTTTCTGAGTATGAGTTCTTGGAAGACTGAAGGGATTTTTTTGGTGGTGTGGTTTGTTTTTTTTAAATTAACATAGAAAAGTCAATCAAATCTATGAAACTGAAAATCTGAAGGTTTTCTTTCTTAAATTTCCTTATTTTTAATAAATTGATAATTCATTTACCATAAAACCTTCAACATCCTTTAATCACTACTAAATAATAACAATTGAACTACAGTGCTATTTTCATTAAGCGGGTTGAAAAGATTTCAGATACTGAAAGAAGGATGTTTTCACTCCTCATTTTTAAGAAATTCAGTGCAATGGTCCAGGAACATCTCTATTAATGCTGCAAAAAATGAATTTGTTATAATTAGGCCTTCATGAAGATAAGATCAGCAACTTTAAGAACTGGTTATGTTATCTAAAAATCACAAAAGAGTCTTAGAAAAAAGTATTTGTTCCCTCATTTATACATGGCAGCAAATGAAAACCATTGTATTCTTCAGAGCTTTTTTTCCCTGAGATGTGTAACAATCCCTGTTTGGATTGGCTTGGTCAGACATCTTTAATCATGTGCAAAGGAAGTGGCAAGCAGGACACATGCAGCTTGAAAGTATAAAGTAATTATTTATTTCATAACAGACACAAAAGATAGCTCAGATTTAATAAACTATCAAGCTAAACATTAATATGCTCAACACATCCAATAAAATACCTTGAGTCTTTGCCGGCATGGCAGGCATCAGTTGGAGGAAAAAAGGCTGGTCTCTGCTGATCTGAGAGACAAATCCTCAGTATCGGTACACTGCATCATCCACCCCATCCAGACCATACCAATGACACTGACCGGTGATCAGGCTGACCAAGCAATTGCCTCTTTTTTTTCACTATTGCTGACACAAAGGCCTGTGACACCTTTGAATTATACGTCTACTAATCAGGACATAATTAATATTCTCTTGCCTTGGTTCTGCATATGATTATACTAATATAGTGCAGCTGCTAGTGGTATGTAGGTATTTTGTGATGGCGTAGCCAGACAGTATGTGAGCAGTGTGATCACTGGAAACGAAAACAAGGATTGGTGTAGCTGCAGGTAGGAGCCATCCAAGTAACAAATGTTGACAGAGAGGACAAAATAAGCACAAGGGACAGTGCTTACACACAAGGAGGATGACTGGCAAGACAAAAAGGAACCTCAAGATAAACAATATGAGGAGCAGAGGAGACCGCTCCTTTGGGAGGAGTGCAATCGCATAAAAATATCAGGCTTAAGCACTGAAAAGCAGAGAATGACGACAAGCTCACTTCAGTTGTGACTCTTCTTGTCAATGAGCTCAAGACTGACCTCCTGAGCCTCTACGACTAACAACAACTAAAGACTGTAGAGATCAACTCTAATTAAAAAGCTTCAGCTCCATGGTATTGTATATTCACAGATAAATTATTATTCAAGTGTAAAAGTCTAACAGTTTGGTATATGCAGTGATAATTCATTATTATGTAAGAACTGACTATTAGCAAGAAGTGTGTTGCTAATTAATGAATTTAGTAAAAATCCAGTTTTACAGCTGAAAGCTGTTCTGATTTCTTGGTCTTCTGAATGCTCCCATTGCAGAGATCTCTTATATATATACATATACTCGGTTGTAACATCATATTGGTATTTTCATTCATGAGCCCTTGAACTTCTAAGAACCCCCATCAAAAAAATCCTGCTTCCAACTGTAATTTTACATTACCTTCCTACAGGCTCTCTCAGACCTCTCTCTCACCCCTTGACAATTTCCCCAAACAGTCTGAGCCAAACTTATGGAGTGGGGCCATATCAGTGCTGTCCCTTGGATCCAAGCAACATGGGGAGTTAAACCCCTGCGAGCGGGGGGATAACATTAGATAGAGATTACAAAAGAGACAAGGTTACAGGGCTCAAGCTTCTATAATATGGAAACTATTGGAAGTTGTAGTGCCATAATCTTCCCTTCCTGACAAAGTTTTTATGATTAATGTTATTTAGTACAAATGTAGGGTCGTGTTTGTTGCTGTACTCCAGTCCAATACTGATTTTGGGTTTTGTTTTTAAACTGTATTCACTCTTCATAAACCTGTGATATATTGGATAGATACATGCTGGTAAGAAACCAGAATTTCCCTGAAACAGTTTCCTCCTGCCCCAACCCCATCGAAGTATTCATTTAAGTAGCAGAAAGGAAAGGCTTCGTATCTTCTTCTGGATCTACCCAAAGCTGTTGCAGAGGTTACTTCTGTCTTTTTTGTCACTGTCGGCTAGCAGAACAGTACCATCTTGACATCTTAACTAGCAAAAAAACCCCATGAGACTGATCACTCATTCCATTTTTCTGTAGAGGTAGTAACCTCGAGCTAGCCAATGGTAATAGGCAGCCAGTGGGCAATTATGTATTAAACAACTCCCATCAGTTGTAAAGTGAATAGCACTAAGCCCTGAGATTTTAAATGCTGTGGCTGCAAAGAAATCATGAAGAAATCATATCAAACATAACAAACATAGCATGTCTAACTGTGTCTCCAGACAATCTAGGAGATAAGAGGGAAGCGAATCCAAAAGTACCTTCAAATTACTTCACATATTTCTGTAAATTGCTAATTCTGAAACTCGATTTAGATATTTCAATTGGCAGCATTGTTAACTATTCCTACTAAAAAGAGGTAGAATGGTGATCAAGACTATAGGTTAGAGAAATTGCTTTGTATTTGGTATCACAAGAGGGAGCACTTAAAAATACCAATATTTCCCCCTTCTTCCACTCCTCTAGCTCAGATCTTCCTATGTATAAAGAAATCAAACCCAAACAGCTCACTCGAATAAACAAGCACAGTCAAAGCCTTATCATAACCATGCCCAGGAATATCAATGGAACAAAATATCATGTTTGATTATATTCTGAATACCTATGCAACTTGCTAAAAGAAGCTTTTGTGACAAACGTAAGAAAAAAGTTATTTAGTGAGTAGGGATGGAAAATCATCACACTTTGTTTTCAAGTTTCACTTTTGATCATAGGAATCAATTAACTGGTTTATGCTCATTACATTCAGACTAACTGGTTCTGGAAATGATTTGCACTCTTCCCAATTTGCTACTTGATGTGATGTGGTTCATTACCTAAAGTCTTGTCTGGATGGATGGATGAAGGCAGAAAGCCATTCACACTCCATATAGTCAGACATGAGCCTGTTTTGGACAAGAAGTAATTTAGTAACACCAGAGAAGTGCCACATTCCAGCAAAGGGGCTTTACAAAAAGGCACAGAAATTCACTAATGTGGTTACATCAGTTTTGGATCAGAGCTGGCTCATAGCCAGAGAGCTCAGATGTCAGCAGAGGAGCTGAGGTCCCCCCACACCCATTCATGCGGATGTGCCTGGAGTCATATATGGCATTGTTTGACAGTACAATTGTCATGTTTTTCACAGGAGACCAACCAGGGTACAATAAAACTCTAGTGCAGAGGTTCAGTATATAACCTATACATTAACAGCTCCTAAATTATGGTATAATTTGCTTCACTGAAAATGGGAATTAACTTTAAAAGCTTAAACAACACATAATTTGCAGTATTCAGGGCTGTGTAACTGAGACTTAATCAAACAGATATTAATTATTACTTATCAACAGGGATACCATGAAAAACAGATATGTATTACATGAAAACAGGATTATACAACTGATGAGGATATTTTCTCCTTCCTTAAAGTTCAAACTATATTATTAAATTGCATATTGTTATTATTTAAAAAAAAAAAAAAAGTATGCTCTTCTACGTGCTGTTTATTTCACCACACTAAGAATGAGGAAATAGGGCACTTTTCAAAATGCTTTCCAACAATTAGGAATGCCGAATTTTAGCCGACTTTCTGCATGCTGGTTAGGTACCCTAGCTGAAAGAAGGAGAAAGCCAGCAGTTGGCTGAGTCATATCAGTAGAACAACTGCAGCACTTGTAGAAAATTACATACTGTCCTATAAAACAGAGTTTCTTTCTGCTGATGAGAAATAAGGATACGGGAAAATGCAGTGTGTGAATTTACATGTGAACTTCTCATGCTTACTACGTAAGAAAAACAAGAAAAAAGAACAGCTAAACATGTATTAACAAAGTTGTCTTCAATTTGGTTGCAGTCAACAGCTCAGTGTCCAAATGGAGATCAGTAACAAGTGGTGTCCCCCAACGGTCCATATAGAGACCAGGGGATCTTGACAGGCTAGAGAAGTTGGTCCATGTGAATCTCATGAAGTACGAGGCCAAGTACAAGGTCCTGAACCTGGGACGAGGCAATCCCCAATGTCAATATAGACTGGGGGATGAATGGACTGAGAGCAGTCCAGTAAAGGACTTGGTGATACTGGTGGATGAAAAACTAGGTGTGAGCTGCCAATGGACATTTGCAGCCCAGAAAACCAACTGTACCCTAGGCTGCATAAAATGATGCATGGCCAGCAGGTTGAGGGAGACAATTCTCCCCCTCTACTCTGCTCTTGTGAGACCCCATATGTAGTACCGCATCCAGCTGTGGGGCACTCAGTACAAGAAAGACATGGACCTGTTAAAGCAGGTCTAGAGAAGGGCCATGAAAATGATTAGAGGGCTGGGACATCTCTCCTGTGAAGGAAGGCTGAGAGAGTTAGGGCTGTACAGCCTAGAGAAGAAAAGGCTCCAAGGAGACCTTATCACAGCACTTCAATACTTAAAGGGGGCTTATAAGAAAGACTGATACAGACTTTTTACCAGGGTCCATAGTCATAGGTCAAGGGGCAGCAGTCTTAATCTAAAAGAGGGTAGTTTTAGATTGGACATAAGGAAGAAATTTTTTATGATGAGGGTGGTGAGACACTGGAACAGGTTGCCCAGTGAAGTTGTGGATGACCCATCACTGGAAGTGTTCAAGATCAGGTTGGATAGGTCTTAGATCAAACTGATCTAGTGAAACATGTCCCTGTCCACAGGAGGGGTGTGTGGGTGGGTGTGGGTGTGTGTATGGATGGTGGACTCAATGATCTTTAAAGTTTCCTTCCAACCAAAACCATTCTATGATTCTGTGATTCTATGATTCTATAAATTTTCTGGAGAAAGGAAAAGGTCCAGATAAAGCTAACATATAGTAAAAGAGATGCAAAACTTCAAGGAAAATGTACTCAGAGAATTAGAGGATGATTTTCAGAAGAGAGGGATTTATTCAGTAAAATTCTGCAGGGTCCTGTATGGGCTCTGGCTCTATTAATATTTTTAATAACACTGGATAACAATACTCTAAAGATTACATGCAATAATTCTAAGCTGGTAGAAAGCAATGACAATTCACTTTTTTTTTGGGGGGGTGAGTAAGGGCAAGTACAGTGTTCCTCATTTAAGCAACAGCTACACAGACATTGGAGGAACAACTTACTAGGTAGCAATTCTTCAGGAGGAAATACGGAGGTTATGTTGGAAACCTAACTAAATCAGATTCAGCAATATTCAGTAGTTCTCAAAAAGCTAAATGTTATACCTGTCATCTGTGAGACATGAGAAGTAATCTGTTTGAACTAACAGCTGGTTGAAGTTCTGCATCTTGCTCTGAGAACTGCTCTTGTAGAAGGTGGTTCACTTGGAGGCAATCCAGAAGAGAAAACCAAGAATTATAAAGATATGGCAAGTGATCTAAATGGAAATGTTGAAGAAATTGGAGACAATTAGCCAAGAAAAGGGAAGAGTTATGGATTTTTGCAAGGTTTTGTCCAGGATGATCACAGCCTTCAGTTACAGAAAAGATACCTGCCAAGAATAATTTTTTTTTCTTCATATCCACAATAATAAGAACTGGTTACCAAGAAACATTTGCTAGAAATAAAAGAAAAAACAAACCAAAACTTTTATTCCTGGACAATCAACTAATTGATTCAGACAATTTTATGAGAAATTTCACATGATATAATAAAATCATAATCTGAATTCAGAGCATTGTGTAGACAAGGAACCAACCTAAAATTAAAACTTTTTTTTTTTTCCTCAACTTGTACATGAGGACAAGATGGACCTGAGCATCCCCAGACTTTCCATAAAAGACAGACAATGTAGAATTTGCTACATTTGTTTGTAGTACTCCTGGGCCATATGGGAGAACACATTCACATCTCTAAATTGCTAATATTTTTCACCATAAGTAAGTCTCCCAGTTATTACACTACAAGGTTATTGTCCTTCCCCTACAAGTAATCTGTTTATAAAGAACATAGTTTTAACAGCAAAATTGAAAGGAACTTAACAGAAATCTAGTGCCTTCTGGAGAGGGCACTTTAAAGCTCATGTACTTGAACATGGGTGACCCACCCCCAGTTGCATTTTCTATTATTTACTGCATCTCATTCTTTCTGTGTCCAGTTCCAAAGAGAAATCCAACCCTTATGACTTACACAGACCCAGAACTTCCTATTTCAATGAATTACCGTTTTTCAAGGAAATATTTTACTTAAAAATATCTAACCATCCTAGTGAGAAGCTCCTTGAGATAAATGCCTTTACTGTTAAAAAACAAGGGATAGACATGTAACATAAGAAAAAAAAAAATGTGCAACATAATATCTGGTCCAAAAATCGCTGTTTGTTTGGTTTTTTTCTTTTTTCCCTAAAAATCTCTATATTAGAAATCTACTGAACACAGACAAGTGTCGCTATGTATAGAATGACTAGGGGAGTTCCATGAGTGCAAGAGTAGAGACCTCAATGTAGCTTTTAAAGGACCCAATTTTTACAATAATATTTTTTATACAGATACAATGCTCAATGTACTGACTAAGTTTAAAGGATTGGGATTTGAAGAAGTAAGGCATAGTGCAAATTTATTATACTCCTACCAGATTCAAGGTTAAGCTGAAGATTTTCTTCTACTACTGCTTATTTAGAAGTCAGAGTCAGATAGATGAAATGACAGACATGAAAATTCATATGTCTCAGATTTTCAAAGACAAGTTGCACAAACACAGAAATGAAGATTTAGATTGTGAAATGAAAATACACTTGTCTTCTACACAGATACTGTGATTCACACATTCTTGGGTTTGGTTTTAAAGGATTTGGTTGAACTGACTTGAATTTTTATATTTTGAACCGTTTTTAAATATTTTTAAGTAAGAAATGGAAGAAATGGCATGTTAGTTACGTAAGCAATCACTGATGGGCAAATGACGCAAATCAAAGATTAAGAGATAATAAAAATTATACTACAATATTTACAAAAGAATACACTTAATAAAATCCTGATTGGGTCAGGAGTTTGCTTTGAGAAGTAAGGGTTAAACTTATCTATTAACTTGCTCATTCAAGAGCATTCCCTGAGTTGTGCTAATAAATATTATCTGTAAGAAGTTAAATTATTTTATGGGTGCTTTAGCATATCAAATCCCACTACCATTGTCTTCATTGGGAAGAAAAAGAGAAATGAGCATTTTACAGTGGGATTGGGATTTATTAAAAAAGGATTAAATAATACTTCTGGAGGTTGCAAAACCTTTCAGAATAAAAAATGTGATTTGTAAATTGCCAAGAATTTTACCATAAATTGTTTATGGATCAATCAAATGATGGCATAAGATGCAGGTGTAGCAATAGATTTTATAAAAACTCTGTCCAGAAATAAAATATGCCATCGGACTTAATATTATGTAAGCTTACAGCTTGTGCGCTATTCCAATGATTAAATTTTTACTTACTGTATTTTTAGTATATGTTCCTCAATAAAAAGGTTAAGAAATCCATCTATACACTGTTGTATAAAACCTAATGTCACATTTCTGCTGTTTCAAAGCCTGCTTCTCTTGGACTGAGTATCATGAACGATAGTATAGATTGAAATTGGACCTTTTATAAGAGGTCTACATGCTAGAGGCTGAAATCGCTATTAAAAATTAATAAATCTACTGATGTTTTTAGATTAAATGGAGTTACATACATATATAGGATAATATCTGATATAAAGTCTTGAGCATGTTAAGGTACAAAAATCTGTTATTCTATTGGCCTTGTGGATCTGATGGAATCTAAAGTGAAAGGCAGAATTTTACTGCAGACAAATCATTGAAGAAATGTAATTCATACTTTTACCTCAAAAGCCCAAGGTAGGATATATATGAGAATACATTGACAGTGCAGAAGTAGAATTATAGTTATGAACAAACACCAAGATACAAGGCAAAAAATAACCTATTATTGAATGATGTATAAGTCTGGAAAGAACACATTTATAGCTTTTTCTCAAAGATAATGTTGGATTTTTATTTATTTATTTATTTATTTCCATATACCCATGTTCTGTATTAACATTCATGTTTGGTTTTTCTGCTATTTCCTTGCTCTCTTGTGTTATAGAAGAATAAACAAAGAACAAACAAAGCAAGGTAACTTGTCGTGTGCAAACCAAGAATATATACAAAATGCTGTTTCAGTGTTTCTCTGGTGGTCTCATTACCTATGCACATAAATGAGTTACTCAATATAAAGTATAATTCTCTTTGGAAAGGGTTTTGCAATGACATCTGCTAAAAAGATGAGATCTGGCATTTATCTGTAGCAAAGACTTTAGAAAGATCTATTTTCTCTTAAATTAAGAAATTTTTATAAGGTTCTTCTGTACAGAAAACAGCATGCTGAAAAAAAAAAAAAAAAAAAAAAAAGAAATTTTCTTGACATTTTGCAAACTCTAACACATTCCTCCAGGCACGAAGTTTATTTTTATGTCTTCCCAGCAAACTACTGTGAAAAAGACTCCAGCTTTTTTTTTTTAAAGAAAAGCAGTATTGTTTGTTTATTTCTTCTGTATGAGAAAAGCTGAAAAATATGCAGGTTCTTTGAATGATGTACTATAAAAAATAACAGAAAAGTTAAAATTTTCTATAGAAAGCAGCTCTCTGTGTGCTTACAATATCAAAGTAGATTATTTCCAGGACTCATTCTTCTATTTCTTTATACCCCTTTCATTTCAGAGGTCATTGTGTCCTTATAAATGGAATTTCACATTCTCTTGGGGGAAAAAACATGTATACTTTTTAAAGCCACATTTTTAGAAAAAATACATTATCTTAATCTATTGTAATGTATTTTCCATTAAAAATTCCTTCTTCCTTCAAATACAGCCTCACCATGCATCTGTTCATAAGAGCACAGGAAATACTATACTGTATCTAACAAGAATATATATAAATTAGCATCCTCTTACCAAAAGTGTCTTGACTAGGATTTAAAATATGTTAAGCGTGGCTCCAAACTAATAGAGCATGCATTACAGTTTTTTGAAATTTCTATAAGCTGAAGAAATGAGCCTTCTAGAGTTCAATACAACTCACTTGACATATGTCAGAATCTAAAGTTTTCTTTAGCATTGACTTTTGGAACATATAAGAATATACGTCCTAAACACATTTTTAAATCTAAGATAAGCCTTATGACGGTAAAAGAAATCCAAAGCAGACAGGTTTTTTCCAAACATCTAAAAAGTAATTATTTTGTGCCATATGAAAAGAATTAAACTCCTTTCTTGTATAACTGAGGATGTTCTCTTTTATTCCTATAGCTGTCTAATCCTTTTGACAAAGATCTCGGTCTCAGTGAATTAATTCTTTGCTTTGGTGTGACATGTTTGGTGTATTTAGCCCTAAGACAATCTAGGGGTGACACAGGAAATCATTGCAGGCTTTCCCCAGAGTATATTCTTCTCTCGTCTTGAAGGAATCAATCCTGCAATGAGAAATTGAGAAGACAAACAAGAAAAAGTGCTGGAGGCTGAAAGACTGCCTTTACCTTAAGAGAAGAGAAGAAACTCCTGCAAAAGAAAATCGGATTTCTGTATATCCTCTGACCCCTTAAGAACTCCTCCAGGGTGAAGTAAGCCTGCTTTTTAAATGAGAAAACAGTGATCCCTGGAAAGGCTAGGTATGTTTTGCAGGTCCAAAATGTTTTCCAGAGATATTTAGGATAGAATTCACTTTACAACAGAGAGCCAGGAAAAATGCTATGCACCAGTTAGGTTCCATTTCAGTCTCGCTGTAAGCACTGAAATATATAATTCTTGAGCTGGTTTTCTTTTCTGAAGTAAGTGACAGTGTAATACTCAGAAAACTCAATGAACAGAAAGGTTCGCCCTGGGGCAATGATTTTGGTTGGTCCAATTTGCTATCCCATGAGCTATTAAACCTTCCTACCCACACTTAGTTTTGTGTCATTTATGCCCACTGGTCTTTCTGTCATTCATGTATCATCCTTATCTGTCATTAAAATACCAAATTAATTTAGGAGTTAAATTAGCCTGCTTTGCCTATCATGGTTTAATTATCATACTTCATGTTCAGGAGGACAAGTTTCCTTTCTTTTATTAACTTATTTATTTATGAGAATATACAAATCCTTTACTATCAGGTCATAATGTCTTGAAGGGAAAAAGCACTGTGAGTACATACATATGTGTGTGTATAATATATGTAATATATACTATAGTCTATAATATATATAATGCAATTCATTGTAATATATTTGTTGAGTAAAGAAGGTGTGACAGTATGGTCTCTGTACAATGGATTGGGAAAAAAGCAGAAGTGCTGCATGAAACTTTAATATATATATTACATAATTCTATGACTCTATGGTTCTAATTTAATATCCTTCTCTTTTGCTCATGTTTATTGCTGTCTCTTCAAGCTTGCATACTCAGGCAATAAACTTCAGAAAGTGTGGTCTTTGTCTTTGAATACTCCCTTCTCGAGTCCTGCAGATTCCTGCCAGCTTACTAAGAATAATTAATTTTATTTGTAATTATTATATCTAGTGATTATGTTCATGCTCGTGGCTTTGAAAATTATATTGTATCTAAACAGATGTTGCAGGTAGTTCTGGTATTCAGCCTAGATTTTCTACTTATTTCATTCAATTAAATACTTTTAATTATATGTCGTGGAGTTTTCATAAATAAGTCTTCTTGAATCAAAATGGTATTTTAATACCCTTTAAATATTTGGGGACATACTGCTAGCTGTGCCTAGGTACCTTTTAGCAAGATATTTTTTATTGCTTTTAATCTTCTGTCCTAAACTATTCACTTCAGTGTCTTCACTGTGGTTGCTCTTCTCTGAAGTCTGTGATGCACCATGATCTTCTTTGCATAAAAATTAAAGATTTGTAATTGTTTATCCAGTACATGAAGAACAATTAATTTAAGTCAGAAGCTGCATTTTCAGTCTTTGCTTAAGTAGAGACATTTTGGTTTGAGTTTCAAATCACTATCAGACATCTCTTCCTCTCTGCAATCACCTCCAAGTATCGTTTGCCATTACCACTTTCAGGATTACCCCTTACCATTTTATTTCAATTCATTCCCATGACAGAGAATTAGTTTACAGTATTCTGAATTCTATTACCATATGTCCTATCCACATTTCTAATTGATAGAAGCCTTTTAGACTTTCTCTCAGTTCCCACTAGTATTTGCATTTCCTCCTAATTTATTGTTGAACTGCAAGTTTCACCAAGCAGATTATTTCCTTTGTTAAATCATTACTGAAGATGTGAATTCAAATGTGAATTCATGAAGATGTCAGCACCTCACTGCTTGTTATTTTATGGTGCTTTGTACAGCCCACAGTCCACTTCTACAAACTATGTGAAAAACTAAGTCATAATTATGTTCTGAAGGGACATAATAGAAGTCTGAATAAAATCCGTATATATGTACATACACTCTCATTTAATACTTTCATTCACCCATTTAATTTTTTTAAAAAACTTGTGTTTATAGTATTAGAATATATTTAATAATATAGAAAGTCATAATTATTAACATTTCCACAAAGTGATATACTTTCAGCCTCTTTTCACAGCTTTGCTAGTCTAGAAACTAGATTCTTAGCAGACTAAAGTTAACCAATTTCTTGTTACATCTAAAAAATGGTTATACAATCCTGCGTTATTTATTTAGTTTAATAGTCTAAAATGCATAATTCCTGTGCCATTGGATTCCTGCATACTCATATTTCCCACAGATGACCTTATTTCTCGTTTGTCAAGTTCTTCTTACTTTTTAATTGTTCTAGAATCACCCTTAATTTCTTATTCCTAAAAAGAAGCTTTTTAACTCAGCTATTTTAAATATGATTAATATCATCCCCTTCAGTCTTTCCGGTATTTGTTTTTTCCCTATGATGTTGTAAGAAAATCCTTATTATCTTAACCCCTTTGGCTAGCATTAATCTATTTCTCTTTTTATTGCTTTATCTCTCCCCAACAAGCTTTAACTTCGAATATTCTTGTCTGGCTGCCTCTTCTCTTTCCCCTTTCCAGAACACTATTCAATTGTGATTCCTTATCTTGTCTTTCAGTGCCAGAAGCTACCAACAGCATGGTGCAGCTGTGACATATCACAAGCAAAAGGGAAGACATGCAAACATGCTCTCACTTCATGTAGGTGAGTGACGTAAAATACTGTAAGAAACTATTTTTTTTTTAATACAATCTCTTGGTAACACTGAATCTGACTTGCTAAATAATAAACTGTTTTAAATATCTAATGATTAAGGCTGACATAGCCATAATTATTTTTGAAAAAAATTTTCTAAAATTATTTATTAGCTATTCTTTAGATTGACAATTGGGGCATTCTGCATATTGTCAGTGTGGTTTAGATCATTTGACTCCTTATTAGAATACTACAACCTGAAGCATGTTAAAGAATAACTAAAAAAACATGGACCATCACAGTGACTGACAGGAGTAACAAAACTCACTGACAACATACACACTAGCTCTGATTATGGGTCTAGCTATTTGCTGAATACTGATCCATGTGCAGACTATTAGGGATCAAGAAACTCTCCCTATGAACCAAAGAGAAGACTGAAATAAAATATGCAGCTCAACTACTTTTACCCCGAGCAAGGGATTGGACTATATAACCTTCAAAAGCCCCTTCAAACCTAAATTTATCACAGAATCACAGAATCATCTAGCTGGGAAAAGACCTTGAAGATCATCCAGTCCAACCATCAACCCAGCAATAGCAGTTCCCAACTACAGCATATCCCTCAGCGCTATGTCGACCCGACTCTTAAACACCTCCAGGGACAGCCCATTCCATGCCTAACAACCCGTTCTGTAAAGAAATGCTTCCTAATATCCAGTCAAAACCTTTCCTGGTGCAACTTGAGGCCATTAACTATTGTCCTATCGCTTATTACTTGGTTAAAGAGACTCATCCCCAGCTCTCTGCACCCTCCTTTCAGGGAGCTGTAGAGGGCGATGAGGTCTCCCCTCAGCCTCCTCTTCTCCAGACTAAACACCCCCAGTTCCCTCAGCCGCTCCTCTTACGACCTGTGCTCCAGACCCTGCACCAGCTTCGTTGCCCTTCTCTGGACACGCTCGAGTAATTCAATGTCATGTTCAGCTGGCTGTCAATCAGCACCCCCAGGTCCCTCTCTGACTGGCAGCTCTCCAGCCACTCCTCCCCAAGCCTGTAGCGCTGCTGGGGGTTGTTGTGGCCAAAGTGCAGAACCTGGCATTTGGCCTTATTGAAAATCAGCCAGCCTGTCCAGATCTCTCTGCAGAGCCTCCCTACCCTCGAGGCAATCAACACTCCCACCCAACTTGGTGTCATCTGCAAATTTACTGAGGGTGCATCTATGAGTCTATTTCATATAACTTCAGAAGTATTTTGGGATCTATTCACAAACATCAGGCTGAAAGTAAGACGCTAGCCTTAAGGCACCACCCTTAAAATCTCTTGGAATTTATTATTACATCTGGTTAAATGAACACAATGAACTACTATCAAATATGAAAAAAACACAAAAACTTAATATGCATTTATAGCTTGAAAAAAATCTCTATTTCAGTCATGAGTTAAGTTGGAAAGCTTGAGCTCTGGTCTTCTGGGACTGCTCAACATCTGAATCCTGAACACCACATCACACCAATGGAATGCTAAAATAAAACCAAACCATAAGTATGGCCTCCTAATCTAAGTGATCTTCCATGGACTATTATCAGTTCTAGAAGTTAACCTGCAACAAAAAAGTTGTCCAGCCAAGTGTTCTTACCCAGCTGATGTAAACGATTCAAGCTTCCAACTTCACTTACCAATGTTTTCCAGGGGTTTCCCAGTTTTCACTTTACAACTATTTTCTATCTATTCAGAGGAGAATCTAAAACAAATGTGTAAAGCTTGTATGTTCGCAAGCATTTTTTCTAAATTCAGAAACATCAGGACTGCTACAAAGAACACCAGCACTTTGTTAATTTATTATATTAGTGTGGAAGTAGCCTCAGAAACCAGGATCCTGTTGTTCACATAAACTTCCCAGACTTACTGGTGGATGTACAGATTGCCTTTTGATAGCTGAATATCAAAAATTTCCACAAAAATACAGGAAACAAACTAATACACATATAAAGGAATAAGAAAGACACCATCTGTGTAAATTTAGTAAAAATAATAAACTCAGAAGATACTGTTTAACATCATTAGGAATTTTGTTTAAACATTTTAACTGCATATTTCTCAGTGAGATGGCATTGATTTGTTCCAGATTACCATGGATTTGTACATGAATGGAACACAAAATTGTTAGTGCTATAAAAGAGTACTGTGTAGTTGTGCTTATCATGTGACTAATGAGTGGTGTACACAAAAACGAAACTTCTTGGAAAATAGAAATATTCACTCAAAGGCTGTAGGGGACACCTGTGTGGACAAAGACATTTATGTATGATATCTGGCCAGAGTTCAAAATTCATGCTACTAAATGTTCACCTGGGAGAACTAGGACAAATTCAGCTGTGGCAAATGGGCCAGAGACAGGGTGACTAAAAAAGGGAGGGGGTAGTTTATAGCATTTTCTTTAATACAAAACAAAACAAAAAAAGTAAAATAATGGTGTGATTGGTCATTAAAGCTATTCAGTGATACAAATGAAGATTAACTGAATAAAGACAGCTCAGAGAGCAAGAGTGCTCCCAGCACCGTTGCCAGTCAAAAGCACATAGATCTAACATTGCCCTGAAAAGGTCATCAGTCCATCTGTTTCTTTGGCAGAGGTGACAACCAGCCTACATGGATTACTCTCTCCTAACAATATTTAACATTCTGTAATTCTCAAAACAAACAGAGAAAATTGCATAAAAATCCAGGGGACAATCTAAATCATTTCTATGCTATTGCAGACACAATGGGCTAGAAAGAACACAATTATTCTGTGGTAGAAAGCACTGGTTTCAACAGTTTCTGATAAGCTAGATCCTCCTAAATGAAAGTGTAAATGATTTATGATATCATTAGACTCAATTGTCTCTATGTCGACAACTATTTTAATTTCTCTGAGTTTATGGTGTGGTTTATTATAAATAATTTAAACAAGAAGATGTACAACATACATTGGACTATTTATTTCAATCATTTCATTTGTTACATATTGGTATTTGTAAATGAAAGTATTTCAATGCTGTTTATAATTCATGTGATTTCAAAGACCTCTTACGTAGTTTAGATTAAGGCGTCACATCTGAGTAGACATCAGTGCATTTACATACAGAAGATCTATTAAAAATGTAGTAATCATTTGTGACAGTGAAACCACTGCAATAAGAAAAAGAAAATCTTGATTAAATAACACCTTTGTCTTTGTTAAACTAATGAGTAACTAACGTGTAACTTTGCTTTTATACAACCAGGAAAAAGAATGCTATAAATAATATCGAGAAATTTCACTGAGAATTTCATCTTTAAGAGATATGTGGCTCTTTCTAGTAGTACTTGTGCTTAAACTGATAAGAACCCAAAAGTAGAGAACATGAAAGACTCCCTAGCTCATGTTCTCCACTTCAGTCCTACAGACATTAGTGGAAATTAAATACTAATATAAGAAAAACTTGACAAGCAGAATCATTAATATCTTCAAGGTTGCTACAAATGGATTAACTCACAATATTTGTACATGGTTGAGATACCTGTTTTGGTGACTAAAAGGGGACTGAGCAGAATTGGAAGCTTCATTTCAAGCAAGTGATGCAGATGGCCTGGAATTAGCTCCTGAAGTGCCTATGTGGGGACAACCCTGCTCCCGATGGGCCTCAATAAAGACTTCCAGGACTGCACACTGTAATTTCTTCTCTCTTCAAACCTGGCTGGGGACCTACGTGACCATGTAATGCTGCTGTGCATCAGAAAAAGTCATCTAACCTGCTGATAACCAAACCTCTATGCATTCTTGGGTATTGCTATATATCTGAGAGAGTAGTGAGCTGAACCCAAAGACTTTTTGCTCACTTTATTCAAAAATACCAGCTATGGAAAAGGATGGAATATGACTTTAATATATAAATATGCTACTTAAAGTAAGTGTGTCTTAAGGAGAAGATACAAGTTCATGGTCATCATTAGCCTGAAGAAACTTATGTATTTTCTCTTTCCTGAGATAGTGCCCTCACTAGTAGGCAAAGGGCTCATGTTAAGTGTCCGTATATTCTGATATTCCTGTGAAATGGCAGCACCGCAAGAAATAAGAGAGCAAGATTTATGGGGTCACCAGAAGCAACTCAGAGGAAACCTTGCTCTGTACTGGTGGTTAAAGTGCCTCCTGGCTGAGGGAAGACTAGACTCTGGGCAATGTACACATTTAGTTCACATCATAGCTTAACCCGCTGCAATTTGGTTGCCTGCCTACACATCACAGCAGTAACGGGACTTGCAGAAATGAATAGGGCATGGGCTGGAAGGCATATCCTGCTTTTTATGACTGAGACCTTTGTTGTGCATAAAACCAATGGAGAAAACCAGTGGAAGCTCATGACACAGAGCAACGGATTTGAAGAGAGTTCATAACACAAAGGAATCATGCGCAAAGTAGAATGTAAAACTGGGAATACTGGACTCTTCACAGACCGTTCAACTTCAACTGGTTGTGTGACTGGAGTGATGAGGAAACAAAACCAGGAATTAAATACAGGGAATCTATTTCTTTGTCCAAGCCCGAGCATTTCTTGGGCTAGCTGAAATAAAGACTGGGTTTTATTTTGTTTTGGTTCTTTAGTTTGTTTTTGGGTTTTGTGTTGGTTTTGGTTTTTTTTTTTCATTTGTTATTCCTACAAAGCTTCTATGTTTGTTTACTTCACCTTTTTTATGCCCCAGAAGGGATAAACTGTAAGCTTAGCGTACTAATAAGACTGGAGTTCTGTGAAAGTGCAAGCTTCTGGGAAATCTGAGGGTTTAGCTGAAAGAGTAATGTAAAGAGCTTACAACCTAGAGACAAGACAAAGCACAAGGAGACTGAGGGGAAAAAAAAGAAAAAAAACATGCTTAGAGCCAGTATAATTTCAAGGGAAGCTTAAGCACGTATAAACCTTGTGTATGAGCTGCAAACCAAGAAGCCTGCTCAGTATTTAGCTGTGAGCTCCATCAGGGCAACGTGACAATTTCTAACAGAGAGCTACAAGTTACAAATACCAAATATGCTGAAATGGACTTTGTGGCCTGAGGGTCTGTCTTATGAGAGGAACAGTGTGTGATCATCCTTCAAGTTAGCATGCATATAATGTATTCTCTGATCAACACAGCACTTTGTGTCTTCGCCAGCACATCTCTACTACCATGAGCAATGTGTGTCTGCCAAAGGAACAAAGGAGAATACCGGGGGTCTTTTTGCCTGCAAGCCAAAGGGATCCCTGTCCTGAAATGGCAGGGTTCCCAACCATAGTACCAGACACCATCTTGGTGTCCTATCATGATAGTGTCCTTCCATAGAAAAGATTTCTCTACTACTTTTTTATTCAAGAAATAGCCAGTGTACCCTATGCCAAGTCTCCACTGTTTCATTTACTTGCATATTTTGAATTAATCCATGTAACAGATGTAAATACTTTCTAAATTTTCATCTTTTCAGCTGACTTGAAATCTAATTTTCTCCCTTTATAAAGGTCTGCATAGATTTCTTTTCAGAATACCACAGTGATTACCCCTAGTTTGCCAAAAAAGATTACCTTTAATTAACAGTATTCACCCTTAAAATGTATTACAAAGACAGTAAGTAGTCATGAAACGTAATTTCAAAACTTGTAATGATAACTGAGCTGTGAGAAAAGACTGAATGGACAAGACTTTTAAATCCTTGGTTGGTATCAGACAGGTAACAAACATCCAAGTTGACCGGGCTATGCAATTCACAACATTCTGTGCTGCTAGGAAAATAACCTGTATTTTTTAACTGAGATCTCTCTTAGCCAGAAAAACAGCAAACAGATTGTTGAAAAGACCCACACTGATTTTAATGCAAAATTGTTCTCTAAGATCTTCCATACCTGGCTTTCTGAAGTCAAATATTGCGGTCAAATTATACATGCACTAGGAAACGGACCTTAGAAATTTAAAAAATACTTTGACGCTAAGCCACAGCATTATTGTAAGCTACTCAGATAGGATTTTAAAAAATAGCAGTTACCAACCTCTGAAATCTAATTATTGCTGGACAGTGTTTTGTCAGATCACCAAAACATGCTATGTGCTTGCTTTTGCAGTTCTCACCTCATTCCATTTCAGTAAATTATAAATTCTGTTGTTAAGATGATCTTTTTGTCATGTTTTTTGATAACCTTTGCTATGTATACTCACATCCTTTGGGCCACATATTCTTCCAGAGCTCACAATACAATAAATATTATCTTCCAATACCTCATAATTTAATGCCTTTCCTTAGAAAGAAACTCCCTGACAGTGGCTGTCAGCTTCATGTTCCAACACGTATCGTATATGTTTGGTAAAAGGAAAAGTTGACACAAAACCAAGCATTGAGAAGCATCTATTCCTACAGTAGTTGTGTCAGTCATAGCCAAACATCAGCCAGCTGTCCTAAAGTGATTCCTGGTTTTATCCAGATGTGTCTAGTGATACCATCTGTCAAATATAAATTAATAAGGTGATACTACTTTTTCTGTCATCTAACGCAAAAAAAAAGATAAAGGCTTTAGAATGCTGACATTTTTTAACAGATTCCATTCAACAGAAAAGAAAAAAAAAGTACAATGACGATCACCAGTGCCATGCTTGCTGACTAATTCTAAATGCTTTTCGGCTTAACCTTGTATCCCAATAAATACAGCTCTGCCATTGCCATTAAAAAGCCTTAGGACATGTCAAGTATTATCTGAACTTGTCTTGTTTTTCTGAACCTTTGTTTAGCTTGTTTATTGACCAGCCAGCTATTGCCTGATTTGTTTAACTTTTGCTTATCTTTGTAGAATCATATTCTTTTTATAGATGGCAGCAACATACAGTTATTCTGTACAGAAAGACATACTTATTACCCCAGCATAATGATGCAATGCAGAAGAGCACAGTCATGGCAATGAGAGAATGGTTTGAGAGTAGAGGTGTCCAAGCAGGATGGCAGAGGGGATCTCAGAGCTAAAGAAGAATACACTGATGATCAGCTAAAACGGCGCAGAGCTGGGAACTGGACAAAACAAGGTTCTAGGATAACAAGAACAAACAATATTTATTCCACTTACGTAAAACAGTCTGTATATAGGAAATTTGTTATTATTTTATTATTAATCATAGAATCATAGACTGGTTTGGATTGGAAGAGACCTTAAAGATCATCTAATTCCAACCCCCTGCCATGGGCAGGGACACCTCCCACTATCCCAGGTTGCTCAAAGCCCCGTCCAACCTGGCCTTGAACACTGCGAGGGAGGGGGCAGCCACAGCTTCTCTGGGAAACCTGTGCCAGTGTCTCGTCACCCTCACAGTGAAGAATTTATTCCTTTTATCTAATATAAATCTACCCTATTTCAGTTTAAAACCATTACTCCTTGTCCTATCACCACATTCGCTGATAAAGAGTCCCTCCCCATCTTTCCTGTAGCCCCCTTTAAGTACTGGAAGGCCACTATAAGGTTTCCTCAGAACCTTCTCTTCTCCAGGCTGAACAACCCCCTGATCATCTTCATGGCTCTCCTATGAACCCCCTCAAGCAGATCCACGTACTTCTTAATTATTAACATTTATTTATTTGATAGTATTTTTTTATTATTTATTGTTGTAATTAATTTGATATTTAGATACATTATTTTTATTAGTACAATACTGGTTTCTTGTTCTAATGTATGATTAGATATATTTAAGGTACCCACATTTTCAGTTGAGAGTATTTACTAGAAAACCTGCTTTTAGTTAGATCCCATTTATATGAATAATCTTGTTGATTCAATGAGATAAATTGTGTACAACTGAACAAAAAAATAGGAATTTAGTCATGTCTGAAAAATATTTAGTTCCTACAACCTGGCACACTTGGGTTCCCCTTCATGTCTTACTTATAATAGAAATTCTTTTCTTGTAAAGTTACTGTATGCTTTATGTTATCAGGTGAAAATCTATTTTTTGCAATACTGCAGATTTCACATGGACAAAAATCCATTATCCAAAACCTTAAAAGCATGGAATAGGAGATAAATGTAGGAGTCCTCCATTTCCTTCATATATTTCATCTGCAAAACAGACAATAAAATCATACTTTCACTTCAAGCACCAGAAAATACCTGAAGACAACATGGATTTGATTTTCATCAGATCTATGGGGAAAAAGAAAAAATATTTCAGGTTTAGCACTGATGGCATAATCTATATATTTTAAGTACCTGTATGATACTGATTACTGAGCAAACTATAAACTTTGATGTATTTATCCTCATAATATCACCACAAGGCAAGACAGTACTATTATAACAATACTGCAGGGAAAGGAACTGATGCACAGAAGCTGTATTTACAAAAGAAATCAAATAAATTTACATGCCTCATCATCACTTCCAAGGCCTACATCCAAAACGGGAACCTTGAAAATGTTGATCTCGGGGCAGCCCACCCAGCTGGTGTCTCAGAGCCATAAGCAACATGCACAAGGGGCACACAAGGGTGGGTCTGGGCACTGCCTTAGCTGTGAGAAGTAGGAAACTCATGAGAGTCACCTGCACCTATTTGCCAGTAGGGCTGAATCCAAAAGGTGGGCTGGGGTCACACCTGCTTGACCAAGGTTTGCATAAACCACAGCCAGAGATGGCACCCTCCTTTTATAATGGGATCCTCCTTTGTACTGGGTTTGTGTGTGGCGGGGTTTTGGTAGTGGGGGAGGAGCTACAGAGGTGGCTACTTCAACAAGCTGCTAGAAGCTTCCCTGGCTCCAGGTCGAACTCATCAGTGGCCAAGGCTGAGCCAAATAGCGATGGCGGCTATGCCTCTGTGATAACATATTTAAGAAGGACAACCTGCAGAGGAGGACGAGGAGTGAATGGAATACCTATGCAAACACCAACGTCAGTGAAGGAGAAAAAGGTGGGGAAGTGAGCCGGAGCAGAATTTCCCCTGCAGCCCGTGGTGAGAGGTCAGGCTGTGCCCCTGCAGCCCATGGAGGTCACTGCCGGAGCAGATGCCCACCTGCAGCCCATGGAGGACCCCACGCTGGAGCAGGTGCCTGTGCCCGAAGAAGGCCGGGACTCTGAGGGAAGCCTGTGCTGGAGCAGTCTGTTGCTGGGAGGACTGCAGCCCACAGGAGAGACCCATGCAAGGAGCAGTTCAGGAAGAGCTGCACCCCATGGGAAGGACTCACATTGGAGAAGTTCATGGAGGACTGCCTCCCATGGGAGGGACCCCACACTGGAGGAGAGGAAGAGTGTGAGGAGTCCTCCCCCTGAGGAGGAAGGAGCAGCAGAAACAATGAGTAATGAACTGACCACAACCTCTATACCCTGCCCCCTGCGCCACTGGTGGGGAGGAGGTAGAGAAATCGGGAGCAAAGCTGAGCCCAGGAAGAACGGAGGGGTGGGGGAAAGGTGCTTTTAAGGTGTGGGTGTATTTCTCACTGTCCTACTCTGATTTGATTGGTAAATTAATGTTGCTGGTGTTCAAATTAAATTGATGGTTTGGGTTTTTTTTCCCAAATCAAATCTGTCTTTTGCCAGTGACCATAATTGGTGAGTCATCCCTCTCTATCCTTGTCTCAATCCTCAAGACTTTTATTATATTTTCTCCTCCACATCCCACCAGGGGGAGGAGTGAGAGAGTGACCACATGTTGCTCAGTTGCTCTCTGGGCTTAAACCACAACATCCTTTTATAATCTTCTGTGTATATACTGTCAACACAGACCTGAACAGCCTGCAAACAACTGCAGCACTTGGAGCAATCTGGACTCAGTGGCTCTGATTCTCAGAAGGTTTTGTCTTGTCAAGAAATAGAAATATTCTTGATTTTTCCCGAATTTGAAGCTGCCCCAATTTTTGTCCATAAATTAAAAATTCAGTGGACTAAAGAGAACGAATATGTAATAATTTGAACGCTCATTTATGAGAATCATCAGTTCCAGGCCGGGCTCCAAGTATTTTTAAGTATATTACATTCTCCTGGGACAATAACTATCAAACTTTTCTTCTCATCATAATTCTGCTTCAAGGGGTGAAACTCCTATCTATTGCATTCATGAACCCAAATAAGAGCATAACAGCTGAAGCCCTATGACCATAAACATAACTCCCACAACTTTATCAAGTGTTCGAATTGGCTAATATCCCAGCTTTGGCACCCTCCTCCACTCCAAGGAGAATGAACCTTCATGATACTCTCTGTATTATTAGTGACTTCCTAGACATTTGGTGCAGATGGGACCAGCTGGACTAGGCTCTGTACTCACATCACACCTGCAGTGCTGAACATTTTTCCTCCTTTCCTTTGTCAGTATGAAGCACATCTATCAACCTTCAAACATACCAGTACGGAGCATCTGTATGTGTGCCAGTCACTACAGATATCAGCCAATGCCACAGAACAAACAAAACACTTCCAAGGATAAAACCATAACTTGTTGTAGTTCAAGCTGAAGTGCCCAGCTTTGAAGACAACTGAAATCTTCTATGTATACAGGACAGAAAGGACTGCAAAGAATATATTCATAGGATAGAGAAGAAAATGCTGTATATGAAGAAGTGAACTATTTAGGATTCGAAGAAGTATTTCACATAAAATATTCAGACTTAAGATTTTCCAAAACCCTTTTGAGAAAAAGTGCTCTTGCATGAAGCATGTACAATATAATTCCTCATAACCAATAAATAGCACAAGTTAAATTCCCCAATTTTCTAATCTGTAATTTAAACCCTTTCTAGCTGCACTACAGGAATGAGCTCCAAGGGCTTCGCAGACTCATCCCCGAGCATTCTGTGCACACTTTCACAGCAGTCTGCACCACTCTTTAATGGCCAGCAGGAAGCCCTGGATAAAGGTATCTTGGAGTCTATTTTGAAGGATCCGCCAGTAATACTGTAACCAAACCTGGTATTGCTGCCTAGAAACACAATATGATGTAACTGGCTGCTAATATATGCAAAACTGTAGGCAAGGGTAACATGTATTTACCGCTTTTTCATAGACTTTTTTTTTTTTTTTTTTTGGCAAATCTAAACCTGGTTGAACCAGTACTACTGTTCATCTCCAGTGAAGTGAAGTGAAACTCTTTTTTGTGTCACTTTTTGGTACGATGGAGGCTTAGCTGGGCCATCACAGCACACCCACCCAGCAACAAGATCATCCAACTACAAAAACTCCTAGGTGGATAGTTTTCTGCTTGGCTGGTGTGCTGACATAGTTCAGCAAAGGGAAAGGAGTGAAGCCAGAGCAACCTCAGCAGCAGTGGGGTCTCAGATGCTCACAAGCAATTTGTTAGAACGTACCTCAGTTGATGACACTGGTTAACAAATTCCCACTTAACATAAGGTGTTTCCAATGCTAGTTAGAAGTGGTAAGCTTGGAAGTCCCTGTTAATCATCTTCCACAGCTACGAGTCGGAAAATTGCTCTTTTGATCTTTCACCCTCCCATCACCTTTCAGTGAAGCTCTTCAATGGCACACAGCTATCAGCTATGGCTGGAAGTTATAAGCCATGCTATAAACAAACACCCTCTCTGCATAACTGATGAATGAGCTAGCAGTACATGAAGAAGAACAGAAACCACTCATCTCCCAAAGTGTTTTACAACTCCTAAAGAATGAAAGAGAGCAAATTGGTGAAAATTACCCAAAAGGGGATGACACATTGTTCTCCCCATTGTCACCAATTTTCTATCAAGCTACCAAAAAAATGGATGGTATTCAAAATTTATATTTTTGTTGTGTTTTGACATTTCAAACTGAGTAACTGAAAATAGCTTGCTTCCAAATTTCAGTTGCACACATTTTCAGCACTATCAAAGAAATACTGAGTATGTCATATGCCTCGTTTCCTCTTCATATAATGAAGAACAAAAATAAGAAACTGAAGTACATAAAGAGATAGGCTAACCAGCTAAATGAGAAAGAAATGCAGCAAGCAGTTTAAAAAAAATGGGATTTTTAAGAACATCTGCTTCACTCTACCAAATGTTAAGGATGGTTTCAAAAGTAAAACTACAGAGAAAAAATATCTTAATTAGTAAAAATTATTAAATAATTTGCTTTGGTAGAAGAAACACATGCTATCAGTGTTTCACATCTCTTTTGTGTCTAATCTAATCTTCATGTAGACCAAATTATAATGATGGCATGGTGAATTTGCCCTGAGTAAGGATAGTAATTTGGCCTTTGCAGAGTAATGTAACAACACTGGTCTTAGACACTGTTATTATAGATTGTTTTTATTAATTCTGATAGTGGTTAGTCCATCAGAAAAGTATGCTAATAATTTGACAAAAACTTTATTTATAAATAAACTTTTCTAAGAGATTAACAAAACTGAGAATGACTTTGAAAAATTTTACTGTCTTCCTCTTGAGATTTAACTAGCATCAGAAAGGGCTCAAACTCTGAAATATTAATAAATCAGTGATGCATAATTTGTAAATTTGTACTTTATATCATGTACAACTTTCTTTATCCTAAAGAGCATTTTATATTTCTTGTTAACAGTGAATGCAAATAAAGATCAATGGAATTCTGCAGTGATCTTTGTTTTATTACAATTACTGCATATTTATAAATGAACAGCGAAACTTCAGCTTGAGAACTACAACTTTAAGTTAGAATCTTTTGATAAAACACAACTGAATGATTAATTCCCTAAGAAAAAGAAAGTCTCCTTTAAAAATTCCTCTGTGTATACCAACACACAAAGCAGATTCTTGCATGCTTTTGCAAATAGAAAACTAAACAAAACAGCAATATGGATTGATTTGAACAGAAGGGGATAAATTGCTTGACAAAGAGCACAGGAGAACATATTAAATGTAACAGGTCATATAATCACTGTATTATACAAATGTATAAATTATAAATATGTAGGTATAAAACACTGCATAGTAAGAAGAAATGCAGTACCTGCATTATGTCATAATATAATTCCATGTAATGCCACTGACACCTAATAACTGAAATCCCACTGTGTAAACAGAATCACCATTAACTTCTGTTAATGGCTGTTCTACACTTGAACACTTCCACATTTGTCAAAAGCACAAGCAAATCAGAGGACAAGGTCTAAAATACAGTAAATATATTGTATATTCCGCTCACCAAAGCAAAATGTAATAAAAATATTTGAAGAAAAAAGGCACAGCTTACTCGTATGAGAAAGGCAAACAGAGAAGGCATGACTGGTCTGAAATATTCGATGGTACAGGACTCAGTACTATCGAGTACTTGGTCACTGGAGCCAGCAGCAAGAGAGTCAGAATTTTGTTCCTAATTTGGATATGCTTTGACTTCAGTCTAAACACTTCATTCTTTATATCCCTTCCCCATTCTTTATCACTGGCTCCGATTTATGTTCGGTGGTTTTTAAAGTGGAGGTCTCTATCAGCATTTGTGCCCAGCTGAGAACAGTCTCCACAATGTTTGATGTGCAATAATACACATAAATAGAGGTTTAATTCAAGCAAAAATGGCAGCCTGGAGAACCAAAATCCTGGGTTCTTTTGGTTATAACACAACTTTCAACATACTATTTCACTGAAGCCATGAATGTTTTAAGCAAGCAAGGAGCTCATGAAAAACTGATATTCAGATCCTATACAGTACACTTGTGATCTTGCTGAAGGCAGGGCGAACACTTGACTGCAGTAGGCTGACCTTTCCCACAAAATAAGTAACATGCCATCTTATTAGTGTGAGAAGTGCTGAACAAAATACTGACAGGATCCAGGATACCAAAGAAAGCACTGCCCAGACATATAAAAACCCCAAGTATATTTACTAATAAAGCATTTAAATAACTGGAAGCAAAGCCATTTATATAGGCTTTTCATACAACAAAGGAAATTGTCTGGGTATTTTCCTTTTTGAAGGTATCAGAAAATTCATTTATGGATTGATCCAGATCCCACCAAATTCAGTACACATGTGAAGCGCTGATTACTTTTGCACACAAACTTCTAAACAGAAGTTTCATAGTTTACTGAAGTAAATCAGGTGGAAATGATCAATACAGCACAAACTGAAGTACAATCATTAGTGATAAAAGCATATAATCATTGAAAACAAAGGTAGGGCTTATCGATTAAAAGAGATTCTGGTCATTCATGATTTTTCTACAGTGCATCGCTTCCAAAAAAGAATATGAAATCAAACTTACATGGCTCTGATAGAGCATCCTATTATGAGTGGTCCAGAGTGACCAAAATATTTACCAGGAATATAAATGTTTAGGGCGATTGTTTTCTTTCAGCGAAGTAAGTCAAAAAAGGCATTATATGAAGCACATTGGAAACCATAGGAGATTTTGATACATTTGTTCAACTGGGAAGCAGACTCATAAAGAAGAAACACAATGTCTCTAACTGATTTAATGAAAGTTTCTATGATGATTTTGGAGGAACATGTTCTGTGAACATTTTAGGAGAAATAATGTTAATGTAAAAAATTATTTAAAGTGAAATTATTTTTCTTTACATTCTAGATTTTCACTGAGATCAAACTGCTTATAACAGTGTTATAATAAACTGCTCATAACCTGAATGGTAACAGGTTATCTTAGTATATTGGTTTTAAGTTTTTGAACAGTATTTTGTAAGTCATAATGAAAAAAAACTTTCACACAAAATTTGAAAGCCTGTTCTTCCATTAGTACTCGTCCTTTGTCCCTTTGAACTCCTGGATAAAAGAACCACAGCAAGCAGTGGGGGATAAAAATTATTAAGAGTCTTTCAATTATGTTACTGTACTCATTCAATAGTCTGGATAACCGTTTTATTTATTTTGGATTTTCTCAATTTTGCTTTAGTCTCAAATAGTTGTTGCATACTAAACATTAAATATCCCTGTAGAAGTGTATGGTTGTTATGACTCCATTTTCTGATTTTTGATCTTCCTAAACAAATCCTGCACTGTTTTAACAGTTTAAATCCTCTGATGGAGACACGCTATGACATGTTATTACTGCCTATGATTTTCTGACTAGGGGTGTTCAGCCTACCTAGCCAGCTAGTGACCTCTGGGTGTGTGATGAATATTATAAATTCATGGTAAATCTGTGAAACAGGAGATGGGCATTCACAGAATGAGATATAAAAAAATGTATACATGCCATGAAAGCTTCACAAAACTATCTGCATCCTACATCTTACTATTATTCAACAGTGTGTCATAAATTACTGTTCTAAATAGACATCTATTATAGTAAATCCTCTGCTAAGATATCCCCATTGTTTTCAGATTTGAAATCTGGGGAAAAAAAAAAAAAAATTAGTTGTTGAATATTGAGATGCTGGTACATAGTGAGCTGTTAGAATATGTGACAAAGTAGACCAATGCTACATTTCTAGCATATTAAAAAACACCTACTAAAATAATTTTAGAGTGGCTGAACAAGATATACACGATTAAGCCTGGAACTCCAAATGCCAAGATTTAATTAATGTGAATATCCCCTCTCTTCTTTTATTCGGTTGGATTAAAGTAAGAGGACGAAAGAATTATTTTCATTGTTTTGCGAGGGCCTCTGTCAGATATGGCAGTAAAACAGAGGGAAAAACTCTCTCCTAATCTCTGTCTATTATAAAAACCCACAATAACATTATGGCTTTTTAACAGTCACAGTAAGAAAAGACATTTTTGCATTCCTATGGTCATCATTGATAGAATTGTGTGGACTGACTACATGCAAAGGCTTTACAGGTCCACTAAAGCTGGAACTGAGCCCTGCCTTACTGAGAGAAACTTCATGAGACACTTCAGTCACAGCACTGAAGATCAAGAGAACGAATTCCCCTGAGCCCATAAATTCAGGACTCTGCCAGAGTGTTCACTGAGATCTATTTGCTAGTGCTTTGATCCAGTCTAAGCATCTCAGATGTAAGGCTATGGAAAAAGATCAAGATACAATGAAACTGGGTCTTAGTGAAAATGTGGCGATTTTCAATATTGCTTTAATCAGTGACACCAAAGATGATCTGCCTATGGAAGAAATGCTGATTAAACCACATATTTCCAAACCATTTTATTAAAAGAATAATACTTACAGCTTCCTTTTTGACCTAGTTCCTTTTATTGTTCAACACTTCAGCACTTTCAGAAACACAATCATCCATTGTATACTTGTCACATCTTTTGTAAAATGCAATACTTTTTAAAAAAAGAAAAATACTGACTTTTATCCGTTTTCCTAAGCCATTTATCATACACAAAATTGTAAAAATCTTCAGAGGTTCAAAAAAGAAACTGTAAGCCTTAATCTAAATGCTCTTTATTTACATTAAGGTTTGAAAAAGTGACTGGAAATAGTTTTGGGAAAACATTTTGCACTTCATTGAGTCAAGCTTGATGAAAGCCAGTCTGAAGGATGGGAGGGTAGGCATAATACTTCAGATAGCTGTCAGGTCTTTGCAGTTCCTTTCCAAAAGTCATTGCTAGGCAATGTCACCACCAAACCTTAAAGTAATACGTGAATTCGTAAAACAGAATCTTACCAAGTCTGGAGCACTCTCACAGTGAAAATTCCATTTCCCTCAAAACACAACTTATACTAAGAAAACTGTACATTCAGTTGTCACTGTGAACTCTAACAACAAGAAATCATTCTCTTAGTTATTGGTCAACCTTATTTTTGCTACCTGTGCCGATATAACTTGAGCCAGGTTGCCTGTGAAAACAAAATCTGCATTACTTGTCTAAATGTCTGCTGACACAAGTGATGAATTGTGTTATGTTTGTGGCCGGAATATTCTACATTTTGATTCCTCAACAAAGCCTCCAAGTGAACCACAAACCAGCTTTATACATACAAATACACTCACTGATGTGCTTGATAAATGCAACTATATCTACAGAAGACAAAGACACCACACTTGGAGATTTTTAGCCTTCTGAGGAAAGGGGGAAAATGCTTTAAACACTGAACAGAAGACAAAGAGTGTACTATCACTGAAAAATACTGTGAGGCTTAATTTGCTAACTGATTAGAACTTCTAGTAACAATCTGATGAACAACTTCCAAGTGCATTAAAGTAATTAAATAAAACATTGGAATAATTGTGTTAAAATTCTCAGCAACACCAAAAAAACCACTAAATACAGTGTAAAGCAAGTGAAAGAAACCTTCCATCTACCAAACAAAATTTCCACCCCCTCTACCAATCCTGGTTCTCAAGCTCATATCCAGGAAAACCTGCACGTCAGGGCAAGAATTAAAATACGTCTGAAACTGGAAACAAAATAGGTTGGGAACGTGATTCAAAATTTAAGGGGGGGGGGGGGGGGGGGGGGGGGGGAAGTGTTTGCCCTAAGCTGCTTCTGTCCTTTCCACTAAGCACATTTCAGAAACAGGTGCTTTAAATGGGAGAGACGCATCACCCTGGAATTTAGGGTATTTTTGCGAGCGGTACAATGGGCTACGGTGCCCGGAGTCCGGCCCCCCCCGCCTCTTCCCACGCTCGCCCCCTCCTCCAGGCCCGCCAGTGAGGTGGTACCTCAGGGTGGAAACCGGGGTCGGGCGGGGGGGGGGGGGGGGATGCGACTTTCTCCCTCCGTGGGAGAGGCTCCCACCGCGCCGGGGCCGGGGGAAGGGCCGCCCGCCCCTTCCGCGGGGCGCCGCTAGACTTGCGCGGGGCTGCTAGCGCGGATGCGTCTCCTGCGCGCCTTTGGGTCTGCGGCGTTTGTATTTTCTCACGGGCTCCGTGGCTTCCCCGTGCCTCTCATGACACACGGGACAGAGGTGGCGGGGGAGCAAACAGCGCCTCCCACCTAACTTTCAGGGCCCGCTCACGTGCGGTGCGAGCCCCGCGCACCCGCGCGGGCTGAGCGGCCGCGGCCGCCTCCGCGCAGCGCCCGGGGCTCCCCCGGGCCCGGCTCTGCCGGCTGCGCCCCGGGGCTCCGCCACCGGGGCTGCCTCCGCCTCCCGGGGCACTAATTAGCTCTAAACGACGTTAAATACCATCCCTGCAGCTGCACAGGCTTCTCCGGGAGGTGGTTGTTTGGTTTGGGATTTTTTTTTTTTTTTTTTTTTTTTTTTTTTCCGGGAGAGGATGTTCCCCGTCGTTTCAGATCGCCGTTCCCCGAGCTCCGAGCCGCTGGGCGCAGGGAGAGGCGCTGACCTGCAGGACACCAAAAGTGTCCCCCACCCCTCCCCTCCCCCCCGGCCCTGCCCGCGGCCGCTGGCACCGCGGCAGCTGGAGCAAGTTCAGCTTTTCTTCTCCCACAGCACTGGGGCTTGGCTGCCCTTAAAGAAAATCCTCTCCTAACAACGTGTCAATGTTACATTCCTCCACAAAGCAACTTCTATTAGGGGGGCTGGGAGCTTGGCACTGCCTCGCCACAGACTGGGAGCTTTGTGGCTATGCAGAAAACAAGGAGAGAGGGAACATTTCCTGCATTAAAATGCAATACCCTGGGCTCGATGATTTATCCCTTGCCGCATGGGCACATCCTCTCCTTCTCCCATTCCCGCAAGGCTGCTCTAAAGGACCCCCTCGCCCATGGGTTGCAGCCAGAGCCCCCCATCTGTGTTCAGCCTACGCCTGCCTTGTCTCTCATCCCCCCAGTTTCCTTCCCAAAATCACCCCTCAGCCTCCCCAAAATGTCAGGACACCAAAACAGGAGGTATGAAGCCATGCTTAATTGCTGGACCCCCTGTCTTCCCACCCTTCTACAACCCCTGTTTTTCCAGCAGGGACACGAAGCAGCTGCTGGGACTAACACAACAACCCCCCTCTTAATAATACTGCTATGAGATTCAAAGCCTTCATCTCCTGGAGCCGAGGCTGCTGGAGAAGGGGTGCAGCAGCAGCTGGTGGCCCCTTTGCAGAGCTCCCAGCAGGTCAAAACAACGTATCTTGTCCGTGTGTGGTGCTTCACATCTCTGGGCATCTCAGGCAGAGAGCTCTGCTGAACTACATTTGCTTTTGGTTTGGTTTTAGGTTGTTGAGGTCTGGCCCAGTTGGGACCAGGGTTTCCTGACCATGGTAAGTATCTTGGTCTTTTAGTCAGGTAGCCCTCATGCCTTTGGAAGCGTTTTCCTTGCAAAGTCAAGGGATCCTATCAAGAGGACCGAGATTTTGTAGCTGGGTGGTTGCAGTAAAGAGGTGGTGAGGGGGAGAGCGATTCCTGCCTCACCACCTGTGGGCATTACTGTAAGTGGGGGCTGAAAACAGATGGATCCTACTTATGAGGAGTTTAAACAGTTATCAGCAGAAGTATATGCTGAAGGTTAGGCCAATTTAGAAACGAAAATGCAGCCTTCCCTTCCCTGAGGGGATCTGCATCTTCCCCAGCCCTTTCGTCTCATCTAGAGGCATGCTGGAGTGGAGGGCAAGTCAAATCAATGTGAGTATCAAGGAGAGCTGGAAGCAGGACCTACACACCGGTGTGGGATTTATCCCCCTCTCCAAGAAGTACCTACCTTCTTTTGGCGGCCGTTTGGCTTCTCTGGTGAGGTTGCAGACCTGGGTGGTTTGCAGCTCCTGGGTCAGGCAGCCCTCCGTCTGCTCGTTGAGGGGCAGCACCACGTTATTGAGCAACACCAGGGACTGGTCGTCTATTCCCCATTCTCCCAAATGCTGAGGGCAGGTGCATTTTGTATACATGATCCCACAGGACTCGGTTCTCCCATTCTCGGATTTCAAGCAGCTCTCCAACCAAGTGCATAACACATGGCACCCAAACTGGCTTGGGCTCACCTTGTTCAACACCAAAAACTCAAAGAAGGATTTTTGGTCTTCTTCTTTTTTGTGTAATCCTGGGAAATCGATAGGGTAGACGCGGCGTATCTGAATAAAATTCTTATCATACTGCAGAAATACAAAAGCATTCTTGGAATCACAGAGCTGCATTATAGAATGGTTATTTTTTAAAAGATCCTTTATTTTTTCATGGGAAAAATGATCAAACTGATAAGCCAAGAGGGAAAAGTTGGAGCATCTGAAGTCCTTTTTGGAAAATTTCAGGTAAATACTGTATTTGGTCGGATCTGGATTTTCCAGCGTCCAAGTGCAGTTTGTGAAGTTTTTAGGAAACATTTCACTTACAGAATATGATCCATAAATGACCCCCTTCACCAGCGTGGAACACCAGAAGTCTTGGGCAGCATTAAATCCAAACATAACCAGTAGATAGGTGGAAAATATATAAATCAGCAAATTACGAACAGCCTTCATCCTATGTCATTTGGCCTGCAGGAGATGAAACGAAATAAAAATGCAAGTAGAATTCTTCACGCATTGAAAACCAAACTCCTTCCAATATTCGAGCCAGCTGTTTTCAAGCTTGCAGTTAGAGCCCCTTTCAGAAAGAAGGGCAGGTAATTTTTATTTTATAACGCAAGGAACGGTTTTGCCGCTGTGTGCACAGCGCCATCACGTGGCCACCGCAATAGCCAAGTCTTCAACAGTCAAATTAAAAAACAACATCTATTAGATTAATAGGAATGTCCTCTACCGTCTAGGATGTAGTCATCATGGCGTGTACTAGAACTGCTCAACTTTTAGGTTAAAACCTAGACGCCTTACCCGGCAGACGAAGAACAGGGCAATTTATTTATTTATTTATTTATTTATTCAAAAAGTAAGTAGCCTGCTATAGTCATATATGTGCATATACAATATGCACATGTGGAAATTTCACCGGAATAGCACAAGAAAGCCAGTAGCATCTCTTGTTATATATTATTCTTCTATTTGGTCCGAGAAGTAACTGTGAAGAACTACAGCTATAATTTAAAAACACGCAAATTATTATTTGTTACAGATGGGAACATTTCCTCACATATGCCCTCATGCCTTCGCTCTGGCCACCTAGTATACAGAGGTCTCTATAAAAAGAAAACCGAGGCAGGAAATACTGAGATTTATGTATTAATAAAATATTGAAACTATTGGACAAAGAAACAAAGACACAGACATATGAAACAAGTGCTGGTCTGACACTACCACTAAATGACAGCTTTTAAAGATAATTTCAGCCTGCTACAACCTCTTACGATATATAAAATGGATCACTGTATTAGTATCTACAACTGGTGTCTGTATACAGCTGCCAGTGCTACAGCAAGATCTCTGCACCTATTGGACTGCACTTGCCCTCTTATTCTGAGTATCTTGTACTGTCTGATTAGCTGTGTTTTGCAGATGTGCGCTTGAATGATGAAAGACATATTGCATTTTCTCTGCCAGTATCTCCAAATAAAGCTGTTTTACTGCACCTGTCAACCGTTACAGCCTCCACATGCTCTGTTCTCTTAACAGTGGCCTAGGATAATAAAGCGAACCTTAGTTATATTTACCTCTGTAACGTTATCCAAAAAATTCAAATTGAGCGTTTTCAGCATTAACCTTTGAGAAGTTGCTTATCTCTTACAAATGAGTAGCTTTTTGCCTTCTGCTGTCAAATGCAAGCAGACAGAGGTGATGGCAAGCTAATTTTAAAACTCTCTAGATTGCAGTCTTTTCCACTGTTGCTCTGTAAACAGAGGCAGACATACACACAGAGGCACCGCTACTGAGTTTTGATCTGTGTGTTTGACTAGCTTTTCATCTCCTCACCAAACAGCAAGGCATCTTCTGTTTCCCATTGCGTAACACACAGCAAGTCACCAGATTAAGCTCCCCTGAAGAGATTTTCGTATCTCCTAGATTATAATTCAAACTCTGAATCTTGAAATGGGCAAAGCAGCACCAACGCTAACCCTCTACAGTGGAGGTTTAAAAAAAAAAAAAAAAAAAAAAAAGCAGAGATGCTGCCGGGTCTATCCACACGGTCTTTTTTCTCCTTTCTGAGTGTCCATCTCAAAGAATATCACGGTCCTTCTTCTGCAAATAGGGTTGGTACAGCATTTAAGGTTTTAAAAAAGAGAAACTTGTTGGGAATTCTGGAAACAATTTTCCCTCTGCTGAAGCACTTTGCAGGCAATGCAGTTCTGCGCAGTGTTATTCAGGATGGTGTAGGCGTTGAAAGCCAATGTGACAATAAGTGTCTAAATTAGGAATTCCACCCATGAAAAAGGATTAATTCTATAATCTGGAAAGCAAAAAGGGGTCTTATTTGCTTTTCTGTTTGAAAAGGAAAAAAGCCTCTGACTTTTCCCATCCTATGTAATATTGGCACTAGAAAAATAAAGACGTCTGCAGTGCTAGGCTGTTTTCCGTGAAGAAATGTAATCAAATAGCCCTCATTTTAGTTGTGCGTTTGTTCATGCAAGGCTACTGAAACACAACCTTGTCTTAATCTCTCTCTCTCTCTCCCTGTGTGCATTGCACACGCACACACACACCCGAATTGAGTGTGCCAGCAGCATTTCGGTTAGTTTGCAGTACTGCTAAATACAAGAGTGAATCTGCTCACTGCAAGGATTAGGCACTCAGATTAAAAAGATCTTTCTTTTCCATGGAGGATGGGGTTAAAGAACGGCCACTGAGGTTTAAGGTTGCCCATTTGGGAAGGGGGAGAATCCTCTTCTGCTGAAAAGCAAACGGGCGTTTAGTTTGGATATTCCCCAAACTGATTTTCTAGGTGACACTGTAGTTTAGCCGAACATAGACGGCGCCATCACTCCACTTATTTTTTTTCCCCCAACAGAAGACCCACTGACTTCTCTTATTTTAACTTCCTATTAACCTAACATCCCCCTCACCCCCCTCCAAAATTACCCCAATCGTGCACAAACCTCAGGTTTTCTCGGTCTCGCTGGCAATTACTCTCAGGGAAGCAGACCTGTCGCAAAAAAGGACTTCTCTAACTTTTAAACTGCAGCGCTGAAGTAAATGCGGAGATCATTTTGTATGTGCTGTCTCTCTCTCTATCCTTCAGCAACAGCCTGTCCCCCTCCTCCGCCGCCTCCTCCCCGGAATCCCAGGCTAAAAGCTCTCCAGTCGTAATCCCTGGAAATGGGAAATGGAAATGCCCCGGGCACCCTTACCTTCCACTCCGAAAGCTGTCAGGCTATTTCTCTAAACCACTAGCACCACAGGCACACGTCCCAACAACAGTGATGGAGAGATTCCCCTTCTGTCGGAAGCACCGTTTCCCATTTTCCCCGGCTCAGGTTCAAAACCAAGATTAAAAAAAGCAGCAGAAGATAAAAAACGCAGCGACAAAACCCCCGCACGCCACACACACACCCCACCGAAGAAAAAAAGCAGCTCTGGCTCCGGATCCACCAAATCCAACCACATGAAGGGAAAGAAAATGAAAAAAAAAAAAAAAAAAAAGAAAAAAACCAAAAAACCCCAAAACACCTCAAACCAGCGAGACTGCAGGGGGAAAAAATGGAAGTGGCTGAGCAAGCGAAGGTTTTTTTTTTTGTTGGCTTTTGGGGGTTTTTGTTGGTTTTTTTTTTTTTTACTTGAAACAAAGTCTCAGCACAGCAGCCCGATGAGCGGCGATGCCAGGCAGGCGACGGTCTGAGAGGAGGACTAAGGCGCTAGTGCAGATTTGTTGGTGGGTTTTGTTGTTCTTTCTTACTAATAGACTTATTCCTCCTTCCTCCCTCCTCCTCCCCCTCAGGCACTAACGGCCGGACAGCGGCGGGGGGGTCCTTGGCTGCCGATGTCGGGAAGCGGTGTGAACGCCGGGCGCGCAGGGAGTACGGAGGGAGCGAGAGCGCGTCTCCGCCGCTGCCTCTGTGTGCGTGTGTGGTGTGTGTGTGTGTGTGTGCGCGCGTGTGCGTGAGCGCGCGTGTGTGCGTGAGCGCCAACCAGCCAGCCAGCCCCCGCGGGTGCCGGCCTGGGCCTGCGCGCCTCTGCGCGCCCCCTCCCCCCCTGCGCGCCCCTCCGCCGCACGCTGGGTGCGGGGGGGGGGGGGGTGCGGGGGGTGGCGTGCGCGCCGGTGCGCCCCGCTCCGCGCCTGTGCGCGCGTGTGCGCGGCGCTCCGCTCCGCCCGGCGCCGGCAGCGCGGCCCGCGGTGCGTTTCGCACGTCACGGGCGCTCGGGCCCGAGCACGTCCCAGGCGCGCTGTGTGCGCCCTCCGGGAGGTTCCTCTGCCCGCGGTTCCCGGCGCTGGGGCCGGCTGCGCCCCGGCGAGAGAGAAACTCGCGGGCGGGGAGGGAGGGAAAGGGGGAAGGCGGCGGGGGGGCGGGGGGGGGGGACACGGGACGGAGGGGGACACGGGCGGGGGAAGCCCGCACTTGATCTCCTTCCTCTTGTTCTTTCTGCTACAGCACAACACCCCCCCACACACACACACACACACACACCGCCCCCCCCCCGCCGTCGCAGCCCCAAGAGCTGTCAGCTCGGCACCGCGATGCAGATTGACGGACACAGGGCTCCGAGGATAAACCCTTTCAAACTGCCGCCTGCCTTCGAGTGGAAACAATAGCAATTTTCTCAGCGAGGCCGCAATTAACGCCGTGCTTATTCCGTGCCGGAGATACGGCCGTGCCCGGATCGCGGCCGCGTTGTCTCCGCCGCGGGGCCCAGGGCGGGCAGGGAGCGCGGCGACAGGGGGGCTGCCCGGCGCGGGGTGCCCGGTGCCGGTTCCGGCGCGGCAGACGCGCTGCCCCCGCCCGCGGGGCTCGGCCGGCGGCGGCTCTGGCCGCCGGGCTGCAGGCGGAGTTTGCGGGGCGGCAGCGGCTGAAGTAGCGCCGTTAGCGGCGGGTGGGGCCCGAAAGGCGGGGGAGCCTCGCGGAAAAAGCCTTGCTACAAGGCAGACACCCCTACCCTTTTTTTTTTTTTCTTTTTTTTTTTTTTTTTCTTTTTTTATTTCGGTACAGCTAGGTAGGGTTGTGTATGCATTTCTCTCTCCCTTCGGGCTGTGTCTCTCCTGCTCCCCAGGGCGGGTTGGGTTGTCCTCTGGCCCTTCCCGCTGGCGTGAGAGATCGGGGCAGTCGACGCGACAGCAGATATCCGGCGTGAAAATTAGGAGATGACATTTTAATAAATACTGCTGTCAGTCACCAGCTCGCAGCCTGGCTGCTGTGCGCTCCCACCACTGCCGTTCAGCAAGGAGAACAAAGCCCTGCCGAGGCTGTGTGGTCCGGCTCCCTGTTACAGCCTCCCTGCGCCTTCAAAGTTCGCGTGAAACGTGACTGCGTGGTTTTTAACGCGGCGTCCCACCCACCCTAATGAAACGAAAGTTTAAACTTCTGGACAACGTCCAGTTTTCTCCCCTACACCCCCCGCCCTAGACCCTGCAGGGTTTGAATTCCAGTAACACAGAGCTTTTATGATTACAATTACACGCTGCACAAATTCTGATCAGAGGTATAACTGGTCACAAACCACTTCTGACCAGAGTAAACTAAAGCACGGTTATATCTTTTTACTGTATTTTCCATAGGTACAAGCAGTAAACCACATCCCTGCTAGCTTTTGCAAACATAAATACTTTATGCCCCTGTTGTCAAAATAAAACAAAATATATCTACCCAAACCAAGGAAAACGTGAGAAATGTACATGATCTCTGCCCAGCAAATACAATGCAGTGAAAATTGAACTGTTACTGGCTTAGAGATAATCATATTCTCTCACATTCGGTGATACTCCATATTATCTGTGGGTGATCATCATGTTGCTTAAAATATTTCAAGGCAAGATTGTTTCATTGGCAGGTTGATAGAAACAAAACGAACCAAAAGTGTACATACAATGCAGCATTTAAATCCCTTTTTCACACACACACACACACACCCCTTATACTGAAGAACTTAAGGGTAAGTCACAGAAGAACATCCTGAATGAATGCTTTTGCCTGTTTCCTATGGCATTGGTAAGTTGTAGCTCCTTTAATCGTCAGTGGAAATGAAAATTAATAAATACACAATGTGTGGTAAACCATTGTCTTCAGCAATCCTAGGTATCCCAACCCAGCGATTAACTTCCATTTTTCAGTTTTGAGAAGACATGGCAATGCTGGAGAGGAATCTGGAAGACTCCTTGGCCTCTTGTCTACAAACTGAAGGAAATTATGGAAGTTGCACAAGCCATACTTAGGTTAACAATGGGAGCTGAAGAACAGAGGGATGGGATGGAATGGGATGGGATGGGATGGGATGGGATGGGTGGCAGCACAGAGCACTCCGCAGATTTCTTTTCAAGATTTATTGCAATTAGACTTGAACAATGAAGGTTTTAATTACTGGAACTAACTCTAAAACAAGGTATACCATTTGTAAGTACAGAAATACCCATGATCTGCTTGTAGCTGCCTTCCTACCTGAACTGAGGGCAACTTCAGAAATTGTTTGGTAGGTGTCATGCAGCTGCATTGGAGATAACAAAACCCTGGAATTTTGATAGTCTGAAATTGAGAATCAGGATATGTTTAAGTCTACAAAATAGAAATAAATAGAAATGTTACAATATATTTGTTTACATTGGAAATGCAGATCATTTATATTTGGAATGGTGCTATTTTGTATGTACGTTTAGTGCCAAACTACAGTCTGAAGGGCAGATGTAAAGTGAACCTATACACATCATTTGGAAATACTGAATAGATGCAATTTGTTTGAGTACCTCTGTTAAAACCTAGGAATAAGGTATTAATACAATCCCACACTGTTTCACGGGAGTACTGTCAGAACTGCATGGCACATGTGGTGCCATCTGTACTACAAAGAAAGTATCAAGGCACTGAAAGAAGTGTTATGTCGCTCAGTAGTAGTGTGGTGGGGATAGGCACAACATAGTGAATGCTAAATTTACAGTGCTGCTTTCTAGACTCGATGTGATTGTTTCAGCAAGGTTGGGCTTGATCCAAACTAGGAAAGAGGGAGGAGAGTAATATTTTTAAGTAATTTCTGTATTAGTGAGAAAAATGAGGCTTACTCAATTTAATATGTTGGATGGAATAAATTAAAGGGTTTGTTTAGTTGCTTTTTCCCCCCCCTTCCAATCTACAGTAGCACTTTCAGATCTTTGGTATCTTGGTCACAGCAACTAGATTATTTCAGTACAGGTTTTAGTGAACACAGCACAAAACTCAGCACAATATTAATTTGAATTATAATTCACTGACATTTTTGATGCAAATTTTAAGAGGGAAGCCACAGTTTAAAGCAAGTGGGTTTGGAGAATGGATTGTTCTCTCAATCACCTGTCACCCTTAGGGGTACTCTTTTCAAGTCAGGGTCACTGTTGCATCCTGCAGTGTCACTCTGAGCAAATAAAAGACATTCTATCTCCAACACTGAAGGTATGCATTAAAAAAAAAAATCATAAAAAGGTTTTTCAAAAAATACTTTCATATTTCATTCATAATTCTTTATTATTATAACCACGTTTAACTGACTGCAGAGTGCAGACACTTAGATGTTTCACTTTATTATGCACAATAATGAAAACCATGGTTATAGAGTCAACTTACAGGTAAGACCCAAGTGGTATTTTTGCTGAGCCTCTTAGCTTACGTAGAAGTGGCACTGGTCTGTTTCCTACATCCAAGGCCCTTTAATATCCCCTTTATCAAGCGCAGACTTTCTAGTCTGGATCACAGATTTTGCTGCATAACACCAAATTTCTGTAAGAATGGTATTTCCTTGCTAATGTGATTTAATTTAGTCTGAAGGAAAGAAACAAAATTCTGACCATATTACAGCTATTATAAAATTAAATAAATACTAAATATGAAAAGAAGAAAAATTTTTTGTTGTTCTAACAGGTTGAGAGTGAGTGTAAATTGGAAATAATTTCATAGACTTGTATACATTTTCTGATCCGGTATGTAACAAACCATTAAGAAATGTTGCATTTCTCTACTGCGTTCAGATTCTAAGTGAATTTCACCAGTATGAATTTCTCTCTGTCGTCAAGAGGAAACGTGAATTTAATAAATAATAGGTTATATTCTGTGTTCTCAATTTTAAATATATTTTGAAAGATTATATGATTATATTTGAATTTTATTAGAGAAATGATTTGTGTTTTCATAAATAGTTAATAATGCAGCACCAGTAGATGGTGCTCAAGAATATATAGCGTAACTGAGGGGTAGGGGTGATTAAAAAGTTCTATTTTAAAATTGAAAAAAGTCTGGGAAAGTGTTGGTTTTCTTTTGAGAAGTTGATTTTCCATCAGGAAAAAATGTCTCCTTCCAAATTTCAAGGAAACCTTTGGTTGGTTGACAATTTTCAGGTTCAAAAGGTCAGTGATTTGCTTGCTTGTTTGTTTTCATTCTTTGTATGGCTTCTTCAGTGAAGGCTTTTACAAGAACTTTTTAATTCTGCTACTGGTTCTAACTATTTTGATGTTGTTATTTTATCACAATCATTGGGCTAGAAATAGTGAAATTCGTGCTCTAGGTGACACTAAGAGCAGGGACAGAAGGCGTCTGAATCACATCTGAGGCCTGTGCGGCACCCTACCTCAGAGAGGGGCCCTTGAACCCTCCAGAGGAAGGTGCAGAAAACCAAGAATAGGAACAATTTGACAATCTGGCTTCATAAAATCTCACCTAGTCTCCAGTATTTAGAGATCCATTTAAGTCTCAAAATAAGTCTAATTTCCCCTGCAACATGCATTTAGCTACTTTAACTCCATACGTTCTTGTTATACACGTAAACATCCAGTTCTTTTCAATCTTACATTTTTTCTAGCTCAATATTATCAAATGACTCTCACGGTATAAATGTATACTATGTGAAAACTGTTGTGTATCACTTTGTTAATTTGCTGCCTTTTGATTTAATTATGCCGTTACCATATTCCCATATTCTTGTATTAAGTCAGGGAGAAATGAGATCCTGGATTACTTCTAGCAATTATGTTACGTATTATTATCATGCCTCTTTTAAATTTTCCTTTTAAGATAATTCCAGTTATTCCAATCTATTTCCACAAAACCATGCTTTTTAAGGAAATTCCATCATTCTTGTCACTTTTAAACACCCTCTAGTTTTCAGATATCTTTCTGAGATGTAGAAACCAGTACTGCACACAGTAGTTCAGATGAGGCTGCAGCACTGATTTATACAACATTGTTTTTCTTTACCCTCTCGGTCTTGTTCTTGATTCATTTTAGTATCTTGCTGCTTCTGATAGCTGCTACACTAAACAGAGATCTGCAGTTAGCTGTCTATGTCTCTTCTTTCTGCCAGTCTCTTATAAGAAAATTTGTCAAGGCCTTTAGGAAGTTTGAAAAAATTATGTCAGTTGGTCCTCCTTTGACCACTACAGTAGTTTACTGATGTGTTGAAAACATTCTAACATCTTCCTTCACACAGATCTGAGTGTTTTATTTTCTTACTTTTAATTTGCCTGGTACAGATGTAAGATTTATGAATCTTTGATTCCCTGGGTCGTTCTGAAGCCTTTTTTATAATATATGTGAGACATTTGCTACTCTCTAACCTTCCAGTACAGGAGTTGTTTTTCAATTAGAGATTGCGTAGCTCAACTACTTCTTGTTCAGGATTTTTGGTCCGGGTGGCTTCCTGCTTTTTAAATGATTGATTTGTTCCAGCACCTCTTCATCTGATAGTCCCTCATTTTTATTACCCACGAGTAGATCTCTCCCTAACATTCTCTATTGTGAAGACTGATGCAAATAAATCTTCTATCTTCCTAGCAACGTCCTTCTCTTCCTTAATTGCTGTCTTTATTCTCTGAAGTTCCCAGAAGACATAGTGACTCTTACAAGCTTCTTGCTTTTGATATATTTAAGGGCTTTCTTTTAATTTGTTTTTCTATTTTTAAGTGCTTGATTTTTAGCAGTTATATTTGCTATCCAGTTTTCCTTCTTACCTCTTTACTATTGTAGCTTGTGATGGTTTTCCTCATTTCATGAAAGCTGCCTTTGCAGATTTTGACAATTCCCTGCTTCACTCAAGTGGCATCTCAAATCCTTTCATTTCACTCCACTGGTTTGCGACTTACTATCCTTGTTTATCTCCTCTCCTACGCCATATGTGCATTTATCAATAGAAATATACTTGGGTTTGGGAGCAACATGAATGCCTTCAATTTTGAAGCTAGGGTTGGGTTTTTCTGACTAATATGCATTTTCTTGAATACCTCTGTCCTTAGTGTCATGACATTTTTGTATATCTTATCTCTTGCTAGGTGCATTTAACCTCATTATTTTAGGATCACTTTACCTGTTAGTTTGGATATTCCTTGACTTCTTTCTGCTTACTGTGATTGAAGTCTAAAGGTGTATCTAAACTGTTCTTGGATATGGGTCTACAGCTTACCAAGCTGAGCTGGTTGATTTAAGGCTATCTTATGTCTTCCAAGGTGACAGTAATTTCTCAGAATAGAGAACGTGCTGTTTCAAGAAGTAACTTCCTATTGTTCTGAGAAATTACATCTTTAAGCTTTGCCATTTACAGATTTGATTTGTTTCTAATTGGGTTGTCTAAGATCTATGGTTATCCTGTTTCATTACATTTTCGTGCTTTTTTCCTTTTCGATGCTTCACACTTAATATCCTAGTTGTGACCTTCATTCTTTGGCACATTCATTCCTGTGCCCTGGACTTCCATTCTCAAGTACGGCCTTCTTCACTTAGAGGTTTTTTCACACCAGAATTTATTGAATCTTTTACGTACAGAGCAAAATTCCTTGCAGGACTGGTTTTTTTTTTCTGTTATTCTGTGATAGTTTACAACAAAGGACTCTGGGTTTTTTTCATTTATTTTTTAAAGTATGTATCCAGTAATTTTCCTATGCTACCACACTTCCATTTTGACAATAACATAACATTTTTGTATTGGAAAGCCTTCTATTTTATTTATTTTGATTTTAAGTTGTAATTTCACATAAATGTTTGCAATCCTTTATTTTGACCAGATGTCATTCTATGACATCTTTTCTGAATTTGTGCTTCTTCAGTGGTATTCTTCATGGATAGTCAGAAGTATTTGTATTACAAGTAACATTTGTAGATGACTTGGTGTTCTTTGGCTCTTGTTTATCAGGTGATTGGAATATTTTTCTAGTTTTTCAGTCTATGAAACCTATATTTTCAGTACTTTATATCTTGCATGTATAATGGCTGTCATTTTAAAACAAACGTCACTAGTTCATGCTAGCAGGTACTCTGGAGGTGAGATTCTAACTAGTTGTACTGTTGTGTGACTGTAAAGCTAGGAAGAATTCATTGCATATGAGCTTTATCATAAGATTTACCAAATTAATTGGAGAATGTTTATGCCAGGATCAAAATAAAAACAAGACCAGTGTTTTCATGTTAATTATCTAAATGCATTGAAATCCTCTTTTTACTGGGAGGAGGAAAAATATTTTTTAAATGCCCTTTCATCTCTGATGTTATTAATCTACTCTAGGATATTGCCTAGTCATTAATCAAATTGAACTGTGATAAATGCAAAACCCCTGTGTTGTTTTGGCTTGCTCTACTAAAAAAGAAAGAAATTTGGAGTTAATGCTGAATCCATCTTTAATGTTCTTAATTTTGCTTATGTAGTCTGGAGAAGAGTGATTTTATGTACTTTGTGTGTCGCTGAGATCACTAATCACAGAGGGCAGTGTTAAAAGATGGTGTCTTGTGTTGAGTTTTTCCTTGCATTAGTGAAAATGAAGGACTGATAAACCTGTCTAGAGGTTAGTTTTCTGCTGTTAGTAAGAGTTTAGTGTTTAAAATGCACAGAATATGCTGTTTGTTCCCTATGAAGTTCAGCTATGATCTATTTTAAGACGTTGGTCAAGGTACCAGTACAGAATCTGATTTAAATAAGATCTTAGTGAAAGACTTGGATTCAATTTTCTTTTTCAAGGGTTTGAAACATGCAGTTTTTCCTTCTCATAACTTGTTAATCCAGCAAAAGGGGTAGCACCATTTTGTTAGGTCTAACAATGATATCTTCAATTTTTGTTATTCCTTTCAGGCCTCGTTCAGGGAGTCAGTCCACAGTGTCTATTCAGCACAAAATACAGAAAGAATTTTCTAACCTAGGACCAGGATCCAAGTGACTCTCTATTCCCTTATGTCTTTGAGTAGAATTACAAAGAGTATTGGCACCATTACTACCACTGACAAAATATGGCCTGCCCATTTCCTTGAACCTGATTTGAGGAGAGGATTCTGAACTGTGTATCCTGAGTGTCAGGAAGTGGCAGTTTGAAATGAATTTTTGGGAAGTTTCAGGCAGATCCTTTGTAGCAATATCCCTAGTTATCTGGGGCTTTGGTTGCCCTTTGATAAGCATACTGACTTTCTGAGGCACATAACTCTTCCCAAGAACCTTACTGCAAGGAAAACCAACCGAGCTCAGACTTCCAAATTCCAAGCTAAGGAATGAGAATTGAGGTCTCACCATAGTCCTCTTCTGCATGCTTCTTTGATCTAAATGCATACATTTTTATAAAAATAAATTAATAAGCTGTGTGTTTAAGGACAGTGTTTTCTCAAATACCCAGTATTTCCATGGAAAGGTCAGTCAAGGATTAGCTGAGTCAGCCAGGAAACTTCAGCCTGGGAGGAAAAAAAGGACAGGTTATGGTACTACGGACTCCTGAGTGGCAAGGAAAGACTGGATAGGGATTGATTTTTCACTGTCTTTTCTAGCAGAAGGAACAGCAGGCATCAAATAAAGCTGGAAGGAGTCATGCTCAGAAGAGGTGATTCTTCATGCAGCAGGCAACTGACCTTTGAAACTCTTTGCCGAAAGATCTCGTGGATAACTAAAAATTTTCATAGACTCAGGGGGAGACTGGACAAACATATGAAAGAGAAATCCAGTGATGGTGGTGGTGAGGGGAGTGTCAATAAGTGTGCAAATTCTTATGCACTTTAGGAATTTCCCTGAGCTGAAAATAATTGGAGGTTGGGAATGTATCAGGGGAGAATCTTGCACGGTTCTTACTCCTCCTTTGGCATTTACTTACAGTCACTTCTGAAGCAGAATGCAGGGCTGGATAAACCTTTAATTTGGTCTAGTATGACCGCTTTCATCTTCACTCTTCTGGGATATTTTAACACTGAAAAACTGAGAGATACATTTTCAGAGGTGCAGATTGTGGAATAATCAGTTGGAATTTGGAGTCAAGCGCTGGACATCAATGTCCAGAATGTCAAGACATCAGTATTTCAGTTTGAAGACATTGACTGAGTGCCTAAACTTGCCTAAAGTGAGTGCACGCATTTAGAAATTTAAGCAAATAGTCAAGATTCAGATCAAGTTGGTACCCAGGAAGGAAATTCTCTGTCTGAATTCCATTGGTTTTGTAAATGTAATAATGAGGCATGAACACAACATATACTTAGCATTACCTGCATTTTCCCCAATGTTTTAAAAAAGGAAGGAGCTCTGTCCTTGCCTAAAACTGTCTAGTATCTAAAATTTGACTGAATATGGCAACAGTTATCTTCAGCTAAAGGACTATTTTAGAATTGGGAACAAATACATATAGTTCAGAGTGACATACTTTATGATTTTGGAAGATGATACCTGGAAGAAGGCAAACATATACTTTTTTGACCAGAACACTTCCTTGGCTGCATGGTGGACCTGTAGAGGAAGCTGTTTCATTGAAACAATTTGTTTATAAGTTTATGTACATGCCATAGAGACATTTGACATCATATTATAAAAACCTATGAAAAAGAGAGAACATCACACACTAGTAGCTGAAGGCATGAATGTCAAATTCTGCTTACTGAAATGGATAGGACTTCTCAGATGACTGTCAGTAAGTGGTTCATAGTCCACAGCTCTACAAGGAAGTGCTGTGAAGCTCAACTACTTGGTGAAAACAGATGCGAATGTGTCATTCAAAGTTTAAGAAGTGCATTTTTTTGGATGAGTTGAAATATGTGTTTCAGGTCATTGTATTAGTTTCCTGAAATATTCTTGACATGGAATTTTTGAGAAATAGCTGAGTTTACTTAATGTTTTTAAGAAATGTAAAGCCTGAGTCAGAAAGGTGTATCCTGGCAGTAACTCAGCTCATATCAATAGCCTTGTACCAGTGTATGTGAGAACAGAACCATGCTCTTGATACGTACTGTGTGCTCAAACTGAAGAGTGAGGAAAGAGGAACACAGTTATATTACCAAAAAGCAGAATAGTCTGTGAAAATGTGGGGTATTACTGTAAAGAGCTGTGGGTGGCTGTCATCATTCTGAGAGACACATTCTGACTACACTATCCAAAATATGAGAGAGTGCAAGAAAAAGAGTTCCCAAATTGTCAGGCATAAGAAGAGATTATTAGCAGGGTGGGGTTTTTTGTTGTTTTGTTTTTCTTTTTAAAGATGAAAAACTGTTTGGGTGGGTGACAAGGATGAAATGACAGAGTACACTACTTTATATACCTTCCTTCCTTCCTTCCTTCCTTCCTTCCTTCCTTCCTTCCTTCCTTCCTTCCTTCCTTCCTTCCTTCCTTCCTTCCTTCCGTTATTTCACTGTGGTTAACCAGTGAAATTTAGACCTTTTATTGAAGTGATATAACTAAAAATTAATGGTGAATGATTTACTGGTGTTGCAAAAACTCCTGTTCTCTACGAACATTGCTGACTGTTATCACAGTAAATTTAAGTAGTGTCACTGAAGTCAGCAGACCTATGCTGAATTAATCAGTATGGAATCTGGACCTAAGAGTCATAAATGATAAAGTCGTTTGTGTGCTTGCAACAGATCCTGAATGGATGGCTCAGTATAGGTTCCTTCAGACTGGCCTAACTGCACATTACATTTATTTAAGAGGATGTTGCCCTCACACAGAGTGACTTAGCTTCAAAATTTACTTGGCCTTGCTCTCTGTGACATGAAGCTAATCAGGGTAAAATTTAGTATTAGATTCCACATGAAATGTTGAGTTTTCAGTGTTTAGATGTCAAAATGATTATCTGATCTCACATCAGTTTAGCATAATTTCAGATATTCCAGTGGTACCTGTACCAGAACTTGATTTCTTTCACTGGCAACTGCACCTTATTTATTGATTTAGCTGCCTGCATACACAGGATTTCCTAATATAGGTGTGTCTGCAAGGAAAGTATAAGATGTTTGAATCTGCCTGAAAATTTTTTAGTTCTTACAAATTCATATTTTAGAACTCATGAATACATGGGTGTTTGTGCTTATTGAAGTAAACGTTGCTATGTATATCAACACATGTAGTACATGTACATGATGTATAAATACATGTAGGCAAGGAAAAGCATTAACTGCTCTAATTTCTGTGTCAGGAAGAAATTGGATTATGAATATTTGTATCTCATGAGCACATGAGATCAGAGGCTATATACTGATGTTAAAAGTAGGAGGCCCATACATGTATTTAACTCATCCATTTTAAAAAAGGTATTTATAATGTTATTCTTCATAAACTTTACTTTTGTTTATTAGTATTAGATTTTTGTCTGTGCTTTATTTTTTTGTGTATCATACAAGGCATATAAAAGTAAGTCACCATGAGAAAAGGAAGCCATCAAATGTAAATAATTCAAACACTTATATCATGCTGTATGTTCAAAGTGACACAGGGTTGAAAAAAAGACAGTAGCCTGTTTTCAGTAAAATGCTTAGATATTATCATATTTCTATTTTATACCCATTTTGAACACATGAAAGAGACTGAGAAATATGTCATGATGACACAACTAAAATATGATATTCAAATATACTGAGAAGCTGTTCTAATCTCATCTCTTCCTTTCTTTTACATGCTTCCACTGGCTTCATCTCTCTTAGTATATTTAATACAATCCTTTCATCTCATTTACAGAGCCTTGCCTAATCTTTTTCCTTATATAGTTCTTGCACTTATTTTTCTCTCTCAACCATGTATTTCCATTGCTTAGTATTTCTTCTCATGCTTCTCTTGCTCCTGTATTACTGGCTTCTCATAAGTATCTATACTATCAGAATATTTTCCATATTCTAATTTTACACTCTGTTAATTGCTATTTGAATTCTATCCCCACAGTACTGTTTCAGCTATGTGAAATACAGATAAGAAGTGAAGGATATTGTTTATTTAAACAGCAACTTTCTTAACTTAGCTGAAAACATCAGACAATGAAGAACAAGGTTCCTTCCTTGATTGTTTCTACAAGATGGAGGTGTTTCTCTGTCCCCTTCTCCCCACCATTCCTCAGAAAACTGTCCCATCAATGGGATATGGGTTGAAATCAATCTATCCAATTTTGGACAGATTGCTAAAAAGTAGACAGATGGAAGACGTCTTAAATGTATATGTCTATATCTGGGCTGCTTAGTCTCCTGGTATGGTCAATAAATAGAAACAGCTGCTTCTATAATATTTTTTATTTAATCTTGCTGTAGATTTCTGAAGTAAGTTACATGATTCACATGCTGATAGTTGCCTTTTTCCCTGTTCAGATGTAAATGTCTTAAGTTTTGTGAGATGAACCTTTTTTGTCCTATCTCCTGTAGAGGTAATTCTCTGTTTGATTCCCCACTTTCTTTGGTACTCTTCCCTAAGTCTGTTTCTGACTGTAATTTGAATGGAAATCAGACCTTTTATAAAATTTCTTTGCTGGAGACCTGCCATTTGTAACAAGACATACTTAAACTGTGCTTGGAACCTGTCCAGGAAGGTCTGTGACCTGATATGAGATCCAGTCCTGTCAGTCTGGGATGGAGGAAAAATCCTCCCAAGTCCTAGTAAGCAATCAGAAAAATGTTCACATCTGTCTCATATCTTGTCTTTTTAGCAGCACAGTTTCCCTCACCCTGTTTCTGTCTTCTCTTTCCACTCTGTCCTTCTTGGTGTTTCCAGTGGCCCCGTACCAGGATGGGGTAGAAGATCCCTGCAGCAGTGGGGTCACTGTCCCATGCCCTCCTGGAAGCTGCTGTCTGGGTGTCCGAGGGCAGGCTGAGTGCTCTGACTCCTCCTGCCCTCAGGGAACAGACAGAGGAAGGCAGGGGGATGCATGTTGGCTTCGTGCCTGGCAGAAACCCAGGGGGGTGCTGAGGCTCAGGTGGGATGTCTGTGTTGTTGCAGTGCTTGCAGCCTGTTTCTCCAGCAAGGCAATGGTACATGGCTAAAACCCACCACCCAGTCCCTGTAAGGAGCTGGCGTTAGCCGCAGGCTTGGCATGGTACAGGCAAGACCAGTCTGTGCTCTGTGATCCTCCATGCCTGGATACATTCAGCCCTGCCCACAAATTATCAAAAATCATTAAGTATGGATGGCTGACAATTGAGCACCTGCTTGGGAAGAGGACTTATGATTTAAGGTGAGCCTGAATTCAGGAGGTACGTGGCATACCTCAAGTCACGAAGTTCATATGAAGCATTCTGGTATCTACCCTCCCAACCGTTAATGTAGAAGGATTTTCAGGAGTCAATGTCTTTTTTTTTTCCTACTGGTCCAGAGAAAACCTTGATGTTATTCTGGGTTCACTCTCTTCTCTCTGCTTGTCTTCATTAATGCAGTGCTCTTCTGTCTTTCTCTCCTTTCCTGAGTTGCTGTCTTCCAACATGTCTTGACAAGTTTCTTTTAAGCTATGAACCCTTTGGGAACAGGGACATGTCTTGTTAAGATTTAAGAAGTGCTGTAGAAGTGATTTTTACCATGCTAGAATAAAATTTGAAAATATTCATGAGATGATACAAAAAACCTCTGCATTTACATACATGGTCATAGTAAGAAATGTCCAGTTGTGGTGGGTTAACACTGGATGGAAGCCATGTGCCCACCAAAGCCTCTCTATTACTCTCCCTACTAACCCAGACAGGGGAGAGAAAATACAGTGAAAGGCTTATGGGTCAAGATCATTCACCGATTACCATTATGGGCAACCAGACTTGACGTGGGGAAATTAATTTATTACCAATCAAATCAGAGTAGGATAATGAGAAATAAAACCAAATCTTAAAACACCTTCCCCCTAACCCTACCTTCCTCCCAGACTTAACTTCACTCCTGTTTTTCTCTACCTCCTCCCCAACAGCAGCACAAGGGGGTGGGGAATGGGGGTTGTGATCAGTTCATCATACTTTGTCCCCTGCTGCTCCTTTCTCCTAATGGGAGAACTCCCCACAGTCTTTCCCTGCTTCAGCATGGGATCCCTTCCACAGAAGACAGTCCTCCAAGAACAGACTGCGCCAACGTGAGTCCCCCACGGGGCCACAGGTCCTGCCAGGAGCCTGCTCCAGCGTGGGCTTCCCACGGGTTCACAGCCTCCTTCAGGGCACATCCACCTGCTCTGGTGTGGGGTCCTCCCCGGGCTGCAGGTGGGTCTCTGCCCCCCCATTACCCCCCACAGGCGCAGGGCACAGCTGCCTCACCATGGGCTGCACCACGGCCTGCAGGGGAATCTCTGCCCCGGTGCCTGCAGCACCTCCTGCCCCTCCTCCTTCACTCACCTTGGGGGCTGCAGGGCTGTTGCTCTCACATATTCTCACTCCTCTCTCCGGCTGCTGTTGCTCAGAAGGTTTTTTTCCCCCTTCTTAAGTATGTTAACACAGAGGCTCTACCACTGTCACTGATGGGCTCAGCCCTGGCCAGCGGTGGGTCCATCCTGGAGCCGGCTGGCATTGGCTCTGTTGGACACTGGGGAAGCTTCCAGCAGCTTCTCACAGAAGCCACCCCTGCAGCTCCCTGCTGCCAAAGCCTTGCCTCGCAAACCCAATACAGCAGTTGAGAGCAGAACAGACTGATACGTGCAGTCCTGGCCCACTAACTACACATTTTATAATTAGTAGTAACCTTTTCACTTTAAATGTAACTGGTAGAAAGGAGAAACTTCACCATAAATTCATTTTTTGATACTTTAAAAGGTTTGGTTTGTGATGCACTGATGGGTACTGGTTTACTGATTAATTAACTCTTTATGGCTCTGAATTTGCACAGATTTTTTCAGTCTGATCTTTATTGTGCAAAACTTTTTTGAGCAATTAGCTTTAATAGAGTAACTACTATTAGGCACCTAGAAATAAAGATGTGGGTGGTGTGTCTTGTGGGGTACCAACTGGCATTAATTATGAGGTTGAGCTTCTGCACTAAAGTCCTACTACCTCTGTGTTTGTAATATAGAAGCCACGTCTCTTATGAAATTTTTTTTTTTTTTCCTGTTGTATTTTTGGACACAGGCTGTTAATAGAAAACTTTTTAATTATACTTGGTGCAAAGAAGGGTGAACAGAGGAAATTTTAGTATGTAAGAAATTTCAATCTTTTTTATAGGCTCAAAATGAAAGTAATTTTAAAGCTCAGTTCTGAATCACATACATTTATTTACAATAAAATTGATAATACTTCTGTTATTATACCATTTAATAAAGCAGATGAACGATAAGGCACTCATGCATTTTGTTGCTTTTAAAGAATGTCATAGCATGTTCCAGTACACTTCAGTTCAATTTTTCATGAAGAATTTATTTTTGTCAGACTACATTTTTATATACTTGCTTTGTCATAATAAAGAAAACATTTTCCCATTTTTATCTCGACTTATTGTTTGAAAAGTTAAAACAGTTGCTTCTTTTTTTTTTTTTTTTTTTTTTCCCAGCTGGTTGGTAATAAGGTAAACTTACATGTAGAATCTGAGAGTTTGGAATAAAGAGGTGACTGTGGAACATAGACTATTTCTGTATGTTTCCAAGGCAAATCACATGGAGGAGTAAGTAAAGCAGGAAAAGGACACCATTACCTTGAAAGGGAAGGGAAAAGGAGTAGTCCAGAAATATTTCACCTAAGTAGGAATGTCAGATTTTATTTTTTTTCCAAAAGCATTTTGCAGTTGAAAGCATTCCACATTCAGCCCATGCCACAAAATGGACATGTATTGTACTTCATTGGCTGATATGACAGTTACTGCTTGACTAAGCTATAGCAGTGGACAAATGAATTGATGACCATTGGATTCATAGATTTCCTGCACTGAAAACCATTGAAGGCAAAATGGCACAAGTGTCTTTAGTCAGGAATAAAAGCAAAGGAAAGTGCTCTGGTGTATTTTCCAGTTACAGTTTATAAATCACCAGTGAACACACAAATGTTTTTAAAGAATTATGTATACTTAAATACAATATGTGGAAAGCACTGGATTAGCAGTCTTGGCAACTGCCTAATATCCAGGCATTTCACTCTACACTGATCACACCAAACAACGTTTGACTCCTTAAGTATTCCCTGCAGCTGCACCGTCTTATTACAGTGTTCCTCTCTTTAGCATTTTCAAATGCAGTATCAAAGGTATGAGTGTAGGACCTATGTACACCGAAAAGAGGACCTTGTGGAAAACCATGCAACAGGAGGATTGTGGCTATTTGCCACTGTACCATAGGACCCTCCTCTTTCCCTTTCCACTTAACAAATCAACCAGGCCATCTTCCAGGACTACAGCTAGGCTTCTGATCCAGACTTTTCCACCATGAATATTTCTATTGTTTATGTTTCTACAGCAGGGAGGAAAAAAAAAATATTCTTGGGTTTGCCTCAGCTCTATGTATCTTCCAAGTAAGATGACTCTAAGGAATAGGAATTGACAAGACTTGTCCTTGGACTCAAGAGTATTACAGTTAGCCTGCAACCACATGTATTCACCAAGTCAGTAGGTAACTGAGATGGCTGTGAATTGTGTTCTGCCTCAGGTGCACATCTGAAATACACATTTTTGCAGATTTGTCTTGGACCAATGTTAAAGTCAATTCCTGAGAGATCCAGTCCTGTGATGGGTGAGGAGCTAAGCTACAAGGCATGCTATGAGGTAAGAACCAGGTATTCAGGAAAATAAATTTAAGCACAAGGAAAGGGCTTTTTTGTGTCTTTATTTGTCTTTCTTTAAAGAAAGTAGGCTGCCCTCTGTAGTTTTCTCAATGATTAGTAGTGTAAAAACGTGAGTGGACAAATCTTGTCTTGATCTGCAGCATTACCTGGAGGAGCAGGTTGGGTTATGACATTCTTTGGTCGATTCTCTCTAAGCTTAGGGCCATATACTGTAGCTACAGATTAATTCAAGGGACTGCTAGAAACCTGTCCCTTGAGGATGTTGACTTTCTTCTAGTCTTCATCTTCCCTGCTGACTCAGCAGTCAGTGCTCACTTTAGAGCTGAAGCTGGGTGAGTCAACAGAGTCCTCTGCATCACGCCTTGAGTAGCTGCTGTGGAGAATCAGAGTCCTGAGGAGCTGGACACTGGGTCCAAGTAGCTCTTTGTCAGTTCAGTCTTTGGCCATGAGTGAAAACAGCAAAGGTATTTTATCCTGTACTATATTTCAAATCCCGTAAGAAATAAATTTACATGGTATTGTCTCATAAATTGACACCATGAAGGAATGCCTTAATTGCCATTTTTGCTTCCTGCATATCCAGAAAGATGCACAAACACAAACTTCATTCACATGACCCCAAAGAGGACTTTCTTCCTCACTCTTTCCTCTGAAGGGTCTGTGCTGTGTCTCTAGGTGTTTGTAGATTGAGCAGCTTCCTAGTCTTGATTCAGAAGATAAAATGAAGGGAAGCACAGCACATATGGTTGTGTCCTAGTCATGTAAGACTGGAGAGTGGAGACTGAGCTGCTCTGTGCAAGAGTTCAGGTGAGATGAATCTGCAGTCTGTATATATGATCATGTCATCAGACGTCAGCACCAACAGGTCTTTGTAAGGCAGAGGGAGCAGGCAGGCAAAAGACACTGGTCCAGGTTTCTTCCTCTGTTGCCACTTTGCTTCAAAGATGCTGGTACAAAATTAAACAGTGTCTCCCATGCAGTGTTACAGAGTAGATGTCAGATATATCCCAGAACAGGTCTTTGCAGGCATGCTGTGAGAGCTTGTGGGAGAAGTATGATCTCTGAAGGCTCCTTGTTGGTTATGCTCTGTGGTTGTGTTTGGGATATGCTGGTGTGAGCATGAAAGCCTGAAGAGAATGAACAGACCTTGTGGGATTGATTTCTGAACGTGTCTTAAAGCATGCTATAGACATAGTCACAGACAACCTAGGTGATGTACTATTCTGTATAAAAAACTCTAATCAGGGATTACACAGGGATAGGAATAATATACAATGGGCTAGGTTCCTTGAGTAATGAATGTGTGCATTCTTTCTCTGAGAGAACTGTCATTCAGTTTGAATTAAGAGTTCTTTTTCCTTATTTTTTCAGTATTTGGTGTATCTCTACTGCTGCCAACAGAAGTGTCACTTTGTGTTGTATTTTTGTGTTATGATCATCTTTTTCATAGGAATGAGGGATGGGGAGCGGAAATAATTCCTTAATGTTCAATTTCATGAGTGAGGGAACCTCCATAAACTTGATTATCTTACTTTTTTCCCCCCTAATTTTTATTGTAACTGCTCATTTTTAAATTGTTTTTATCTTTTATCCATTTCATTCTTCACTCATGTAATGTATTTATGATACCACATTAAATAATCATATCTTTTTCAGCTATAGATTTTGTTTCAAAAGATGTAACAGTACCTATCTTTATTCTATAGACACAAAGACATTAAATTACTTTGCCAAGGTAATTAAGGAGGGAACAATAATAAAAAAGAGAGCAGAAGCTTTCCCTTTCTCTACCCTTCAAGTACAACCTGTGGTGTTCTTAGTGCAGAACCATGAAACTGGATGCAAAAAAGCTGGGATGCATTCACAGAAGACATTTAAGAAAGTTAAAATTTTCTGTAAAAGAAAGGAAATGAATGCCTTGACCTCTTTATACATTTATGCACAAGTTTAATTTATTCATAGGAGTAATTTCTCAGAACTCAGTGGGATTACTCATTTTGTGCATAAAGTTAAACAGACATTTAAGTGCCTTCAGGATGCGAACTTATTGTGGATAACATTAACATTATCAAAGTTGTTTTCTGTTTTCGTTCTGAGCCCATACTCTTGACATTTGATTGTAATTTTTTTTGTTGTTTTCTATTGTCTGTCCTTCATGAGGAACTGTTAGAAAATAAGGGGACAACTAGTCCTTGTCTTCTGTGCTAAGTGAACGCAATTTCATTTGAAACAGATGAAAACAGACAGAGTGAGATGAAAAATAACATGCACTATGAAAATCCATGAATATGGGAAAGTTACAGCTTACACTTAAAACAAACAAGACATTGAAGCCTTTTCTGGCTTCCATATAAAGAATAAGTTTTAGTTTAAGTACATAAATACTCAGCCTTTTTACAGAGCTCTCGTTCATGTCTTTTTGCTAATTTGTCTGTTTTTACTACATTAATATATTTTGCAAGCCATTTTTCAGGTAAAAATTGGTATAACTGAATTTACCTTTGAAAAGATTAAATATAAGTGGTTTAAAATGAGTACTTTTAAGAGAACACCATCTGGTATGTGGTTATTAAAAAAGCCCATAAAAATATTACATGACAACATTCATATGCAATTAAATTAACATAAACCCTCTAAATTAACAAGTCAGTTCAAACTGCTGATTATGATTAATTTTGTAAATAAGTTCACCATAATTTGGAATCTGTGATATGACCCCTGGTGAGATGCAGAAGGGATTTTTGTAGGACACACAGTATAGCAGTATTTGAGGGGATTAGTAGTACTTGAGGGGATAAGAACTGATGGAAGACATTCAGCATTTTGTCTATTAGGTTACCGTATTAATAAATATCTATAATAATGAAAGATTTGCAAAATTGGATTTTTGGGGAGTTTGGCTGGGATTTTTATAAGCTTACTTTTTATGAGTGACTTAGAAGCATACTGAAAGTCATGACAGATATGAAATTACTATGTATTAAAGTATTATTTTTAAATAGTGATGAACATTTATTTGACATTGCATTTGTTGGTGACATTTCATATTATTTTTGCATTATTTGATCAAGTTGCCTTGGCCAGTGAAATCCCTTTGCTTTATTTCTATGGTCAGTTATCAACAGTCCCTGTAGTGTTATACTAATTAACTTAATAGGAAGCTATGTGCAAAATAAGCAAAAATAAATAAATAACTAAACAAAGTGCACAATCCATCCCTGTCAGCATTCCCAAGACACAAGTGAAGGACGGTATTGCAATTTCTTGGTGTCAGCGAATCTGGTTTTGACAAGGTGAGAACTTTGGTTTGACAGAGATAGATAGTCTTCAAAGAGATAAAACAGTTAGTAAATATCTTTATTTGTTTTGATTTCTAGGAAAGAGAAGGTCAGTTGTTACAAACTGCTTAGGGAGACAAGCTGACAGGAAGATAAAGGGAGAACACTCCAGGAGCTGAAAGATGGAGGCCTTCATCCATTCTGAGAACAGCACGTTCTGGTAGAGAGGCTAAGTGTGTGTGCAATGAGACAGGGGCCTGCTGAGGCAATGTTAGGTAAACTATTAAAATTATTTTCTTCCTGCATGCCAGCCTAACCCACTGTTGCAGCACAAACACTCTTCAGTGGTTTAGTATTTGGGAATGTCCTGTATGATTAAGTATCAGTGAGATGCTATATATGTAAAACCCTGATAAATGGCTGTTAATGGTTTCAGGGCAACTTTTAATAAACAAGTAAATATTTGATATGTTCAGAAAACATGACAATGGCACTGAGTTTATAAACAGGGGTAGCAATCAGGTGAACAGAGAGGCTGGGAATCGCTCTGGCTGACTCGGGGCAAAATTAGGTGCTTGCTGTCACTTAGTCACCAACATTCATTCTTTCACCCTATCTGCCTTAGGTACCATCCTAGCACAGGACGTGTGCTTTCCCTGGGCTCCCTTCTTTGTCCACTGACCACAGCAGCATCCCAGGCAACTATCTTGGATCAGATGCTGACATTTTAGATGGCTGAAATAAGTTGAGATAAGCCATGACTAAAGTTTGTCAGTTCTTCCACAGGTTTCTCTACTCCGTTTTTGTATATATCCATGCATAATGTCTGAATAATAACCTATAGACTTCAGCCCACATGCCTCTGTGTGTGTTTATGAACACATATACAAGCACATTTGTCTGTCAGATTTTTAAAGAATGTGATTTGGTCTTTAAAAAGCAACTCTTTTACATGGTATATGTCGTCTGGATATATGAGAACTTGAAAAGTAAGGCATCACCTCAGTCCTTTTCCAAAAAAATTCAGAATTCTGTCAGCAAATGGCTTAGCATTTCCCCAAATAGCAGCCTTCTCTCTGTTGGATCGATGGTTAACTGCTACTCACTGCTGAAATAAAAATCTGTAGCCTATCCCCAAAGTGTTGCAAGTGTTGAGATCACCACACAAATAGTTTGCTGGATCTCTAATTATCTGAGACTGTAAAACACTATCTTTTCCCCACAGCCCAGCTCACAAGTAAAAATATACAGCTCTAAATTAAATATACAGGTAAAATACATGGGTAAAAAATATTTACAGCTCTCGGGTAAAAATAAAATCCTTTCCCTTGCTCTTATTTTAATTGTGATAGAACAGAGACATGGCCATGGTTACCTAACCGCTTTTGAGGAGGTGAGCACTATTCTTAGAGTGTCCTGATGGCTCTGTTGTCATTATGATTGCACAAAGGTTTCAGAGCAGGAGGAGTGAGGCCTCCTACTTACCACCTAGCTGACATTGTTTACACAATTAAGATGAGCAATACATTAGCTAAGACTGCATAGCCCATCCTCTGTAATTCAGTCTCATAAATCAAAGAGGGAATAGTGTTATAGTATAGTTGCCTCTCTGTACAAAAAAATGTACTCTGATCCATAATTTGTTTTGGGTATTTTTATAGCAATTTTGGCTTGGTTTAATCAAGTTGTGCATTATCTTCAGGGCTTGAAGTTAAAAAAAAAAAGGCAGGTATATCTCCAAACTCAACAGGAATTGGCTACCAATGCAGTCAGAAGGAGCTGAGAGCCAAGACACCTGCTTTCATGTAGGTAAAATGTGTCTAAGAGAGAGTCATGGGGTCTATAAGTGCTGAAGTCATTGGTAGGTGAAGGCTGTGAAATTTTTACTCTTACAGAAATGACACACTTGCTCCTGTAAGAGGCAGAGCCTCTGGGTCCAGGCTCCTGTCGAGTTCTAAGCTCCACAGGAACTTCCAGAGGCAACACGTTTCTCACTTCTCTAGGATTAATTATTCTTTCCTTCTGGTGTCAGCAGGATGAAAAATCCTGAACTGAATATTGTTCCACGTGAAGAGACAAAAGACTACGATCAAACACCTATAACATTAATATAAGGAACCATAAATAACACATTTCTATATTACAGGCTTCATTGATTTGACACTGAATTAATGAAATATCCTACTTTTAGAAATGTGTGATTTCTGGAAGAATCAAGTTCAGTTAATACTTCCCACTCTCGTTACCTCTCCATCCTCATCTTTGCACTGGGGATTACTCTCCATGTCTGGAGCTCTGACCTTAGCTGAGGGTCTGCCAATCCCTCCTCTCAGCAGCTCACTTCTAAGGAGGTGACTCTTGGTCTTCTCCAGTTTCTTGGACAGGGCCTTGGTGCTTGAGCAATTATCTGGTGCTGTCCAGTGATTGCTGCTGTCCTGGTTTCAGCTGGGATAGAGTCCATTTTCTTGAGTTGGGAGGGGACAGAGCTGGAGTGCTGGACCCAGATTTTGGCTGGGATAGAGCTAACTTTTCTTAAGCTGGGAGAGCGCACAGTTGAAGTGGTGGACTTGGTTTGGCCATTGGAGTTTTCCATATCATGTGACATTATGCTCGATATATAAAGGAAGTGGGTCTTCTCACACTTCTGGGTTTGGGATCTTTGTTCTTTTGGGATTGCTGACCAGAAGTGGGCCGGGTATCAGTCAGTGGGTGGTGTGCAATTGCATTGTGCATTACCCATTTCTACTTTCTATTATTTTTATTGTTTTGTTTTATTACAATCTCTAAACTATTGTGGGGTTGTTTTTAATCTCAGCCTATGAGTTTCCTTGTGTCCCTCCAATCTCCTCCCACCAGGCAGGGGGAAGGTGAGTGACCGGTTGTGTGGTGTTTGGCTGCCAGCCAAGTTCAAACCATGACAGCTGTCCAGAGCCAGTCAATAGTTTTTTACATAGAAGTGAAGGTGTTAAAACAAATAGTCCTGACCAAAAATTATAGCATCTTTTTCTTTCTGTATGGTATCTTAGATTTACGGAAAGACATATTAGGTGATTTTCTGTGTTACATTACCATTAGTAGCTTTTGGCAGTGAGGTTTCGATATTGTATAAATCATATTTCCAGTAGGCTGGAGGGTTCCTTAATAAGCTATGTCTCATATTTAAGATACCAGGACCAACAGTCTTTGAGGTCGTTTCAGACTCTTATGTTTTTAAAATGGATACATTGAACACAATTCAATTTATTACATGTAAGCTTTTATCATAAGCCTTTAAAAACAAATATCTTTATGTAAACCTGATACATGGACTGTTAGTTTTGATAAAACAAAAAAGTGTATCTGGTATGCTTTACAACATTCTGGCCAGTGTCTCATTTATTGCATGACATACTTTAGACCCACTGAGAACTGCTGGCTGCCCAAGGAAGGTGGCATTGTATTCACTGACATGTTTCAAAGACCTTTGGTGTTTAACAGACTCTAACGATTCATATAAATATTTAGCAAGGTTTGCTTATTTACAGTATCTGAGGGATATTCTTACATGCTTTTTTGTTGTTGTTTGGGTTCTAGGTTCATTATTCCCAGATCACAGAGAAGAGCTAACAGTCAACTATTTTTGATGAAATCCTAGGCTTTATGAGGTTAATTGCCTTTTTGTGGTTTTGATATTTTAGATGTATTATACATTTATTCCTTCTTTTATGCCTCTGACATGAGGACTGCCATTTTTATTTGGTGAAGTATTTTGCTGGAACTTACTATACTTCAGTGTTTAAATGGAAATGGTACAGCCCTTAGAATTCATATGGGATATGATTATTTCCTACATCTTTTCCAGTTAGTTTTGGCCAGAGATGCCTGTTTAGCTCACTTCAAACTAGAATATGATCCAGAACTGCACATCCCGAAAGATGCTGATAGGTACTCTGCCTCAGACAGGAAGAATAATTTTTGGTACCGCTACCTAGATAAACAATACAATTTAATACAGATCTAGTGGTCCTAATTACTGTCTTAACTGCATAAACTAATAAACTAAATTGCATAAACTTTTTAAGATCCTAAAAAATTCAATTGAACTACCACGATCTCTTCAAAATTACCTGCCAGTTAAATAATTATCTGCCAGTTAAATACCATGTAGTCCTACATCTGTGGCTGCTCAGAAGTGGGAGGACTTACAGGTTCCCAGTCGCATCTATAGCCTGCTCCTGATGCTCAGATATGCTACAAGCCCAACACATTAGAAATGTCAATACAGCTTCAGCTCTCATGACTTTGATATTATGGAACCTGGTAATTATTCCAAACACCTGAAAATCCTACCACCCTTGAGAGACCCTTGTTGCAGAGCATCTTCTTCCAAGTTTGCAGCCTAATACTAGACTAATGCTTTCATACAACAAAGAGGCTTTTTTTGTAAACCAGAAATACTCCATTTATCGGTTTAGAATTATGAACATAAGCATCATATGTATACCTGAGAATGTTCAGACACTATTGAAATATGATGAGGAATCTCTTCTAGTTTAAGAAGTATTTATTTTCTTATATTTTCTAACATTTTATACTTTATTTTAAAACTGGCATCAGTGGCTTTGTGTGAAGGTGTGGTGTTTTAGGTCTTTAAGAAAATTGGAGATTCAGCTTCAAGTTACATATGCTTGGATGGCCTTGGTCAAAAATAAATGTAGTGACTGTGACAAAAGTATGCTGTGTGACAGAAATCCTCAAGGGTGGTGTGAGGAGGACTTCTGTACTACTGGACTAATGTAGTAAACTAAAGATGTCCCATAATTCACTGAAGAGAGGTTTTTTTCCTCCCTGGTCAATAGAAAACAAGCAATGCCAAGGACATCAGCTTTCAGTGTATCTCAGGGGTATTAGTTAACAGTTAAAACTGAACTACTGAAAAATACTTTGGGGAAAAAACAAAGAAATTTCATTATTCCAGAGGAGAAAAAGGTCTAAAGAGTTTATTGGTATTTCATTGTGGAAATTATATTTTTTATATTAGTTGGGAGTTTAGCCAAGTGTGAATTTCTGCTTTTCCAGAACAAAACAAAGTTGAATTATTTTGAATTTTTATGTGGATTTTTTTTTTCCAGTTTTGTCTTTTTTCAGCTGAAACTTTTGATTTTGAAAAAAAAAAAAAATCATAGTTCCTCATTCCAATTTCTGTATTTTGCAAATGGTATTGAAACAAATAGAATGCGGGTGTTTCTGAAAATTAAAATTCAAAAATTATTACAATATTATCACAAAAATGCATTTTTCCACTTTTCATATACCTGATAATGAAAAATGATGTTTCTATGCACCATTTTACTTTGAATTGACTGATATTGTATATGATGGAACAGTACTCTGAAAGTTCCTTGTCAGATATACTGATGGGTCTGATTCTTATGACAATTATTTTTATTTACACTGTTCTAACTCTGCTAGTTTCAGTGATGATCATCTTGAAATCCAAAAGTAGAAGTGAAATGATGTCTATTTTTTTAGCCAGTAAGGACAAATCTGATGTACTGCAAACTGTAAAAAGGTAAAGAAAGATGTAACTCTATAAATAGCCTCATGTTATGAATATGCAGTTATCCACAATGTGCTTACCTTCATACTAGTATTCTTGACTTATTTCTTCTTCAAGCAGAGTTTGAAAACAGCAATACAGTAGGAACAGAGTTTACAGATCTACAAATTGTAATGGTGTTTTTAATTTGGAAAATATTCAGTCAAAGTGCTTGGAGTGAGTCACTTAGGTTACAAGTATCAATAGTGTAAATAAATATATGGACAGACAGTTTAAAAAAAAAAAAAATCCATCCAAAATATTTGTCGGATAACTCTTAATAAACAACATAAGGAAAAAATGCATGAAAGAAAAAACAAAACAAAACAAAACAAAACAAATCACATTGGTAACATGTAGCTTTATGAATTCTTCCACTAAATTTTCAAAATATTATAATAAAGCAGAATTTTCCTTGAAGCCCCATGGAAAAGGAATTCTGTTACACCAATTCTCAAAATATCAGGGACAAAAGAAAAAAAGACAGACAAGAGAAAAAAAGTTGATCCTTTGCCCCTCAAAAATGCGATCACAGCTTGAGGGCTGCTACTTCTTTTTCTCATTCTTTTCTCATATTTTTGTTAAAATGTGTGCATACAAATCCTTAAAATTAAAGTCTATTTGAAGAAAAATTTGCTCAGTGATTTTGTAAAAATATATCTACTGCTGAATTAAATTATTCTCTATCAGTTTGCAAGATTGCTGTATGCTTTTTAAAAGGCAACTAGATGTATTATTCTGTGTGACACAGAACAGACTTTATAGACTCTTCTTTTAATCCCTGATACCATGGACCTGCATATGACTATAATTAGTTTTACATCACTGATAAACAATGCCCAGTGTGGACTACAGGGACAAGAGGTCTGTCAGTGCATGTTTTACCAGACATTTTAACACATAAAGCATTTGCCTTTACATTTCACCCTAGGTTTTGAGTTGTTACAATTAGGAGATGTGTAATAATTCGTCAGTACAGTTTACAAGCATCGTTTGTTACAGTCCTTTGCATATACACAGAATTTACACTATCTTACTCTGTTTTGGAAAATAAAGATAATATTATTAATTTTTAATTAATAAAAAACCGAATTCCATTAGAATTATTTATTATTCCAAGAATCTTAAACATTAAAATGGCAAATGTTCGTATTTTATCTATTACAGATGAAAAAATTACGTTCATGGTTCAGCGTAATCCATTCATTGGTTCATGGATCTCAAAGTCCTTCAGGCAGTGTGACAAATCTACATAATTTCCCCGAGTGCTAGGTTGTGCGTTTGTGTATCTGATTAAATTGAAAGATGTGTTAAAAAACATATAAAAATTCTCATGTAGCCAGACAGCTTCCTATGGCTACATATCTCAGAAATCTCTGGAGCATTTTGTTATTCAAAGCAAAGTTGGCAGTAATTTACACTCAATAAATTGGTTCCAGATCCACCTGTTTCAGATGATATCACAAGGACAAGATTTTATGTGAAATTCCCTTACCTTTTGTCAAAGTGTATTCCTTTTAAGAGATTTACCATCACAAATGCAGATGACATGGAGATAAAGAGTCTAGAGTCTCTTGCTCTCCAGAGCGTGGCAGAATGTGATTGATCAACAGTTCATATATGATGAACATGTTTTGATCAAATCAAATCAAATAATCCTTTTTTCCAATTTTTTGAAAAAGAAGGTTCTGTATTAATGGCAAAATCATGGCATATATCATTCGTAATTCATTAATAAATCCTCCATTGGTATGGACCACAAGGTCTCTGTAGAGAGGTACAATAATTTACAATTTGTGACCAAAGAAAAGCAGAAATTAAATCTCGTAACAGTCAGGCCCTGACTATGAAGAACGAGTCCTATATATGGTCTAATGCCCTTTACTGTTTAACAGCTTTACTGAACAATAGTTTGTTACAAAACTGATTAATATGGTCCAGCATTTTTTTAAAGGCAGATGTGAAGAAAGACCGCTCGTCTGTCTGCAAGTTGTAAATTCATATAAAAAAGTGGCTCAAAAGAATAACAACAGAGATTAAAAAAGAATATGAAAGCATGAAATTAAGAAAATGAAAATTTACACTGAAAGAAGAGAAATAGTTTTCTCATGGTGATATAAGTTAGACTTGAAACTTAAAAAAAAAAAAGAAAATATTGAAACATTGAAACAAAAAAAAGAAATAATTTATAAGGTACAACCCAGCACTGGCAAAAGGATAGTTTAAATAATGTAATAGTTCTTTTATATTTTGAGCTTCACTAGCTCTGTGATTATGAATGGGTGTAATTTTAGGAGAAAGGAGGGAAAATGTGCTTTGTTCAGATGACAGTGGTACTTAAGTGTGTGCATATGTATGTCTGAGAGAAAAATGCTGCTGTGAAGTTCCCCGTCTCTCTATATATTCTATTATTTGAATGAAAAATTACTTACTTTCAGTGGAAATGCATTAGAGGTCCATAGGCACCAGCTGCTTGATTCTAGATCAAGTTGCTGTTGCAGGATGAGGTCAACAACATCTTGTACCTCTGGCACAAGCATACTCTGTGACCTGAAATCAATAAAGTATTTGAAATAACTAAGATCTCTCCCGTCCCTATCCCTTTGTATAAAGTAAAGCATCAGGTGGACAATACAGTGTCTTTGTTATTTCTGTTGACTTTGTGCCACTTGAGGAAATTCTGGTTTTCATGATGCAAAGTGAGTTTAGCTGACTGTAATACCTTTGACTTTTTTTTTGTTTGTTTGTTTATTTATTTCATCAAAGTTTGAGAATATGCAAGATCCATCTATATTCATGGATCTCAATATTTATGGACTCTGTTTCCTTAAACTAAGTGAATATAAACGAACTTTGCAGCATTTTCCTGGTTACTGGCAATGGTAAGCTTGTAGAAGCTTTTTTCTTTTCTCTCACAACAGGTTGATAAGATTTATTGCTAGAATAGAATATCTTTGCCCCCTTTTTACACTTGAAAAGTTTTAATTTGCATGTATTTGTCTTTTTGTTCATATCACAGCTTTGCAGCTAGACCCTTATTTGCTGAAGTGCTGCTTTATGGTGCTCCTCAGAAGTACATCAATTCTATTAGACAGATCGGTGTGTAAGACCCCTTCATCTGAAACAAAATTGATCCTACTGCTTCTTTATATGTATACAGAGGCTATTCATAGCTGTCTGAAGATGTCAGGTGGAGTTACAGTCCAAATGTAAAACATTCTCCATTCTGTATTTGTGTTCATGTAAAACATAAGAATAGTGCCTGTTAACATGTTACTATTTTAGTTTTCGCTTCAAAATGTTTTCCAAAAAACATAAAGTAGCTTTTTCCTGGGCAAAAAGGCATTTAAATTAAGGTGTTTATTGCTTTTCTTGCTTTAAATAAATGAACAAATAAATAGCATGCAATACCAAGTTCTAAATCAAAATATTAAAATAGTAGTGAAGCATTTGTTCCCTGAAAGAAAATGGTAATAGATTTGTGCCCTTGTTTTTCTTAACTACTGAAGATTTTATGTAGACTTACAAGGAGATATAACCAAATACTGTAACTTTTGAATAGTGAAAAAGAAACAGATCAAAAATAGCATGCAAATAAGGCCAGCTGCTGAAACTTTCTAATATCAGATTATTCTGTTGTACAACTAAATTATATGAATTCTTTTGGACACTCACTAAGAAGAACTACTGGTTTGGATTCTGCATATCGAAATGATGGTTTCCATATAGAAAAAACTGCCAGCTCTCTTTAGAAAATGTAATCAATAAACCATTAGACCAGTATCCATCAGTGCATCACAAACCAAACTTTTTAAAGTATCAAAAAATGAATTTATGGTGAAGTTTCTCCTTTCTACCAGTTACATTTAAAGTGAAAAGGTTACTACTAATTATAAAATGTGTAGTTAGTGGGCCAGGACTGCACGTATCAGTCTGTTCTGCTCTCAACTGCTGTATTGGGTTTGCGAGGCAAGGCTTTGGCAGCAGGGAGCTGCAGGGGTGGCTTCTGTGAGAAGCTGCTGGAAGCTTCCCCAGTGTCCAACAGAGCCAATGCCAGCCGGCTCCAGGATGGACCCACCGCTGGCCAGGGCTGAGCCCATCAGTGACAGTGGTAGAGCCTCTGTGTTAACATACTTAAGAAGGGGGAAAAAAACCTTCTGAGCAACAGCAGCCGGAGAGAGGAGTGAGAATATGTGAGAGCAACAGCCCTGCAGCCCCCAAGGTGAGTGAAGGAGGAGGGGCAGGAGGTGCTGCAGGCACCGGGGCAGAGATTCCCCTGCAGGCCGTGGTGCAGCCCATGGTGAGGCAGCTGTGCCCTGCGCCTGTGGGGGGTAATGGGGGGGCAGAGACCCACCTGCAGCCCGGGGAGGACCCCACACCAGAGCAGGTGGATGTGCCCTGAAGGAGGCTGTGAACCCGTGGGAAGCCCACGCTGGAGCAGGCTCCTGGCAGGACCTGTGGCCCCACGGAGAGAAGAGCCCCCACTGGAGCAGGTTTTCTGTCAGGACTTGTGACCCCGTGGGGGACCCACGCTGGAGCAGTCTGTTCCTGAAGGACTGCACCCCGTGGGAGGGACCCACGCTGGAGCAGTTCAACTGCAGCCCATCGGAAGGAGTCATATTGGAGAAGTTCATGGAGGCCTGTCCGCCATGAGAGGGACTCCATGATAGAGCAGGGGAAGAGTGTGAAGAGTGTGAAGAGTCCTTACCCTAAGGAATAATGAGCAGGAGAAATAATGTGAGATGAACTGACCATAACCCTCATTCCCCATGACCCTGCACCTCTGGTGGGGAGGAGGTAGAGAAGCTGGGAATGAGGTCGAACCTGGGAAGAATGGATGGTTGGAGGGAAGTTGTTTTAAGATTTGGTTTTATTTCTCATTATCCTACTCTGATTTGATTGGTAATAAATTAATTTCCTTCAGTCGTGTCTGTTTTGTCCATGATGTTAACTGGTGAGTGATTTTCCTGTTCTTATCTTGTCCCACGAGCCCTTCACTATATTTTCTCCCCCCTGTCTAGTTGAGGAGTGATAGAGTGGCTTGGTGGGTACTTGGTGTCTAGCCAAGGTCAGGCCACAACAGACACTTGTTTATGGGATCTTGTGAGTCTTGCACTCATCAGGAAAGCAGCAGTTTAATTAAACATCACTTCATTGCCATTAGTACCAGGTGATCACAACTTCTGAGTTACTGGAATCTTGAGACCTTGTAGGAAATAATGTTTAATTCTGGTAACAACAATGTGACAAAATTTATCATTAGGCCTTGCAGGAGGGTAACATGGTTTTATTTTAAAACAAGAAATTCCTCATTCACTCTCATACACATTCTCATAACAAGCATGTGTTTATCCAAGTAGTCTGTCCAGCATTCAAAGATTAATGGGCAGGTGCTCAGGTGGTGGCCAGGAGTCCTTGTGATGACATGGAGGACACAGAACACTGCCTGTTGAGTCATTATCATGTTTCTTGGCTTCTTCCTAGACTGGCAGCCATGATAGTTTTGGATGTCCTTTTTATATCACTGAGGAGCTGATCTCAAATTTTTTTTTTTTTTTTCTCTCAGTCCTGTCCATCCTCTATACATCATTTGGATTGATTCACTTTGTTTCTGTACCTTTCTGTCTTCAGGTGCTCATCCTGTTCAGGGTGTGGCTGCCATTTTCTTGTCCTGGGTACACAGCATGTACCAGTGTAGGGATCTTCTTCTGATCTAGGTGCGATAAACTCTGTTACACTTGCATCCCTCCTGCTGTTTCCACATCCAGATACTCCCATTGATTCTCCAATTCCATTTCTATTGCAATTCTCTGCAACCTGGAAGGACATTTTGGGATCTTCTTTGAAGTTTCACTGTATGTCCCAGCTGAGGTTTTAAAGCTTTACTGGGGACAATAGCCTTGGCCACTCTTTAACAGTAAAGGCCAAAGTCTTGATTGTTTCATTAGAGGGCCCAGCAGGAGAAGGAGGTGACCATTTAAGCAGTTTCAGTGCATTATTGCACAAAGCAGGAAAGCAATTCATAGACAAATATACAGGATGACAGCTGATTTTTTAAAGAAACAGGATTTGAAGGATCATTGGTTCCCTGAAATGGAATTTGGCGATTGGCAGTCCAGGAAAAATGGGCACAAAAAGTACTCCTCTCTAACTCTGACCCATTGATGATTTTATGTTTTTACAAGTCATGGAAACAGGTTTTTTGAAGAGGACCTCACATTTGGTAACCTTGGGTTAAAGATATCCATATATCATCATCCAGAAGATTTTACTAAGTAGATCAAAAATATATGATGTGTTCTGAAAGGGAACTGAAATTGAAAAATAATTTCTAAAATAAGTCAGATTAGTCAGATCTACCTGTAATGTTTTCTCTTGCGACATACACCTTTGACCAAATACTGTTAATAATGGTCTGCAGGATAATATGGCATTAGTAGTAACAATTTAAAAATCATCCCTTCATTGGCAGATTAAAAAAACCCCAAAGCCTAGATAATAATAGTCTACACAGTGGTGCATAGTTTTGTTTTTTTTTCCATTCAAGACCAAATTGTCTTCGATTAATTGAAGATGTATGGTCACAGTTCTTCCGTTCCCCACATCTGTAAAACCACAGTTACAGTGAAAGAGAACAAATATGAACAATACAATTGAACAAACCTTTAATACTATTTTCAGCAAGTTGCAAATATAACTGTAGAAGTGCACTTTTTTCAAATGACTTGATAGTTTTTAAGAATTTACATGACCTCAAGCATCCTCGAGCTGCAGTTTGTAAAACCCATTTTGTGAGGGTATTATGTCAGTGTTGTCCTCTTTCACTGTTAATCTGTATAATTATAAGTCTAGCTTAATTAAAGAAAAAACATAATGTTAAACATCTATTCCAATAAGAACCAAACCTTTGAGGTTTTATATTTTTTTAAATTTTTGCAATTATAAAGGGTAGACAAAATAGCATACAGCACATATTCAAAAAGCACTTTATAGAACCAACAGAGATATACATACATAGGTGCTCATATGTATTCTTTTATTATACAATTTTCCATAATTCTGCCAATTTATCTGAATGTGTATAGTGATACGTCATGGAGAGATGAATTAGCAATTGCTAATTGCCTGGGAAACAGCATATTTTTGATGCTGCAGAAATATTAAAAACTACCTAATAACATTAGTAAGAGTTTTAAATGATACAGTGTTAACTGTGGTAATTTTCAGAGCTCTATGTCAAAGTATCACATTTTAAATATTTTTTTTTTAATAAGCAGCTGATGGAAACATCTGTTGCTGCAAAATCTACTGGAGTTCTTTTAGGCTACTATGTGCTAATATGAGATGGGCAGAAGGTGATAGGGTAATATCATAGTAGAGAAGGGTCAGAAAGGATTAATAGTGAAATCCTACAAATATATATTTTTCAAATGTAATTACATTTCATTTAATGAAAATTTTTAGGATCAAATTAATTGCCTTTAAAAGTGAGTACAGTTCTCTCCTTTTTTTTTTTTTTTGTGTGTGTGTGTGTGTCCTTTTTTTTTTTTTTTTTAAGTAGCTGAAACCTGAAATGTAAATGTCCATTTTCAGGGATTTAAGCACTGAAAGATTAGTACTTATTATTTAATTATTGTAATAAAGAGTATCTAATGGTAAATGCACTTATTTCCTATCTGCAGGCCAAGTCTAACCTGACAGCATGTATAAAATTGGAAGACAAATTGTTGCAGTGCTTATTAGTATTTTCTGCATTTTCTGTTTTCTGATTCTCTTTACCTTTGAAGATGGTTAAATTAAATCTTTGTCTGAATTTTTGCAAATCAAAGGCTGAGCGAAGTACCATGCCTCTTTCAAAAAGTGATTTGAGCACCTTTGGTCTTCTGTGTTATTTGTAGATTAAGACTTCTTAGGAGGTGATCCAAATTGTCTTTACATCTTCTCACAATCTTATTGCAGATAAAGAGCGCAATTCTTCTATTTTTTCTCTACCTCAGACTCTTCAACTCCTTAAAATATATTTTTCAAAATTATTTCCTCCTCTTTTAAGATGATTTATCCTAAATATTTTTCCTGGAATCAATACTTTGAATGTGAGACCCTCAAAGGCAAATTTCTCATTGACATCTGTGCTGAGAGATCAGTATATTTTCTCCATGCCGACTCTTTCCATATTGTTAAAAATAAGCCATTAAAGCTTCTCAGCATTATTATACTTAATTCTAGTTCTTTCCACCCAGATGCAGTTGGAATAATTGCCACAAGACTGAAAATGGTATGGAGTTATTGTCGTGAATAAGTTCATTGCTCCGACATAAAAACATAAGACATACTTAGGTTACATACATAAAGAAAAAAGTAAAATATGGACAAAGTTTGAGAGAGTCCGTGTTAAATTACAATGGTAATGATGAACAGCATCAAACTTGCCCTGGAGTTGTCGGAAAATATGTTGAAAAGGGTGTCTTGCAATTTCTCATTTATGAAATTGGTTTCTAAAATGTGCATAAATTAAAATATTTCACAGAACTATCTTTTTATTACTCTTCATTATTATATGAAGAATGGAAAAGAATTATAGTTAACAATTTAAAAACACTGTGCCTTCAGAATGAAAGATTGCAACTATATGTAAAAAGAGAGATGCTTGTATATTATGTTTCCTTTTTGGAAATCTTTTCATATGTAGAATATATGCAGGCAAAATATTTACAGCCTCTCAGCCCACTGCTAACTAACTCCTTTTCACAATTATCCATCTCCCGTATGCTAAATGGATAAGCCAGATAAACAACTACAAACATTAAAGAATTTATGCACATGTTGCAACCCTCATATTTTACTCAGTAAATGTCATACGTGGAATCTTAAAATTCTATTTAAAATTGACAATTAATAATGCAAAATGAAAGTTCTACTCTGGGTAAGAACTAGAGTTTTCAATTTTTAGAAAAGAGCTTTGTTGTGTGACATGGAAAACATAGGGAATGTGGTTACTGGGAAAGCAGAATTATGCAATATCTACCTTTCAAGCAAGGCACATTCTCACACCACTGCTGGTAAGGGTTAAATGTTTATTACATGTCTTTTCCAAAGACAAAACCCACAATTGTTCCCACGGGTCATTCCTGTATTGGCTGAGAACTGCACTAGAATTCCACGTGAGAAATAAAGAGTCTAGAGGAAAGAGGGAAGTGGGACTGGGTTTGAAACTTTTAACTCCTAAATATTTTTGAATGGGCACATCTTGTAGTCATTAAGCTGTAATGCAGGAACAAAATATCATATGGTTCTGTACTAAATGGCAGTGTATTTATATAGGTATGTATATCCACACATGTATAATAGTGTGTAATAAAGAATAGTCTCATAGGATGGCAATAGCTCAAAGTTATCTTAGTATGTAAAATTTTAAGACATTTTACTCTCCATATACTTTTTTCGTATTTACCGATTTGGTCAAGGAAGTCCTATTGCTTTCACTCTAAATCTGAAAAATATGCAAACACTGAGATGACAGTTCCTGTGCAAATTCTTGGCTTTGGTAGTATTTGTATGCCTTATCGGTGTCAGCTGCAGAGAACATGAAAAATCTTTCTTTTCTGTTTACATAGAATGTAAAACCAAATAAACAAATGAACTCCCCTCCCCTTTTGTTCTCTTCCCGACTTATCTAGCCTTTGACATACTGAAGGAACTGTCTTCATTTCCACCTTATGGAAACATTTGCCAACCTAGAGATGTTCAGTTTAGGAGTTAAAGTGTTATTAAGTTCATACAGCTCATTTCCTTACCCCTTCCAGATCAGCTTCACAACTTCACAGAAATTCCCTGCACAACAGGTCTTTGAAGCGGCCAAATCCACTTGTTAATGCTTCCCCTCAAGCAGTTGCTGACACTATTGCAAGTCTCTGAGTTTCAGTAACATTTGCAGTGCAGGTTAAAATGAGGATTATTTTGACCTAGAGACCATGAAGAATTTTTTTGTGCTAAGCCTGGATACACATGGACCTGACCTCATCTGATAGTGGGATTTTTATTGCTTTTTTCATTATATAAACACCACTCTATCATGCTCTTCTAACAAAGTAATTTTACGTGTCCTTTTATATGAAGAATCTTGTTACTCCTGAACTAGTGTTATGTTTCCAAGAAACCAAGTACAAAATTTACCATGACCATATGATATTGTCACATAGAAACAAAAAGAAGGCCAAAACTGTGTGAGGAATCTCTGACAGGACATGTTTACATTAGGATTTTAGTTAAGAGCAGAGAGGCACTTTCAAGGTGAATGTCCCAGTTAGCTCCCTTCCTGCAGTTGGTGTCATGGAAGCACTCAGTGGCGTCACAGAGCAGTCACCCTGCAGGCAAGTGAAACTCCTTTTGGATTAAATTAACCTGACCACGTGCTCCTGGCCTGCCTACCTCAGACTCCCTGGCTACTAAGAAATGTCTGGTTCATGGGACCAAACTAAGCAGAACAATCTCTGAAACATGTTAGCATCAGCATCAGGTCCTCAGCATCAACTGTTTAGCTCTACCAACATACTCCTATTATGCAGCACTACTTGCTAATTGTAAAAGCAGTGAACTGTCCTCCAGCAGTGGCTATTGTACCACCAGAAAAATACAGAAGTCTGATGCAACTGCCAGCAATGTTGCTGTTCAAGAGGAGGAAGCAAATCACTTGTAACTGTGGCCTTAGCCTGGTTACTGGTATCGCCTGAACCTTGGGTCTCATGTTTCTCAGCCTTTACTGTGAGAATTTAGGGATCATGATCACTGGTTAAAGAGTAGCAGTTCTATAAACACTTGAATGCTGCTATCAGTAAAAGAGGAATTCATTTCTCACTGGAATAATGTAGATTAGATCTAGATAATTCACTTGTAAATACAGCCCTTAAAATATTCTGAAAAACATTTCAGAAGCACAGAATAATAAGGAAATTATTATTTCCAGATTCCTTAGAGGCAGTTACTAAATATAGTAAGTAAAATGCATGTATTTATTACAGCCCTCTAGTTATGTATACTATGAGATGACTCTGTCATATAAATTAGAAAATCAAAACATCTATTTGGGCGTTAAGGTAATGTTTTCCTCAAGGTATGATTCTCTCTTCAAAGTCCTGTCTAGGTATTTATATAGTCCAGTTTTAAACAGCTTAAGAAAAAGTCTTCCTGATTTCACACCAGGACACTCTTTTGTAATTGAATGCATATCATTCTCAAATTGCTTTACAAGTGATTGGCACTCTTCAGAATATATTTATAACATAGCTCTGGTAAAACAAACAAGTACACTCAAATTAGATCCTGAGGAAGCTAATTTTCTTTCCCAGCCACTGCAGTACATCTGTCATTCTCCTCACTATTGCTATAGTGTTGTCAGGCTCAAGCATACATCCCATAAAAGCTTGTCCTCAGCTCTAACATGTTTTCCTTCCTTTTAACTGCCTTCATGTGTCCAACCCTTATGTCCAGTGTGTATGTACTTCAACTCCAGACTCAGCTGTGTGAGATATTGACAGAAGTAGTACAATTGCTGGAGATATGGAAGGAAGGATAATTTTGCTTTAAATAAGACTATTTTTTTTTCTGTCCACCTTGTAATGAAAATGCAGCCATCATATGGGTTGTTGAGATGAGCCATACAATTATTAGAAGATATTATCTTGCCTCACAGAAGGGTACAGCAGGATTTTGCTTACCTTTGCAAGTTCTGCAAGCAGCATGGTTTAGGGAGAAGCATTTGAAATCTTCAGGCATTAGAATACCTTGAGGAAGTTGGTAGAGGTGAGTATCAAATAAATGTCCCTCTAGCAGGAGTGATCACATGCAGTGGTTATGACAAGGCAATCTTGCCTGTCTGTGCAGGGTTCATGCTTCAAGCATTCCAGTTTGCATATGAGAAGTCATGACATGTTCTTATTGTAATCATGAATTTATTCCTCTTGAAGACCTGGAGGTAGAAAATACCGCTGACATATTCAAGATCTTTCTCAGCATTTCCCAACTTCCTGCTAAAATGGCTACTGAACCACAAATAGGAAGAGTACATGAGTTGTGCTCGTCCTGAAGCTTGGTACAGGCTGGATGCAAAGAAAGAAGTATGCTGAGCTGGAAGTATCTCAGGTGAACAGGCTAAAAATATTGCTACAGAAAGCCTTAGGAAATACAAATATATTTTGTGAAAATGTCTAACAAAGTGTCTTGATTAGTTCAAGTAACAAAGTTCCAAAACAGCTTCCCAGGCTGTGCCGGTGCATCTATATCTTGCATTGTAGAAACAACTGGAAAGGAGGATGTGACCACTGCCCAAATGTAAATTCTGAGTAACCAAAGCCTGCTCTTGACAGGCCCTGGAGTGCTGGGAAGCCCCTGCTCTCAGTTCTGGCCTCAGAAATCCTGAAACACAAACTAGTTACGTTTAGGTTGTGCTTGATTCTGAATCTGTTCCGGGTGCAGGTGCCCGGAAATGTGTGTAAGGAGGGGCAGAAAATCCTGCACAGGCTGTGAGGACTGAGGAAGAAAGTAAGAAATAGACCTGTGAGCACTGAGGTGAGAGAAGGATTTGGGGGTGAGGGAAAGGTGGTTTAGTTTTTGTCTTTGTTTCTCACAATCTTACTCTATTTTAACTGACAAGAAATTAATCTTCCCCAAGTTCAGTCTATTTCACCTGTGATGGTAACTGGTAAGTGATCTCCCTGTCCTTATCTCAGCCCATGAGCTTCTCATCTTATTTTCTCCCCCCCTGTCCTGCTGAGGAGGGGGAGTGATTGATAGAGAGGCTGGTGGGAGTCTACAGCCATCCAAGATCAACACACCACCCATCATAGGTGTTCACACATGATCTTGTCAACTCCAGGTGCACACATCTAGAAGTTCAGGTCCAGGAATACTCTCTAGGAGTGAATGAGCACTCTCTGTTTCAGGAAAAATTATGCTTCCTTGGGAAGGGCACAAGCTAAATGTCATATTCAGTCCGGGTACAGAGGAAGTGGGGAATAGACGGGGAAAGGACAGGGTTCACTGTGACATTATGTATGTACATGTTATGATGCTTTAGGATATTTTAAAAATTCATTTAAACATAAAAACCTAAATCCCTTGTAGGAACAAAATAGAAATTCTTCAGTGAAATGAAATCACATGCTACCTGCTGTTAGGGACTAATTGCTCACAATCCATGAACTCTTATCTTTTTCATTTCAAAATTATTAGTATTACTTTGGTTATTAGTGTAATTTGGTGTTTTCCTTTTTTCTTTTCAAATTAAAATGCACCATGATATGCTCTAAAATGAATAAGAAGTTGAATTATTTTTCCAAGGGAAAATATTTAATTTATGTTTATACTCAATACTCCTGTAGAATACATCAATGTTATCAGAAAAAGGCAATTTTGGTGCATGAGCAAAATAACTGAATACTGTGCTGGATGCATATGTCTAAAATGCTCACTGACAGTTAAGTTGATACAACAAGATTTCATCAGGATCTCACAGTCCATATTTTTTATCCACTCAATCCTGGTATTTCACCTCAGTTAATTTGTTTCATTTCTGAATCTCCCATTTAATTATTGTTCTCTTCTTTAACTCAACTTTCCTTTTGGTAAACCATTCCCAGCTTCTGTCTGATCCCTCAGACTCTTCCTTAGATATCTGGCCTCTGAATCTTTAGCACATTACCAATTCCATTTTGAATAGCAGGCAAGGGTGCCGTACTCAATACTTCTGTCTCTACTCACTTTTACTTTGGCTTATCACAATAATATATCCAGACATCTATCAGCTTCATTCAAATTCCTTCTCAACAAGCACATTTTAATCTCCAGAGTCTTCCCGCTGAGATTATCCCATTGCTAAATTATCTTTTTCAAGCAAGTTTATAGAATCACTAGAGATAATGCCATTCCTTGTCTTCATATGTGCTTTGGGATGGTCTTCCTGGCTATTTTGAATGTGACCACTGAGCTTTCATAAAACACAGACCTTCTTATTTTGCTGGACAGAGATTCAGAGTACTTGATTTGCTTAAAATTTTCAAAATTAAAGCTACTCTTCTCTCTTTGCATATTTTAAATATATAACAATACTTAATTTCTGGCTTTGAATTTTGAATTTATGCTGATTTTTTAAATTATTATTTTGAAATTTAAGGGTGACTTTACAGCTTTTTCTCATCTACATTACCCCACAGTGCTTCCTACTTTAAAACATCTTCATTTGTTCATTTAAGTCTTGGTTGTTTTATGATGGAGAACAGCCAGTCTGTATGGAAGTCAAACATCATTACACTCAATTCTAATTAGTCTCTTGTTCCATTTTCACAAGAATGTACCCCATTCATTTTCATTGTTTGACTGCATGTGACATTCCTATTTGGTCCTTCAGGATAATGTCTCTCTGGCTATGAGATTAATTCCATTAGGACTTTTCTTGATCTTGACCTCTACATTACTTCCATATCAGCTTTCTGATATTTAATTCTGAACCATCTTGGGTTTGCTTATATGTACATCTAATTTGCCACCTCTGGATCACTGTCAAAACATTGAACTTCCTGTCACAGTAATTGTAACTCCCTCTTTACTATTTTTTTTTTTCTACATTCTGCATTCTATAAAATCTAAGCCAGTGAAGCACTTAAGATCCAAGTGGTAAAGTATCTCACCACTATCATGACCCTGTACAAAATCCTATGGTTATGTAGTTTCAATTATGCATTTGGACAGTTCACTGAATTTTCACTTCAGTACACCCTGCAGCTATAAATTGTCTCAAAGGAGCTGGAAGGGAATCAGAAAAACTTTGTTCCATAGAATCAAATGGTTATATTTGTTCAGAAATCCGTAAGTAGGAAACACCATGAACCAGAAAGTTTCTCTGCCTTACATCTGGGCCAGCGTCTCTATTTCAATATGCATCTCATGTTTCTGTTCCATACCATTTGAATCATTGCTCTCTGACAATGATATCAAGGTGAGACTAATGATGTGAAGAAAACAGGTTATTTAAATTAAGTCTTCAGTTTATTTGTTTTGAAATAGCCTAATTTCTTTAATCTAAATAATTTTTATTGTAATGGAACTAGACAGGACTGCTTCTGAGAAGTGATCTTTCTGTGACCAGATAAGGATTTATTTTCAAGTAAATGAAACAAAAAATATATTTTAGAAAATGCAGAGAAAATTAAGACATGGCTAGATATATGCAAAATATAGATGAACTTATAAATTGTACTGACTAGGTCATTAACCATAATGAGAGTGTATAGGAAGCTAGTGGAGTATACATTATCTGTATTCCAGCTGTTTCTCAGTGAGGATGAAGGAAAACTTCACCTGGGAAACAGTTTCTTTTCTCTCATGATATGTTTAAAACACATCTGTTACAAAGTTTAAAAGGATATTATGTCATAATTGGTGGGAGAAAGATCTGATTGTTCTTTTTTCATTTTATAGTGACTGCAGGTGAAGTTTGATCCTTCAGCCTAGTTTTAAACATGGTTTGTGAGGGAATGACACATTTGTTCCATTTGTTCAGAAGTTCTTCAGAGATTTACCATTAAAAAAACAGCATAGATTCACAAATAAAGTCAGAGATAGAGAAGACATCATACTTCTCATGGCTACTATAAAGATGATTCATAATCTGAGATCTTATTATCCTAAAGCTAGTCTGAAAGGTGATTGTCACCCACAGGATATACTTGCCTTTGCACACTGGAAGTGGAATATGTAGGGAAAATGGAAGTATAGATGGGATACCAGAGAGGAATATAAAATCATGCTCTGACATGCTGAAATGGAATTGGAAAGATGAAAAAACAGATTGAATTAAAAATGGAGAGAGACAGGAAGGAGAATAAGATAGGAAGGAGAATAAGAAGGGCTGCCAAAGATGTGTCAGAAAAAAAAGGAGAGCCAAAGAAAAATTTTAGCTTTCTGGATAGGGTGGTCTGTCACTGATGGAGGGTACTGAAAAGTCTGAAGTACTTGCTACCTTCTTTACCTCATCTTTTCCGGTAAGGACTGGTCTTGGGCCTCCTAGATCTCTGTGCCTAGTAATTGAGCTTGAGGGATTACTATCCATAGTAGAGAATGATTTGCATTAGGTATTATTTAATCCAACTGGATATGCACAAGTCCATGCAACCAGATTGTATGCATCTGAAGGTGCCAAGCCAGCTGGCCAATGTAATTCTGAGGCCTTCTGTGGTCTTTGAAAGGTCATGGTGACTAGTAGATTTTTCCTGCTGACTAGAAAAAGACATCTTCAAAAAGAATAAAAAGGTGCACCTAGGGAATGACAGGGTCAGCCTTACCTCAGTCCCTGGGAGGTTATGGAGCGAATCATCCTAGATGCCACTTCAAGACTCATAAAAGCCAAAAATGTGATTTGGAACAACCAGCATAGGTCTAATAAGGGCAAACTGTGCCATACCAATGGGTATGCCTTCTTTGAGAAGATGTCTGGCACTGGGGAAAGTGGTGAATGACATTTGCTTTAGCAGTGTCTAGGCTTTTGACAATGTCTCTTACAACATCGTTGTATCCAAGTTGGACTGGATGAGTAAACTACAAACAGGAAAAAAATGACTGGACCACTTGGCTTTAATGATTCAAAACCTAACTGGCAACCAGTTATGAGTGGTGTTCCTTGGGTGATAATGAAGTTGATGTTATTTAATATCTTAAGCAACAGCCTGGTTGGGGGACATTTCTTCATAAAGTTGAAGTGAGACCTCAGACTGGGAGTACTGCTTGACATACTGGATGGCAGAGTTGCCATTCAGACAGACCTTGACAAGATGGAGATAGAGGTCAACAGAAACTCAAGAATTCATCAAAGACAAATAAAATGTCCTGCCATCTAAGATGTAATAAACTCATGGAACAGTCTGCCAGCTAGGAAGATGCACTGCAGGAAAGGATTGTGCAGCCCTGGTGGACAAAACACCCTTACAGCAATGAAAGCTAATTGCATACTATGTTAGTAGCAGTGTAGTCAGCAAGTCAGTTATTCCTTTCTTTTTGAGACTTTGAGGCCATCTATATGATTCTATGCCCAGTATCGCCCCCTCCTGTACAAAAGAGAGATTGACAAGCTTCAGAAAGTCCAGCAGTTTACCAAGATAATGAGGGGCTGGAGCATATGATGCTGGAGGTGAACAGGAGTTATTCAGGCTGGAGAAGAGAAGACCAAGGAAATCTAACTGCAATCTACCAAAACTTAAAGGGGTTTATAGAAAAGGCAGAATCAGATTTCTGCCAGCCATGCCCAGTAAAAAAACAAGAGGCAATAGATGGAAACTGCAGCATGAGACCTTCCAGCCGGATACATAAAATAAAAAAATAAAAAATCACATTGGGAGTGATTAAGTACTAGAGCAGGATGCCCAGAGAGGCCGTGAGAGTTCCATCTATGGAGATATTCAAAACTTGACTGGACACGTCTCTAAACAACCTGACTTAACTTTGTTGTTGATCCTGCTTTAAGAAGCATGTACACTAAATGACTTAGAGAGACCCCTTGAAACCTAAAGATTTTATGCTTCAAAAACATTTCAGGATCATTGTCTACTGTTATTTGTGGTGTAGTAAAGCTGCTTGTTTTTTCTTGGGGTTGAATTTGTTCAGCTTCCCATCTGGACCACACTCTGAGTTACTACAAAACCCATTACCTCCCATTTAGTCTGCTGTTGTTGCTACATTAACTGTTTCCACAAAAATTGCTCTTGTGATAGCTGGTAAACCTGAGCTTTGTACTATTTTATATCAATTACACCCCTGTACCCCCTAGAAATAAGTGATCTGAGTGTTATTCTTCAAGTAACTTGTGTCTCCCCACAAATTGTCATAGTACTGTGTGGATGACTGGACTCCTATACCTACAAGTTGAACCAGGGTCTGCACTGAGGCTTTGATTCAGACCACTGCTGTATATAATGCCTTACTGCACAACCAGATGCACATATAAATGTAGAATTTTGCTACATTTTCCAGCCTTGCTTTTTTTCTCAGTCTCTGAAAGGCTCCTCTTGCTCACCTCTTCTCAGCCAAGTATCCTATGGGGATGCCTGCCTCTGTCTGTGGTTTGATTCTGCATGCCTTCAGAGAATTTCCTAGGTCTGAATAGGGAGAGGTAACTTGATCCCCTAGCACACTTCCAAATAAGTACTCATTTTTTAATAACATTTTTTAAACTATGTATGACTATACTTTTATGTAATAGCGTATGCAAATGCAGCCTCAGATCACCCTGAATTGTAAAAGGGCATGTACAACACCAGCTCAGAATTAGGTAAAACTAGTAAGGGTAATCATTCTATATCTAAATTAAAGCAGGAAGACAAAGGTTTAAATATCAGTCAGCCAATAAACTGTAGATTTGCAAGGTCTAATTCCTGTATCAGAGAATGACTCCTCAGGTTAGTACAATTAGTACTTTAGAGAAATCAATCAAGTGTTTTATGATTTGTATGTTTTGTATCAGTTATTAACTTTCAAACTGATTCATGAATTCTAGGCACAACCCTAAGCTGAGGTTCCAGTTTCACAGAATTACAGAATCACAGTATCATAGATTCATAGACAGGCTTGGGTTGGAAGGGACATTTAAAGGTCATCTAGTCCAACCCCCCTTCAATGATCCGGGACATCTTCAACTAGATCAGATTGCTCAGAGCCCCGTTCATCCTGATTTTGAATGTTTCTAAAGATGGGACATCTACAAACTCTCTGGGAAACCTGTTCCAGTGTTTCACCATCCTCATCGTAAAAAAAATTCTTCCTTATACCTAGTCTCAATCTATTCCCTTTTAGTTCTAAATCATTACCCCTTGTTTTATTGCTGCAGGCCCTACTAAAATATCTGTCTGCAATGGGCTGGGCAGCATCTCTGGAGACAATCTAGTTCAACCATTCTGCTCAGAGCAAGGATCAGCTGAAGCAGGATGTCCAGTTGTATTCTGAGTATCTCCAAAGACAGAGATTGCACAAACTCTCTGGGAAACCTATTCTAGAATTCAATCACCTTCTCAGGAAAAAAAAAAAAAAAAAAAAAAGGAATTTCTTGTATTTCAGTTTGTGCTCAGTGACCCTTGTCCTGTCACTGAGTACCACAGAATAGTGTCTAGTTCCCTCATCTTCACTCCCGCCCATCAGGTATTTATAAATATGGATGAGATTCCCCCTGAGCCTTTTCTTTGCCCGGCTGAACAGTCCCAGCTCTCTTTAGCCTCCCCTCATACATCAGGTGTTCCAGTCCTTAATCATCTCCATGGCACTTCACTAGATTTGCTCTATTATGTCCATATGTCTGTAGTACTGGGGAGTCCAGAACCAGGCTCAGTACTTCAGATGTGCGTGAGATGCTGAGCAGACATAAAGGATCACCTCTCTCAACCTGCTGGCAATGTTCTACCTAATGCAGCCCAGGATGCTGTTGACCTTCCTTCAGAACATATTGCTGACTCACTTTATTAATTCCTTATTACAATGGGATGATTAGTTGAGAATTTAATGTATTTAAATATGGTGCATTACTAATCAGTAATAAAGCTCATAAACAACATTCTTGTATTTTTCTTCAAAATTGCAACTAGGGCTCTGAAAGGTATCTGTTACCATGTTTGCAATCAACCGCATTTTTTTTCCAGGGTTGTCTGGTTTAAAGTTTCTAAAGGATTTGTCAGTCTTAGGGAAATTATTTATCATTCATGATCTTAGTGAACTATGCATGGCACACAGGTTTTAACTTTAATGTTTAAATGATCTGACAGATTTTTTATTTCTCCATCTGGCTTTTATTGACACATTGTTGGATAGGTACATTTACCTGCAATAACTATGATGGTGATCATATTAGTTGTAATGACATGTCTTCCTTGCTGAAGGCAGGCACATCACAGACACATTTCAGAGATATCTTGGACTGGACAGAGTGATGTAAATTTCAAATCGATAGCTTCACTCCTGCCACATAACACATCTTTCTTACACTAAAACATTTCTTTATCCTTCACATATCACTCTTATTCCATCACTTGGGAATTCCTTACTGACCCATTCAAGATTGAAAACTGTAGATACTCAGCTACTCATACTAGTAAAATGTATTAAAAAACCAATCTAAAGTGTCGTTATCTTTCATCCCTGCATATAGCCAATATATAATGTCCTCCATGTTTCATGAAAACTATATTTATGGATCAAAGATATTTATTTTGTTTTGTTTTGTTTGGGGGATTTTTTGAAAGAGAGTAGAAAAAATAAAACTCTGAGCCAAATCTTGTCACTATTTTACTGACAGCATGAAATTGTCTTGCTGTCCCAGAGGTTAATAAGAAAAAAAATCTCTTATCAGACATCAAAGAAAATGCAGAATTATCACAACAGCAAGCAATATTCTTCCATTCTCTAATAATAAACAGTGCACGTTGCTACAGGAAACAAATGTACCCAACTGAATAGATAAATCCATAAATAAGAGCAGACTTTTTGCTTTAGCTAAGAAACAAACTGAAAAATACTTTGCATGTGGCTGGAGCCAAAGGATATTAGTCATAGTGATCTTTACTAGAAACGACACTGGTTTTGGTGGTCCTTTAGCACTATCCTCTAAACATCATGGAAACTTGTAATAGAAAGCAAACACCTTGTTGAATAACTCCCTGTTTTAAGAGAAGAGGAATACAAAACACTGAGAGTATATTCAGTTTAACTTTGTAGATAGAGAGGAAGCAGAAATTATTAGGATCCAATAAAAGGGTTCAGGACCTTTCAGCAGGTCTTAGAGAGAATGTATTGCCTAAATCCAAAACTGTCCTTTTAACCACTCTTTTAACCATTCGGTTGCTGCTTAGCTCTGGAATTTCATGAGCTTTGCATACACATTATTTTTTTCCTTTATGCTGTTCCAAACTTAAGAGTTGCACCTTTGCACCGTCCTGAATGAGTATTGTAACCACTGTCCTGATAGTGGAAAACTAAAGGTTTATTCTGGAGGCGTTTTAAAGGAAATAAGTGAGCCTTGACAGTGAGCAAGGATCAAGGATATAGTTCATATTTTCAGGTAAGGATTCAGTGCTATGAATGCTGAGTACTTCATGTGTTGTCATAAATTTGTGTGGGTGGAGAAATGAGGTACTAGATAGACTCTGTTCTCGGTGTTTATTCTTAGAGACTGGTCTGCTTCATGCTTTGTTTGGAGGGCAGAAAACTGCCTTCCCAGGGCCTGTTCAAAAGTGCCAGACTCCTGCTTAGGACTTTTAGTGCTTACATTTGGGCATGTGGGTAAACACCAAGGTTGGGGAATCCCAAGCAGCTTGAACAAAAGGTAATTCAAAAAGAATCTGTTGAATATCTATCTTATGAAACCTTTGATTTTGCCACGAATCATCTTAATTATTAATACACACAGACCTTAAAAAGATCTGCTATAAAAAGCCTAATAAAACTTCTGTTTGATTCAAGGATTTTATTTCATTTTTCTCACTTTAAAAATGGTCTATTAATTTCACTTGATTTCTGTTTGCTGACATTTTGCTTCTCAGTTCCATTTAGCATCAAAGAAAACACTAAACAAAGTAATAGGAGTTATTCTGAACTTTCAATAGAAATTTTTTAAAAAGCCTTGCCCTTGTAGTGCCAGAAATAATCTAGGACTTCACTTTGCTAGTGCTAATACTTTTTTACCTTGAATGCAAATGAAGTCTCTGAGCTTTTTCCTCTAGAATTGTGATATTTAACATTGTTATCACACCAAGAAATAAACAATTGTTTAAGGAAATGGGTGAGAGTTGTTCTCAGTGCTACAGTGCTGAGTCAGTCATGCAGAACTAATTTCCTGGCTGTCTCTGAATGCACATAAAGCTGCTCTGTAGCTGCTGCTGACAATGAACTAGTGACTGGAAAAAGGAATCTTAAACACAGTCACATCTCTTGACTGTTAAAATCCTTTACACAAAGCATGCTGATCTAATGTACTGTAGTAAGCAGTATCCTTTTTTCTTAAGTGTTAGTAAAAGAAGTTTTAATACCTGAAACCGTTGCTAAGTAACCAAATGCTTCCAAAATATATCGTTCTTGCTATCTTTTTTTTCTTTTTTTTCTGCTAATGACTATGCTTACATTGGAAATGCAACACTGGATATTGCATAATGGGAAAAATAACAGTAGAATATTATCAGGCATAACTGAGGATGTCTCATTCATGTGGGGAGCATATTACAAGTCACTTAATCAGAAAATCTGTATTTGAATAAAACTGCCCAACAGTTTAGAAGCAAGATGTAAATGGCAGTAAGCTGTCTTTGTAAGAAGGGACTCCCTCATTTCTTGAGCTACATCATATTGCACAGAAAAAAGGGAACTGATGCCTGTTCTTAATTTTTGATATTAAGAGCATGCTTGCAGATATTTTTACTTTCAGAAATAAAGTGAATTTCATACAAATGGTGGCAGAACAAAAGAAATCCTCAAACAATCCACCAAAATTAAGGGAAAAAATAAACACATTCACATACATAGATTAACTAAGACTGCAAGAAAACAGAAGATGCCCTCAAGTAGCAATACTGCTTCCAGCTTAATGTAGATCTGGTGTTATTCTTCAGATAAATATTAATGACTGGGAGAAGATAAAGGTGGGAGGAAAGTGCACTCAAATCCAAGTTTGCAGTGCTACAACCCACACAGGGATGTAAGTGAAGATTTGGACACAGGATCTGCTCAGTGAAGCAGAAGGTTTTACTGCCCTCTAGTAAAACGCAGTTACGAAACAGTCTTTTAAAATGTATGCATGCTGAGTAAACCTATTCAGTTATTGTTACTGAGATGTGATTAGTCTTGGATTGTCATCTCGTTGTTTCCAGTTGAAGAATAAAACATTTATGTTCAATCTAGAATGACTTATTTTTGAATTAAGGAAAATAGCAATAATGAAGCACAAAAGCGAGGTCTCTGTGGCTGCTTCTGCATGAACAAATCTCGTGCCAAATTTTCAGCACTGTTATTAGCAAAAGCCTAACTGGTGGCACTCTCTGGTAAAGAACAGAGTTTTCATAGCACAGTGCAAAAATTCCTGAGTCCTAACTACAGGGGAACTTACTCTGTCGTTAGCATTGTACCAGCACTAAATTAGCAGCTCAAGAGTGAGCACGATTTGTGTCCTTTAATTTCTGGCAGCAGCAACTCTGAGAATGAAATGGCAGCTGAACTCTTTACATGGTGCTTAAATAGCACTGTAGAGAACTGGAAGATAGTTGTGGGCAAGCTGTAGATATTTAAAGGTGCAACACAAAGGAAAAAAGAAATAAAATCATAGTTTTGTTGCCACACACATAGCTGTACCATGCAGTGCTGTACCTGCCACACACACACAGCTCTACCATGCAGTGCTGTAGCTCTGTATTATTACTAACAAGGATGACATGAAAGGATGTGTGAGGCTGTCATCTTAAAAAGCCTGACAGTGATGGTGATTGTTGTAACTGTGTACACTGTGACTCGTTAGTCTCTGCTTCTCAAATGGCAGCAGGAAAAGTGCTTGGGAAAGGGTGAGTACTAGCTGCAGCCTCACAAAGTACCTAGTGCTTTCCTCCCTGTATCTTGGTTTTCTTTATCTTTTTCTTTAGTACTTTTTCCCTCAAATGTGAAGTATAAAACTAGCAGGTTTTTTGGGAGTCACATGACTCCTCTGGGAAAATATATTTGCAATTCTCAACATCAATCACTGAAAGGTACAAACATTCTGTCAACTCTACCACTGCTTTTGTGTAAAGGAACCCTCAATCTTCATATATTCTTATTTATATAGATTCATAAATATTCAAATGCCTGGGGAAAATGGTATTGGAAATGGGGTAGTACTTCTAAAGTAAATATAAATTAAAATAAACATGAGGAAACAGATAGAGTTTATATTCATTCATAGAAAAGATCCAAACAGAGGGCAGCATAGCTCATTTCTTCTCACCCTCCTCTGCCAGGGACAGAGAGTGCAGGGGCACTATCTTGTCCAAACGCCACCACAAAGGAGGGACTTTCCAACCTGTCACTCTACCCTTGCATGCTCTCTCAAGGTCAACACATAATTTGAATTTAGAAACTCAGTCCAGTCCTATCTTATTCACTGGTGGTGATCTGGGATCACAGAACCACAAATGACCAACATTATTCTTTTCTCTTGAGACCTGCTTGAATGTGGGTGAGAAATCAGGCTCTCAAGTGCTCCAATATCTTGTTCAATGTAGTAACAGGCACAAAAAGAACAATATTGTTATTTTCCAGCATTTGTTATGACATGAAGACTCTTAGGTCATTTTCCAGTCCAAATTCATGGATTCCTAGAAAAAAAAAGGTCTGAAAAGGGCTGTGGGAGACAACCTAATGAAAACTCCATATAGAAAGCAGAAACATTTGTACCTCAGTCATTATTGACAAATGCTGACACTTACTAACCTGTCCTTGAAAGCCTCAAATAACAGCTACTCCAGGTACTCCAAGGTCTTCTTCATCTTCATTAGGTAAGATCCCTGATGAATCTTTCCTTTTTACTGCTCTCCTGTTTGCTAGCTACTGGAGTCTTTTTCATTAACTCCTTGGCTGAGGCCTGCTCCCTTAAAGGTTGTTTTACATTTAACTGTCCTAATGATTTATGCACTTAAAGAATATGGGGAAAAAAGGATGTTGTTTGAGCTTCCTGGGAATAACAAGTTTACTTGTTTAAACACCCTAGTTTTATTTAAGATACATCTCTCTCCTTTCACTTAAACTTTCTTAAATAAAAGAACACAAAGTATTGATTTTAATTTGACAACTGTTAATTTATTATGAATATTTTTACTGCCTTGTGCATGATATGGGTATTGCATTATGATCATTTGATATTCTATGGTACATTTGGTAACATTATTTATTGTTCTTTTGTTGATTTATTATTATTGTTCTGGTACTGTGAGCATGTTTGAGTTTTTGAGATATGTGAATGCTTGATCAGATTTATTTCTGTTGAGTTTTGTGCAATTAGGTAGGAGACATTTTAGTGGTGTGTGTATGAAAGAAACTTATATTAGGCACTTAGATACAAAATGCCTTCCATGTGCCTTAGACAGCTCTATGATCTTATATTTCACCTGAAGTCTGAAAGGACCTATATGTGCAGTGGTGAAAAGCAAAGCCTTCACAAAGAGCCCTCGAAATAGGTAATACAAGCACAGCTGTCACTAGTCTCTTTTAGGAATCCTGTTAATAGACTCAAAACATTTTCCTCATAGCTCCATTCAAAGATACGGCCCATATGTCTACAAGTATTGTGTGCTAATGTGAAGAAAAAAGATAGACCTTGATGGGTGTTTTCAGCTGAAAGAATGATAGGTATAAGGATCTTAGGTGAAAAATCTCAATTTGTTTGAGTTTGAAGTCAGAACCTGAATACTGCATTGATAAAATGTGCTGGTGAGGCTTGGGTGTCTTTATTTAGTTGCATTAGTTTTGGAAGTCACCATCATTTTTGGATGCAGTTCCAAATCTCTATTTCTCTCTCTTTTTCCTCACAAATAAATTCTATAAGTAGAATAAGTAAATAATTAAAAAAATGAAAGACTCCAAAGAAATTCCAGGAATACTTTAAAATGTATTGTAACCACAATGTGGTCCATGCATTTCTTGTCCTTGGAGACCATATTACATGACAAGATCATAACTAGATCTGAATGACAAACAGGTTTCTATTATAAAGATATAAACATTTGCTCATTGCGAATCATACGAAATTACAACCTTCAGAATTTTTTTAGGAAAATAAAACTGGAAGAACATTTTGCTGCCCTCATGGTTGCTGCATAAGCCACTGTTCCCTCCTTGTCCATTGAGTATTTGATTCACAATCTTGTCCTCGTGCACATTCTCCTGTGTGAACATTTGATGAGGAAGGCACTGCTGTATAAATGGGGAAATGCATATTTGCATCTCTGCTATGCCTGATTTAGACCAGAACAATGATTTTCAACCTTTGCTCTGTAGATCCCTCTGGTTTGCAAAACAGCAAATAAAAAGGCAAGTCCACATGTGCTGTAGAACTGTACAGATGTGAAATTTCTGAAGGGGTCTGTATCTCCTTTGGGAAATCTATGCAGGTAAATAACTGAAAAAGACTGAAAAACTCTGGACTAGAAATTTGAACAAGTGAGTCTCAATGGTGTTTTAGTTCTCATGCTGTTTTGAAACATGTGTTTTCTGGACGTAATTGTTCATAGGAAGGATTATGTATCCATTGAAGGGGCAGGGACAAATTCTGATAATGCCCTGTTCTGATAATGTCTGTTAATTATCTGCAATATATAGGTATGGAGCTATTCAGACAAAGTTGAACAGCTAGAATAGATGCTTATCTAGATCTTAGAGGCTGTTCTATTCATTTTATTCCTTTTTTTAACTCAATGCTCTATAATAATAAAAAGGAATCTGATAAAAAAAAAACCTAAAACAAAACAACAAGGGAATGATGAAAATTAAATCACTTTCAGGAAAATGGTGAGATTAAGCTTTCTGTGTCTTTATGAATCCTGAAAGAATACTTGTGTGAAATCAGCATTACCGATGCACTCCCCTCATTCTCCCCCATACTGTGAAGTCTTTCCGAATCAGTAGCAAAAATAGGAATGATCGAATCAGTGCAGCTGTGAACATTACAAGATGCACACTCCAACAAACATAAAATGCGTGAGTGCCTGGTGAGCATTAGGAAATCTGTCACTATGAACAATTGAAGGTGACAAGTTTAAATAGACCGAGGAATTCCAGTGTTAACTTATTCCAAACAAGATATTTTCAAAATTGTCATGATAAACTTTTTTTTTTTAATGAAGATTAGCTGCATGAAAAATAAGCTAATTTAAATTATCTTTAGGTAAATGCAAAAAATAAGATTCTGGGAAAACTATTAAAAATGGAAACAAAGATGTTTCTGTACTGATCACTTTCTTTTTGCTAGAACTTTCCACACTGTGAGTGCTGGATGACTAACACAACATTACAGCCTCTCATGGAGTGATGAAGGTACCTCAGCTAAAACGAGTCTTCAGTTTTCTGTTGTCTTCTTGAAAGAAAGAGAAAACTCTCTGTTTAAGAACTCTACCTTTTTCATCACTAACTTGTGGGAGTCCTATGTGTAACTGATTCCATTCTGAAAGAGTTCAAGCCCTGCAGAGAGAGACCATCAGGCAGCTCCAGGAGCACCTAGCAGAGTGGCTGACACAGCCAAGTGGCAAGCATGGGGGAGGAACCATTAAAAGCATTAGAAGCAGCTTAACTCCACACTATTTTGTTTTTTTTGTGAGTTATTTTAGCTTGTTTAATTCATGGAGAAGAAGATGGGAAATGATAATGAGGGCTAAGGACAATGAGACCATCTTGAGATATCTAATACCACTCTCAGTGGATAGATGGATGATCTAAAAGGAGAAATAAACAATATGTGTTTTTCCAAAACAACTCTAATCTTCAGGAAACTGAGGAAATTATTTTCTGTTACATCTGTGGGCATAGTCTCATCTGCAAGGTCTTTAAATACCTAGTACCCCTTTAGCATGTAACTTCTGCCCATTTAGCTATCAAAATGGTTTTGTTGATTTTAGTCTTTAACCTCTAGCCTATATGGTAAAAATAGAATAGCAAGAAAATCTTTGTAATATCTGTGAACATAATAAGGGTAAAGTGTCAGGAAGTAAGTTGCTCTCTTTCCTACCACTTAATATATTCCAGTATAAACCCTTTGTAAATGATCTGTGCACTTTCATATTTCAACTTTCTTACTTATGCTTCATGTTAGATGGAAGTGCTAACTTTAAAATTAGTCATCCTAATGTGCAAAGCACTGGAAAAAGATGAATGTTTTGAACATAACAGGCTTTACATTAAACTCCAGCGCAGATTAGATGAATTGTGAAATTATGCCTAATACTCTTAAAGGGTTTTAGTGATCAAACATGCAGTAGACCCATGCTGACATTAGGTCTAATACATCTAAGGTATACATAATAGAGATCCAGGGCCTTGCATACCTGCAGTTCTACTGGTTTATATTCAAACTTTTACAATGTAGAAATGTTGACCAAACATACCCATGTTTTTCAATAGTCAGAAGTATCTCCAATAGTATTTCTGAACAGTTCTGAAGCTCTGTTCTGTGCCTCGGTAGACCACATACCGTATGTTGTACGTATCTGCTTCAATACTGTGTAGACAGCTCTCTTACAATGTAAATAAGGACTGCCACGTCTGAGATATAGCTTATTGTTGATGTACTAAAAACATTTCTGCCTTCACCATAGGACTTTGACACGAAATCTGCTATGATAACATATGAACTTAAAAACATTTGTAATATTATATTTTTGGGGAGAATTAAAAAAAATTTGCTTTATGGACCACTGATTTCTAGTGTTCACTTACCACTGAGGAATGCTTTTTTCCATTCATAGTATGGATTTAATCTTAGAACTTTAAAAGTTAGTCATCTTTCCTAAGCTAGTCTCATAGACTATTTCACAGGATAAGGAGAGGTATCTAAAGCCCATGGCATCTAAGACAGAAAAATCCTGCCTGAAAGTTCCTGTCTCTCCAGGACTTAGACTAGTCATCTAAAGTTATGTGAGATGAATCTCATCCATAGTACGGAGGGCAGCTACAGCAGACATTCAGATCCCTCAAGATGAGAAGTGTTCCTCATGTTTGCAGAGGAATCTGAGAGCTTTGACTGCTGCCAGGAGTCACTGGGAATAGTTCAATATGAATAAGTACAGTAAATAATGAAAAAGCTGCTAAGTTTGAGTTTCAAACAGATTAAGTCAGGAACTGGGTGTGTTTTCACAGCAAAGGATGAAATTATATGACTTTTTACTAGCAGTCAGACTGCATGAAGTAATAGTACTGTCTGGTGTTACAGTCTGTGAATTTATGTATATTTAGATATTTATAAACAGTTTTATTGCATTCTGCAGCCTTATTATGTAAGGAGAAACCAACTGAAGAAACAAATATGTATTGGGTTTACGTGGCAAGGTTTTAGTAGTGGAGGGGCTGCAGGGACGGCCTCTGTGAAAAGACACCAGAAGCTGCCCCCATGTCAGACAGAGCCAGATCCAGCTGGCTTCAGGACAGACCTACTGTTGGGCAAAGCTGAGCCCATCAGCAACAGTGGGAGCGCCTCTGTGAGAGCATATTTAAGAAAGGAAAAAAACTGCTGTGCAACAGCAGCAGGGAGAGAGGAGTGAAAATAGGTGAGAGAAATAACGCTGCAGACACCAAGGTCGGTGAAGGAGGGGGAGGAGGTGCTCCAGGTGCCACGGCAGAAATTCCCCTGCAGCCCGTGGAGAGAACTATGGTGACACAGGTTGCTCCTTGCAGCCCATGGAGATTCACTGTGGAGCAGATACCCACCTGCAACCTGCATAGAACCCCATGCTGGAGCAGGTGAATGTCAGTTAAACAAAAGTGTGATCTGTGAAGAACCCATGCTAGAACTCCTGACAGGAACTGTGGCCCACGGAGAGAAGTCCAAACAGGAGCAGATTCACTGGCAGACCTGTGAGTCCTTGGGGGACACACTGGAACAGTCTGTTCCTGAAGGATGTCACACTGTGGAATGGACCCATGTTGGAGAAGTTTGTGAAGGAAAGTCTCCCATGACTGAGACCCCACAATGGAGCAGGGGAAGCGTGCACAATGGAGCAGGGGAAGAGGAAGAAGCAGCAGAGATGAAGCATTATGAACTGACTGCAACTGACCCCATCCCCATCCCACTGCACTGCTTGAGGGCGAAGAGGTAGAAGAGTTGGGTTTGAAGTTGAGCCTGGGAAGAAATGAGGCCTGGGGGAAAGGTTTTGGGTTTTTTTTTTAGATTTCTTCTTATTTCTTACTAGACTCCTTGATTAGCAATATTTTTATTTTTTTTTTTTTTTCCCCAAGTCCAGTCTCTTTTCTCTATGACAGTAATTGGTAAGTGATGTCCCTGTCCTTATCTCAACCCGTGAGCTCTTCATTGTATTTTCTCCCTCTGTCCTATTGAGGAAAAGGAGTCAGAGTCGCTTGGTGGGCACCTGGGAACTATTTGCCACAAAATAATAAAGAAATTGTTTCCTGAACCTGAGACTGCAAAACAGATGTCAGGCAAGAAACAGAAAACTAACCTGTGGGGGATGGGAACAATGTCCCCAAAATGCGAAGGCCTCAACTATGCACAAGGCTACAGCAGTGTAATTAGATGTATATAATCATGGTTTAGTTAACAATCTGAATCTGTCCTGATGAAACCAGGTTTAAACTTGCATAAAAATGTCTGTACATAAGATACACTAGCTTAATTAAGATAAAACATGAAGACAATCCAGTACAACTTGATGGCACAGATGATGAATTTCAAACTAATGTAAAACCAGTCCCACAACAGTGCAAGATATTGGAAAGTTTTCTTGATAAATTTCATAAGTTGTTCAGTCAGAAATGTCTGTGTTTATTTCTAGATTTTTTTCACATTTTAAAACTCATTCTTTCACCTGGAGTACTCTGACTCCTGATCATTCAATCTGTGTAAGCCAGGATAAACATGATTGTAACATTTGAATAAAGAAATTGGAACATCTGAATTAGATTTACCCTTGCAGAAACACTTATCAGTTACTGAACTGATCTGTTTCCCCAGTGGACTGATGCAATAAGGGATTTTAAATATATGCCATTGGAGTGCATTTTAAAGACTGTTATTTCAGAAACTTTATGCACAACCCTTAATGTATTTAACCTTTTGTTGATGATACTTTGTCGGGCACTTGATGAAATAAATTTATAATACAACATCTATTACCTGGTTTACCAGTTTGGAATTTTGTCTATATCTTGCATCCTAAGTATTGATGAAACTGAGGATTTTCTAGGAAAAAATGAAATTCTAAAGGCAATTTCATGGCTTTGATCTTTGCACACCAGTCCCATTAATAGAGATAACAGTCGCAATGAGGAAAGGTGGTATGCTCCAACTCCACCTTCATACTGTGAAACAAATTGAGGAAAAGGATTTTGAAGAAATTAAGTAAAATAAATCGATCTAGAGCATATATAATATTGAACGCAATGTCTTATGTTACAGGTAATATATCACCTGCACTTTTTTGCCTGGTCCAGGGATGGTTCACTTGCAGACCACACCAATCTGCATCACCCAGTAACAGGAAGACTACGATTTCCTTAGGAGACAGGCAGGGGAGCTCTTCACACTTTGACATCATGGAAGTAGGTGCTTTAGGAATACTTCTGACAATCAGACAGATGAGATGGGTTTTATCTTTTTTCAGAAAATTTTCTGATCTTTTTTGAGTAGCTTTTCTAATATGAAGGTCAGAAAAAGAGAAGTGCTATTTCTGATCTTGATAAAAGAAATGTATGAGTTAAATCTGGCAGTTATTACTATTTCTAGACTGAATTTTGATCTTAGTAATATATTGCACTGGCTGTTTTGTAATTAGGTGCCATTAAAAGAGGATGTCTATCAAAATGTTAACAAGGGTGGTGGTTGATCTCTGTCAGATTTTATTGAAAGCAAATACATTTACAAGTTCCATCATAAATCTAGGTCAAATAATGAGATTCTCAACTTATTTTCCATAAAGCAGTTATTACATTATGCAGGCAAAATGGCATGGTACACAACAGTTCAATTTAATCAGCTCTTCATACAGCAATGAAATCACAAACCAGTACTGTTTAGATTTTGATTTATTTCATTGTCATCTATTAGCCTAGAATACATGCATATATGGAATATTTTGGCAGAATATATATTAAAAAACCCTTAGAATTCTCTTATTTCTGTTGAAATCCAAGCAATAAATGTTATACTTCTTTAAGAACAAAATGAAGTATCTCAATTTTTAATATTTCATTTTGAAATGCTGAAATTAGTATTTTGAAATTTATACTACAGCCAGCACTCTTTTATACTGACATTAATATACACAAATAATGTGTAGAGCCAAAATATGTAGAACTGTTTCTTGAAGATGTGCTCTGATCACAGAACAAGTAAGGATTCCTCCAGAATTTTATAACTCTAATTCATCTTTCTTCTCATTTCTTTCACCTAAAATTATGTGGGAAATTTGGATTAAACTAAGAAGTAATTTAGGGAGAAAAAGAGTAGGTTGTTTAAATGACTGAAAAAGAAATTCTTCCCCAATAGAAGACCATACTCATCTGCATGGCTGTAGTTACATCTATACTGAATGTTAGGTTTAATTGCAAATTTACTTTTAAGCCTATAACTGCTGATCTTGAGTAATGAAAACACACTAGATCAACCCCCAACAGCTGGCCATACATCAAATTCAGCACTATGTAGTCTGTCCAAATGCAAGGTAGTGATGTCTACTGGCCCTTCCTGCTGTGTAGGGAATTTATACATATACTGAAAGCTGTAAATGCAGTAAACCCAGTAACGGTGATTCTGTAAATTCTTGATCCATCATTTCCAGCCTTCTACAAACTTTTATTTCTTTTTTGTTCGCTTGTGATTAGAGCAAGTGGGGAAAGAGAAAGGAGGTCTATTCCTAAAAGGACTCTGAGGAGCAGAGTGTAGACCACTGTAGGGTGCCCCCAGAGTAATGGATGCAAAAATGAGGATTTTGTGTCTTAAATCATGTGAAGATTACCTTCAGATTAGACCCTGGGTATAGCTGTGTGCTATATCAATCTATGGATATTGTTTATGAAAGGTGTTACTGACTGTTCTGCTTAGGTGAGCAAAACAGTCAGATTGAGGCTGATGTTTATGCATTATGTGTTAATTTTTGGCATAAATTCAGTTTAATGTTTCTATTGTACATATTTTTTCTGTTCTTTTTGCATTCTGTATAAAGAGTGCACAGAGACAATATTGTGAAATTGAGGAAGAATAGTAAATCAGTTGGTTGATTTTGATATAGTTTCTATCCGGAATATTTTTGGACTCTTGAATTAAGCATCTGAATATAAGTTGTATTTTTCCTAAGTAGTTCTATGTTTGAAATGCTGGAAGTAAGCCACAGTTTTCTGGATTCATAGTGTACCACTACACATCAATATTACCCTGTCTGAATATATGTTTTATCCTGGCTGACTATACAACACAGGTTGGAAGCTCTCCTACAACTAGATTCAAGCACAGATCCCCATCTATCACATAAGTAAATATATCACTTGGGTTTAAATCATCATGTCTTTTTTTTTCCTTTAATTTTTTCTTACCCAGGAAAGAGGAATTTGATGACAAGCTGAAGGTTTCAGGAAGCCCCAGAGAAAGGACTAATGTGCTTAATGATCAGGTGGTTTGGACACACAGAATTTATGTACTGTAATAACCATGATCTGGCTACCTAGATACACTGCTGTTTGCAGTTTTAATGGCTAAAGGGCAGGAGCAACTGCAGGGCTCACAAAGTATATGATGGCATATTCTCAAGCATATGGTGTCCTATGGACATTCCTCTTAAGTTCTGATGTGAAAAAGATTAAAGGGGAAGAAAACATATCTCCCTGGCTAAAATTCTGCTCACTCATGGCGGAAAAAGTCCAGAATTATATCCTTTCCCTCCTGACAGAGCATTGTAACTCTATAGTGAGAAACTTGGGCAAACATTGTTTCTGTTGCAAGGGTTTATGAATAGGAGCTCACAAGTTGTTATCAAACATTGGAAACACAATAGTTGGTGGCAACTCTGGACAGCAAGTGTTAAAAATCTCGAGAAATTTTGAAGGAAGTTAGTAGTTAGACTTGTTCTTTCAGAACTCCTTAGTGAGGGACAAGAACAGAAAGTGGAGTCAGAAGGATCAGGGAAGTAATCAGGAATGAGGCTGGAGCAGAATAAAATGGTGTCCAAGAAAGATAGACAGATGATGTCATGGCACACTGTACCCCTCTCTCTGTAGGCCCTGGTGTCAGTGTGCCCCCCACTGTTGTGGTTTTAGATGCTCCTGTAAGGGGTCCAGCTTTGATACACCCCAGCTGTGTAAGCTTGACTCAGACTGCTGAGACAGACCTGTGAGACTGTCTGCACAGGATAAGAAAGGTAAAAATTACAGAGTCGTAGGACTGCTGTTCTGCTATTGCTAGGAGATCAAGGATTCAAGAGAGAAAACATCAACATGAAAAGATAAAGTCTTAAAGAAAAGAAATGCAGAGAGGGTAACCAGAGGCTGGTCTAGTCAGGGACAGTCAGGAACTGCCAGGTTGGGGTTGATGCATCAGCGTTGTCAGCACTGAGAGAGTAGGAGGAAGGCAACAGCTCTGCACCCCTGATGATGGCTCTCTGGAGCCGTGCCGGCTGACCCTTCCCTCCTTACTCACACCTTCCATCTGGCAAAGGCACCCAGGTGCTGTACTGGAGTGTGGACACACCAGTGATTTATCTCATAGCTCACTAAATAATATCTGTAATTTATGTTCATTGGCCAATAAGTAATTACTTTGTACTTATGAGTTACCCATATTCTGCTTGCAGAGTCTTTTTGTGCCAGGCTAATGATGCCCAAACAAACTGACTATAAAAACGTTTTGAGGAGGTTAAGGGGTGATTTTAGTATTATGCTGGGAACCCAATTTGCATGTTTAAGAAAGTAGCAGCATAATAGGAAAGGAACATGATCTTGGAAGAAGAGATTTACATTTGTAGAACTAAAAAAAAAAAAAAAAGAAAAAGAAAAAGAAAAAGGTATTTCAACTAGCAGGACTTACAGTAAGTGTCCCTGGTATGGATGAAGCATCCTCTGCTGCAGCCATACATCTAGAAGAGCTCTGATGCTCAGAGCTATCTGACATTAAATCAAGTCAAGCAGAAGAAAACACCAACTGAAAAAAAAAAAAAAAAAAATCAGTAACGTTTTTAATTAGGTTGTCTTGAATTCTCATCTGCATTCTGAAAGCAAAGAAGCAAAGGGCTTATTTCAGTAAAAATCATGTCCAGGTTCTGCAGCAAGGAAACTGGCTGTATTCTAACTGAATTGGGCCCTAAATTTGTTGCTTGGCAAGAGCAGGGAAATGTTTTGCTCTGGTGTCTGACTCCATTGGCAGCGGTGCTTGTTAATCACACAACCCATTCCAATGCACTGTACAAGGAGGAATCTCAAAAACATCTTATTGCTGAGCTAAAGGCTATAAAGTGCAGTCTTTTCTACTAACCAGATTTGTGCTCTGTTGTGTTTAATGGTAGCTGTGCCAGTCCATGATTACTCACAAATGGTGACTAGAGACTGTGGCTGAGAACCCTCAGTGTGAGTGCAAGAACGGGAGGACCTCAGAGCTCATGTTTTGAAGCAATATTTAGGCTAGCTTAATACTGAGCAATAAAATGAAGACAATAACATGGAAAATGATGGCTAAAAATGTTTAATTACTTTACCCTGATCACCCTGCTCCCTTCCAAGTTGGCAAGTAGGAACTGGAACTTGCCAAACATGTTTTATTTTTAAATCTTTTATCCATTGGCAAAATTGCATATTGCATCAGACCTCATAAATGTGTTTTACAATTTTGTAAGGTTTTCCAGCCTGCGCATACCTCTGTGCTCATGGACACACACTTAGAGAACTGATTCATGCGGGGACAACTCTGACTTTGGGTTTTATGGAGTCTGTCCCCCATAGAATTTTTAACTCTAGGAAAATCTCTCTGAGTCATGCTTCCCCCTTCACTTAGCACAGCAGCAGCAGTGCTAGCACTAAGCCTAAAAGTGCAGCTCACTGGAGTCAATACTCTGCACCCATGGAGTAACCCTTGGAGGGAAGGAATCCCTCCTCTCCCCCAGCACCTTCAACCCCTACAGTTAGAAAGCTCAGGAACCAACCACATGTGTAGTACTTCTGTGAGTTAGTCAGATGCTCCCTCTCAACACTGCTCTAGGATCTCGTTTAATGTATAGCAGAGCATGCGGATATCAGTAATGTTGAGATACTGACAATAACATGTAAATGGAAAAGTAGCTTAGTCTCATAAAAGCTCAAAATCTGGTAGTGAAATCAGAGCCCTGGCACAGCACTGCCTGGCTCCTTTTTTGTCTGGGAGATGGGCAGCTGTGTACACTTTTATTTACACTGTCCATTTCCTGTGATCCTTTCTAGCACACAAACAACCCAACTAGCAAATAACTCATATTTTTTGTATATTAGCATTCTAGTTAGTGTGACATTTAAATCTGGGTATTTGGTAAGCAATGTCTGTCACTATCTGATGGCTAGTAGCTTAATGAAGTAGAATCCTATTCACATAGTTATATTACTTCCAGTTACTTTTCCATGTTTATATTCGGTAAGAAATAAATAGGGATAGTAGCTGTTTTTCCAGGAATAAAGTATTCAAAACCCTTTTTTGGGCTGGTGCAGATGAACGTCACTTCATCACTGAAGAGGTTGAGTTAACTAACTAGAAGAATTTGCATGCACAAACTGCCCGTTGCATGCATTGCTGGATGTGCGCTTCTACACTGTGTAGCATGAACCAAAGGTGACAGTAATTCTTTGTATTACTGTTGTGACTGAAATGTATTTTAATCATCACTATGCCCCAGATGATTGGCAGAGAAAGTAAGCATCTTTTTATTTTTTGCAAAAGCTAATTTTTATTACCAATATTTGGCTCAAAACATAATCCGACAAAATTAATCATTCCCAATTTTAAACATTTGACAGCTACAAATTAAGATTAACAAAGGGACCTTAGCCACAAAGAGCAAAGACTTGATTTGGAGGTACGTGCATTTTCTTTCACATGAGAAAGGAAATCAGACATGTAGCTATGAATTTGATTTTAGTTTTAATTGAGTTATTTTAAATACTTATGTATGTGTATATAGGTATATACATATGACTGTATGTGGGTGCATGCATATATAACCTATAATTTTGACATTTTTATTTTTGTTTTCGATTTTAATACAGTTCTTTTGCATATTCCAAGAAATAACCAATGTATATTGCAATCGTGTCAGTTCTGTATCCAATTTATTTTTCAAATACTCTATGTGCTGAATCATAGTTATCTTAAAGACCATATTTCTTTTCATTACCAGTCAGACTGACTGTGCTCTATAGGAGCAGTGTGGTCAGCAAAGTCCAGGAAGAATGCATTCCATATCATATTAACTGCTCTAAGACTATATATTCTTAGCTACTAATGACCTGCTTGTTTCAGTCAGATTCTATGACTCTTCATTTTCTGGTAATGTTTCTACAGTGAAGACAAATATTGGACAATAATATTTAAGATCAACAAATTAAATTTAATAGGGGAATGAGTGACCAAGAATACAGAATACTCAGTTATCTGTAAATAATTTTTTAAATCTTGTACAAGATAAGAATTCCTAGATATAAAGGAAAGTGATTTGATATATATAGATTGACAGCATGCTTTGCATTTTATGGAACTGAAAAAGTTTAATTTTGATGTAAAGAAACATGAAACCTTGTCATAAATTCCAGGTATAACAAAGGGAAGACTTGGAATCTATCAAAATGGAGATATCAGTAAATCCTAATTCTAAGGTAATTAAGTCAAAAAGAAGGGAAATTTGAAACTGTACAGGGTGTTCAATAAGAAATATTTTTTTTACAGAATTTTGAGTTCTTCCAGGCTTACAGTTTAATGAAACAAAGTAAAGCAAATTGAGACATAAAACCCCAAACATTTTCATTGCTAATTTTACCAATATATATATATATTTTTTTAATGTGGTAGCTTAGACATAGTGCCATCTGAGAGGGCTTAGGTTGGTTTGAGATTATATTTAAGACTTCTCTGTGAGAGATTTCTTATGAGGTTTTCAGCTACTGGCCCAAAACTTCAGTTGATCTTATATAGTGTCTGTGCATACCTGACAGCCCAGTGATTCACAGAATCATCTAGGTGGGAAAAGACCTTGAAGATCATCCAGTCCAACCATCAACCCAGCAATAGCAGTTCCCAACTACACCATATCCCTCAGCGCTATGTCGACCCGACTCTTAAACTCTTCCGGGGATGGGGACTCCACCACCTCCCTGGGCAGCCCATTCCAACACCAAACAACCTGTTCTGTAAAGAAATGCTTCCTAACATCTAGTCTAAACCTTCCCTGGTGCAACTCGAGCCCATTCCCTCTTGTTCTATCGCTTATTGCTTGGTTCAAGAGACTCATCCCCAGCTCTCTGCAACCTCCTTTCAGGGAGCTGTAGAGGGCGATGAGGTCTCCCCTCAGCCTCCTCTTCTCCAGACTAAACACCCCCAGTTCCCTCAGCCGCTCCTCGTACGACCTGTGCTCCAGACCCTGCACCAGCTTCGTTGCCCTTCTCTGGACACGCTCGAGTCATTCAATGTCCTTTTTGGAGTGAGGGGCCCAAAACTGAACACAGGAATCGAGGTGCGGCCTCAGCAGTGCCGAGTCCAGGGGTCAGATCCCTTCCCTGTCCCTGCTGGCCACGCTGTTGCTGACACAAGCCAGGATGCCATTGGCCTTCTTGGCCACCTGGGCACACTGCTGGCTCCTGTTCAGCCGGCTGTCAATCAGCACCCCCAGGTCCCTCTCTGACTGGCAGCACTCCAGCCACTCCTCCCCAAGCTTGTAGCGCTGCTGGGGGTTGTTGTGGCCCAAGGGCAGCCCCCGGCCTTTGGCCTCATTGAAACTCCTCCAGTTGGCCTCAGCCCATGGCTCCAGCCTGTCCAGGTCTCTCTGCAGAGCCTCCCTACCCTCCAGCAGATCAACACTCCCACCCAACTGGGTGTCATCTGCAAACTGACTGAGGGTGCACTCGATCCCCTCGTCTAGATCATCAATAAAGATGTTAAACAGGAGTGGCCACAAAACCGAGCCCTGGGGGACACCACTCGTGACCGGCCGCCAACTGGATTTAACTCTGGTCACCACAACTCTTTGGGCCCGGCCATCCAGCCATTGTTTTACCCAGAGAAGCGTGTGCCCATCCAAGCCACGAGCAGCCAGTTTTGCCAGGAGAATGCTGTGGGAAACAGTGTTCAAGGCCTTAGTAAAGTCAAGGTAAACAACATCCACAGCCTTTCCCTCACCCAGTAAACAGGTCACCCTGTTGTAGAAGGAGATTAGATTTGTCAGGCAGGACCTGTCTTTCATAAGCCCATGCTGACTGGTCCTGATCATCTGGTTGTCCCACATGTATTGGATGATGGTACTCGGGATGAGCTGCTCCATCAGCTTCCCAGGCACCAAAGTCAAGCTGACAGGCCTTCAATTTCCCAGATCATCTTTCTGACCCTTCTTATACATAGGTGTCACACTGGCCAATTTCCAATTTGTCAAGACCTCCCCAGTCAGCCAGGACTGCTGGTAAATGATGGAAAGCGGCTTGGTGAGCACCCCAGCCAGCTCCTTCAGCACCCTCGGGTGTATCCCATCCAGTCCCATGGACTTGTGTGTGTCTGTGTGATGCAGCAGGTCACTGACTGTCTCCTCCTGGATTGTGGGGGAGTCTTTCTCCCAGTCTCTGTCTTCTGGCTGAGGAGGCTGGATTCCCTCAGTACAACCAGTCTTGTTATTAAAGACTGAGGCAAAAAAGGCATTAAGCACCTCAGCCTTTTCTGCATCACTCGTTACCATGTTTCCTCCTGTGTCCAGCAGGGGATGGAGGCTCTCCCTGGTCTTTCTTTTGCTATTGACATACTTAAAGAAACATTTCTTGTTGTCCTTGCCTGCTGAAGCCAGATTAGTTTCTAGCTGGGCTTTAGACCTCCTGATTTCCACCTTGCAGAGCCTCACAGCATCTTTGTAATCACTGTGAGTCGCTAGCCCTTCTTCCAAAGGCTGTAAACTCTCCTTTTCTCCCTGAGTTGCAGCCAAAGCTCCCTGTTCAGCCAGGGAGGTCTCCTCTCCTACTGGATTCTCTTACAGCAGCACCTGGGGACAGCCTGCTCCTGAGCTATTAAGACTTCCTTCTTAAAGAGTGTCTAGCCTTCCTGGACCCCTATACCCTTCAGGACCATCTCCCAAGGGATTCTGTCAAGCAGGTGCCTAAAGAAGACAAAGTCAGCCCTGTGGAAGTCCAGGATGTCAGTACTGCTGCCCCCTGCCCTGGCCTCTCTAAGAATAGACAACTTTATTATTCCATGTTTGCTGTGCCCAAGTCGGCCTCCAACCACCACATCATCCACCAGTCCTTCTCTGTTCACAAAGAGGAGATCCAACAGGGCACCTTCTCTGGTTGGTTCACTCACCAGCTGCATCAGGAAGTTGCCTTCCACACATTCCAGGAATCTCCAGGACTGGTCCTGCTCTGCTGTGTTGTATTTCCAGCAGATTTCTGGGAAGTTAAAGTCTCCCACAAGAACAAGGGCAAGCAAGTGTGAGATTTCGCCTAAGTGCCTATAGAATATTCCATCCACCTCTCTGTCGTGGGTGGGTGGCCTATAGTAGACTCCTACTACAACATCTGCCCTTTGGCCTTCCCCCTGATTCTAACGCAAAGACACTCCACCCTGTCTTCACTATATTTGTGCTCAAAGCAATCATAACAGTCCCTAACATACAGTGCCATCCCACCACCTCTCCTTCCTTCTCTATCCCTCCTAAAGATCTTGTAGCCATCAATTGGCACACTCCAGTCATGGATTCCCACCACGTTTCTGTGATAGCCACTACATCATAATTTTCCTGTTGCATCATGGCTTCAAGCTCCTCCTGTTTGTTACCCATGCTGTGTGCATTGGTATAGATGCACTTCACATGGGCTGATGTCCCCAGCACATTTTTGCATTTAGAGGTCCTAATTCCAGCCTGATCTTTCACAGGTGTAACCACAATTACTGATCCATCAATATCCCTTGCATCTTTGTTGTGCATGACATGAAGATATCTTGGAGACCATAGGATATTGCAAGTCATGTTAGGAACTGTGTTTTGTCAACTGCATTGTTCTTTTTGGATACATTTTATGACTTTTAATTTTAGCCAATGGAAAGATAAGGGAAGGATTCAATTAAATGTTGATACCTAAATTAGGTTTCTACCTCTGTCATGTGGCATATGTATCATTCTTGTGCAGGTATCTCAGACAACTTAGCACATCTCAAATTACAATAGCTGTCACTGGCAAATTCAATTGCCTGGATTCCTAATGAAGCCTAGTTGATAAAGATGTAAGGTCAATTCTGGACATAGCAGTTTAATTTACCTATTTGGTTCATTCTACTCAATTTGGATATCTGCTTTAGGCTGCCATTAACTCTTTCTGGAATCAATAGACTATGAAGAAAGCCATAGTTAAGACTTCTCCAAACCTTAACACTTTAAGATAATTTTAAAGGTTTAAAGCAAAATATTTAGTTTTCAGATAGGTTAAGAAAGACAGGATAAATTCACATTTTGTGACTATCTCTTATGTGGTTAGAAAACACAGTAACATTACTTGTATTGCTTCATCATCAGTAAATCTACAAATTAAACCCAAATGTTATGATTTTCTAAGTTGAAAGAGGGTTTTTTTCAAATTATTTTTTTGGCAAAATTTTCATCTCAATAAATCATTTTTTTGTTCTGGCAAGAGGAAAATTATTCTTGAAAAGAATAAAGACACACTCCCCACCAGTTATAATGAGAGACTTCTATACTCTAAGTGTCTCAAGCTGGAAATTGTAATTTTATAATAGACACTTTAATGCTGAGACTGTTGAATGAAAAAAGGTCTACTGTTGTAGTGGCTGCAACGCTGACACTGTCAAAAGAGCAGAACTACCTTCTGGATGTTGTTGCTGCTGTGATACTTCTGAAACATATCAGAAATGGTAAAGTGTTCAGTCTTTTATCACACATTAAAAAAAGAATTAAAAATCAAGATAAAGCATTTTTTTGTTTCTGAGCAATTCATTCTTTATTATACTAAAGTCAACTGTTGACCTTAGATACACATAGAAAATTATAATTTCTGAGAGCTCTGACATGTTTTTCCATTTCCCACTGGTGCAGTGTATGAGGTTATTGCCCTAGCTCTCTGTCCCAAGCAGGCAGTATATCTGTTTCTTACTGCTGCAGTTCATAACCTGGTGTATGAACTCAAATGATCACTGATTGCAATTATCATCCTGGACTGAGAACTACAATGCCATGTAACAGACACATTGCCTATTCTGTGTCCCTGCAGTAGGGACACAGTTGAGTATTGTAACCTCTTAGTAAATTGCAACATAAATATAAAGATAACAGGTCAACCCCCTGGCAGACATATCACTTGAGGGAAAAGAACAACCAAAGAAACCTAAGCCATACAAAGCAATAAAGTGACATACATTTTTTTTAAAAGAAGGATCACATAAATTAACTTCATGTTGTAGAAGATGGTAATAAATGCCAGAATTTTTTTAGAAAGCTGGTGAGAAAGGTCATTCCCAAGTTCAGACAACTTAAATCTGCAGTCATAGAATTTTCTCATATGTCTTGATAACTCATTTGAAATAAGGAGTTTAGATTTGATGAATAACCTGCTAAATTCACAGAAACTGAGCTCGCTCTTTCCGAAAGAGAATAGTTCAAAAATTTTGATTTTCAGAACATTTGGAAACTTGTACTTTTCAATCCCATTCAGACTAAAGGAAATTTCAAAAATACTTGAATTTTCTGTGAAACATAAAATTTAATTTTGGATTGACTTGTTGAAAGCTACACTTAAAATACAATGTACCATGTTCTCACTATTGTGCTAAAAATCAAGATTTCTTCAGTTTTTCCAGCTGTGGGAGCCACATAGGCTGTTAAAAGTAAAAATCTGTGCCCACAGGTCTTTCACTCTATCCATACCACAACTTACAATCTATCTGCAGCAACACCCTTTGCAGGTATAATATCAGTACAGTAAAGCTGGACTGTCTTGCCATCTTCCTGGGAGTTTTATGCAATAACATTTTATTCATTAAAGCCAAAAGGAATGAAGAGATGACTTTATGAAAGATAGATGTCAGAAGACAGATGTGAGAAGCCAAGAAAGATGATGAGGACTTAATAAGAATAAAACTCTATCTCCTATTTAATTATAGTTATTGTCTATTTTAAAATAACTTCAGTTGAGCAAAAGGACAAAACTACATTATTCATCCTTCTGTTTTAGAAGGGTCTGTTGTGCTGGTCACTAATTATGGTTAGTATAATAAACATGCCTGGAAGAAACACCTCAAATAAATGATCAGACACATAGAAAAAAAAAAAAAAATGACCTGTTTAAATGTCAAGAAATCGCACATTTAATTAACGAGCTTATTTCTCACAAAGAAGATTATCAGATGACAGCATTCATATTTTAATTAGGAGAAAATACCTTTGCACCCTTCCTCAGGCAAAGTAAGAAATTTGTCATGCAAGCTGATTTTCTTTGTGAACTGTTATGATCTGACTGTAGGCCAGACTTTTCAAGGCAAAACTGCACTGGAATCAACAGCATAAGTACCTGAATAATCTGCAGAACCTTGGACCCTTTCTTTGATAGGAAAATGCATAGATTATCAGAGGATCTCTTCTATAATAGTTGAGGGAAGTTTTAAGCATGATTTAACAGAGTCATAATTTTACCCTAAAACCTAATTTGACTTCAGATCTGTACAGTATCGTTTCAGCTAGCTAACCATTCCCAGTTAGAAGACTAATCCAACATCCATTTATGGTCACTTGTGTTCCTGATGGTTTTAGTCTTCGACTCCAGCAAAATGAAATGGCTGCACACTTCCCTCATCTCCACAGCAACATCTGTTCACTCCTTTTCTTTAGTCTCTCTGGTTTATGTTCTCAGCTTACTTCCAAGCAACATGTCAGTGTTCTTCTATTCAGGTAGCTAACAAGCCTTGTGGCAATTCATTTCTTGTGACACTCTTTGATGGGTTTCACTTTGAAGACTTTAACTTCATTTTGGCTTTTCAACGTGAAATTGAATGTTCCAGTCAGTCTTTAATACACCAGTTAGCTTTGAAAACACTGTTCATAATCTGTTGTGTCCATCAATCAAGATTTTTTGTTTAAAATATTTAAAAAAAAAAAAAAAAAAAAGCCCACCACATTATCCTGATGACAGTGGCTGTAGTATCCTAGCAACGGATTCCTTTTATGCTGAGATGTTTTACAAAGGGCTAGTGTCCAGAATATTTCAAATAGACTTAATTCTTCATACAGTTTCTTTACCATGCCTTTTTTTTTTAATGCAAATTGTCCTTGATAAGTCTATTGTAACAATGTCATATAACCTAGGGGTTTTTAGTTTTTTTTTAAAGTCTCCATATTTATAGTAAAGGAACAGCAAGGAAAAATGGAAGTTCTCTTAGAAAATTCCCCATAGTAAATTGTTTATAGGGAGCTATTTAAATTGATGAAGAGTTTTCTACAGAATGATTTCCACAGGATGCGTATTTTCTCTGGATTTTTTTTTTTTTTCCATAAAATACATTGATTTTGGTTTTGAGATTTCTCAAAACCTTCTGGTGCTCCTCAAGGAGAGCAGGGTGCCTCCTCTGTGCACTTTGATTCTGCTCCAGGGACCTTCTACTCTAGCCAGAGGCACAACTTGCAACAGAGTATGCATTGGATAATAGTCTGGGTGCCTAATTCTTGAGTTGAGACTATTCCACCACCAACTGGCAGATGACTGAATTGAATTAGATCTAACCTTCCTCTGACAAGATAAGTAGAGAGCCAGGGCAGCAAGGTAGACAAATGTCACTGTCAATAAGGAGACAGTGAAGGGGAATAGATAGATTGAAAACAATCAGGAAAAAAAATCTGTTCTTATTCTCCAGGCATATGGGAAACATTAATAAAAATTATATTAATGCTATATTAAGATCATTATTGTAATTGTACATTCTCTGTATCACATGGAGTCTCTTCTACCATCTGATTCTGTAAAATGTTTGGAAAATATTCACCTCTATTAGGACTTTAAACAACGTGTTATGGTTATCACAAGACTGAACTTTAAATTTTAGTTAGCTAGAGGTTTTAAATCTTTATTCAGTTCATTTTAGTCTCAGAATGGCATAGATCTAATCAGACTAGGCTGAGCTTTATTTGAATGTTTCATAGATAAAAGAATTGATATAAGATATAATAACAATCAATTATGTCTGACATTTTTTCTGTGTTGTTAATTTTTTGAGGTCTCTTCTGTAAGAAAATAAACTGGGCTGGATTTGTGTGTGTGTGTCTATGTGTTGATCAGCAGTGTTGTTCCTGTAATGCTGATTTTGCCAGCATTAGTTAGAATTTGGTTATTCACCTGTGGAATATGTCAGCAAAACTGTATGGATAACTTCAGAGAAGAGCAAGGAGAGAAACCCATTGCATTTATCATTGAGGAGGTAGTAAGGCAGAGACTTTCTGGTGATGCCCCAATGACTCCCTGTGGCAGATCACAGAAATATAGCTTTCCAACAAAGTAAAAGACAGAGTGATGGGAAGGCTAGTGCAGTGGAATCTTTATACATCTTAACTCATTTTCACACTCTTCATATGATTTTTAACATTTTCCTCCGATTTTGCTCTCCTTTGATCATTAGACTCTGATGTTTCTCAGGGAGAACATAATATTATAGCACTTCCCATGCTGTGGAGGATATATTGGGAAAATGAAGAAGAGAGCTGCTGGGAGATGTTAAGAAACAGTTCAAAGGCTCATAGATTTTATGGTCAAAAGAGACTAGTGTGATCTTTTACTCTGACCTCTCCCATAAAACAGCCCTGGAAGCTTTAAGCTTGTTTTTCATCTGACTGAAAGCCCTATGAGAGGACACTGAAAGTACCAGACATCTGCAACTAACCCTGAGTCAAGAGAATTGCACATGTCTTAGTGAGGTTTAGTGAGAAGACGCAGGCATGACTGAGAATTGGCTATTGTAGCTGTAGCGCAGAAAATGCATAAATGCGTTTATGTTCCAGATACATTTCTTTCAGACTTTATTCCCTGGATTTCAGAGGTTTATGTTTCAACATTCTTCACACCCTGGAAAGAAATAAGGAAATACCAGACAATCTATATGCACATACATGTTTCTTCTGCAGTGGACTATAATAGAAGTTTACACTAGGATAGCTTATTCAAAACATTTAATATTTTATTTTTGGCTGGATGTGATAGTATTTTTACAGAAACAAAGAACAAACTAACAACCCTAAACAAAACCACAGTCCAAAGAGAAATGAAGGTTTATGAATCTTGCAAAGGATCTGTGAAGCTCTTTCTATAGTGCTTCAGGGATAACGGTTCTGGTTTCTAACACTGGCCCATATCTCACAGTCCTTTATCCAAAGACCTCACATGCTGAGCTTACATAATGAATAATCAGTGGCAGGGTTAAATTATGCATCACTCACTACAAATTCCCTAGGTTCCCTTTGGTGGAATTTTACTGTAGTTGGCAATGTTAGTGAAACAGAGAATGCATCTGCTGGCATACATGATTGCAACACCTGCTTTCTCAGGATTTGTCCCTAAATGCGTCAATAGCCATACTATTTGTCTGAGAGGCAGAAAGATAACAACACTTTACCCGCATAGCTGTGGGACCAATGAAAATGTAACAGGTTTTTCCTGCCAAATCAAAGTTAATCCCAGGTCAAATACAAAAAAAGTTTTTTCTTCTTGAGTTCTACTGATGAGGAATGCCAAAGCTTTGCAGGTCTTGAAAGATAGTCTAGCTGTGAAATAGATGTTAAATTAAGAGTTTAAAAAACACAGTTTCCTAAATACAGGAACCATGCTCACTTCCATGTTTTCTGTGATAACAATATTCTTGGAATTAAGAAAGAACAATACTCTCCTGAGGTGATGAGTGATGAGACAAATGCCTGGAAACAAAGAAGTAGATAACAGAAAGAGGAAAATAATTAAAACTACTATGGAGGTATAAAATGTATGCTTCTGCTTTATGTTAAAAATAAGCAAAGAACAAACTAGTTAGGAATTACATTAAATTCTCAGTAAAAAGGAAGTTAAAGTATTATCTCTGCCTAAAAATATATTTCATTTTGCAGATGGTTACTTTCCTATTCCCTGCCTTTCAGCCATGTGGGAGTAGAGTAAATGAGAAAGTAAATGAAAAGCAATATAATGAAAGCTAAAAAATTTTTTGCCACAATACATTACTCTAGTTCTCATAGTGTATTGTTTTTATAGTCAGCAAACTCTTAAGATTTTTAATGTGTAAAGAAAGTGACACATTTCATTTATTATTATGCCAGTAGTTGTTCTGAGAAATGAAAAACTACACAGGACTGAGCCATTTATGATCTGATTTGAAAATCTCAAAAAAGTGTGATTTAGTTACTTCTATAATCTCTACTGTTTTTCAGAGCAGCCAATTGCTCCTGCTGTAGCTGATGTGAAATCTAGATGTTCCTAGGGGTGAGATACTACAGAAAAAAGAACACTGTTAACTCAGATACGCACAATGTGAACCAGTCATTTTGTGTTAGCTGCTCAGCAAGCAAAAAACCCCATTAAATAAATAAATAAATAAATAAATAAGGTAAAGTCTCAGAAAATCTTCAAACTATTCCTAGGGTTCAACTGAGCAGAAAGGGGGTTAGACTGTATGACTCTTGCTATCTATTGAGGTATGCTACCGGATTTTGCTGAAGTCCTACAAAATGTTCTAACTCTGATGAGTTTGATTCTAAAAACTCTTGGCTCAAGCATCAGTAATGACTAGCAAAATTAAAGCCTGCTATACTAAAGATAAGGTTTGAATACAATGACCATAAGATTCCAGTGTGTAAGAAGAATATAAATGCCTTCAAAATAATCTGAATATTCACACTGATACACTATTACTACTGAGAGAAGTATAGAATGCTTCTCCAACAACACAGTGGAACTGTTAAGAATGTTGTTTGTGATGGACAAATAGCCCTCAAAAGGTAAGCTATATCTCTGGCAAATTTATTTCCTTCAAAAAATTGAACATACTGTTGCTTTCGTGCTTAAGAGAACATGTATTTCACATCAGGACTCTAGTGGCAACCACTTTTATGTAACAATGCTCTGCAAGAGTAGCATATTAAGACATAAGTACATTGCTAAGAAACAGCAGTGTAGTAAATGTACGCACACAGAAGGAACAAAGTTACACATAAAGCAAAAAATAAATCTAACATGAGTATTTTCTAATTTAATCAGGTCAACAGTCTTACTGTGTTTGAGTTTGGGTGCATCAAAATGAAAGAGTGAGTTTAGTGGGTAGAATATAGAATTGAGAATCAGTAGGCCTCAGTTTTATTCTCTGTCACTTACTTGTCCTGTGACTTTGGGCAAATAATTTGAAAACTGCACCTAAGGTGGTTCATCTTTCAAATGAGATATTTACATGATTTATGAGGATGTTTTAAGGCTCAACTGAAAGAATATTTGGAAAGGCACAGACCTGAGAGGTACTAGAAATGTAAGATGTACTGACTATTATGTTGCCATGGCCAGCTGTAAACATTTCTTTATCTTAATTATGGGGCCAAATTGTGACTGTCAAGTATGTCTTTATGCTTCCAAAGGTGAAAAACAATGTTTGGTGTTTTTTTTTTTTTTTGTTGTTGTTGTTGTTGTTGTTTTGTTTTGTTTTTCCCCCCAGGATAAAACTGGCTTCCTGTGCTGTAGTATAAAGCAGGAATTCTTTGTCATCTCAGGTGCCCTCTGGGACTGCACATGCCACCTTTTTGCTGTATTGTTTTTAGGAGAAGTCCTGCTGGACTAAACAGCACCCAGGAGGATACCAAGGAACTGAAAAGAAAGAAAAACCAAAAAGGCCAAATCTATGTTGCAAGACATTATAATAAAAATCCCTCTGCTTTAAATAACAAAAAGAATAAAAGAGGTCCCTTAATCAGGGTGTTTGATGATGAAGTTATAATTTGAGCAAATAAAAGGAATGACTTCAATGTCAGAAGATGCATTATTTTGCTAAGAAGAAATGGCTGTGATGCCATTAAGAGCAACCTCACTTTTTTGACTGATAGGTTAAGAGAGAATTGGCTGAAGAAGCTTAGGTGAGCCACTGGATCACTGTGTACTTGGCAGGGACATGCAGATTTGTCGTGTCCTGCCAAGTACTTCTTTATAGACAAAAGTGTTATCCATTGTTAGGAGCAGGCAAGACAGTTCCGAAAGTAGAGTACGTGCTGCTTTAACTGAGCAGATGACAGATGTCCGTTGAATTAGAAATTCTCTGTGGAAAAGCATGCCCAAAGAGTTATTTGAAAAGCTACCAGGGATTCTACCAGCTGGCATAGTCCAAGTTCACAGAATCATCTGGGTTAGAAAAGACCTTGAAGATCATCTAATCCAACCATTAACCTAACACTGACAGTTCCCAACTACACCATATCCCTCAGCGCTATGTCAACGCAACTCAAACAATCTCCAGGGGTGGGGACTCCACCACCTCCCTGGGCAGCCCATTCCAATACCTAACAACCCGTTCTGTAAATAAATACTTCCTAACATCTAGTCTAAACCTTCCCTGGTGCAACTCGAGCCCATTCCCTCTTGTTCTATCGCTTATTGCTTGGTTCAAGAGACTCATCCCCATCTCTCTGCACCCTCCTTTCAGGGAGCTGTAGAGGGCCATGAGGTCTCCCCTCAGCCTCCTCTTCTCCAGACTAAACACCCCCAGTTCCCTCAGCCGCTCCTCGTACGACCTGTGCTCCAGACCCTGCACCAGCTTCGTTGCCCTTCTCTGGACGCGCTCGAGTCATTCAATGTCCTTTTTGGAGTGAGGGGCCCAAAACTGAACACAGGAATCGAGGTGCGGCCTCAGCAGTGCCGAGTACAAGGGTCAGATCCCTTCCCTGTCCCTGCTGGCCACGCTATTGCTGACACAAGCCAGGATGCCATTGGCCTTCTTGGCCCCCTGGGCACACTGCTGGCTTCTGTTCAGCCGGCTGTCAATCAGCACCCCCAGGTCCCTCTCTGACTGGCAGCTCTCCAGCCACTCCTCCCCAAGCCTGTAGCGCTGCTGGGGGTTGTTGTGGCCCAAGGGCAGCCCCCGACATTTCGCTTTATTGAAACTCCTCCAGTTGGCCTCAGCCCATGGCTCCAGCCTGTCCAGGTCTCTCTGCAGAGCCTCCCTACCCTCCAGCAGATCAACACTCCCACCCAACTTGGTGTCATCTGCAAACTGACTGAGGGTGCACTCAATCCCCTCGTCTAGATCATCAATAAAGACGTTAAACAGGAGTGGCCCCAAAACCGAGCCCTGGGGGACACCAACTGGATTTAACTCCAATCACCACAACTCATTGGGCCTGGCCATCCAGCCATTGTTTTAGCCAGCGAAGCATGGGCCCATCCAAGCCATGAGCAGCCAGTTTCACCAGGAGAATGCTGTGGGAAACAGTGTTCAAGGCCTTAGTAAAATAAAGGTAGACAATGTCCACAGCCTTTCCCTCATCCAATGAGCAGGTCACCCTGTTGTAGAAGGAGATCAGGTTTGTCAGGCAGGACCTGCCTTTCATAAACCCATGCTGACTGGGCCTGATCATCTGTTTGTCCTGCACATCTTGTATGATGGTACTCAGGATGAGCTGCTCCATCAGCCTCCCAGGAACCGAAGTCAAGCTGACAGGCCTGTAATTTCTGGATCATCCTTCTGATCCTTCATATAAATGGGTGTCACATTGGCCAATTTCCAATCTGTCAGGACCTCCCTGGTCAGCCAGGACTGCTGGTAAATGATGGAACACATCTTGGTGCACACCCCAGCCAGCTCCTTCAGCACCCTCGGGTGTATCCCATCCAGTCCCATAGACTTCTGTGTGTCTGTGTGATGCAGCAGGTCACTGACTGTCCCCTCCTGGATTGCATGGGGGGTCATTCTCCCAGTCTCTGTCTTCTGGCTGAGGAGGCTGGATTCCCTCAGTACAACTAGTTTATAGCTCTTCTCTGAGGTGGGAGACAGAAGCCTTATATAAATAGGTATAATGAGTAAAGAAGGACTTATCACAGAATCACAGACTGGTTGGGGTTAGAAGTGACCTCTGCAGATCACCTGGTCACACCCCTGAGATCAAGCAAGGCGACCTAGAACCTGGTGCCCAAGACCATGTCCAGATGGTTTTTTAAATCTCTGTAAGAGAGAGACTCCACAGCCTTTCTGGGCAACCTGTTCCAGTGCTCAGCTACCCTCACAGTGAAAAAGTGTTTCCTGATGTTCAGATGGCACCTCCTGTGTTTCACTTTGTGCTGATTACCTTTGTCAATGGGCACCACTGAAAAGAGACTGGCTTTATCCTCTTTGCACCCTTGCTTTGGGTATATACACGTTGATAAGATTCCCCCTGAGCCTTTTCTTCTCCAGGATGAACAGCGCCAGTTCTCTCAGCCTTTTGTCAGAGGAGAGATGCTTCCGTCCCTTAGTCATTTTTGTGGCCCTTTGTTGAACTCTTTCCAGTACAACCCTACTGAGGAGCCCAGAACTGGACACAGTACTCCAGGTGTAGCCTTGCCAGTACTGAGCAGAGAGGAAGGATCACCTCCCTTGACCTGCTGGCAGTACCTTGTCTAATGCGGCCCAGGACACCACTGGTCTCTGCTGCAAGGGCACATTGCTGGCTCATGTTCATCTTGGTATCCACTAGGATCACCAAGCCTTTTCTGGAAAGCTGGTCTCTAGCTGGGTGGCATGGGGTTGTTCCTCCTCAGGTTCAGGACTTTGAGCTTCTCCTTGTTTAAATTCATGAGGTTCCTGTCAGTCCATTTGTCCAGCCTGCTGAGCTCCCTCCAGATGGCAGCACAACCCTCTGGCATACCAGCCACTCCTCCCGTTTTTGTGTCCTCAGCAGACCCATTGAGGGTACATTCTGCTCCCTCATCCAGATCATTAATCAAGATTTTGAACAAAGTTGGACCCAGTATTGAACACTGGGGTATGCTGCTATTAACTTCATCCCAGTGAGACTTCATGCCACTGATCACCACTCTATGGGGCTGGCCATTCAACCAGTTTTTAACTCATCTCACTGACTGCTCATCCAGTCCATACATCAACGGATATGTATGAGGATCTTACGGGAGATGGTGTTAAAGGCCTTACCGAAGTCCAGGGAGACGATATCCACTGTTCTATTCTTGTCTATCAGGACAGTAATTTCATCATAGAAGTTTATCAAGTTGATCAAGCATGACTTCCCCTTAGTGAACTCCTGACTACTGATGGTTTTCTTGTCCTTAATGTGCCTGGAAATGGTTTCCAACATTAGCTGCTCCACCACCTTCCCAGGGATCAAGGTGAAGGTGACTGGCCTGTAGCTTACTGGGCCTCCTTGCCCTTCTTAAAGATAGGAATGACATGCGCTTTCCTTCATCCTCCAGGAACTACGGCTAGTTGCCACAATTCATAAAAGATTATCAAGAGTGGCCTTGCAATGACATCTGCCAGCTCCCTCAGCACTTGTGGTTGCATCCCATCAGGGCCTACGGACTTATGTATATTCAGTTTGCTTAAATATTCTCTGATCTGATCTTCTTCCACCGAGGATACATCTTCCTCACTCCAGCCTTTCCCTGTGGTTTCTGGGACCTGAGATTCCTGAAGGCCGGTCTTGCAAGTAAAGACTGAGGCAAAGAAGGCATTCAATACTTCAGCCTTTTCCATGTTCTGTCACCAGGTCCCTGATCTTGTTAAGCAATAGGCTCACATTTTCCCGTATCTTACTTTTGTCATTTATGTACTTATAGAAGTCCTTCCTGTTGTCTTTGACATTCCTGGCCTGATTCAGGTTCATGTGGGCTTTAGCTATCCTAAATTCATCCCTGGATGCTTGGACAGTGTTTTTTCTGTATTTCCCCTGCGTTACCTGTCCTTGCTTCCACTCTCTGCATGCTTTCTTTTTGTGTTTGAGTTTAGCTCGGAGCTCTTTGCTGATCCACACAGGCCTTCTGGCATTTTTGCCTATCTTTGTGTCTGTTGGAATAGAATTCTTTTGAACATGGAGGAGGTGATCCTGGAATATTAACCAGCTTTCTTGGGCTCCACTTTCCTCCACAACCTTATCCCACGGGTTTCTTTCAAGCAGATCTTTGAAGAGGCCAAAATCTGCTCTTCTGAAATCCAGGACTGTGAGCTTGTTTTTCACCCTCCTCTCTGCCTTGATGATCCTAAACTCCACCATGTCATGATCATTGCAGCCAAGGGTGCCTTTGATCTTCACATCCTCAAAAAGCCCCTCCTTGTTGGTGAGTATGAGGTCAGCATAGCATCTCTCCTCATTGGCTCCTCTGTCACTTGGAGGAGGAAGTTATTACTGATGCCTGACAAGAACCTTCTGGATTCCTTATGTCCAGCTGTATTGTTCCTCCAGCAGGTATCAGGATGGTCAAAGTCCCCCTTGAGGACCAGGGTCTGTCCTTCCTAAAGAGCCTGTATCACTCCACTGCAACACTCCAGTCATGGGCGCCATCCCCATGTTTCCCTGATCCCAACAGGATCATAGCTCTGCAAGTACACACAAATCTTTAACTCATCATATTTATTACCCATAATTGTGTGCAGGCACTTTAAAGACACATCCCAGAATGTTTTGTTCCTGGGGAGGGAACTACTCCTGGAGTAGTCAGAAGGCTAGACAAGCTTTGTCAGTCCTTTCACAGCATCCCAGATCCTGGCACCTGGAAGGCAGCAAACCTCTCTAGATGATTGATTGGGTTGACAGGTGTGTGCCTCTGTCCCTCGCAGCAGGGAGTCACCCATTATGATGACTCACCATTTCTTTCTGGTAACCTTACATGGTTTAGGGTTCTCTGCTTGTAGGCAACCTGGCTTCTCTCCAGCTTTGAGGGCTGTGAACCTATTTTGCATTTGTAAGCCCTTAGGTGTGGCAGGAGACTACCTCGATACCAGAAGTGACCAGCTTCCATTCTTTGCTTTCTCCAGAGGTTGCATTTATCATGATAGTGGGGGTTCTTCAGGCTGTTGAGTCTCAGAGAAGATCTTGTCTATCTCCCTTTCACCTTCTCTGATGATGACCCATAACATAGGAATTGTCATAAAGGAAATGCATACACAGAGCACCCAATTAATCCCACTGTCATATCTTTGTGAATTTCCAAATCAAAACCAGAGAATAATATTACAGGTGGAAAGAAAGGTACAGTTTCAAAATTGCTTAAGTGGAAGAGCCCCTTAAATACTAGTTGCAGAACCCTACAAAGTAGCTTACAGGTATACCTACATTGACATTGAATAGTTTTATGGCAGAAGTCAAGCTGTATTAAAATTTTATCCCCTAAAAAGTAGATTAAAAATGTCCATTCTCTTTTAAAGATTGATTATGCCAATATATTTAGAGTTAGTAGAATTTTGTCTTGTTTGAATTGGAAGAAAAGTGCCTTCTGCCAAGAGAGTAATTTTCAAATATCGGAATATGTATGATCTGAGATATTACTTAATTTAAAAGCGTTGATGTACTGTACTTAAATAAGTCACATTTCTCTAGGAATATCTGTAACAGATTTGTTCATCAAAGTTGTCTGTATTTCTTCTTCTGAGAGTTCATTATATAGTCATGCTATCAGTAGTAGCAAAAAATAACTGGATGGTGGTAAGTTGGTGGTTTACTGGGGCTGTGAAGAGTGGATTAATTAACCACAAAGAAATATTCTTTTTCTTTGGCTGGCCAAAATACATGACTAAAAATCCTTGAACATGATGTAATCTTTTAAATATTGTATTTTAAACCTTTGAACTGGCTTTCAGATAGAAGGTAAAAAGACCTGCCAAAGCCCCAATGATCTGGATGCCACAAGTTATAGCACTTATTACTCCCTTTATTTTGCCACTTTGTCTCCTTTACTATAACATAAGGTAACAGAAATGAAGTGATGTAGGCTGACTTTGCAAATTCTCCTGAAGATCCTAAAAGCAGTCAGAACCAGAGGCAGAGTTTTGCTACAGAGGGACCGTCAGAGAATGCAGCAGAGATCCTCTACATACCATAGAAATTGCTCTCAAAATCAATTTATGAAAACTTGATTTTGACACAGGTGAACTTTTAAGATTTAAGGCAGACAAATTGCAAAGTAATGTTAGTAATGCAGCTCAAGAGCCCCTGTATAGGAAAAAAAGACCTTAAAAAAGACAAGACAGCAACACAGAAGGGAGAATATTTTGAACTGTGGATAAAATGATATTAAAAAGCCTATATTCAAGGAATAATTTAAAAAGTTGTGTTAAGGAATAAAAAAAGGACATCTGATATTCTGATACAACTGATGCAAAATTAAGCCCATACGTTACACTGTCTGGAGAAAAATGAATACAATTTGAAGATACATGTGTCAGAAGCTAGTGCAGGTGCAATGAGGACTTAGCCTCCTGGTTTGGTAAGAACTTCCTTTCACATAGATAACTTTTCTTTTAGAATACATATGCTCTGTTGCCTCTCCTTGTTCTTGCCTCTGGTTTTGGGTTGGATGTGCTACATTTTCAGCATGTTGAAAATACTGTTGATCAGTAGAAAATTTAAAGTAAAAATAAAATGTATGGTGTGTAATGATTTTCATCAGTTACAGATATAATAATCCTATAGGTGGTGTAGAATCTTTATGGCTAAAGCCTTTTTCATTAAAATAGTTGAGAATCTTTTCTGCAAAGTGAAGATCTTTGAAATTTTGTTTAAAGTTTTAGTGTTCCTGATAGAAAAACCTTCAGGAGAAGTGATTACTTGCCTTCCATGTTCTACAATCATTATACTAACATATCCCTAAATGTCAGATAAAATGTTATAATAAATAATATATACAAGTACATATTTGCCTTAGATCTCACCTTTTAAAATTCCAATACTCATTCACCACTTACATGAGAAAACCATATCTCTTTGAACAGATGTTTAAAGCTGGCAGGCAGGGGGTTTCATTGGTTTCAGTTAAGCATGAAATATAGTCAAGATATGCTTTCATATGCATTCTTTTCCTTAGTTTTGGTGTATGATACCAGAGAATAATTTTTAAGCTTAAACATGACAGATTTTTTTTTTTCTTTTTATCACACATTACATCATATTATTTTATTTTATTGCCTTGTGGAAAAAAATAGAACAATCATATACTATTTTTCCCATGCTCAAATCTTTTCTATATTCTTGTATGCATATGATCTCATAAAAAAATTATTACTTACTACTCATGGAAGTAAAGCAAGCTCTTTACAAAGGCTAGACCCTCCTTCATATATGAAACTTACCTAATAATAAACCACACGACTTTGCCAAGCTTTTGAAAAACATGTTGATCAAAAATTTTTAACTGTTTAAATAAACAAAAGCTACCATTAGATGTAAAATGTAGATTTTTAGGCCGGGCATTCAGTTTAGCCAAGTAAATGTCTCTGCCTCTTTCATAAGATTATTCATTTTATTGTAAGTGTATTTACAATCTCAAAACTTCTTTTGCCCCACATTATATAATGAAATACAACGGAGGCCAATATACGTGACTTATAATTGACAGTGATTAAGATCAAGAACATGGTCAGCTGTCTCAGTTGCTAGGCAGTAGCTTGTTAAGCCATGGAAATACATTTGATCATATGATCATATCCATAATATTTACCAAAAGTATACATCAAAAATTCTACAATAAGTAGATAAAACCTTAACTGAATAAACACTACACTTGTAGAGTTATTTAATTTAAGACTTTAAAGATCACTGTTGAATACTTACTAATAGATTTTTTTAAATACATTTTGTCTTTCTGGCATGTGTTATATAACATTGCTTATTACAGGTCCACCATCACAGAGAAGTGTTAGAATTTTGCTTTAATAAAACTGAACTGTTTCCTCGTGACTTTAAGCTTGCTACAGATGAATGTCCTTTCATCAAAAGTCTGTGTGATCAAATCTGCTTAAGTCTGTTTCTCTGATTCTCCACCCTTTCGTGTGAAAATTTGACAGGTGAGTAGCTAACAATGAACAGTGGTCATAATACATGTTTTAATCATGCTTGCCATTCAGATTGAAATTTCTCTTATTACAGTGTCAGTGAAGATCCTCATAGAACCTCATGGGAACTTACATATATGGTATAAATTTGACCTCTGTGTAAACCAGGGGTTCTGTAACATAAATAAACATAACCCATTGCTTGCAGAGTGCATTTTTGTTAAGGGAAGAGCCTGTTGAGCTCTTGAATGAAGAAGCTTTCCTGGAAACGTTTCCTATGTCTAAAGCTGTCACTGACAGTCACCTGAAAAAAGATGAAATTGATAAAATATTTCCTAGCACTATCATCCTCATGGTTAAGGGGAAGAGGACAAAGGAATTCAAAGCAAGTTACTACATGGTAGCTGTCTGGGAAGGTTTCTGCATTTCAGAAATCTCATGGAACCAAAGCATACCTTAGCATCAGCTGTTCCAGATGATGAAGTTGAGGGTAACTTACATCAGCAGGTACAAAACTATTGAAGAATGACAGGTATAGTGTGTGTAGATTAAATGACAGCATTCTTCTAGGTTCAAAATTTATGAAAACAGTTTTAGTATAGGAAATGTGCTTTTGAATTGATACCCCCCTCTGCAGGTGTGTTCCATTTAGGTGGCGCATGCCACATGGCTGATTATGATAGAGGTAGATGGGTATATCTACAATGACGATTAAATTCACCAGGGAGCAAGCTCAAGCGCTGAACCCTTGTCCATCCACACTGCTTCATTGTCATCTTGCTTCTGTCATCCAGATCACTACAGTTAGCTTTCTGCCAGTCAATGGCTAGTCTTGTTTCTCCATTTCCTCTAAAAAAAACATATAGCACAGAAGATTCTGCACTAGTTTTGGCCTGCCTTTCCTTCCTTCCTTCCTTCCTTCCTTCCTTCCTTCCTTCCTTCCTTCCTTCCTTCCTTCCTTCCTTCCTTCCTTCCTTCCTTCCTTCCTTCCTTCCTTCCTTCCTTCCCTTCCCTTCCCTTCCCTTCCCTTCCCTTCCCTTCCCTTCCCTTCCCTTCCCTTCCCTTCCCTTCCCTTCCCTTCCCTTCCCTTCCCTTCCCTTCCCTTCCCTTCCCTTCCCTTCCCTTCCCTTCCCTTCCCTTCCCTTCCCTTCCCTTCCCTTCCCTTCCCTTCCCTTCCCTTCCCTTCCCTTCCCTTCCCTTCCCTTCCCTTCCCTTCCCTTCCCCTGTAACAGATGCTGGAGCACTAGCATGTGCATTTTTTTGGTGCTAACCCCCCCCACACTTTAGGAGGCACCATAAGGCACCAGGGGAGAGACAATTGCCATGGGCTGTAACCCAGTTTCCTCTAGAGCATGGCTAATCCTAAACAGCATGGATGAGATCCAGTCTAAGACATTTGGCCTATGGACCAGGGACTGGTCCTTTATGTCTTGCATTCAGCAGTGTGGAAATTAATGTTACAGCTGTATCAGACCATCCACTCCACTTCTTCTACACAACTTCTTATAGCAGAATCATTACATATTTCTGCAAAGAGGAAATGCAAATTAACTCTAATATTTTTCTTCAGAAATTATCTGGACTTTGCTCAGAAATTAAATAAAGTTTAGTTTTCTCTTCCAGGAAAAATAACATTTCTTCTGTATTTCTCCTTTCCTTTCAGATGGCTTTGCCCTCACCCATTAGCACCAGGACATATAAAAGTAAATTAATTATAGACATATTCTGAAAGTATTTGTTCCTCCTATTCTCAGTCTCTGCAGAGCTCTGCTCAAAGCCCTTGATAGCTAAATCAAAAGTTCAGACTTTGCCTGAACCCCACACTACTTTCTTAAGATAATGTTGTGGGTTAACTCTGGTAGGCAGCTAAGCACCACACAGGTGCTTGCTCACTCTCTCACAGTGGGATGGAGAATTGCAAGGGTAAAAGTGAGGAAATTTGTGGATCAAGATAAACAGTTTAATAGGGAAAGCAAAAACTGTGTTCTTAAGCAAAGCAAAATAAGAAATTAATTTGCTGCTTCCGATCAGGTAGGCAGGTGTTTGGCCATTTTTCAGAAAAGCAGGGTTTCATCACGCATAACAGTTACTTGGGAAGACAAATGCGGTAACTCCCAGTGTTGCCCCTTCCCCCCAGCTTTTCTTGCTGAGTATCGTGTCATACGGTGTGGAATATCCCTTTGGTCAGTTGGGGTCAGATGTCCCAGCTGTGTCCCCTTTGAACTTATGCACATCCCAGCCTGCTCACTGACAGGTCAGTGCAAGAAATGAAAAGGCTTTGACTCTGTGCAAACACCGTTCGTAAACAGGTAAAACATCAGTGTGTTATCAACACTTTTCATCAAAAATCCAAAACATAGCACCCTACAAGATACTATGAAGAAAATTAACACTATCCCAGACAAAACCAGTAGAGATTTTTTTTTTTTTCTTCAGAGATACAATTCCCATTCTTCATATACAGTTTGTGGTCCTGAAAAACAAACGTGCAAAAAGTCAAGATGTTTCTTGTAGCTGTAAAAAGACAGCACATTGGATGGATTGAAGGTGGACAGTAAAGACATTTGATTAGACATTATATGCAGAGTTACAGGGATAGCATTATGGAAACAATAATTTAGTTGGAATGCATGAAAAATTAAGCATTTTTCTGTAGAATTTATATAAATACCAGATGTTACTGAGGTTATCCGTGTGAGAACTTGTTTGAACACTGAATTAAATGAAAATACTTTGTAGGAGAGACAGCAGAAGAAAACAAAATAAAAGAAAGAAAAGCTCTGCTAAAGCATACCAAAAGTCTTTTGAGGAAACAAAGGTGAAATCACTAATTGAGGAAAATATCCTGGCATGGTCCCAGTTGACCTGGTTAGCTACACTGTTCTCTAACCAAAATGTGAGGTCAAATAGAATATTATAACCTTAATGATCCATGCCTGAAGGAAAAAGTTAAAGTAGATTTCATCAGAATGAGGCTGAGGCACACAGTATATAAGACAAATAACAATGTGAAAATGTGATGAGAGCAGGAAGGAAAAATTCTCCTTGTGAGGTGCAGGGGTTAATGTGGCTGAGAACCTATATTTTCCAGACTTTGGCTGGCTCCTTGAGCTGCTGTGAATGATCTGTTCAGCTGCTAATAGTCTTTTGTATCCATTCCAGTCTAAGGCAGACAACATAGGGAAAGCACAATAAGACAGAGTTTGTAAAATCAGACTGAATTGCAGAAGCTCTGTATTGGCTGATAGGCCAAGCTGACAGATCATCATCTGATATGCTTAAATGAGAATGAGCAAAACACTGGAGGAAGCATTCAGGTATGTAAACACTAACTGTATCCTGGCTGACCTCTAGCTGCCATCCCAGAAGAGTAGGGGTCTTCCTGTAGATCTTATGTGACACCTTCTAGCCCCCTGGGAAACTATATCTCTGAATGTTTCAGATGCCTCAGTGCATGCTAAGTGCATGTTGCTAGGTATTTACACAGCTGAATCTCTCCCCAGGAGACATAATTTAGAGAGTAAGACTGTCTTGCCAGTAAAATAAGAAGTTATTTTTCCACCTGTGATTTATGGCTTTGATGTTTCATTTAACTTTTTTTTTTTTTTTTTAAATATCACCAGGTGGTCTACATTATATAGATTGATGCTCCATCCCATACCACATAGAAAATCTCATTTTCTTGAAGTATTTTTGTATCTTTGGTATTATATTTTCTGTTGCCATCAAACAATTAAGGTTGCATTGACTTCAATTAATTATTCACCATATATATATAGAAAGGCATGGTTATTTGTTGATCATTCTTATTCTCAGTAATTTCTCAGGATATAGCAGCTGAAAAGACTAAGTTACCTGAACTCAAGAGTTTTGTGCCATGAAATCTAGAACATCTTACTTAGCCTTTAGCTGCAAAAGTTAACACACATTTTGTCACATCTGCCAGTTCTGGATGAATATTTTGAATACTTTAGCTCATATTTTCATGATGGCTATTAGCTCTGAGGTTTTTGGGAGGAGGCAGCTGAGAAAGCTCCTGCTTTCTTTTAATGCATCCGAAGGAAAGCAAGCATCTTTCGTTTCTATACTAATCTGAAAAAAAAAAACCCAAACTAAAACCCAATTACAGAAAATACTGACACATTTCTTCTTTCCCTTTTCACCCTGTTTCCTACTCCATCTTGTTTTTTCATTTTTTTTTGTACTGTCCTGTACTTTTCTTGGGTGTATAAATGGGTAAGAAATTTAAGTTCTAATTGTTTCTTAGAGATCTGTGCACAGAAGGAACATATGGCCATATGGTTTGTCTCTGTGGCACTGACACTCAGATTACAAACGCTTTATAAGGCAAGCAAAATGAAATGCACAATCTTGAAACATTTGTGAGATTTCAGAAGTATCAATATAGTGCAAGTTGTTCCTTTATTTTTATAAATATACACACCCACATACACCCCCTTCCAAAAATGTCTTCCAAGAACAAAACCTCAGGGTGACCCAAAGAGGCTGGGAAGCAGTGTGGTAGTGTTACCACATTATGCCTGTGACTTCTTTCACAGTAGAATTTGCAGGAAACACCTCAAAGAGATGGTTATTCATTTGTCTTTCCACTAGTGTTCCACTGTAGGTAGAGGTCTTCTGCCTTATTATAGTTATGGGTGGGACAAGTGGATATACGTTCATTTCAGAAACAAAATTTTGATAACAACGTAAACATATTGCTTGTATCATATAATAAATCATGCAGATAATCATGTTTCAGTGACTGGATTATGCTTTACTTGTCTAGCAAGTTTGGTCAGTTTTACAGTCCAAAATGCTTTCAAAATTAAGCCTAATGGTAAAATTTTATAGCAACATTATGGTGTTTCATTTCTAAATTACTGCTCATCTTTCCTCATCCAAACCTGACAGATGACAGGTAACCCCAGTGAAGGCTGTTATTTGTAAGCCAACTAGTTGAATATTTTGCAAGCAATATTTTAAAGAAAGAGAAGAAAATATTGATTTTTTTTTGCACTAAAAATGGAACTGCAGAATGTTCCTGAATGTAAATTGCTCTCAAGAATTAAATTAGCAATTCACAAAAAGCAAGAAACATTATTTCTGACCTCATTACAATAACAAAGCTATCTAATTCTTCTACAAGTCTATGTGCCAGAATCTAATTTGGCTGTCTTTAATCTTCTGAGATAAAAAGGTTTAATATTTTAGTAAACAGCTTATAAATTATATCAAACAAAAAATCTGCATGGAATTTTATAATACTCTTGGTTGATCTGTCTTCCATGCTTTCTGTCTCAAGATAAATCATTTACAGTCCTTGCCACGGTGTTTTCACACCTCAGCAAATGATACATACATGCATTTTGCTCTGTCAAGTTTGTACAATATTGGGGGGGAATAAAGGTTTTCTTTTGAGAAAGATTACCCTATACCCTATCTGCTTTTCTGTTGTTGTTGTTTTTTGTGTTTTTTTTTTTTTTTTTTTTTTTTGTTTTTTTTTTTTTTTAAAAAAAAAGAGTCCCATAGTTACTATTAAAATAATATCTTAGGTCAGAAGTAAGAGATTGTCTGACCATACCAATTGTACACAGCCTTTTTTTTTTTTGTTTGTTTTCACACTAGGTAGACAATCAGGAGATATCTACCTCAGAGAAAACTCTTGAAAACTATTATTTCTCAGAATACACCAGCATCCTTTTGGAATATATTTGGAACATTCTTTTTACAGTGTTTCATATTCCCTTAAATAGATGTGTTACAAATGAACTAATGATACTCAGATATTTACCTGGATGGGTATGTGAACAGCATCACTGAAGGCTATGAAAAGTTTGGGGGACATACATGCCTACAAGGGTCACATTGCAAAAGCCTCTTCTTCGAAACTGAATCCTATTTTATTTTTTGATTGTTCTGTCATTATGCATTATTTATATTATGGTAAAATCTGTGTTCTCCAATTAAGATTTAAGTTAGACACCGGCTGAATAAGATTTATTTCCAGTAAAAAATGATTTACAATAAAATATAAAAATACAGCAGCAGTGATAACATTAAACCAGAATGGGAATCAGAAGCAAGTAATTATGGTTTGCTTGCTGGCAATATCTAAGACATAATGATGTACCTTCAAGACAGTTAGTAACTTGGGAAAATGCTGGACAACAGCATTACTGTTATACATTGACAGTTCTTGATAATTTACACCTACCTTTCACAAACGTCTGTCTCTTAAGATCAGCTTTTAATACATCTTGAAACATGCATCTAAAATACTGGAAAATTCCTAATGTTGCAGAAATACTGAGAAAGAACAAGTCAGATGATCAGCTCAAATGTGGGCCAGTATTCTAGATGATAATAGTTAAACAGACAAAAAATCATATGCTAAATGTTGTACTGGGTTGATGAGGAGCCAGGCAACAGTCACCGTGATAAAGTGAGTCAGTAAAGCTTTGTAGGAAATAAATTTTGTCAAACAAATCTGATGCAATTATAAAATTGACTGGATGTTATCAACATATTTAAGACTTCTGTTAATGGATAAGCAGGAAAATCACAGGGGTGTTTTGTTGCTATATTTGATCCTGATGAGATTGATTTTGGAGTACTGCATATATTTCTGGTATGTGTTCCCGTTGCCTATCCAAGACAAAGTTAATTGCAATGTTAAGTATCTTCATAAGGTTAAAATTAGATATGAGCACAAAAGGACTCTTTTTTTTTTTTTTTTTTTTTTTTCTGAGAAAGGCATAAAGTAATCTAAGAATGGGAAACTCACTAAAACAAAATAAGAATGGAGGCACATTTTTAACAAAAAGACTGAAAATATGGAGAACTTGTTAAGGTGATGGGCTCTCTCTCTATCAAAACAGAGTTTTCCAAGAGATGTGCTTTAGCTAAAAGTGCAGTTTGCAATAGGTAAATTGAAGCAATTGGATGCAGTTGGGCAGTAACTGTAGAAATTTAGTAGCCTATAATATACATGAGCTAATAGTCCCTTGTGGTATTAAACATAATCAAACCATGAGAGGCAATGGTCTCATCACAATAGCTTACCTATCTACAATAAAATATCTTGAAGAAATTGACTAAGTTTTAAATTAAACATTTTGATACAGTTCAGTCAACAGTAGAATTCCTACTAGATACATCCTTAAAAGCACTGACACACAAAAAAATAAAATAAAAAAAAGGACTTGAAATGATATTGAATTGATACTGAAAATTACAAAGCAAATACTCAAAACCCAGAGTATTTTTTTTTACTAAATCATAGATTAGCAATTGAATAGGAAGAATATGATCATTTATGCATCTATAACAAGTATTATTTTAATTTCAGGTTTTAAAATATTTTTTCTGAAGTAATTGATTTACAGATTAATGTGCCATGTGTATTTTTGTTCAGACACAAAAATTCAGAGTGCAATCCAACACTTGCTGAAGGCTATTAGAATTCATCCATTAGAACAATAGGCACTGTATCAAACATAGAAATTAAATAAAGTGACAAATAATAGGGTAGGAGGAAGCAGTTGAAGAGAAAATTTAGAATAAATACAATGGATTATGGCTACAGTACAATTACCATGTGTGTGTGAAGGTTTCAATATTACACCAAAAGGCTGTTTGTGAAAGACCTGTTGTGAATATGACATAAATTTCTAACTTTTAAAAAATGTATCTCTGAAATTAATTAATAAAGTTGCATAACCATTTACAAAGGAAATACATACATGACATGCTATTACAGCTGTCAGGCAGGTGTTGGAACATACAGTTCCAACAATTTTGTAATGTATAAAATAATTATTGAAAGTAGCTATGAAATAAACCCCAGGAATTACTGATCGAATACTATTTGATCCATGCAAATATTTAGAATTGAAAGGTGAGATGTATCAAAAATAACAGCAAGTACGTGAGTATTTGACAAACATTCCTTCTTTTCATCAGGGAAAACATGATCCCTAGTGCCATGGGATTTGTTAAAAACCAAATGTGGACCTATCAGTTTCCCATTACAAATATAAGGGATAGATTTACTATAATCCTTTCAACTTAATTTGAATGAAATTTCTCTTCCACTTTTCGTTCTCACACCTCCCTTTTCTTGGAAAGACTAAGACATAAAGTAGAAAATAGCTGTGTAAACAGGTTCTGTTCATTTCCTACTTGGAGAGATAGACATTGTCTTCTCAGAATTTGTTCTCTCTCCTTCATGTTATTGTCTAAAACAAGCAGGAGGAAAAGTAGGACAGTCTTTTGTAAAATGATTATGACATTTAACAGCCCCAAGGCCACTTTGATGGCAATTTATATCATTGGATTGAATGAATGGTTGAGAGCAGAAAGCCATAATCTACTAATTTTCTGGAAGCCCACTGGCTTTCAGCATCTTAATTCTGCTGCTCTTTCCATTTCTTGTCATTAAGAAGAGATCTATCAGCTCCAGCCACACACCACTGCCCTCCTCCCCTTCTCTGCAGTACCTCTATCCAGCAGCTTGGTTCACTGTAGGAACTAGAGATGTCCATTAAAAGACCAATGAAGCCACCTTTCTCCAACCTATCCCAGCAAGGATGGAGGACACTGGGCTTAAGTTATAGAAATGAAGAGTGTGAGTAAAACATAACAGGGAAAACATTCCTTCAGTAGAATATATCTTACTGTGGAGGCATTCTTGGACTGTGCTTTTGCTTCTGCTATTACAGCAGTTAGAAGCCTGGCTTATTGCAAGTAATAAGCATGCGCATAAATGGACATACATACACATATGTGTATGAACGTGATGTTTGCAGTTCCAGACCTACACTGGATGCTAGCAATACAGTCAACATTTGGTCAGAAAATAACGGGAAGATGATACAGATAGAGAAAGACCAGGTGAACAGCAGAGTAAATGTGATTAGATTATGAAGAGCAAAATTCGAATGACTGATGCAAGGGGAATAATAATGACCCCAAATGTCCAACTCCTTAAATTCAGAAGAGACAGCAATTTCTTTAAGTCATCCAGAGTCACTAACATCATTCTCAGCAACATATTCCTTTATGCGTTCAAGAGCTATTCAAATGTTGCTCAGTTATAACTTATTTTGCTAGCTGATTAAAATGTGAGTATTAAAACTGGCAATGGTTCAACCATCACAGTTCATTAAATTACTTAGGAGATGTGGACTGCAGTAGGAAGGCCCATGTGGTAAAATGAAATGTTCTATTTATCAAATCATACCCTGCTGTGCTATTCATTTAGTAATAAAAACTTTATTTTCTCCACTTGTGTCCTCTCTTATTAATGAGATAAAAAGCACAGTCAGTTTATTGGCTTATATAAATACCTGAACAATCAATCAAAGGCCAACAAAATATAGCTAAAGCTCTGGGGAAAAAAAAAAAAAAAAAAGTGTTTATTTTTGGAGAACTAAATATGTTCCTTTTTATAATTTCCTGGACGTTGTAACCTATTCAGTCTTCACATACACTAAAGTGATGAAAGTCCAATATCTGACAAAGATAATTCTAATGATAAAAAGAGAAGTGCAGCTTGTGCAGCACCAATATGTTTGTTTTGCCTCTTTTCACATGATTTTGCCTTGGTGAAGACACTATGATAAATACCTTGTGTTAAGTCTGCACAAAGAAAAGCATTGAGAAAGCTAATCACCGTTTTGGACACAGGTCCTGATCATGAGGCAATATATATGCTATTCCAGTTCAGACTAGTGTCTCTGAGAAGCTATTCTTTTCACTCACACATTAGCACCTGGAACAGATTTAGTCCTACAAAACTCCTATCTGGGCAAATAATTACCTGTTTGGGCAAAGCAGCTAAAAGCAGAACCAGTTATGTCCATTCCATAATCAGATTTTTGAGAGTGGTTAAGTCAAGGGGAGTGGGTGTGTATAGACTGCAAGTGCCTCATGTTTGCTTATTTAGTAGGTTATTTAATATTAAGACCTCAGTAAATATAAGTAACTTCAGAATCTTAGAAAACTTTGGTTTCTGTTCACAGTTTTATCATGATATCTCTCTGGAGTGTAGCCCTATTGACCAGTAATGCCATATTGCCATTGCTAGTCACATGTGTACTGGGTTTGAATGGCAAGGATTTGGTAGTGGGGGGCTACAGAAACTTCTAGAAGCTTCCCCCATATCCAATAGAACCAATGATAGCTGGCTCCAAGATCGACCCACCGCTGGTCAAGACTGAGCCCATCAAAAATAGTGGCAGCATCTCTAGGATAATGTATTTGAGAAGTGGAATAAGTTGCTGTGCAATGACAACTACACCCTGAGAGAAGAGTGAGAATATGTGAGAGCAACAGCTCTGCAGCCCCCAAGGTGAGTGAAGGAGGAGGGGCAGGAGGTGCTGCAGGCACCGGGGCAGAGATTCCCCTGCAGGCCGTGGTGCAGCCCATGGTGAGGCAGCTGTGCCCTGCGCCCGTGGGGGGTAATGGGGGGGCAGAGACCCACCTGCAGCCCGGGGAGGACCCCACGCTGAAGCAGGTGGATGTGCCCAAAGGAGTCTGTGACCCTATGGAGAGCCCATGCTGGAACAGAGGAAGATCATGAGGAATTCTCCCCCTGTGGAGGAAGGAGCGGCAAAAAGAATGTGTGATGATCTGACCATAACTCCCATTTGCCATCAACCTGCACCACTGGAGGGGAGGACATAGAGAAACTGGCAGTAAAGTTAAGCCCGGGAAGAAGGGAGGGGTGGAGGAAAGGTGTTTTATGATTTAGGGTTTTTTCTCATTATCTTACTCTGATTTGATTGGTGATAAATTAAATTAATTTCCCCATCAATTCTGTTTTGACCATGATGGTAACTGGTGAAGGATCTCTCCCTGTCCTTATCTTGATCCATGCGCCTTTCATTATATTCTCCCCTCCCTGTCCAGTTGAGAGGGGGAGCGATAGAGCAGCTTTGGGGGGCACCTGTCATCCAGCCAGTGTCAACCCACCACAACATGCCACACACTTTGTACTGAGTTTGCAAGACCTTAGGACTGAGGCTTGTCAGGTTCACTCTGGACTTGTCTTGACCTGTCTGGAGCCTTGTTTTTTGTTTTTACTTGGTTTAGCTGTAACAGATTTTTTTTTTTTTTTTTTTTTTTTTTTTTTTTGTGTGGAGTCTGTCTAAGCTGTTTTATTTTTGCTTACCATAGTTTTATATAGATAATAGTAACAAGCAGTTATTCTGTGTAAAATGAAAAACTTACAAGTCTAACAATAATGTAGCGTGGAGAAATATACACCTCTTACAAGAGCAGAGGCCTTGAGAAGTGGTAATACAAGATGTAGCATGGGGGACTACAAGCATGGGATGATATGACGTGAGGCACAGGCTTGACACTGATTATAACCCCATTGTTATAAACAACTCACCAGTGGTCAGTTAAAGAAATGCAGACCTGGAACTTGACAAAAACAGTTTGAGGGGTAACAAGGAGAACAAAGAGCAAAGAGTTAATCTGTGTGAAATGCACTATATCTGTAAAATGCACCATAACATACCAAATTTGGGTATAACGTGAATTTGCAGACCAATGAAGAATGAGCAAGGTGTAAAAACATGTTAGAAAATGTTAAAGTGACCTCAAATGGATCCTAGAAAGAAGAAGCCACCAGCATCATACTCATACTTGGTGAAGGACAAGGGACACTGATGCCTCACTGCCCCCTACCCCGACAGATGGAAGCCATCAATGTTAGCGCCCTAGAGAGAAGAGAAGGATAATAATAATAATAATAGTAATAATAATAAAAAAAAAACAAACACACAAAAAAAACCCCAAACCAAAAACGGGAAAGGTAAAATCCAGGAAGTGTGTGTAAAACAAATTTAAGTGTGTTGGCTATTATTACCTAAAAATTTTCTGTTCAACAAGATTCTTTTTAAAAATTTATTTTTCTTTCTTGTGGTGGGTTGACCTGGCTGGCTGCCAGATGCCCACCCAGACACTCTCTCACTCACCCTCTTTGACAGGACAGGTGAAGAAAATAAGAAAAAACAGGATGAAATAGATGGTGGGTTGAGATAGTAACAAAGGATGAGGAAAAGGCTGAGGTGCTCAACGCCTACTTTGCCTCAGTCTTTAGTAGTGGAACTGGCTGTTCCCTGGACACCCAGCCTCATGAGCTGGGAGATGGGGAGGAGAAGCAGACTGAGGTCAGCACAGTTGAAGAGGAGGTGGTCAGAGACCTGCTACACGACTTGGATGCACACAAGTCTGTGGGACGGGATGGGTGACACCCGAGGGTGCTGAGGGAGTTGGCAGATGTGCTCGCCAAGCTGCTGTCCATGATTTACCTGAAGCCATGGCTAACTGGAGAGATCCCGTTGGACTAGAGGGTGGCAAATGTGACACCCATCTACAAGAGAGGCAGAAAGGAGGACTGAGGAAACTAGACCTGTCAGTCTGACGTTGGTACTAGCGAAGGTCATGGAGCAGGTCAACTTGGGTGCCATTAAAAGTCATATAATGGGCAGCCAGGGGATCAGGCCTAGTCAGCATGGGTTTATGAAAGGCAGGTCTTCCCTGCCAAGCAAAACTGACAAAACTACATGTCCTTCTATGACAAGATGACCTGACTATAAGACAAGGGAAAAGCTATGGATATTGTCAAACTGGATTTTTGAAAAGCATTCGACACAGTTCCCCACAGAATTCTCATAGAAAAACTGGCTGCTCATGGCCTGCATGAGGGAACGGTCTGATGGGTCAAGCCCTGGCTGGATGGATGGTCCCAGAGAGTGGTGGTCAGTGGAGCTAAATCCAGCTGGTGGCCGGTCACAGGTGGTGTTCCTTAGGGCTCGGTGTTGGGACCATTTCTGTTCAACATCTTTATTGATGATCTTGATAAGGACATAGACTGTCTTATCATTAAGTTTGCAGATGACACCCAAGTTAAGCAGGAATGTTGATCTGCATGAGGATAGGGAGTCTCTACAGAGAGACTTGGATAGATTGGATCCATGGGCCAACGTTAACGGGATGAGCTTCAACAAGGCCAAGTGCCAGGTCCTGCACTTGGGCCACAACAACCCCCTGCATGGCTACAGGCTTGGGGAGGTGTGGCTGGAGAGCTGTCTGGAAGAGAAGGATCTGGGGGTTCTAACTGACAAGCAGCTGAACATGAGCCAGCAGTGTGCCCAGGTGGCCAAGAAAGCCAACGGCATCCTGGCTTGTATCAGCCATAGTGTGACCAGCAGAAGTAGGGAGGTGACAGTCCCCCTGTACTCTGCACTGGTGAGGCCACACCTGGAGTATTGTGTCCTGTTTTGGGCAACTCAATATGAGAGAGATATCGAGGTGCTGGAGCGAGTGCAGAGGAGGGCAACGAAGCTGGTGAAGGGCCTGGAGAACAGATCCTATGAGGAGAGATTGAAGGAGCTGGGACTGGTCAGTTTGAGGAGGAGAAGGCTGAGAGGAGACCTCATCACTCTCTACAACTACCTGAAAGGACATTGTAGAGAGGTTGGTGCTGGTCTCTTCTCACAGGTGATTAGTGACAGAACAAGAGGGAACAGCTTTAAACTGCAACAGGGGAGGTTCAGACAGGACATTAGGAAAAAATTTTTCACAGAAAGAGTGGTCAGACAGTGGAATAGGCTGCCCAGGGAGGTGGTGGAGTCACCATCCCTGGATGTGTTTAAGGGTCGTTTGGATGAGCTGTTGGGGGATGTGGTGTAGGGGAGAACTTTGTAGAGTAGGGCTGATGGTTGGACTCGATGATCCCAAGGGTCCTTTTCAACCTGAATGATTCCGTGATTCTGTGATTCTGAGATAAAGACAGGGTGATCACTTGCCAAGTACCATAATGGGCAAAACAAACCCGAGGAAAGCTGATCTAACTTATTGCTAATTAAAGTAGAGTTGAATGGTGAGAAACAAAGACAAAATCTAAACAACCCTCCTCCCAGCCCCCTTTACCCAGGCTCAGTGTCACTCCTTCTTTTTTGAGTCTTCTACCTCATTCAACCCCAAGCAGTGCAGAGTGGGAATGTGGGGTTGTAGTCAGTCCGTAACACATCCTCTCTGGCGCTCCTTCATGTTTTTTCCGTTCTCTAGTGTGGACTCTCCACAGGCCACAGTTCCCTCAGGAGATACATGCTGTGGCGTGGAGTCCTTCACAGGCTGCAGTGCTGATATCTTCTCACTGTGGTGAACAGCACCTGAAGCTCCTCCTCCCTTCCTCTTCTCTGACCTTAGTGTTGCTTCTGCTGTTTCTTACTCTTTTTGTTTCCTCCTCTTCCATCTGTGGTGTTTTCTCCCCCCTTTTAAATGCATTTCCCCGAGGCCCCCTGTGCCGGGGCTCAGCCGTGCCCTGCCGCAGGCGGGCTGGAGCCGGCTGGAACCGGCTGTGTCCGGCACGGGGCGGCCCCGCCCGCGCCTCAGATCCGCCCTGCAGTGCCCCCTGCTAATTCCTTGACACCTGCACCCAGTACATTTGTTTTTCTATAAAATATAGGCCTAGATTAATAATAATTATTTAGCTGGACTATTATATTTAATTTATACCACAAGTAAGATGTAGGTTTTATATCTAATGTATGTTTTCTTTCTGCCATAACAAAATTTTTAGCAGAAAAATAGAAGCGAGAAAAAGTGTCTAAAATTTTGTCTGGTTTTACTTTAGGAATGCCTGCAGTTTATCATGGTAATAGCAGTTGCTGTAACAGTCAAATAAGGAGTTAATAGAGATATGATTCCCTCATAAGCTTTCTACCTCATCTACAAGGTCAAGCTTTGAGGTACAATAAAAAGCAAACAGTTATGAAGGAAAATATTCTACAAAGGTCATAAATTGAGAAGCTCATAGGACATTAGAGAGCCTCCCATTTTCCAAAGTGTCCCTGGTATTCCTAGCAATAACTGTACCTCTCAGGTGATGAAGACAAATATCTAACTCATTTTCTAGGAGAAAAGATAGAGAAATGCAAGTACAGCAACAATAATAGCCAAATGAAAAAAGCAAAAAAATATGAACGGATCTTGGGAACTACAGAATTTTAAAACCTTTTTTTTTTTCATTCAGTTTATGTAACAGCTTCCAACAGGACTTTATTGCTGTCCCATCTCTCTCCAAATTTAAGACAATCAGAAGAGAAAAAAAAATAATTTAAAAGTTACACAGGGACTTGAACTACTAGCAAGAACACATTCAGACATAATCCAAGCTGTCCTATTCAGTGAAAAAACCTTCTCCAATTTTTTTTGTCTAACCCCTGCACAGGGCCCTGTGGCTGCTGCCTCCATCTCTCCAGTTTCAGCTGGAGTTGACCCCACTGAGAAGGGGAGACCCTCGCCCCCCCGCCCCCAGTCACTGCCTTACAGACCATAGGCCTTTGCGCTCCTGGGGCTGGTGTGGCTGGGGGCCACTGCACCCACTGAGAAGAAAGCAGAGTACATTAAGGAAGTGTATAAAAAGAAATTCAAGCGAGCACCAGGACTCAGAAGGAAGAGGTAGCCACTGTAAACATGATACTCCTCCTGGTGAAGACCTTGAGGATGCTGGTGACTTCTTGTAAATATCCCCTCTCATCGTCCTTCTTTAGGATGACTGTAATGGTTGACCTTGGGGTCCAGAGGGATGGTGGAAAGATAATACCAAATAAAAGAAGTAGATGTTAATATGTTTTCCTATATAATAAATGTAAGAATATTTGTAAGTTTTTCTGTATTGATTTGGGTTATGAGTGCCAGTATTATTCTAATTGAACTAATAAAGCTGGGTTTTGTATTTTGATGAGACTGTGAAGGTTTTAATTAGGCTAATTAATTCTAATTATTTGGTCTACAATATATAGTGTGTTTTTTGTCCATAATGAGATTTTGAGTGTAGTGAGCTGTGTTTGCACTGTAGGGCAGATGATCACTGTGGGGTTTACAGGTTGTAGATGTTGAAGTCTGAGACTGGTCTACTTCCACAGAGCAAGGAGAATGCTCATTTTCTCCTGTAAAGCCATTTTTCTATGGAAGGAAACTGGTGTTTTGTATGCCGGGAAACTAGGGTGTGCAGGAAAGAAGGGACCATACTCTAGCACATGACTTAGGTTTGGACAGAGTATATGCTTCAAGGGACCACCAAGGAGCACACCTACCTCATGGTATTACACATGGCTACAGAATTTTATACAGGTCAAATGACAGGCACATTGCTGAATGGTGTAACACTTTTACTTTCTTTTCCTTTGGGTTTTTAGCACCACTTGCTTAAACAGATAATCTGAAGTTACTGATTTAGTACTGATACATTATGTGGAGTTTCAGTGAAATAAATGAAGCAGCAATAGAAAAAAACATCACAGTGAAAAACTCTTCATTATTGATAAAGTTGAAACAAAATAGAGACATGCGATCTTTATATTTACATTACACTAGTACTTACAGGTCCCAAACCAAAATGAGATCTCATTCTTTCATAAGTGGTATTTAGGTAAAGATGAAGGCAATATTTGTTCTAGACAGTTCATGCATTTGTAGGAAAAACAGGAAGTACAGTTATAAGGTGTAAGGAAGAAAAATAATTTCTATAATTAGACATACCTATAGAATAACTAGTTCATCATTTTATATAGGAACAGCAGTGACAGAAAGATCGCTGAATAACTTACTGGAAATCACACAAGTATTAGAGTAAAAAATTAAATCCAGTACTTTGGACTTCTAGCCCAGTGGCATAAACAAAACATATTCTGCCAGTTTGCTAGTGTACCTGTACAGTATCTGTTATTGATGCATTGTTCCCCTAGGATTATACACCACTCTCTGGGTAACACACACACACAAAAAAAGGTTATTCATCTTCCTAGTAGGAATTGTGTTACCTAGCCTGAAGCTTTAGCTTAGGTACTGTCGGTATGACACTGAATCATGTTACGCGGGGTTACCCTATGTTTTGGTGTACTGAACTGCTCTAGGATCAGGTAGATGCTGAATGACTGTAAGAAAGAAAACTTCCATGTATTTCTAAACAATCTGGCTTTTTGTAACATTATGGGCTGCGGGAGATATGGACACGCACACGACCAATATGATCAAGCAATGCCAATTTATTGAAGGTAAGCAAGCCCTTTTATAGGTTTCTCCTGTGCACACGAACGGTACGTGGTGCGATCCTTATGATTGGACAGTTAGCTTTGTCCACGCGCTTCAAGCCTTCTCCCGATTGGATGACTCAAATGTCTATCTCCGCCCAACCCATCTCCTGGAGTTGGTTGCTGAGTTCTTTGTTCTATGTCCTTGCTGAGCGTGCACGTGTGTAGGATTGCTCACATGTCCATTATCTCCCAGCAATGGGCAACATAGCTGTATATATTTTAGATGTCAGATATTAGGATGTCAGCAAATCACTGTTGTCTGGTACTGGTTTTATAAATGGCAAGCTTTCCATTTCTTTGCTGAACACTGCTAATTGTTTTGCCACCTACTTTTTCCTACATCATTTGTTTTATCTACTTGTAATGTTCTGTATGGCATCAAACCGAGTCATGATAAGTTAAAACCTCTTAGCTTTACCTACTACTGCAAGTGTGAGCAGTTCTCAAGAGGGGTGGAGAGGAGTGCAGTCACTGAAGATATCCTGAGGGAAGTAGGTATGAATGAGATACCCTGCTGAGGTTAGTTGATGCCTAGGTAGAAACGTATTGGAAAGCAGAAGGAGATTTGGTTGCTTAAATATATACTTTTAGGAACATTTTTCACAATAAATATTGTGAAAATATAGCCTCCGATTGTTCAGAAGACATGTCCTGCAGGTCACACTTCATATGCAGAAGTCCCTTGCAGATACCTCAGATTTTGACGGGGTCCTAGAGACAGAAGCTTGTATTTGGGTGTCTGAATTGTACCTCAAGTGTTTTAACTATTTCTTTTCAGTTTCTCTCACTTGACTATGTGCTGCAGCAAGGTAACATTACTATTCAGAAAGCAGGGATTAATGTTTGACCTAAGGTGTTTCTGGGGAGGATCTGGTACATAAACTCTATGAGAGTGTTTTTTCTCACTGGTGGAAGTGTAGGCAGGAGATTAAAGGGAGAAAAAGCATAACTGTTGGTGTATTGGTATGTAATAGAGCTGTTGATGGTGGAAAAATGTCCTCATCTGAGTGAGGGAATCTCCACATGGAAGGGATGAGAAGAAGATAGCAGGCCTTGTCTTAGCGGAGAAGAACAGTAAGATATGGTTTGGTGGGTCTGGGATGTGCAAATCCATGTTTCCTTTTGTCAGGAAAGTAATAGTTTCCCCGAAAAGATTGGTTTTGCATCTTGGCTCCATCATTTAGTCAAACTTATTCAAACCAAGCTTAAACTTCTATTTATAAGGATCAAAATATTCTTAAATTTATGCTGTTTTAAAATATCCATCTTCACTATCAAATGTCCTTGAATCAAGCGGGGGTGGCACCAAGCCTGAAAATAAATATTCATTAGATATATTTGGGAGGCACTCTTGCTATGAAGATGCATTTTAAATCTTCCAAATGAATTTAAGAATGTGGGGGAGACAAATTCAGCCAGAGACTAAATTAGGCTAAATTCATATGGATTCTTATTAATAATAGGAAAACTTATCAATTAGAGTGGGTTAGTGCAGTAAGGCTCACTAATTTACAGATTTCCAGGTCTATTAAAAGACATCAAAATTTCAGTATTATCTAGTTATTGTCCAGTTTGAGATTAGAGGTTTCTCTTATTAAAATAGATTATTGGCACATTCTTTAAGTAGAAAATGAAACAACATAAATGATAAAGAGAAAAGACAACGAAGGTGCTTCACACCCAAGTAAAGAATTTGTAAAAGATACTCAGAAAAAAACCCACACAAGCAGTGAAGAGGGAGGGTTAACACTGTGTCGCACCATAAAGTTGGAAGAAGAAATACTGAGAAGGATATATAGCACATGGCTTGATGAAGGTGCCTAAACTGTATTTCATCTGATATTATGCATCTGATATCATTCTGAGCATGAAACTTCAAAAGGCAAAAATGTCATACAGGCTGATAAGCCAACAGAGATTTTTCAGTGGCAAGAATGAGAAATTAAAGTGACTGGATTTTATGAGCAAGCAGACAATGAACCTTACAAAAGAACTGATAGCTTCTTACGTTTCCTGGATAATTACTAAATATAAACACCTACACACAGTCAGATAAATAAATGTTAATTCTTCCCAAAGCATCTAGAAGATGTTCCATTATACATGGGAACAGATTTATGTTGTGGTTTGAACTCAGCTGGTAGCAAATCACCACGTGGCCAGGTGTTTACTCCCCACCCCCCCGCCCCTAGTGAAATAGGGGACAAAAGAAGAAATTTGTAGATTAAATGAAAAAAAAAATTACTCACAAAGCCAACAGTAATAATAGTCGTCCAAACCAGGTAAAATACAGTAGTGGCTCACTGAACGGCGGCGTACAGAGCCTGTCCCCAGCAGCAATTCCACCGTACCAGAGAAGCTCCGCCCAGCTGATCTGGAAACTGAAAACAAAACAATGCATGTGAGGACAGGCACCTGACTATATGCTGAGTTTTGACATCACATGACATGGAATGCTCCAGCGATCGATCAGGATCCAGCCCTTCAGATGTGCTCCCTCTCAGCCCAAGGACAGTTAACTCTATCCTGGCCAAAACCAGGACAATTTGCTACTCTGCTGTAATACATTTTATTGTTCAGTGCCAGAGTTATTTGTGTTCAGTGATAAAGTTACCTGATGCATTGCTAAGAACTGGCAATAACAGAAGCTCTTAAAATGTGACCCCAAAATATTTGTAATTCATTGAGACTAGAAATACATTTAATTTGTCTTGACCATTTGTCATTGTGAGATACCTTCTTGATGGAAAGCTATAGGGTGCTGTATTATTTAGCAGATCATTTTAAGAGAAGATAATAGGAAAACACTTTATATGATAAAGAGTTATAGTGAGCAGACTGATGTAGCAACAGGGCTGAGAGGTGTTGGAAAGCAACAAAGTTTAAAAAAACCTGTAGAAGAGAAATCTTATGGCTTCCTAAGTGAAACTTACATCAAGCCTAAAGTGTTCTAAAAGTGATGTAGAAAGAACAATATTTTTTCCCTTCCATTTGAGACTGTTTTATGTTTTGTAGAGAAATGAGATTAAGTGAGAAAAATCCTGATGCTCTTTTTTGGACCTAAAGATTACATTTGTTTCATACATTTTCTTAAGCTGTTCTCTATTCAAGTTTCAGCCACTAGGGTCCCAGTTCAGTTGCCTCAACATTGCCATTTGAGATGACCAAGAGGATCTCAGCATCTGCATGTGTTGGCAGTTACAACAACATGTCTATGAAAAGTTGTGGACAAAGGTCTTACTGACATACAGATGAATGTCTGACAGCATATCCTATAGTATCTCTAATTATGGTATAAGCCTACCTTTAGAGAATTAATTAAGCCCTATATCTCAATTGGCTCTAGTGAGAGTTTAGACACATAGTGAGCTTGCAGATACCTACATAACCGGCATATTTAGGTATCTTAATCTCATTCTGAGCCCCATTTTGACTGATGGTTTTTGATTAAATTCCTAAACTGGGATGCTATGACTGGAAAGAAACATGGGGAGATAATTCGCTTTGTGGTAGAATTTGGTCAAATACAGTAGACTTGAACATGAAAGTCTGAAATCAATAATGGTTTGCTAACTGCCAAGCCCCCTTTAGAACTTTATAAGTGTTTTGAGGATATGACTGTTAATCAGTATGACTAGATTTAACAATGTTTTTTATCTATCTTTACCTGGAATCTGTCACTGAGACAGAATAAGCCCTCTTGGAGCTGCAAAGTGGTCAGTCATTCTAGATAATATATATTTCTTGTTTACTGAAGAAGTTCTGGCTTTCAGTCATTGGGGAATATCAACTGTTACAGGAACCTGTAAATATCTTAACCCATGTCTACCTATGCATATTCAAGGGCCCTTTCTTCCTCAGTCTTCATGAATAGCAAGTGGCAGATTTGCCATCCAGACAACTCTGAGAGGCTGTCTCAGGTTTCAGTCTAGGATAGACTATATATAAATGAAGTAAATGAGATGTATTTAAAATAACATATTATACTGTTAAAGAAGCTTGAAATTAGCTGGTTTAGTTTGACGTAATTAAAAAAAAATAATCAAAAAGCCACCCTTTAATAAATCTCTAAAATAAACCCTTAGATAAAATTGTCTTAATAATGAGTTTTTAAGGGTAAAAAGTGTTAAGTTCCTCAAAGGAACAGTAGAAAGCACAAATACAAACTATCCCAGTATGGGAGAAGGAGAGGAAGCACAGGTAAGAGATAAATATGGCTAAGACATGAGTTCTTTATTAAACTTGAACATAAGAAGTAGTCATATAGAAAGTACAAACTAGTTCCAGATATCACTGAGGTTTATAAAAAAGCACCACAAGCATGTAGGGATTTGGGTTTAAAAGGCTGACACAAAACAAGATGCAAGTAGTATGAGACATCAAAACATTATTTGTAACTTTGTAAGTGGATTAGTATAAAATTGTGGGTTTACTGTTCACATGCGAGGGTGAATTGTAAGCAGATGACACAAGAAGGATGAAATTAATGTGATTTTTTTTTTCTTCTGTCTTCTTCTTGACTTGCGCTACTGACTAATCAGTGCCAATGAAATCAGAGTAAGACAACCTGTTCTATTACCCAAATATCGATTACAGTGTTTGATAACCTTTAGGATATTTGTGATATCTTCAGGGACCTATCAGTTATGACACAAGCCCTCCTGGAGTGGCATCTGGAGGTCAGTCAGGACACCTAGAAGTATTGTTATGGCAGTTAGTGCTTAGTCTGAGCAAGGACTACATGTTTGAACTGAATCTATGTCAAGGCATCAGCCTACAACATCAGCCTACAACAAGAGATTGTTTATATAGCTCAGAAAATTTTGAAATAATCTCCGTGAATTTCACTGTCATCTCAAGGAAGATCTATGACTGAGGTTGGGATTCAATTTGAGATTAGAATCCTTAAATTCAGATTTCTGTGTGTAGGTGTTTGAAGGTGTGTCAGGTACTTGGTTAAAATACCCACAATTAGGCAGCTGGTGTTATCTGAAGTGCTCTTCAGTATCCAGACTTCCTTTCAGATATGATACCAGACCTGTGAATAGCCCAGGTCCTTTTGAAACACATACTTGGGGCAGGGTGAAAATACTCTACAACATCTCAAATAGCAAGAGATTTTTTTAGTCCTAAATTCCCACTGTAGCCAGTACAACCTAAAGTACATTTCTGTTGCTTAAACTTAAGCCTCTAGTACCATTTGATATCTTCAGACTAGCTAAGGAGGACATGGGTCTCACTGATCTGGTATTATATCACTGATGGCTGCTTGGAGACCCTGCATGACCTCAAATGATACTAGACACTTGTGTGAGTAATTACTTCAACCTGGGGATATATTTTCACTGTATTGAGATATTAGAAACCTTGGATACTTGTAGAAATTTATATGTAGATATGAAGGCATGTTAATATACCCTTATAAAATTAACATTTAACTATATTGTACCCTGAAAGACAAGGAAAGACAATGTGCAGTGGTAATCATAGGATTTGTGGGGAGGAGGGAGGAGTGTAGAGGAGAGGTATACAGAATTATACAGATAAAGAAAAAAAATTCTGAATTAATAGACTATGTCAAGCTTCTGAAGGATAATGGACAGATGAATTAATATGAGTTTGCAAAAAAAATAAATTTGGTCCAACCCACCTAATTTTTTTTCCCTTACAAGATCAGATGCCCTGGGAATATAGAAAACTGAATAGAAGTCCATGGTATCTTGAATTTAGTATGATTTTAACCTTTATAAATTTTTCTTTTTTTTTTTTTTTTTTTTAAATAATCCAGGTGAAGAAATAGATTTCTCTTCTACAGAGGCATTATACAGTGGCTGGGAAACTGTGCCCAGAGAATTGTTAGTTGTGGTTCACTGCCAGAACGAAAAGATGTACAGAGAGGAACTCCATTCAGTTTTTTTTTTCATTAACAACTGGGATGATGGAATCAAGAGCACATGATTAAATTTTCAAACAACACATAGATGGGAAGGACTGTAGGCAGACTGGAGGATAGGATGAGAATTCAAAATTATCTTGACAAATAGGAGAAATGGTCTGGAAAAAAACAGATGTAGTTCAACAGAGATGAGTGCAAGGAACTACATTTAGACAGATATAATTAACAGCATAAGTGGGAAGAAAAACAAATGGTTGTGAAGAAATTCATTCCCTGCCTTTCCAAGGTTTATAGTGGATCATAAGCTGAACTTGAATGTGTAAAATCATCCTGTTGTGAAAAAATTAAACACCATACTTAAAGTATAATCAAGAATGTAGTCTGCAGGATGGATTATATAAGCCGATTTACTTTGCTCATTAGTGGGCCAACAGGTAGAATAGTGTCAGGGCAGGTCACCTTCAACAAGTATGTCTTCTAAAGAGACAAATTTCAGATTAGAGGAATCCCTGATACAGATCGGAAATCTAGAAAACATAATAGAAAAGCACTGAATAGCATAAATCTAGTGAACAGGATACTATGGGGAATATGGAAAAAGTTATATTTTTTAAAAAGGTAATTGTTACTGAAAAATACATCGTGTTGGCTCCAACAGCTCAAGAGAATGCTGAGGCTGCTGCAACTCCATGCTCTAGGTGCAACCAGTGGCAAAGATGAGCTTGTGTTCCCAGTAGGCACATGTGTGCAGAGCACATGTATACACCTCATGTACACACATAGCTGGTCACACAGACCACAGACACACCGAGCACTCCCACAAACACAGACAGCATCAACAGTCTCATCCTGCCCCTGACCCTAGTTGAGCAGGTTGGAGGTTTGCTAGTGAGAATATATGTAGAAATACATACATATACAGAAATAGATATATGCATATGTACAAGAGGGACCCACCCCCAGCAGCTGGACTCAGACACTCAGTTTGCCCAGTACCTGTGCCTGGATCCCAGCTCCCTGGTTTCTTTCACGTGGGCATACAAGCCCCTGAGGGTGCAGCCTCTTTCCAGTTGCTGGTACAGACCATCTCACTCCCACACACATGCACACACACACATACCCAGGACTGGCTGGGACTCCCCTTGTCCCCAGTAGCCAAGCTCCCCACGCTCTCACTCTTACAGACACACACAGGTCTCGGCCCTAGAGCCTCCAGGCACTATGGTCTCTCCAGCAGCTGCTGGCACTCCCCTTGTCCCCCAGAGCAAGCTCCTCCTGTGGTCTCACCCTTGGAGACACTCCTTCCCCTCCAGCTCCCAGGCCATGTCACCTGCTAGCTGGCTCATTTGGCTGGATCTTCACTAGTGATGCACTCCCACACCAACAGTCACTCCAGGTGCTGCACCATGGATACGTGGGTCTCTGACTCTGCTTCCGCCCCAGGTCTGTCACTTGGTTTTCACTCACTCTGGTCTCTCCAGTCCAGTTTCTGACACCCAGGCACATCTACCCTCTGACCAGTGGTCCCATGCCTGTTGCTGGCACTCAGACCCCATCCCAGACACATGCACACAGAAGAGGGAGTCCCTCACCCAGCAAAAAAGTTAGAAATGGAGTTTAATAATAAGACAGAACAGACTGTGCTGATCAAGTGCAGGATATGGCAGACAAAACATACTGATCAGCAAGCTATTTACGTTCAACCAGCCCTTTTAATCTCCTTACCCCATGTTTTCCCAAACTTGTTCCTACCCAGATCCTCTAGATTCCCTTTCAACACCTCTGTTTCATTCCCTAAACATCCCACATCTTGTACAATTCCCACATGCTCTGTCCTTCATCTCATAATGTGTCTCGTACCCCTAGGCAGTCACCCCACTGTGTCCAAAATGTGCTCTGGCACTGACACATTGTGATGGGTGTCATCTGAACACCGGGGTTGAGCGTCTCCTGGGACAGCCCTGGGAGGGGCCCAGACAGGGTCTGTAGTCTCTAGTCTGTAGTCCTCTGAGACTGTATTTTGGGTTCCTGCCTGCCTTTGGACTCTGTGCTCTTCTGTGACTGTGGAGATGGGCTCATGATGGGGCGAGGGCTCTTAGGATGGGCCTTGGAGTAGCTGAGGCAGGATATTATCTGGGCTTCCCCACCTGCCTTTGTGTGCCTGTGCTCCTTTGTGAGAGCACATGATCTTTTTATTGCACAACCTAACAGTTATTATGAAGAAGAAAATTTTGATCTATTCTCCATTTCTTCTTAAAGCATAAGAAGCAATGGCATGATCCAGTAATAAGAAAGACTTTCAAATGATACAGAACTCCTGAAGTCAGTAGATTAGGGAAACTTGGAAGACTTCAAGAAATGTCTAGATAAATATCTCTTGGGAATGACATAGGAATAATTGATCATTTCTTTAGAGAAGGATAACTTGAGAGAAAAATGCAAATACAAGGTACAAATTTGAAAGGGAGGGGAAAATTGTCTGTTAGATCAGCACTGTAGAACAGACAGCTGATGAACTATTAGGAAATACAGTGAAATGATGGCTAGAAAACAAAACTAATGTCTCTCTTGAGCTCATGATTTTTGTTTTTCAGTAAAATTTGTTTTCTGGAGCTATCATTTGAGACTATTTTGCAGGTGTCTGTGGATGATAAGCATTAAAGACGGTAATTTTTTTTAAGTATTAGTAATATTAATCATAATTAATTGTAATTATTCGTAATAATTTCTGCCTTCTCTTGCCCTATGACCCCAATACTCTGCACATGAGCTAAACCTGGTGGGCAGCCATTTTCCCGTTTCTACACGGGTACTTGGTGATGTGCATGACACACAGCATCTGGTGATGTGTTACAGTGAGACATCTTATAGGAAGACTTTTGAGAGTTTTGTATTATATGTCCCAAGCTCTGGAATAACTGAAAGCAATAATTTTTGAAAAGTTTTATAATAATTTTCTGTGGCTATGCTTATTTCTGCAAATACATTCGGTACAGGTTTCCCTAATACAGTAGGTTACCAAATATAGTTCCAGGAATGCTAATGAGGAATAGCAAAGAAAAATGTTGAAAGATTCATGGAAGACATTTTCTAAACATACACACAGACACACAGAAACTTGCATGTGTTTATATATACCTATGTATAGGGATGTGTACACACACACACACACACACGTAGACACAAAGTAGTTGAAGGGAAAGAAGCATAATGCATGATTAACATTTAAACATCAATAAAATAAAGTGGTGGAAAGTTATCCGTTATCATATTGCCTACTTTGATTGAATAGTTTCTGAATGACTCGTCTGGATTTTCCCTTTTTTGTTTAGATTCAGGCCATTATTTGGTTATGTCATTCACAACAGTCTTAAGACATGTCTCCCATTGGTGAATGCTTTGCCAGAAAAGAACAGGTGGTCCTGGTAGTCTTAGGTTGAAAGCCAAACTTAGAATATTCAATGGAGATAGTATTAAATTAAATCAAATAGTGAAATGCATCAGATTCTTCCTGAATGTGAACAAACCAGCACAAGAGCAATTGACCATCAATCAGCTGAAAGAAGAGAAAATGCTGGGGGCACTAACTTTTTTATATGTTCAATAATATCGTACAGCTAAAGCTGTAAACAGATTTCAACAGAATTAAACCCTAGACTTTGAAGACTGTTTCAGGTTTTAAAGGCAAGTTCCCTGTATTTACTAATGTCAGCACATAAGTTTTCTTCTATAGCTTACTGCTTCTTTTCAGCTCGTTGAACAGACAGTTAGTTGTAAAATTTCTGTTTATGTAAACAATACTTATCGAGCTAATAGTCTGTACATAGTAATAACAATTTACCCAAATTTTACGTTTTCCAACCCCATGGAAAGAAATCTAGTGAAATAATTCTCATTAGGCTATTCAGCCTTTTAATGTAAAATATGCATTAAATAGTCAACATTAGCAGTAGACATCAGGATAACCCCTGAAAATGCTTAGAAGAGTATCCTTATCTGTGTTAACCACCATGGAATAATGTGTATTTATTTAAAAAATACATTTTTTTCTAATTAAAATGTAAATAATAATAGAGTCAGGTTAAGATTGTTTTCTTTTCTTTTGATGTTACACTTTTTATAATTAGCATTATGCGTAGATATAAGAACAGAATAATCTTTCTTGTAACTTGTTTGTACTTTGGCTAGATGCAATACTTGTTTACAATTTTAATTGTTATGTAATTTTGATGCATATGAAACAGAAATATTTATGATTTATTTTGAGGATGACCTAACAGTTAGAGATGGAACTTTGGAATCCTCCGAGATCTTTGGTTTCCTTTCTGAATTCTGCAAATGAATCACATTAGAGCATTTGCTTCAAATTCCCTATATGTGATGCAAATTTAATTACATTTATCAGTGTTGTTTTGCAGTAAAATGATTTAATTTTTATGGAGTATTTTGAGATACTCACATGGTTTGCACTGTTTAATAAGTACCTTATTTTTACTAGAAGCAAAATAATTTTTGTTGTATTTGTGAAGAAATCTATTAGAACAGTTTGAGATTTGCACCGATCCACTTAAAACAAAATAACAAGGAGACACATTGTTGTGGATTTGTGCATATATATATCTCTTTGAAAATGGTTATGACCTTTTTTTAAAGGTTTCTATAATCAGCAACAGATCTCTCATCTGTGATAGTGTTCTTATTAGAGGCCATAATTGAATGTCCTCAAATATAAACAGACTGCAGCAAACTGATTAATAAAGCTTCAGTCCAACTTCCTAGACATTATAATTTAATTTTTTTTTTTTTTCAGTAACCTAAGTTACTACAAGTAATTTAGGAAATCAGAGTATCTAATAAAGTGACTGTTCATCCTTATTGTAGCTCCTTTCACCAGGAAAATCATTCAGCATCAAATTATAGGAAGGACAGAATTTGTTGTCAAATAGTAAATCAATCAATGAAAGTTCAGAGTAAATGTTGTCTTTTTAAGATATGATTCTTGAGTAACAATTGAGTTTAAAAAATATTTAAGTAATTTTTAACTAAATACAATTGCTGTTCTAGGGGCAAAAATATCACTGTGACCATCTGGGGTTTTTTTGCACAAAGGATGGTCTGAAATCTAGTTGCTATAAAAGCATCACACAGGGCCACAATGCACCTAAGTACTTGAAAAAATATGCCAAAATAGAATGTTTTTCATAATAAACCATAATATGCAAAATAAAACTAAAAAAAAAAAGAGACAAGGAGATAAAGAAACTAATAGCTTTGCCATATTTAGCATTTACTGTGTGAGTTCATAGTAATATTGCCTATTATTAACCAAAAATTATTAAGGGTAAAAGTAATGCCAAACAACAGGCAAGAGTATTTTGCATAAATCAGGACTAATTGGTTGTTCATGTAAATTAAGCATCTTGCTAATGAAGTTCACAGGACATGAAAGGCTTGATGCACGACACAGGAAAAATGATCTGTCATTTTTTTCAGCAACATAATAATTTTAATAATTGCAAAATATCATTAGCAAAAAGTTGTTTGGTGCTGGTTCTTTTTTTGATAATTCTGTCAAAAATGAAACTTAATAAATTCTCTGTGTCTACTGGGAAAAAAAAAAAAAAAGACAGAAAATCATAAGCTCAAATGACAGCTGATCCTGGCTTGGGGCAGAACTGTTGACTAAATAACCTATGAGGTTCCTCACAGTCATATTTTATACAAGTACATAAATAAAATCGGTAAAAGTTTTAAAAAATGCTTAGCTGAAGTAAGCAGAACACATCTCACATTGTACGTCCCTGGAGCTGTATGAATTTGTGATAGTACAGTGACACACAGAACAATCTTGCACCCACCTTGCATTTTTTTCTTACTCATGTCAAAGTGCATTATAAAGATAGCCAAATATATTGTCCTGATTTCTCAGACTGGGTAACAGAGTCAATTAAAGGTTAATTGAGTTCTCCTGTGTCTGAGAGGAAGTTAGTAGCATAGGAATATAACCAATATTTGCTGACTCCCAGCTTTAACCACAAATGTATTGCACCTAGTGGTGTTCATAGTACTTTGAAAATAAGCCTTGTGTGTATGATCAGTCACTGGAAAAGTATACTTGACACGTTTGTATGGCATACTGGCATGTTTAGGTTAATGCAACATATCTTTATACTGAGAACATTAGGATTACGTTTCTAATAGGTGAGGAAAATTATCTCCCAGTTTTTAAATTTATTTAATGATGAAAATCTTTCTTCCATATGTTTAGATCATATTTTCATAGATCAAAAGGTATTAAACTAGAAATATTAAACTAGAATTTCTGTAGTATTTCTGCAATGCTGTAGGTGGTTTCAAAAATACTTGATTTTCAGAAATTTATTTTTAGGCTGGTAGTTGAAAGTGGAAATTAGAGGTAAAAAAGGGTAAATATGGCCACTTCTGTGTTGGAATCCTTTGAAGCGTGTGCTGGGTTTGTGTGTGGAGGGGATTTGGCAGCGAGGGAGGGGTTACAGAGGTGGCTCCTGTGAGAAGTTGCTAGAAGCTCCCCCAGTCAGACCCACCTGTGGCCAAGGCCCAGGCTATTAGCAACGGTGGCTGCACCCCTGTGATAACGTGTCTAAAAAGGGGGACCTGAGCGGAGGAGGAGTTATGAGGGAGACACTTAGACAAACATCGAGGTCAGTTGAAGTGAAGGGGTGGAGATGCACTTGAGAAAAGATTCTCCTGCAGCCCATGGTGAGAGGTCAGGCTGTGCCCCTGCAGCCCGTGCAGATCATTGGTGAAGGAGTTGCCCACCTGCAGCCCGTGGAGGACCCCACGCTGGAGCAGGTGGCTGCTCCCAAAGAAGGCCGTGACTCTGAAGGAAGCCTGTACTGGAGCAGACTGTTACTGAGAGACTGAAGCCCATGGGAAGGATCTGTGCTGTAGCAGTTCATGAAGAGCTGCAGCCCTGGAGGAAGGGCTCACATGAGAGAAGTTCATGGAAGCCTATATTCCTTGGGAGGGATCCCATGCTGGAGCAAGGGAAGAGTGTGAAGAGTCCTCCCCCTGAGGAGGAAGGAGCAGCAGAAACAGGGGGTGATGAAATGACCGCAACCCCCATTCCCTTCCCCCCTCTGCACAGCTGGAGGGGAGGAGGTAGGGAAATCAGGAGCAAAGCTGAGCCTGAGAAGAAGGGAGGGCTAGGGGGAAGGTATTTATAATATGTGGTGGCATTTCTCACTGTCTTACTCTGTTTGATTGGAAAATTAAGTGATGGTGGTGGTATCCAAATTAAATTGATGTTCTTTTTCTTTCCAGTCAAGTCTGACTTTTGTCCCTGACCATAGTTGGTGAGTATCTTGATTCCTGAGCCTTTTGTTTTATTTTCCTCTCCCCATCCCTGAAGGGGAAGGAGTGAGCAAGTGGCTATGTGGTGCTCAGTTGCCCTCTGGGCTTAAATCCATGTGTAAATAGTTTTATAATTGGACAAAAGCAAGTTGAGAATATTGGGGTTTTCTACATTTGAGTGACTTAAAGTGGTTGGTTGCATGGGCATTTTACAAACTTGACACATATAATATTGAAATACCAATGACATACAAACTAACGTTATAAAAACAAGAAGTTACAAAGTTATTTTGGTACCTAATTATTATTGTCTGTCTAAATGAGTGTAATTTAAACAGTTACTAGGACAGATTCCACCTGAAAGTAATATATAAGTATTACAAAGAATTATTTTATGTGATTGTACATGCTCAGATCTCAAAATACATTAATCTGTTTAGCAGCTGATTAAACCACTTATGTTTGCATAAAGATCACTATATATAGTTTATAAACTTTTCAGTTTGTGATGCAATGTTGTCTTTTTCATTAAAAGTTATGTTATTTAATGCTTTATCCAGGATTTGTCACAGACACATTACAATTGGTTTGTTGAATTCTTCTGGAAGGCATTTTCATTCAACTACTAGCACAATTAATTAGTTCTTGAGATAAACAACAGAAATCATTAGTCCTCAAACTACGTAAAGATTTTTGACTAGATTAGTTCAAGATTCTGACTTACATTTTCCAACTTCTTTAGTTATCCTGAATCTGAGAAAACGTCTCAAAAAGGGATGAAGATACGCTTCAGTTTTCTCCAGATTTCTTCTTGTTTCCATCCTATAATTCCACAAAAAGAAGAGGGAAAGGGTGAAGTGCTAAGGCTTGGACAATAGGCCCAAGCCAGAGTTGATGTATAGATGAATCCTGTATATTTTATAACTGAAAGCCATTGTGCTAGTAGGTATTGTACTGAGTTATAATAAACCACCTATTCTGATATAAAAGGTGGAAGTGTTGAAGCCTGAGCAACAGGCCCTGAACCAAAACTGTTAACTCAGTATTATGTAACCATTAATGAAATATGCATGGAGGGTGTAGCTTCTTGAATGTATCTTTCCCTTCCTTTGTGTGTGAATAGAACAACAGAGTCATGGAGGCAGGTGTCTGTCCCCGAGACCTGATGTGAGACCTTGTGCATAATCCCATCAGATAAACAGAGAAACTCCCTCAGCTTCTTCCCTGAGCCCTGGCCAGGCTCTGGGGGAATCTAATGTGAGATTCAAACCAGGTATTTCTGCTCAAAACAAAGGTGCCAGCTATTCTGGCTTGCTGATTTTGGGGTATATAAGGCTGGACCCGCTCACAGCGACTCTGGCAGCCTCACCTGTGGGTGGACGCCCCGCGTAGGATTTCCCCCTTGCCGGGACAGGCTCTGCAAACCCTCGCTGTAACCGGGGCTGCCCAGCCACTGTGGGGCTGGGTGATGGTGACGTGTGCGAGTGGTGAGGGATCTTTCTTAATCACTATTCTCAGGAATGATTTGATGCATTACTCTGTATTTTCCTGTTTGCTTAAGTGCACTATTCTGCCTTTTCTTACTGTATGTTTTCTGTATTATTCTGTTATTTAGTTACTTCTAGTAAAATACACCTGCTCTTTTCACTCTGGTGTCTGAGTTTAATTGGTATCCCTAATCAGCAAAACAAAGGGTTCCCCAAACATAAACTTCATATGCTTAAGGGGGGTGTGTGTGTCTGTTGTGTTTTTTCTGATTTTAATTTTATTTTCATGCAGCATAAGTAACCACATCTTTTACTGTGGTTTCTTTAGTTGAGTGGTACAACCCAGAGGGAAATCTTTCACAGGCAGCTATTTCCCCTCCATAAAGTGAGATTCATGTCTTAAAACTTTTCTTCCACAGATTAAATAGGAAGAGCATGAAGCTTTTATCTTTTCATAGTTGTATGTTTATATATGTATTTTTATGATAAACTATATATAATATATACCTACACATTTAAGCAGCATTCTTAAACAAAGAAGAAAAACAAAGACAATTCAAGATTTTAAAATGTATTAACATACTATTGTGACTGGAAAGTCTAGTGATAAAAAACCCCACAAAATATCAGTTTTGGTTTTGTTGCTAACCCTTTGTAAACAAATGTCAGTGTTACACCGGTACTTTTCACTCAGTCAGTACTACTTTAGTGTCATAAAAACGTATGTTACATGTTTGGACATTCATAGTTTCAAAGCCTGTGCTAAGCAAAGCCTGAATACATTCAAAATCATGGGCTAACAATATTCTTGTTTCAATTTGGATCAGGAAAACATTACCGACTCAAATATCCTGTTTGTTTCTAGTGACATGCTTTTGTTCACTATGTACAGCCTCTCTTGGAGACCACAAATTGAATTTCTTTTGGACAAAACTAATGTGGGAGGTGTATTGCAGGTGTGCACCTAAAGTACTCCAACCTAGGTGATGTATGTATCCCTCACTGGGAACAGAATAAGGTTCATCAGAAGCTAACTCCTTGAAGCATGTATAGTTCTTGGTACCACTGTGAAGTGCTAAGGCTTGGACAAATGGCCCAAGCCAGAGTTGACCTATAGATGAATCCTGTACATTTTATAACTGAAAGCCATTGTGCTAGTAAGTATTGTACTAAGTTATAATGACCCACTTATACTGATGTAAAAAGTGTTAAAGTATTGGAATACTGCAGCCTGAACAACAGGCCCCAAGCTGAATCTGCTTAGTGAGTAGTCATTAATAAAGTGTGTAAACTTGCTAGTGAGAGACACAGGTTAGACAAAATATAGTCGGTAGTGAGGAGAGAATGTTTCCAACTTTCCTTTCTCAGTCTTCTTCAAGGCTGAGAACCCAGGTATTTGTCCTTGTTGGAAACTCCCTTGGTTTTCCCTCTCGAGCCGTGGCCAGGCTTTGGGTGGAATCCAACAGGAGAATGAAACCAGAAATTTTCCGCTCAAAACAAAGGTGCCAGCTATTCTGGCTTGCTGATTTTGGGGTATATAAGGCTGGATCCGCTCACAGCGACTCTGGCAGCCTCACCTGTGGGTGGATGCCCCGCGTAGGATTTCCCCCTTGCCAGGACAGGCTCTGCAAACCCTCGCTGTAACCGGGGCTGCCCAGCCACTGCGGGGCTGGGTGATGGTAACGTGTGCGGGTGGTGAGGGATCTGTCTTAATCACTATTCTCTCTCTCGTGTAGTAACGATTTAATGCATTACCCTGTTTTTTTGCTGTTTGCTGCTTTAAGTGCACTATTCTGCTTTTACTTACTGCATGTTTTCTGTATTACGCTGTTATCACTAGTAAAATACGCCTGCTCTTTTCACTCTGGTGTTTGAGTTTTATTGGTATCCTTAAGCAGCAGAACACGCTGTTTCTACTTTGCTGATCCACTTTTGCCAGGCTGCACACCCTGCTGGTGTAGGTGTAGCCTCTGTGGACTGAAGTCCCTGATTCCATTTTTTGGTCTCAAATGAGTATCTCTAGAGAAACATTTCTATAGAAGGTCTACTTAAGAGTATGTCTTTGCAATACTGGTGATAACTTTAGTTCTAACTCCTATTTCTTCAGTTCAAATCAGAAGAATTAAACTCCTAAATTGTATTGTATTTATGGAATCTGGGAGGCATAGATGGTTCTTCATCCTTTGACAGAGGCTGAGCATCTGATTATATGTTTACTCACACATACAAACATCTGGGAAGCCAAGGCAATAACAAAACCAACAGGAGAGTTTCTTGAAAATCACAGCTTTTGAAATTTGAAAACCCAGAATAACAGCCTAAAGGCCTTTCCATCATCTTTGGTTGGTGTATAGTGGCAGAGTTTAATTTTATTTGAATTTAAAATGTATAATAAAAATGTTTCACAGACTTCTTTGCTTTGTACAAGAAAAAGTAAGTGAAAGCTAATACAACTAGGAAATGGACTACAAACCCTTTATTTCAGAATGGGAAGAATGCCAGTCAGGTAGGTAGACTATAGTCAACAACAAAAAAATTGTAGTAAACAAGCTGTGGGATTTGACAGATGGTGCAAAATAGTTTGTATGGCCTGGCAAGAAATATTTTTTTCCTTTTTGAATGAATTGTAATGCCTTTATTTCAGTAGGGAAGACAGATATTAACACAAAATGTCCAAGACTTGGAATATTAGCTATGGATATAGAATATACAAATTCATGTTCTTTGTCCAAATCAAGCAAAGAAAGGATTTAACTCTTCCCTTCTAATTTTTCCTATGCTCCATCAGACTACCGCTGAATCCTCAATACTCTGTCAGACTACTGGCTATTTTAACACTATTGACCTGTTTTTGTTTAGAAATTCTGCCTGGAACACTAGAATGTAAATTTAATTAATTCCATATTTGTTGAAATTAACACATTGTGTCTCAAAACTGTTAGAATACCTTAGTGAAGAAACTTTTAATTTAAAATTTTTTATTAGCTCAGGTCATATATTTATCTCAATACACTTATTTTAATATACTTACCTCTTGCTCACCTTCATTTTTTGTCATACAAAAAAAAAAAAAAGACAAGCAGAGCAGAAGAATGAGTAGTAAGGTAAACTTAAAAAGCTTTTGAGCTGAAAACAGGAATAGTTAATGGTTTTGAAACACTCATAAAATAATAATTAAAAACTTTAAAAATTTAACAGAATAATCAAGTGGGGCATGTGTTAAGAAAAATCTTGACAATGGTTATTATGAGAGAAATAACATCAGAAAATGATATGCCATTTGTATACATGTTTCCTTTTATATGTGTGCTTGTGTACATATTGCAATAAAGTAATATTTCTTTGGAAGCAAAAGCTGTTAAATTAAGGAAATATCAATTTAAACAATGTCTAGTCCTTCCATTTCTTTTTAAAGAGAAAGAGTGCCAAGTAGTAACAACACAGTTTGAAGGTCATGACTGTAGAGATATCTCTGTGGAAAAAACATGTTGTATTTATTTTTCTCTTCGAGTAGTGTTTCTATCAAATGTTGTTGCAAAGTAATATTTATGGTGTCAAACTCTGTCTCTCATACTCCTTCATTCATTATTGCTGCTCAGTGTCATTACTTTCTTTTTTTCTGTAGCAGCACTAACCTTGCTTCTGCCTGTAAAAACAGACTACTTTAGCTTGCAGATAATGATGAGCAGATTCAGTGCACCCTAAGAGTTTAGATCATTATCTAGTACATATTTTCCATCCCTCTGCTTTCATTTTTAAGATGCTTGTGTACATATTTCTCTGGCATTTTCTTTTAGATGCAATAGCATCCTCCATTATAGTCTTCCTTCCTGAAGATATCACTACAACTTTTTCTGAAAAACACTTTTTAAAGAAATTTCAACAAATCTAGGTTGCTAAGTCCAGACTGACTGATCGCTTAAAAAGTGAAACTGCATCAGTGGTGTTTTCTGCTCATTTTTTCAGGCTGCTTATCTTTTCTAACCTCTCAAGGAAGAGTTCATAATTTCTTTCCAGAATTACTATCCATTTTTCTGATCTCACGTAATAAATCTTGTCCCATAACTACTCACCTTGTTTATGCAGTCTTGACATCTTTCTTGTTGACAAATTGCAGTTGGGTACCACCTTTTCAGTTCTACTGACCCATTTCTCTGAAATTTTTCCTGTTCTACCACAAGACACCAAATAACTTTCTACTTCTTAAACCTTATCTTCAGCCTTGCCTTCTCTGAGATTTTGTTGTGCTTTATCTGTAGAAATAGCATTACATAAAAATTGTCTTTTTTTTTTTCCCCTTTTTTTTCTTTTTCTCCATTGTGTAGGTAAGCATCTGACACAACTAGCTACAACTGTGTCATCTATAACTGTGCCATCTATCATGGCAGCAAATATTGTGCAACTTTTTTACAGAGCTGTATCTGCATAGATTGTGAATGTAGACTAGATCTCCCCCAATTTGTTCAGTATTCTGTGACACATTGTTTTCTGTCGCAACAAATTTGTGTATTTCTTGAAAGTTATCTTTTGAGATACCTAGATCTGTTTCTCTCAGTTTCAACCAGTCATTTGCTAGTATGAGTATTTTTCATCAGGTGTGCATATTTCAGTTTAGAAAAGCAGGTCAGAACTTGTGGAATTTATTTCTAGATCATGAGCTTTGTCCTTTGCTATGGCAAAAGCTTACTGAGTAATGCCAACAGAAAATCAAACAAATAAAATCAGGAAAATAAAACTCAACATTAATGTTCAATTCACTGTAAGTGAAAAATAGTTCTGGCCACATTCAATTTTCCTTTGAATTTAATTTCTGTGGATGATTACAGCTAAGAATCATGAGTTAAATTTCACATGTTGGATATTCAACAGCAAGAAACAGACTATACACATAAATGTATCAATTTAAAATAATGAATAAATACTGACTGAGAATATCTCTCAATCCTGAGTCATTTAAAGGCTAATAGTAGCCCAGAGCCAGTAATGCAGCTAAATGTCAAAAAAGAACAGTTGCAGTATAACATCACCATCTTTTCTGGATAACCACCACTACATGTGCAAACATGTAAAATGGCACACTAAATTGAAGATTTTGTCCCCTTCCTCTGGTTATGTGTATCACAGGTAAATGAAATTGTCTTTTATCATATGCAGAGATCTGACCTTGCTTGCTACCACCCATTATATCAATATTTTTAACTAAAACTTTATGCCTTTCCTGAAGTAAACTGACCCAATATGACTACTATATGTAAAGTTCACTTTTATTTATTTTTTTTTTTCTTGCTATCTATGCTTTTTAAAAGAAAAAATTCAACATTCAAAATATCTTTGTTCTTTGGTATCTTCAGGCTTCCTGAACTTTATTCCTTAGTGGTATCCTGTTTAAAAGTAGATACTTTACTTCTGAGTTTATGATGTGCCTTCTGAGATAAAAATAATGCCACACTATTTCTATGAATAAACATTTAGCCAATTTCTTCTACTTATCTTTTTGCAATCTGTGAGTAAGATAATGGAAAAAAAAAAAAAAAGACAGGTTTGAGAAGAAAATTGTCATAAAAACTAATCTCCTCAAAGATTTATCCTTTTTTTTTTTTTTTTTTTCAGGGTGGTGAACCCGATTCAAACCTCACACAGATGAGGTATACAAAAGCACCAGAGTCTTCAGCTGTGAAGCCTAAAACATTATTAGTGAGGATTCATCAAACTGGTGATAGCAGAGATTCACTGTGGCTGAAAATGTCTCTGGAAGCTGAAACTTTGTAGAATTTTTTCTGTACACTAATTTGCATTATGTTTCCATTAGATAACTTACATGTTTCCCAAATCTTAGCATTATTTCGTCCCTGTTCTGAGCACTCAACTTCTTGGCCACAGAGATGTGTTTTCCTTTTTTCATCTTTGAATGATTACTCTAGGATCCAGTTGGGGCATGCAAGTGACAAAAAAGTGGCTGTGCTCTGTCCTGTAGTTTGCAGTATGGAAGGCTCCTAAAAAGTTGGACTAGACATTACCATTTCATAATGTGGTTGTAGCATTTAACTGTCTCATTCATCTATTAAAAAAATAATTCTATATAACCTCCAGTGCATTTGCCTCTTTGTAATAAATGTGCTATGAGTTATTAGCTCTATTTCTGTTGTATATGTTGTTTTATTACTTTATAATGAAGCATCTTAGAGCATTTTTAAACAGAGTTCTGAACAGTGTTTTCTCTCAGATCCATTTTTCAGATGCATAGGGGAGAAAAGCATAATGCACTTCCACAGGGGATAGGGAGGGATATCTCTTCTCCGCCTAGTCCCAGTCTAACATATCAAATGTCTTTTCATAGGATTCAGGCATCTAATACATTTTCTCTAGTGGTCTATAGTGTTTACTCCTATTTTTTGGAAGTTTCTTTGGTACTGCATATAAGAAGTTTACTATCTGAGTTTTTAAGAATATTTCCCATATATCAACACTCATATATTTATTAATAATTTCCTTCCATGTGATTTGTGTGTGTGTGTGTGTTTTCTTCATCCAGAGCATCCAGATGATTCCCACCCCAGCCCCCTCTCATTCTCTTCTCTCTCCTGCATAGGAATACTTAGTAATTTCATGTTACATTTTCTTTATGTTGAAGGGAACCTTCTTTCAGGAAATCTTAAGTATAATTACCTCAGATTTCTATATAAGGAAGATATTGGTTAAAAAGAGGAAAAATAAGGCTGCTCAGTGAATAAGCATGTATATACTGCAAGGTGGATGTGGTTTGTGGTGTGCTCCACAACTGTGATGCTTTTATTGTCCACCCTTGGGGACCTACTAGAGTTGAACTGAAGCCTCTCTCTTGCTTTCATAGGATTATTTCAAAGGAAAGCAGGGTGTGTCAGTTGTGATGAAGATCTCACTAGGTCTGACATGGCCCAATATACAGTATGATTAGTTTATACATGTGATTTTAAGACAAAAAAAGAAGGTCCAGAGATAGAATGCTCCGTCCTGTACAAAGGCATTTCAGAAGCAGGAAGAGAACAGAATTTTTTGGTGCTCGCTTGAACCACAGTCTCTCACATTCAGTTCCTCTTGCCAGCTTTCCCTAATGGAATCTGCTCCTCTGTTAAGCAATGCTTACTTTGCATTATGCTATGCTACTGATATACTGCTATCTTGTTTGTTACCTGTTTAAACAGCCTCCTTAAAGAGGCTACATAATGCTTTCAAGGCATGATTCAGCTTTTCATGCTATCACTGTAATGATTCATCCAGATTTCTAATATAAAACTTATTCTGGCTTGCAACAGATCTCTACTGGATGAGTGGAAATTTGGGAGCTTGCAACAAAACACAAGTAACATCTCAAAGTTAATGCTGCCTGACCCTGTGCCACTTAACAGTTAATAAAACATTTTATGTGTCCTGCTAACAGAACTGTATTGTACCAAAAAGGCATGAGGGGTTTTTTTTAATTGTCTGGTTTTAGGTATTTACTCTGTAGAATTTATTGTTCAGTCTGTCGACCTTTTTTTTCTGATCCTGCTGTGGGTTAACCCCTGTAGGCAGTGAAGCACCACAGAGCTGCTTGCTCACTTTCCCTCAGGGGAATGTGGGAGAGAATGAGAACTAACTAGTACAAACATTCAATAAAAAAATTTTACAGTTGAAGGCAGACATTTTCCTTTTCCTCTCTCTCCCTTTCATCCCAAGATATTAGTGATTCCTATTCTTGATTAAATAAACCAATGTTTTAATTAAATGGTTACCTGTTTTCCTTAGACCACATTGCAGTAAATAAACCACATATGCAATATACAGTTCCCTCAGTAGGCCAGCTCAAGACAAAAATGTTTTGTTTGCATCTTTAGAGAAATCAATAATTCCTTTTTTTTTTTTTTTTTTTTTTAAAATTTTAATTTTGAATCTTCAGAAAAATTCAAGTTTTCAGAAGTTAGTTCTAGTAGTCAGGTCAAAACTTTTAGGATGTGATGTATCAAGGAGAGGAATACCTGTTACTGTAACTGAAGCCAACTGGAGTTACACATGATCAGCAAATTAGAAGTTAAAGTAGCTAAAATTAATGGGTTCGTAATCATCTGTAGAAGGTAATTTCCTATTCTCTAGAATTTCTTTTACAAGTTCTTTCTCTCTCTTCCCCAGCTCCTCACCAGATACCACAAAGCTTAAGGATCCAAAGTCCTTAATGGTCTGGTTTTGTTTTATTCAACATGGTTCTGTGAGGGAGAAAGGATTTCCACTAAGCCTTCCAAGTCGGAGGCTGCTGCCCTCTAGACTTTCTTTCCACTTAAAACTTGACGGAAAAGGCAAGGGGCCAGATTTACTGCAACTTTATTCATAGCAGATGGAAGCAGATGAAACTATAAACAGCAAAGTAGCTGAGCATAGAAGTTAACTAAAGCACTAAGTGAAGCTGTTAAATCTGACACAAGGACTAAAGATACATTTCAGAAAACACTGTTGCTGAAATTAAGTACTGCCAGAAACTAGGAGCTGATTTCAGAGGACAATGAAAGCTAAAAGTGGTGGGTTTTTTTAAAAAAGATATTAAGAAATAATCAGTGCTAACAATTTAGAAAGGCATGAGATTACTTAGTCTAATGAGCCTTAGAAACTGCCAGTGTAATGTGTTCTTGATTTCCATCATAAAAGAAAATGTGTAAATTTTGCCTTTGGTGAGTAAACTACCTTTGAACATAAGACAACTGTTTCCTTTCAGGGCCCATAAACCTGCCTTTGGTTTTATCTGCATAAATCTGTAGATCATAAAAAGACCAGTTATGGGGTGGATATTTTTTGAAATGTTTTCAATAATCTTCATCACTAAGACACATTCCATTTTAAGAAATCTGGGTACTTAATAGTTGCTGTGATATTGACAACTGGGTACAGCTGCAGCCTTAAATGGGCTATAGCACAAAACATGGTTCAGGTATATTTCATTTTGCTCCCAGAATACAAACTAAAATGCTGCAAGGCTGGCTGCTTCTTTACACATCTCTCCCCACCTCCAGCTCTAATTCTGATGGCCAGGTTGATTCTGTACCTGAATCAAGACTGGAGTAGGTGAAAGCCACTGTAATCTGTCCTTTAACCTATGGATGCCTTGAATTAGTGATGATACCTTTAACAGCAGTAAGTCAGTTGTGTCCAATTTAGTTCAATTATTTGTCACTTCAAGCATAGCATGAAAAAAACCTCTGCTATCTCAATTGTTGTTTTATGTAATTATTGTTAGTGGGTTGGGTTTTACTTTTTTAAATGATGGAAATTGTATTTCTGACATAATATTTGATTGTAACTTATCTACAGTGGAGTGACCCCGTAACTTTTTAAAGTGATCATATAATTTTGATTAAAAAAAAAAAAAAAAGCAAAAAAGCAAAATCTAAATAGAATTAAATTTTATGAGAACAAAAAGGGCACTCCAAATATTAATAGCTCTCTTTGAAATATTGTAAATATATTTAAAACAAGATGAGATCATTAAGAAATAAAGCTTCTTGGCTTTGGAATAAATATACAGAAGAGAAAGTTAATCAGATATATCCCTACAGGTTCTGTTATGAACAAATGAGTGTGATGGGGTGACAGTAATTAACATCATCATGTGGAGCAATGACGCCATCCATGTTCTAGTTTAGGGAATATAAAAATGGATTGCTGATTGTAAAACTGAGAGGCAGATCAGGGTATGGAGGGAACGACACTCCTGGTAGGGAAATTTTAAATCCCAGAGATCTCAAAAATAAAAGCCAGCTGAATAGCAACTGCAGATTGTTTAGTCACAGGAACATATGGCATCATGCAAAATACTGAAACTGAATGATTAAACAGACAGACTGAACATTTATATGCAAGGTAGAAAGCTCGTAGTCTATTTAAAGTCAAAGACGAGTACTAATTCTAAAAGCTAATGAAATCAGAAGATCATTTCTGGAAGCAATAGACACAGTTTTATGATGCTGAGTACCTTGATTACCTCAATTAGTTGTATAACATGGATTCACCAAAATTTACTTGCAAGAGTAATTTTTGGCTAGCAAAATGTGCCAAGGTATATGTATGTGTGTATGTGTATCTATGCTTTAAATTAGGACCAACAGTACACCTATACATATGAGAAAAAAAAAAAGATTTTTTTTTGTTCATCCCTAAAGACTGGTGTCTGCAATGCTGGTGTTATAGCATGAAAAGTGACTGACAGGTTCCAGCAGAGATAATATGTACTCTAAATAGAATTTGGAATTTATTTAACCCTCATTATTATGGCATCTGAATAAACCATATGAGGACCAACATTCTCTACAATAAATAAGTCATTGAAGTACACTGCATGGGACAAGAGATACTCTCCTGTTTAGCACAGACCTGTCAGTAAACTCTTAGTCCTTTCTAGTACTTACTGGACAGTGAAGTCTGATTTTAGTAGTCTGACTTTAACATATTTATAATCTGGGTTTTACTTCCCAGATTATGGGATTAGTATTTTTCTTTTAGTTCCTCTAATTTTTGTCTCTCAGTAAGCATGTGGTCAAGAAAAAGAGTGCAATAAAAATAAGTGTGAAATATGTAAGGACAAATATTCATAATAATAATAATAATAAAAAAAATATTTCTCTTACATAAAGCTACAGCTACTCTGAAGCCAGAGAAAATTAATTTTATTCTTGTGGTTTCAGTCAGGATGGTATGTCTGCTTAGGAATTTTGTAAGCATATTCTTAGTTGTACTCCTATTTAGATATTTATATACATTTATAGGAGTATAGCTTTAGCCATAGGTTGTTTGTTGCAGTGACTGCATATATACCATACGTTCTTTGTGACACATGTTCCTATAATATTATAGGGTTTTGTTCATGTTTACTGTTTGATTTGCTACTCTTAATCTAGTTTGATTACGCTTACATTTTGTATAATTATAACTACAACAGAATGTTTTTTACATCAGCACAAGCCAAACAACTTCTTGAGAGGCTGCTAGATAAGTGCTGATAACAAAATCAAATGGATTTTAAGATCTAATTGCTATAGTCAACATTTTGATTCTTCATATGCATTTTTTGACATTAACTCTAGGATGATCTCCTACTGAGTTATTTAGCCAACTGCAAATTTCTATCTAACTGAGCTTTTCAATTTTAATTGCTTAAATTCTCCTAAGTTTTAAAATTAAAACATACACAAAAGAAAATTTATGGTGCACAAGGTGGCAAGTACACATTACTCTCTATTTAAGTTATTTTTACCACTCCCTGTCAACATACCTAATTGTTGTTTTCAAACAGTAGTTAGCTTAAATCTGGATGTTCCAGTCAAACATTTTGCATAAACCTATGAAGAAATCTGTCAGTGAACATACAGTTTTCAAGAAAGAGTTGAAAACACTAAGAAAACAAATTTAAAAAGAAAAGAGCACCAATGAATGGGATAGATTTTATCTATACATGTAAATGTGCTGAAGATAACAGCAGATATATATTAAAAATGTCCTAATTGCATTTATTTATTCCAGTGTCACACCATTTTTCCTTAAGAGTAGGTAAGATGAATGCACTGTATCTCTAACCGTAGTATGACATGGATCTAATAGACATCACACCTAAAGGGGAGCTTCTTTCCTCACTAGCTGGGAAATTCTTTAAGCTCAACACTTTCCAGCTGGGCAGATAAGAAGAAACATAGGAATTGGTTGCTTCAGTGCAGCTGACCTCTTTTGTATCTTCTTCCATTGATCTTCTTGTTTCCTACCTCTCTACTCTAATTAGTTGAGCTGAAGACTGAGACTTGTGCAATTGCTACTTAAGCAGCTAAAAAGCTGATGCATTAAACTCTTCTAATTCTGATCACTGTTTCCTTGAGCACTGCTCTGAGTGGAATGTATATAAATATGCATTAATGAACCTATAATGTATCTATCCAGTAGATCATAATGATAAGATGATAAGGAGTCAGTGGCTACACTGGAAAACACAGGTTAGTGGTGGCTATAATATGAGGTTGAGAAGACAAAACTATCTCTTTCAGAATAGAATGAAATTAATCTAGAGAAGCTCTGAATAATTTATAACAAAATTTTTGCCTATAGTGGTAGTCCTTCTTCAAGAAAGCTAATCTTATTAGACCTCCATTTGTCAGAATCACAATGTGCTGACCAGAACAACATATGTCATTTGCCTTCTGCAACTTTGGCTCAAAATGTTAGAATAAAAGCTCTAATAATTTCCATACTATTGATTCTTTCCCTCAGTCTGAACCTTTCTCCTGATTCAGTTTCGAATACCAAATCACAACATAGTATAAGTAATCTCAACTTCTACTCAAATACTTCCATCATTGTATATTGTGATCAGTTTCTCTGTGAAAAGAAAAATCTTCTTTGAATATTTAAGAAAGAGTTGCTTACAGTAGTCACATTAGTATCGCTTTCACTGCCAACATTTAGTGATGTCAAGACTAGAAATACAATTCATATGGCTAATAACTGCAAATCCATTTACCATTCCTATACCACTCCCAAAACACCTTTACTTTTCTGTCATCAACTCAACTATTATATAATACATGAATGACAACAGAGAAATGAATAATCTTTGTTCAAAATGTATGATTCGATCTTCTAAGTACCTATGTAGCATCATGTGAAATTCATCAGGGAATAGTTGCTTCAAGTGGTGGACTATATCACACTCTAAATGATTTTTTTCTGCCATTTGGCTCCTTGAATGCAGAGCAATCTACTTGCAACACTGACAAATTTATACTATTTCCATTACAATTTGGTGGCTAGTGGCGTTCAAAAAAATGGTCACTGGATCCAGTGGTAACTAGACTGAGAGCATGACATTTGGGACTGAAACACAAGGAACAAAAACTGGAAGCTCATAAGTAAACCATTCTTCTCCATGTTCTTATTTGTTTATTTAACTGTCAACACTTCTAGACTATTTGTCAGAATATATATGCACACAGCATGGGTAACAAACAGCAGGAGCTTGAAGCCATGATGAAACAGGAAAATTATGATGTAGTGGCTATCACAGAAACATAATGGGATGTCTGCCATGAATGGAGTGCACCGATTGATGGCTACAAGCTCTTTAGAAGGGATAGACAAGGAAGGAGAGGTGGTGGGGTGGTGCGGGAGAGCTGAGCACGCACACGACCAATGTGATCAAGCAATGTCCGTTTATTACAACTAAGAAAGCCCTTTTATAATGTTCTCCCGCACACGTGAGTAACATGCAGTACAAGTCCTCAAGATTGGACAGTTAACTTAGCCCGCGCTTTAAACCTTCTTATGACTGGATAAAAAGTGCCACATCAGCCTTGCCAGGCTTCCCGCCTTGTGGAACTTCCTCTTCCGTCCCAACCCCTTCCGGGGGTTGTTTGTCTCGTCGAGTTTCTCCCCCCTCATTCAGGGTCACGTCCTTGTCACATTCTTACTCTGCTAAGGCTCTTATCAGTCTTGTTCTCATACAGGATTCCTCACATGGCCATTCTCTAGCAGAAAGTCCTCTAGAATCCCACAGGGTGGCACTGTATGTTAGGGACTGTTATGATTGCTTTGAGCACAAATATAGTGAAGACAGGGTGGAGTGTCTTTGCGTTAGAATCAGGGGGAAGGCCAAAGGGCAGATGTTGTAGTAGGAGTCTACTATAGGCCACCCACCCAGGACAGAGAGGTGGATGGAATATTCTATAGGCACTTAGGCGAAATCTCACACTTGCTTGCCCTTGTTCTTGTGGGAGACTTTAACTTCCCAGAAATCTGCTGGAAATACAACACAGCAGAGCAGGACCAGTCCTGGAGATTCCTGGAATGTGTGGAAGGCAACTTCCTGATGCAGCTGGTGAGTGAACCAACCAGAGAAGGTGCCCTGCTGGATCTCCTCTTTGTGAACAGAGAAGGACTGGTGGATGATGTTGTGGTTGGAGGCCGACTTGGGCACAGCAAACATGGAATAATAAAGTTGTCTATTCTTAGAGAGGCCAGGGCAGGGGGCAGCAGTACTGACATCCTGGACTTCCACAGGGCTGACTTTGTCTTCTTTAGGCACCTGCTTGACAGAATCCCTTGGGAGATGGTCCTGAAGGGTATGGGGGTCCAGGAAGGCTAGACATTCTTTAAGAAGGAAGTCTTAATAGCTCAGGAGCAGGCTGTCCCCAGGTGCTGCTGTAAGAGAATCCAGTAGGAGAGGAGACCACCCTGGCTGAACAGGGAGCTTTGGCTGCAACTCAGGGAGAAAAGGAGAGTTTACAGCCTTTGGAAGAAGGGCTAGCGACTCACAGTGATTACAAAGAAGCTATGAGGCTATGCAGGGTGGAAATCAGGAGGTCTAAAGCCCAGCTGGAAATTAATCTGGCTTCAGCAGTCAAGGACAACAAGAAATGTTTCTTTAAGTATGTCAATAGCAAAAGAAAGACCAGGGAGAGCCTCCATCCCCTGCTGGACACAGGAGGGAACATGGTAACAAGTGATGCAGAAAAGGCTGAGGTGCTTAATGCCTTCTTTGCCTCAGTCTTTAATAACAAGACTGGTTGTACTGAGGGAATCCAGCCTCCTCATCCAGAAGACAGAGACTGGGAGAAAGACTCCCCCACAATCCAGGAGGAGACAGTCAGTGACCTGCTGCATCACACAGACACACACAAGTCCATGGGACTGGATGGGATACACCCGAGAGTGCTGAAGGAGCTGGCTGGGGTGCTCACCAAGCCACTTTCAATCGATTACCAGCAGTCCTGGCTGACCGGAGAGGTCCCGACTGATTGGAAATTGGCCAGTGTGACACCTATGTATAAGAAGGGTCAGAAAGATGATCTGGGAAATTGAAGGCCTGTCAGCTTGACTTTGGTGCCTGGGAAGCTGATGGAGCAGCTCATCCTGAGTACCATCATCCAATACATGTGGGACAACCAGATGATCAGGACCAGTCAGCATGGGCTTATGAAAGGCAGGTCCTGCCTGACAAACCTGATCTCCTTCTACAACAGGGTGACCTGCTCATTGGATGAGGGAAAGGCTGTGGATGTTGTTTACCTTGACTTTAGTAAGGCCTTTGACACCGTTTCCCACAGCATCCTCCTGGTGAAACTGGCTGCTCGAGGTTTGGATGGGCACACACTTCGCTGGCTAAAACAATGGCTGGATGGCCGGGCCCAAAGAGTTGTGGTGATTGGAGTTAAATCCAGTTGGCGGCCGGTCACGAGTGGTGTCCCCCAGGGCTCGGTGTTGGGGCCACTCCTGTTTAACATCTTTATTGATGATCTAGACGAGGAGATCAAGTGCACCCTCAGTCAGTTTGCAGATGACACCAAGTTGGGTGGGAGTGTTGATCTGCTCGAGGGTAGGGAGGCTCTGCAGAGAGACCTGGACAGGCTGGAGCCATGGGCTGAGGCCAACTGGAGGAGTTTCAATGAGGCCAAAGGCCGGGGGCTGCCCTTGGGCCACAACAACCCCCAGCAGCGCTACAGGCTTGGGGAGGAGTGGCTGGAGAGCTGCCAGTCAGAGAGGGACCTGGGGGTGCTGATTGACAGCTGGCTGAACAGGAGCCAGCAGTGTGCCCAGGGGGCCAAGAAGGCCAATGGCATCCTGGCTTGTGCCAGCAATAGCGTGGCCAGCAGGGACAGGGAAGGGATCTTGCCCTTGTACTCGGCACTGGTGAGGCCGCACCTCGATTCCTGTGTTCAGTTTTGGGCCCCTCACTCCAAAAGGACATTGAATGACTCGAGCGTGTCCAGAGAAGGGCAACGAAGCTGGTGCAGGGTCTGGAGCACAGGTTGTATGAGGAGCGGCTGAGGGAACTGGGGGTGTTTAGTCTGGAGAAGAGGAGGCTGAGGGGAGACCTCATCGCCCTCTACAGCTCCCTGAAAGGAGGCTGCAGAGAGCTGGGGATGAGTCTCTTTAACCAAATACCAAGAGACAGGTCAAGAGTTAATGGCCTCAAGTTGCACCAGGGAAGGTTTCGACTGGATATTAGGAAGCATTTCTTTCCAGAACGGGTTGTTAGGTATTGGAATGGGCTGCCCAGGGAGGTGGTGGAGTCCTCATCTCTGGAGGTGTTCAAGAGTCAGGTTGACATAGCGCTGAGGGATATGGTGTAGTTGGGAACGCTCAGTGTTAGGTTAATGGTTGGACTGGATGATCTTCAAGGTTTTTTCCCACCTAGATGATTCTGTGTTTCTGTGTAAGCAGCTGTCAGGTTGCCCCAATAATTAATAGAGCAATTTAGGCCCCTTGAAGGGGCACGTCACTGATGTTCTTAGCTGTGGTGAGTTACTCTTTAGAGATGTCGTTTGTCTCCATTTAGTGTTGAAATTCTTTTAGACATGGATATAAAAAGGGAAGAAATGGGCTTGAGACTCAAAGAAGCCTGGAAGGATACTAAAATTATTCAAGTTATTAATAATCAAATTTATGAATATTTTGCATCACTTTCACTAAGAGCAAAGTATAACCAGGAGCAGAGATAAGATGGCTAATGGCAATGACAGAATGGAAATGGAAATTACCACATCTGGGGAGGAAACAGATCTCAGAGTTTAATGTGCTCAGATCAAGATAGTTAATGATTGTCATTGCAGAATTATGAAAAATCTGGCACACTTTTAAATTTTAATAAGAGTAGCTGATTTAGCAAATTGGGAATATAACTACATTGTAAAATAATAAATATTGTACTATAATTAATAGAAAAACATAACCCAGAGAGATAGGAGCCTATGTCTTGGTTTCAATAAAATAGAAAACTCTGGAATAAATTATGAAGACATTAGTTATGAAACTAGAAATTAATGGAAAATCAACAACATGACTTTTTAAAAAAGATAGGTAATAGCAAGATAACTTTGTATCTTTGAAGGAATATCTGATTCTCTAGATATGAATGGAAGATCTAACTTATCTTTCAATAAAGTACTTGAAGTGGTTAACCATGGGAAAATATTAAACTTCAGAAGATAGAATTAGTCAAATAGTTTTGATGTGAATAAAGGTAACTAAGGGGAAAAGGTCTTAACTCTGTTATAATTTATTTGTTATATAATATTTTCATATTTTGTGGCTGCTAAATTATTTGCTTACAAACATAAACCCAATTGTGATGTGAAGGTCTTCAGTATAAAGAGCTCTGGGATAATATTAGGAGAATCAGGAGGGACTACAGTTCAAGACTACTTATTATGTATTGACTTTGACTATTATGTACTGACTATTGACTCAGGCAAAATGCACTAGAAAGTGTAGTCCAAAAGATAAGCAATTTAATTCTGTCAGATCATTCATGCTTACAGGCGTATCATTTTTTCTCAAACTCCTTGCCAGCTTCTTGGTCTAGACTTAGTCCTATAATCATTAGACCATACTCATAACCATGGTAAACTGTCATAGCTGCTCCAAACTCAGTGAAGACGCACAGATTTATAGTAAGTCTGTTCAATAATGATTCTGTTTCCTCATTATAGATACAGTTCATATGCACAGTACCTTTCAAATATTAATGAGCTCCTGGCTTCTTAGAGGCGAGTCAGTTAGAAATACTTTAAAATGAAGACAGAGAACAGTTGCACAAGTGATTTCATAACTGATACAAGTGTTATTGAAATCAAAGTTTTTCTTAGACATCCATGAGAATTACAAGAATTGTTCTTTCACACATAGTGAGAGGTTTTCTTAGAGCTCACTCATTCTTTACCATGTAGGAGCACAACAGGGACTAGCTTTCCTTTATTTCCCTATTAACGCATCTTAGTTTTAGAGATGAAACATTTGTTGCACCTGAACATGTATGCATGTGTGTATACACATACATACATATACTATGCACATAACATTTAGAGTTAGGGAATCTGATATCACTGTAATGGGCATGTTAAAAAACCCTGATAAATCATGACTGTAAAAGTAAAACAAAGCTTTTCTAGACTGGTACTCATTAACAACACATTTCATGCAAAAGTTTAGTTCTCTTTATCAACCATTATTACATACTCACATCCATCACTACTTAGCAATCATACCCAACATCAGCTGTGAGTATCCAATACCACAGAGCTGATCTGTGTAATTAACAGTGATGGCAACAGTCCTTCATGTCTTTTATCACAGAATCACAGAATCCACAGAAACCACAGTGCAGGTGATAAAGACCAAGAGCTCTTCAACAAGAAGACCCAGAGCTGAAGTAAACAACTCCTTACACTTACTTATTCCCAAGTTCAGGATCTTGTCCTTTTGTAAGGCGGTTGAGTTTCAAGGCAATTCCCAGCCCTTGGCCTCCACCCTGAGTACACACTGCTTAAAACTGGGGAAAAATTATTTCTAGGGCTTCAGCAGATGCCTCACCCTGTTGTTTGGCTGCTGCTCCCTTTCTTAAAGCAGAACCTTTTCACAGGTGCATTTGTTCTATTATGAGAAATAGCCCATCAGTGCATTAGTAGTTGTTCTGTGACTCCTTTCCTCAACTGGTGCCCATATTTTCAAGGCCTTTGCTGTTATCCCATCTTAAATTGTGTATGGTAAGAAGAGACATGTCGTGCCATACTCAGTCTACCCACCAAGTTGATAACAAACCTAATAGACTGGACTGGGTCCCTACAGCGTTAACAGGAGGCATATTTAACATCAGCCTCATGGCTTGCAATTAGCAATGGCAATACTATTTTTCTGGACTGTTGGATACACAAAAGCATTTTATTATATAAATTATATCTGGATATTTTTATTTTTACCACAACCTTCTTAAGGTCTTAATGCAGGGATTTTGTAACTTGCAAAATAGCCATGAAGACTCCCTAGTGCAATGGGGATGGCAATCGTTTATCCAGTTCTGAATCAAATATAGTAAAATTGTTTCCTGGAACAGTAAATTGACTCTGACTTTGCCTTTACAAACAATATACTCTTTTCCATTTTCATTATCATGGGCCAAGTTTTATGAATACTGCTTTGTGACATACATATCTATATGAAGAAATAGGTTCCCTGATCTATTGAAAGAATTCTTCTATAAAATGTACATTTCTTAATTCTGGCCTTTGGATAAATAAAAGCTGTCAAATAGCTAGATTCTTTTCTCTCTACCCACAAAGGAATAGACTAGTGATTAAGTCTTTGTCTTTTTTCATTTTATTCATAGCTTCTAGTTATTGAGCTATTTCACTCAACTCTGATAGACTTCAAACACTTCACTTGCTGCTGATTTAGCCATACACATACTTAATTGTGTCTAAAGGTTGTGAGGTCCCAGTTGTTTTAAGTCTTTTACTGAAATGTGACTGTAATATTGTGGAGGAATGTCTATTTTTCATTAGTTAATACATTTTATGGATGAATAGCAGATTGTCATTCAAACTGATTGTTTCACTTAGAATGTTAAACTGCTGAGGTGTACTGCTTTTGTACACCACCATTCAAAGCAGAGAATATACTTTTTAGAAAACGTTTTAAATGGAAAGTAGTTAAATGTTTTGGAAGTATGGTCACTCCCTTACATAAAAGGAAGGCCAAAATCTGATGACCATTTTTGAAAGTTACTGTGTTTTGTTTATTCATACAAACCAATGCACTGTATTTTACTTATCACAAAGTACACCAGGTAAAGGAAAGACAATGATTTCTTGTAGGATTTTATTTTAAATTTTTAAACTATTGGTATAGAAGCTTTATTATTGGCACATTATAATAATGCTATGAATAAACATGTATTTGCTAGGTTTAAGTAAAGAGAAAGATTGCCTCGCTAAAGCTCATATAAAAATTGATTTTTTTTTTAAACACAAGCTTAAGTAAAAAAATTGACACAAATCAAACTGCAATTGCAGTAATAGATTCTATTCTTTATAGGTAACTGTTGTAAATTTAAAATTATATTAAATTTAGCATTTAAGTCTGCTCAGAACCTGTCCCATAAAGAAAAAGCTGTGATGTATTCTGTTACCTCATCTCCTATAGACATATATTTAGTGACTGAAGAAAAATAAAACAGAGAGAGGAAGAGATGATACTGTCAAAATTAGCAATTGTGTTACTGATATTTATTGAGAGTTGTGTCTTAAGTACATATACAGAGAAATCCATGAACAAAAATTGTAATAGGACAAAAGTTGATGAGCTGGTGATGATAGAGTTACAGTACTGAATTTTTCTTTCATCCCCATATATTTCCTTTTTTCTTACCATTTTGTGACCTTTATAGCTTTAGGAGTCTGTTAGGTTATTTAAAAGAAAATATTTTTATGTCTGTTTGAACCCTGGGACTTAGTTCTTTAGCAGGACCCCTAGATGCTTCAGCAAGAAAAAAAAAAAAAAAAAATCACCATTAATTTTGTTCCAGAAGTGGCAGTCAGATAGCGAGATGAATATTTAGTTTACAGAATGATCTGTTATTGGTTTTGTCTTTTTCATCTATCTGCAAGATCAAGGTAATGAGGTAAGCTCTATGGATGGTACTTCCAGGGCACAAGCTGAAGCATGACAGAAACCTACATAACACCAAAAATATCCTGGATCAAAAGGAGTAAAGGGATGGCATAGAAAGACCTGTTGAAAGCAGCTATGACGGGGATAAGAATGAGAGACAGTGGTTTTGAAAAGATACATAATTTATTTTAGCCCTCTTCCTCTAGACTTGCTAGAGTGTCTATTTGGGGTTTTGTGGGTTGGTTTGTTTGTTTGTTTGTTTTGATTTTTGTGTTGTTTTGGTGTGGGTTTTTTTTGTTGTTGTTTTTTTTTTTTTCATGGAATCAACTGTCTCCTCAAATAGGGAAGCGCAAGTATGTGTCTATAAAAGTCCAAAATCACCCTGTCACAATACTTTGAACCGTTTTGCCTTCATCACTTATCATCTCTCACTGTACTGCTAACAGCCTTCTAATGCCTTTAATAGTGCTGCCTCTTCATCAATGAAGCTGGAAGTGTATTATTTGTAAATTGAGGCTCATCTTGCGAAAGTGTGAGGTTCTTCCTCACCCTGACAGCAAGTGAAGTCAGATTTCTGAAATAATTAAGCTTTTTTATTTATTTTTTTGTACCCCTTGATGACTTTTTGTGTTGAACAATTTCATTAGCTCCACAAGGTCTAAATCACTCTGTGATGGTGTGTCCTGTTCTGCTCTGAATGGCCAGATGTCTGCAATGCTGGAGAAACTTGATTTTTAGACTGCTCTTTATGGCTTTGGATACAGTTTCATAAGTTGATGCAAGCAGTTTGTTTGTTAACTTCTGCTAGAAGAGGTCATCATCCTCTATAACTGCAGAAGAATCTCTGCTGTAATCTTGATATTAGGGACCAAAGCAATTTAAACTGTATTCTGTGACCTAATATTGTTTATATAGATGGATGATAAGTAGGGGCAAAGGATTAAATGTGATGTAATAGAGAATGGTGAGAAGGAATGAGAGTTGAGATGAAGAGGAAGAACTCTCAAGATCTATGAAGTTTCCCTGAAAAGCTGATCAGCTATTTTAAGTAGTGCTTAGGCCTTCCCTGGCTAATATTGTGGTTTTCCGCAGGTGTTTTTCTTTAGCAGACACTGTGACCCCAGTGTAGCAACACTGACTCTACCTGCTGAATCATATAATCAAAGAATAATTTGGATTGGAAGGAAATTTAAAGATCATCTAATTCCAACCCTCCCTGCATGGGTCAGGACACCTCCCACTAGCCCAGGTTGCTCAAAGCCCCGTCCAACCCGGCCTTGAACACTGCCAGGGAGGGGGCAGCCACAGCTTCTCTGGGAAACCTGTTCCAGTATCTCACCACCGTCACATTAAAGAATTTCTTCCTTAAATCTATTCTAAATATAATCTCTTTCAGTTTAAAATTGTTATCTCTTGTTCTATCATTACACTCCCTTATAAAGAGTCAGTCCCTTACTATCTTTCCTGTAGGTCCCCGTTAAGTACTGGAACGCCACTCTAAGATGTCCCCAGAGCCTTCTCTTTAGACTGAACAAGCCCAACTCTCTCAGCCTGTCTTCATAGCAGAGGTGCTTCAGCCCCCTGATCATCTTCATAGCCCTTGTTTAGACTAGCTGCAACAGGTCCATGTCCTTCTTATGTTGGGAGATCTAGAGCTGGACACAGTACTCCAGGTGGTGTCTCACCAGACTGGAGTAGATAGGGAGAATCACCTACCTTGACCTGCTGGTCATGTTCCTTTCGGTGCAGCCAGGATACAGTTGTCTTTCTGGGCTGCAAACTCACACTGTTGATTCATGTTGAGCTTCTCATCACCCAACACCCCAAAGTCCTTCTCTGCAGGGCTGATCTCAATCCACTCATTGTCCAGACTATATTTGTGCTTGGGATTGCCCTGACCCATGTACAGGACCTTGCATTTAGCCTTGTTGAACTTAATGAGGTTTGCACAGGACCACCTCTAAAGTTTGTCAAGGTCCCTCTGGATGACATCCCTACCCTTCAGTGTGCTGACCTCACCACAGAGCTTGGTGTCATCAGCAGACTTGATGAGGTTGCATTCAATCCCAGTATCCATGTCAGTGACAAAGATGTTAAAGAGCGCTGCTCCCAATACCTATCCCTGAGGAACACCACTTGTCACTGGTCTCCACTTGGACATCGAACTGTTGATGAAGAAGAAATATAAACCTCAGCATAACCACCTTTACTTTAAATAGGGCATGATAGGGGTCAATACAGTGCCTCTTCTGGTGTACTGTGAAGCACTAGACATAATGTGGGAGCAAGCTCACACCTGGCTCTAGAATATATCACTTGGTAAAGAGCTTTATTTTTATTTCTGCCTTAAAAGTTAGCAAATTTACCTGGGGGCATTTATTCATTACCATAACAAATGGGATATAATAATGAGGTGATTTTAAAAAAAAAGACTATATTTTCAGTGACATAGCTCAACTTTAGCCAGTCGTTTAAGCACTACATATCTAAGTTTGGTTTTTTTTTCCTCATATATGAAAAGCAGGAAAAGGAACCTCTTTTACAGAATATTGCTTTTCTAGTGAAGCTGTAGGTTAGTCAGCTCTAGATTTCCTTTCGTTTGTTAATTTTTCTCCACTTGCTACATTTCTGCCCATGGACAGCACTTGCAACTATTTTTTAAGATTTTTTTTTTCCTCAAAAATCTAAAACGTTTATCGTGTTGAAACACCTATATACCTACATGTCACTAATGACTACTATCACAGAATCAGAGAGTCATCTAGGTTGGAAAAGACCTTGAAGATCATCCAGTACAAACAATATATCTAAGTTACTTTTCAAAATAGAGTTTATGTACTTCTGAAAATGCAAAACAAATATGCAAGACTATGTTTTCTTAAAATGTGGCAGTTTGAAAGGTTTAATTAAAAAAAGATACAGATTCATCTATTCAAGGTTCTTGTCTATGATGACTCAGGAAGAGTATGGCTGGGATAGGCATTTTAAGATGTTTTTCTAACATATTCTGCAAGGTTTCAGCAATCTTTATCTGAAGAAATAATATAACAAAAGATGACACTTTTAACTGTAGTCAAGCAAAGTTCCCTTTTTTGACTGATTCTAGACAAATTCATCTTTCTCAGAATTGGAGCTTTGGGGGAACAGCCAAGGCAGCATTTAATAGCAAGAAAGGATTTGAAAATGGAAAAGATTAAACAATTCCTTGAAAGAAGAAGGGACTAAGTCAGTGATTTATAAGTATTTTCTCATCCCATCATTTTACAATGATGCAGTAAGCCAGTTACAATTGTCTTCTTAAGAACGATCAAACAATTATTTATTTAATTTATACAAAATGACCCAGTTGCATTTTCAGGGTAGAACTTGTTAAGTATCTATTTTGAATACTGAAAAAATGAAACACAAATACATTTCTGAAAAAAAATAAATAAATTGTGTTCTGTAAGAGCTATGCAACACAACTGTTACATTAAACTGTATTATTACAATTTAGCTCAGTCATATTCTGTAATACTATGCAATAAATATTTAGAAATATACAGTATTTTTATCTAGAAATGTTATATTTGTGCCTTTATATCTATTTTAGATAAATTCACCTGTGTTGTATTAAAACAATATCACATTATTTGCATGCTATTGAGGAATTAAAGCACAATATAAGTTCTCCAATATAAGTTGTTTAAAGTTATAAAGACAGACTGAACAGAAACAACTTGAAGAACCAAGGAACAACAGTACCTAATGACAAAAGTGTCCTAAAGACGGCTATCAAAGCTGCAGCCTTTTATCCTGATTTACTGAAACCTATTTGAAGTTAAACACTGTTGCCCATTTGTAGCTTCAATGACTTTCACAAATATATTTATCAGATAATTCAGTGTACTTCATGTATAGATTTATAATGATTGGTTGAGCTAGAATGTTTTATTACAATAAACAATACTATCACTGAACAGGTAAAAGCTTTTATATTCAGTATAAGTAGTCAGCATTTTGAAATGTAAAATTTTCACCTGAATGAACACTACAATGCCTGATGAATGGACTGCTGGCTTGGCAGCCTGATTCACAGCACCTTAGTTAAACAGATGAACTTTCTGTCCAATCAGTAGAGAAAGTGGGTGCTTCTAAAGAATGATTTTAGACAGGCTCAGTGACAGACACATCCATAGAATGATATAACACTTTCATAGACTGCACAGGGACCTGTCTAGCCAATAGAAAACACAAGGTATTGAGTGTATTAGAATTAACATATGGGAATATGGAGTAAATATTCCTCCTTCCACTCTGAATTTACTGATGACCTTGCTTTGGAGAACAGATGATTAGCAGTTTGCAATAATTTTTCGTGGGCCATTGTATCAGCATAGGAAATCCAGATCCTTGACTACGTATCTTTTACTCCAGTGCCAGGAAAAAATGCAGGAGAATTAGAGCTAGTACTTAACTAATGAATAGAGACAACACTAGGACAGAATGTAACAACTTGACTCTAGAGGCAGAACTATATGACTTCTTGTAGGAAGAAAACCAGGTAACATACTTGTAGAAACCTGAGAAAAACTTTTCATTGACAGAATGAAATGGTAAGAACTAGAAATTGGCTTGATAAGGTCTTCAGTTTGATTCTGTGTAGTCATTTGTAGTGACTGCAACAAGAGCACCACTTTTGCATGACTTCTGAAAATTGGTCTAACTAGTACCTCTCCAGATTGTGCTAAAGCCTTTCTTCAGTGGTGTTTTGGAGGACAGATACCACATACTGAGTTATCAAATCCTTCATGGAATGATTAATGATTTCCTTGGCTCATTTGATATAGAAAGAAAGAGAGAAAGAAGGCAAGACAGAAAAAAAATACTGTATTTTGACTGCCTCTTTGACTCTTTTAGCAGAGTGGTGGGGAGCTAGAACAGAACTATAATGGTGATTCATGTTGGCTAGCAAATTCTGTAGAAGGGGTGAAGATCTGGCATGGTGTAAGAGCTGCAAAATCAGGATGTGAGAACCTTTCCACACTGGCAGTGCACAGACACTAAAAAGTGGCTTTTATATGGCGTATCCAGATTCTTAACAATGAAGTAATATTCAGTGGTCATTCACAGCATCACTATTTTATGCAGAGATAATGCTCAGCTTTCTGAAAGTGCACCTTTGAAGTTATTTTAGAGCTGCTGATTCTACCTATTTATTTACCTACTTTTAGGCATTTCTTAGCAATTTGCTCAGTAGCATCTGCCACATAGAAGGGCATCGTGATTTATCTGCAGCTCTGAATATATTACTTGTTAACCTTTACAAACACCTAGTGTGACTCATTCTATCTTATCACAGCAGACGTCAGTGGGAGTAAGCATCACTCAACAGGACAACCAGTTTGTACAAGATACCGGCACATGTACCAAATGTACCCAGATAAAAGAGTCAGTTAATTTTTAAAGTGCTAAAAAGGAACATGAATACAACAGTGCAGTCCATGATGGGATTTGAGGCATGTGTATTGAAAGTCATATTGAGGGGATCAAGAGCCTAAGAATAACCTAAATAATGAACAAGAGAAAAATCCAGTTTAAGTTTTCCCTTTAAGTATCTCTCATGAAAAAAAAGACACCCCCCCAAAAAAAACAAAACAAAAAAAAACCAAAACAAAAAAAACCAAACAAACCCCACAAACAGCTAGTTTTAGCCCTTTATGATTCTTCTCTTTTTTCCCGGAACCCCAGCATTGTTAAACCAGTCAACTGCAGATCCCATAAGCAGCACTTTGTGTTTCTCTGCCTGATGGTAACTTCTGCAGACCTGGAAGCACTGCACTTAAACAGTTTAACTTTCAAGGAGTTTGTCCATGCTGCAATTTCTAAACTTCTCATGCTCATATAGAGTGGAAAATTCCTAAGATATATACCTAGCTATGCGGACTGTCCTTTTGATTGATTTTTACTGTTGGATTCATACCTGTCTTCAGGCCACTAGTGCTGTCACAAAACCAAATTTATGGCAACTTATTCTAAAATGGGCAAAATAGCAAATAAATACAAAAATAATCCAAATGATCAGCTGAACCAACTTAACTACAAACAAGCAAGCAATCAAAGTTTGGGAAGAATGTTGTCTCTTTCTCTCTCAAGTCAAGGTTACCCTATGAGGGCAATTGTCTTCAGATTTCACTTCATGAAAGAGCCTTTAAGGAAGGTTTACCAGGAATTTTATTTCTGAAATGGCTGGAACTGTAAGAATTGTCTCAAGCAAGCAGTTAAAAACCATAATCAGACATCGTCATCATGCCATTATTTTTCTTTAAATATATAGATTTTTACCTTTGTTGTCTCACTGGAGAAGTGTAAAATGAAATGGCTTTTTGTAATGTACTCAGCATCCACTGCCTCAAAAGAAGGTCTTTAAAGTCATATGGAAAGGCAGGTTTTTTGGAAGCACGCCAAATGCGATTTTTCCTATATACTGCAGTATTTTGTCTTAGTGAAGTCTAAAAATTTTACTAATAGAAAACAAGAATTATCTCCCTTCAGGACCAACAAATCACCACAAGAGATATTAGGAGATGCTTAAGCATCTATCTAGGTGGCTGAATTAGGGGCCTTTGTTTCCTGTAAAGGCAATGGGGCCTAAGAAAGGCAATAAGGTACTGTGATTCTAGATTTTGAAATTCATTTTGGGTTCCATAGAGACTGTATAAACAGATTGTAGGTACCTAAAATAGCAGCCAAAGTTAAATGTCCCAAACAAGGCTGTGTGAATATTTTCTTGTATTATTAAGGCAAGACTGTATTTGACTATGCATAATTACTAAGCCTTTTTTTTTTTTTTTTTTTTAAGTATGTCTCTCCTGGTGTTGAATTGCTGGTCCTGAGGTTTTTTCATGTATGACAAATGTTATGCTACCTCAATGTTATATCTTACTGTTTTGTAATGTAAAGAAAAAACTACCTTCCTCCATACAAGGGTAGTTCTGAGAGTGACATATAAGCCACTTAGAGTATTGCACCAAAGAAATAGAGGATATAAGACTAGAAACCTTTGTAATCCTTAGCTAACATGGCTTTTCTGCATTGAAAATTTTAGATAATGAAGTTGTCATAGATTGGATTACCTGGGTAATGATGTATCTGATTCTGACATATAATGTCAGATTGCAGAATTTACTAAAAGTTACTTTGTGCTTTGTATTCTGACACGGTATGACTCACATAGCTTGACTTGATATGTCTTAAACTGACACCTTGCCATAGATATGCAAATGCCTCCATTTTCTGAAAAGAACAATTAAAATACTCTTAATAAACCAAGAGTTCTACAGAAAAATACTGATATTTTTCTACATTGTCAGGATATAAATAGTATTATGTAGAATTTGTTAGCACACTTTAGCATTTCTTTAAATGTACAGAGGTATCTGTGAAACAACAATGAAGTGATGATGCTCTGAAAACAATGGATAAGACTGTAAACATGCTGGTAAACAGTAATTCTTGATCACACACTTTACACTTATTTTTTAAGATATAGCACATAAACATGTGAGAGTAAACTACAATAAATTCAACGTGTATGTGCTTCTCAATGTCCAAATTTTTCATGTGCTTCTTGTTTTCTTTTGTACATACAGGAGCAGTTAGGCTCAGCTGTTGTTTATCCTTATCAAGACCAAAAGCATGTTATTAACTATCTTATATACTTGTTAACATGATTTATTGACCTCTGTTCACTTCTAGGGTTGTCCAAAGTCCTGATTTTTCAAACTCTTTGAATATAATGTCTTTCTTTCACATTTTCTAAATAATTCAACATTCCTTAGAGAATGTCCCAGATGGACAATAGGAAAGCAGGAGGTAAACGTTGTCAGTCAAAGGGATTCGGATTGAGAAAAAGTTTCCGCTGGAAATATTCTTACCTAATTTAAGTTATTGTCTAAAACAGGTTTGTGGATTATAATAAACACGGTAAAGTTGATAATGTTGATATCTTAGTTTATAAATTACAGCAGTTGCATTTATTGTTATGGACATTGGAGACTAACTGCTATATGTTGCAACGTATATTTATATTATATATATAAAACAAATTTCCGCTGGCTGATCATCATTGAAATCATCAGAATGGGATCCAAAATAATTGTCACTCCCTAAAGAAAGTCACTTAAAGCTCAGCTGCTCACATTATCACTTTTGAGTGTAAATGAGTAAGTGCTGTTTGAGGTACACTAGGGTACCTCATGCATTCAGGTGTTGGCAGATAGGACACCTGTGTGAAACTGGAGTAGCAGCTGGGAACCAGATGGGATTTCCTAAAGTATCTCTGACAGCATGAGACATCTATGTATGAGCAAGTGAATTCAGTCCTTAAATCAGGGTATCACATGCAGCTGTCTTGACTAAGAAAATAAAGAGGTAAGGGGGTAAATTTAAAGGAAATATTTTAAGTTCTGCTTTGCCCACAAGCTCTGGCACTAGAGAGAAACAAGAATGTTTCTGTTTATTTAGGTCTTGACTATTTGATTTTTGCACTCCTCTTTCCTCTTTCTTCTCTGTATTCCTGTTCACATTTAAAGAGAATTTAAGTATGATCCTATATAGGAAAGATTGTGAGTTTAATTTAAGTGGCTGGGGGAAGATGTGGGGCAGGGGAGCAGTGCCCCTAGATGCTCTAACAGGTATTCTAGATTCATCCTCAATCCATTTAAGACCAACAGCTCTGCAGTTACTTCTTTCAAGACAGAAATCACAGTACTCCCAAGTCAGCTCTGCACTGGAAAAGAGTCATGGTGTAAAATCATATTCTAGAGTTTTGTAACTGTATTACTGTCGACTTGCTTTCTGTAGTACAGCTACTGAAGAAGAGATTCAGAACCCATACTGTGCTACTTGAAGCATGTTTCAAGTGCCTATGTGCTCTCTCAGTCCAGTCATACTATCACTGCTGCTTACTTTACACCTGAGGTACATTTTTCTTCCTCCTGCAAGATACTCATATGTGTAAATTGAAGAATCTTTAACTCATCCCCATTATGAGTGCTGCGAATTCTCATCATGTAGCACTGTTATCAATGTGCAAAGTATTTATTCTTAACCTAATATTAGAGGGGTAAATCCAATAATCCCTCTGTTTTACATTCATTGATAAAATTCTGTCTACTACTACAGTAGTATTACAACTTTTTATCAGTAAAAATATTGCTGCATGAATATGCATTTTTATATAAGGTTCTACTTGTTAAAACCTTTATTCAGAAATTGGTAGACAAACACTCTTCTTATTGAAGAGCAACAAAACTCATACATTTAATGTCCAAAATACTCTCTCCTAACTACTGTCTTTCTTACACATGCTATGTGGAACAAACTCTATGTGCCACCAACTGAAGATGTTATGTCAATATGCATCAGGAAATGCAAATACATTTGGTCAGAGAACAAACAGAAAGACAGAACAGAAGAGACTACCAGTTAGGTCATACCAATTTTGGACAGGAAGGTTAATGTCACTCTTAATATTTGTAAATTATCTACATTTGGATAGCTTTGTACTTGAAGAAGTACTTTAGGAGTGAGAAAGTACTAGCAATGGTGGATCTGACACTGTACTTTAGTGAGCATTCTTATCTCCTGTTCCCTGATTATTATCAACGCTATGCAATGAGCATAAGTAATGCTTGCTATATAACGAGAGGAGCTCTCAGACTAGAGACTTCTGTGGTCAGCTAAGTAGTCTAACAACTAGGCAAGAGGTACAAGACTGATGTCCCTATGAAGAAATGGAAAACATGGAGTTATTCTGTATCCTGTGGTTGGAAAATGATTTTGCAAAGGCATTTGAGTCTACTGAAGCTCAGGTGAGCATGCTAGGTGCTCTATAGATAAAATATAGGCATTACTGTCTGAGTTTTTAAATGGAAGAAAACCCAGATGCTGTGTTTTATGGTTGATGTGTGTTACATATTCAGTGTGGGTTTTGTGGGTTTTGTTTTATTCATTTTGTAAAATCTGGATATATGATTTTATAGCAATTTTATAAGAGACTGAAATTTGATTTCTATAACTAGGTAAAGCAAGAGAGAAGAATGATTACAAAATCCATTATCTGGAAAAAGGATTAGATCTCTGGGTTTAAGAAATACAAGATCTCTAAAATATGTAGAGAGAAAACTGGATATTTGTAGCAGATTTTATCAATATCCTATTTCTATTTTCTTTTTTTTTTTTTTTAATATGCTCAATATATTACATGGATCAGTCTAAGTTAATGGGTCAGAGTTACAAGTTTAACTGTTATTTTGTTCCTTCTCATTGAGATTATGTATATAAATCTCTGTGCCTTGTCATGACTGTATATAACTATGTCATATTTCTCAGATGTCCCAAATTTTATGGAGTCTAAACAAAGTATGGTGTTATGAAAAAGTAAAACTTTTAAATTTTTTCACTTCAATGTTTATTAACAACAGAATTGCTGAGTCAAAACTAAGATCATAGAATATTTTGTTTATATAAAATCTATTTTGCTTTATATTAAGCTTTCCATAGGAAGTTTTTCTTGTATTTTGCCAATGTAACTTTGCAACTGCTGTTGTTGAGCATAATCTTCCTTTTATTAAAGTTAATATGATTTTGTATTAATTACAGACAGATCCTGCTAATATTAAAAATCTGATGAAAATGAATTATTATCCTAATTTTACTGGCATCACTCTGAATTCATGACTGTATTAATGAGCAGTGTTTAGAGCTAATCAAAGAAGGATTGTATGTGTTACCAGAAAGATTGTGTAAGAAGCGCTCCTCAAATGGATGATGCACACAAGAGATGTTGAGGTGTCTTGGTGCTCTCAGCATAGCCCCTGCCGTAGGCTCTGCAGTGAGTTACAGCTCCTGTGGTGATGGGGCTCCTCTTCTTTTGCAAATGAAGGAATGAGGGCAGTTAGGATTTGTTTTCACACTGATGTAGGTGCCCCAGACAGCTCAGACACCAGAACAGGTAAGGAAATGACCTCTGCTACAGAAATGCCTAGCTTCCATTACTTTTCAACCTGAAGCAAGGTGAAATTAAGGATTACCTTGTTATTCCTTGAATTGAAGTTCAATTTCTAGTCAGATAAAATTCAGAATACAATAGCTGAAACCTAGCTCTTTATCAAGGTAACTTATTAATTTGCAGTCTTTCAGAGAATGCAATAAGTCAGAATTTTCAGCAAAGAATAGGTCTATTTGTATCACTAAGAGCTCCTAACCTGCTGCTTCCTATATTTTGGAGAAAAAAGACAGCAACAGCAGAGTGGTGGCCAGAGATAAATATTCCATAACTCCAAGATGTGTCTTCAGAAACTGGAACAAAATAAACAAAGAAAGAAATAATATGAGAGAAATACAGAACATTCTTCAGTAAGAGCAAGAGGTCAAGATAGTACCCAATAAAGAAAAATAATTTGAAGCCCTACTTGTATAAGGAACTATTTGATAGAATTAACTTTTCAAGTAAGAAACAAGTGTTTGATATAAATCTAGTGAATAGTGATGTTTCTGCTGACTTCAGTAAAATTGTATCTACTAATATAAAACCAGGTAATAACAGATGGACAGGAGTTGAATATAACTGTGACTTCACTCATTAAAAGGGAAAAGTACACTGACGTATATTGAGTTAGCATAATGATTAAGGTAATTAATAGTAATTAGTAAGTAATTAATAGGTAAGGTAATAGAAGAGATTTCCTAAAAAATGGTTTGATCAAGCTTTCTGCATACTGAAATTTATGAAAAGGAGAAAGAAAGTGAGAGAAATATAGTTTTCTGATGTAAATGTGCTGCAGTTGTGAAAAACCACTGACATGTAATAAGAGTTTAAGCCTCTTTTCATATAACAAGATGTAGACTAAAAATTTCAAAGCTTTTGGTTTAGGTTATCAATTAAAAATTAAAACTGCATGCACATCAAGATTCATATATTACAAAAGAAAAAAAAAAAAAAAGATTAAAGAAAGTAAGTCTATATAAACAAGAGAATTTTACCACCAGATTAAATATTTGCCTCTAAAACAATGATAGTGAAGCATCCAACAGCCTTTTATCTGCTGTGAGGCTAAAAAATAATTCAAAAAAATCCTCACAAAGTATATTTCTCAAAAATATGCTCCAAAATTCACACATGTTTACATGAAATAAATTCCTACAAATCCCCATAAACCTAATATATTCATATCTGTGTAGATGCTCTTTTGAATGGAATAACAGAAGAGTCACAGCTCAACAAGATGGCAGTTGGAACTTCTATTCTCTGAAAAGTGATGTGCTATATTTATATTAAGTAATATATAAATATATTACTTAGCAGTATTTTTATTATAAATTAACATGAATATATTAAACTATGAATTATCTAATATCAATTTAATGACAATAAAGTGAATGAAGTGGTTCTTATACGAAAGCGTCTCTGAAAACATGATTTTATTAAAGAAACATCCTAATTTAAAAATGAGATCATAATATAAACTTCAAGTAGGACAAACTGTTCTTAGACTAGGAATAATCCATAACAGCTTGAACATTCTAAAAAAAAATTGGAAATGCACAACACTAATTATCTTACAGATAGACTATGAGAAACTCTAAGATGTGTATTAAAAAGGAGGAAAGAGTGAAATAGATGCATTGCTATAAAATTAAAGCTAAATTATTCCAACAGGAAAAAAAATTTATAGATCCAGATTATGAGTAATTCAAAAGAATTTGGACAGATATTTAATTATTTTCTTCAGTTACATTTATAGTTCAGTGCAAAAGATTTCAATGTGTTTCTGGAGCAAAACCACTAAACTTAAAGTTGCAGATCTAGATGCTTCATGTATCTGCATGAATATGAGAATATGGGTATTGCAAAATGGTATCTGTATGGAAGAAATATAAAGTACTTTGAATAGACTTAAGGTTTAGTAAAACATCCACAGATAACTGCCAGAATGATTAGTGTTCTTTACCTGAAAAATGCCATGTTTCTGGTTGAAGGAGAAATATAACTGTGTGGGGTTGTGGTTATTTTTTTCCTTCTGGGATTGAAGAGAGAAATAAAATTATGCTTGGGAGCATTCATGTTTTAGTGAGGGAAAATAATTTCCAAATAACAAACAAAAAAATTTATTGTGGCTATCTGTATCTCTAGTACGACACAAAGAATTCTATTTCAAAGGTGAAAAATGAGAAGAAGCTATTGTAATTTTGATGAAGTTTACAATGTCTTGTCGTTCCTAGAAAGCTTGTCATACCTACTGAATTTTTAACTCTTCACTGATACAGAAATATTGAAAGATTCATTTCAATAGAGACTAGATGAGTGAAAGTGAATGCGAGAGAACATAGAAGGACAATTTTGTAATTTCAATGAGAAAGGCAAACATTTGATGTTGGCAGTTGAATAACTAAAGCCAGGGAAAGCCTTTGACAGTGTAGAGTAGGAATCTCTGAAAATAGTTCTATGAGATTTCACTGATAGTTTGAAAACTACTGAAAACTATTGCTGATATCTTTGGGCCACAGCAAAATCACAGTGGACTTCACCTATGTTCAGACTGGTAAACAAGTACGTCTTTCCCCCATAATTTCTGTTAGCATAAATGAGCAGCAGAATTTGAAAATAAAAGGAATATAATGGTTCAGCGTAATTAGCATACTTATAAACAATAAGGATCCAATATTGGTTTTTTATGGAAGAAGACATGATGGGCACATAGTCGAGACTCGATCTGAATTTTTATTTAAAGTTTGCTTTTGTATTTTGTTTTGTTTTGTTTTGTTTTTTCTTCCAATCCCTCCAAAATCCTCAAACCTGCTGGTACCAAAATGTCTCTGATACAAAATTATGCAGGAAATGATGTTCTAAACTGATTGCAATGATTACTTTTTTTTTTTTTTACTTTTTTTTTTTTCTTTTTTTAATGGAAACTCCAAAGGGCAGGATCAGTTACTTATGGATATTTGTTAGGAAAGTGATGTAGCCCAATAGGAATGAAATTTAACACATGGATCCATTATGGATATCCACCATAGAGATGAATCAGAAGGCATAACGGGAACTAAACTTCCTGTATTGGCTATAGAAGGCAACTCAAGGACCTATGCTAGTTCCTTAAAATGTCACAGTTTGAATGAATAAAAGATTGTCTGCAATAGTTCTTGCACTGTATCTGAGATAAGTTTGCTTCAGAAAGCAGAATAATTTCCTGAAATGAAAGGCAGAACAGGATAAAATCTACTTTGAACATAATTTGCCTGTACGTGATCTAGAAGAAGTAAATCAGCAAATTATACAGAATAATGAAATAAAAAAGTTTCAGAAACTTCAAAACTTACAAAAGTATGCTGACATGGAAAAAGGATAATGAGAAACTAAATGGTGCATTAGGACCTCTTAATGATCTGTAAATAAAGAGAAAGCAAGTGTTAGTAAAAAGAAGTAACAAAACTGGGGGAGAGGGGGGAAGACTAAAAAGACTTGCAAAAGCCAAAACCATAAAAAACTAAAAAAGAAAGAGAAAAAAATGCACAATACAATAGTAAAATAAAAATTGGGGACTAACTAGACAGTATTATGGCAGAAAAGAACGGGATGTTTCAATGGACTGCAAACTTACTGTAAATTAGCAGCATTATTTATGCTTCTGTCCAAATAAATCAGGAATAATTCCTTCATAGGGGAAAACTCTGCAGTGCATCACAAAAGTGCATAATGGTACTATTGCAGCTGTGATAATCTCAATTATATTCATGGGGCTAATAAAACATCTTACCTTTCCCTACAACCTCTGCTTCATTAAGCAGAATAATGCATGTAAGACATAGAAGGTAATTATGATGGTTTGTTTGGCATGGGAGACATCTGGCATAAAGCCTCTAGGATTGGGCAGTGGATTTAAAAAAACAAAAAACAAACAAACAAACAAAAAACTAATAGGAGAGAGTTTAGAGGACAGCGGTAAAAATTATTAGTGATGTGAAATGAAAACATGAAGGAAAAAATGAAACCGAGGGAGCACAGTGATACTGAGTTGGAAATATTAAATAAAATGTAAAGGAAAGGAGGGAATGTTGCTTCATGTCTAGTAATGGTAGACCAAGAAATAATATGCTTATTTTGCAACAAAATTATTTAATTATTTTGTTTAGATACAAGCATGAATTTAACAGGTATCTTGATGACTACCTAGGGAGGTTGTAGGGTCCCAATGCCAGGAGTTTTTTCAGGATAGGAGTCAGAGGTGGGATAGCAGATCTTCAATCCAAGCTGAGAAGTCATGCATCACAGAAAATGACAGCATTTTCCTTGGAGCATGACTGTTTATTAGGCATCCTGTGGGTCTTTGATGTGTCTCTGTCATTATAGTGTAATTCCAAAAATTCCTGTGATCGTCATAATGTTGGCCAGCTGACTTAGTGCCTGTGTCAACCATTCTTAACTTCTGCTGTCTGTGTAGTTTTTATGGGTTAGCTGTGGCTGGCTGCCAGATGTCCACTCAGCTGCTCTCTCACTCCCCCTCCTCAAACAGGATAGGAGGAGAAAATGAGGTGGAAAAGCTCCTGGGTCAACATAGAGACAGAGAGATCACTTATCAATTACTGTCACAGGCAAAGCATACTTGGGGAAAATTCATTTAGTTTATTATCAATTCAAATAGATTTTGAAGATATCAGAAAAAAATCTAAACAGCTTGTTCCCATACTCCTCTTCCAGGCTTAACTTCACTCTTATTGCTGACTTCTTTACCTCATCTCTCCATTGTGCAGCAAAAGAGAATGGGGAATGCGGGCTATGGTCCATTCAAAATAGGTCTTCTCTGCCGCTTCTTCCTCTTCATACTTTTCCCCTGCTCCAGCATTTGTTCTCCACACCCTCACTTCCAGCACCTTGACACCTACACCCAACACAGTGGGTAAGACAGTCCTGGACTGTACTAACTGCCAGTTTTGTGGCATCTTAACTGCAGTATAGCTACAGGTCATCAGTAACATGTGTCAGCCTGCAATAATAAAGGCCAAATTACAGTGCGAGTCCCACCTGGAGAGGAAGTTGGTCGATTTGGAGTGGGGGAATATTGACTCTAAATTACAACTGTACAGGTACACATCTGTAAGTTTTGTTGTTGTGTCTCTATAAAGAGTTAAAGACTAAAACCTTTACTTTTGTTAGTCTACTAACTACAGTTGTTCTCATTGCATATCTGCCCAGTTCTCCAAGGGCTGTTCAGCAAATCTATGTCCTCCATCAGAAAAGCCTCTGTCAGATAAAGTCAGATAATCCAGACATCAGATAAACCTTTTAAACTTAAATAATTGATCAATCTTACACAAACACAGACAATGAAAACAAAGGTTATTTTCTGTTAAACAGGTATGGAAATTTAGGAAGATGTCTCTGACGTCTAGGGGAAAAAAATGGATTTTTTTTACTGGAACACTTCATTTTCTGATTGTGATATTTCTCCTAGCGCTGTGTCAGATTTTCATGAGAAGCACATTATTTTCTCAAAACTTAGGTGTTGTGGATGATTTAGTAATTTCAGTGGAGTTATGATCATATTGTTTTCTACTGTCCACATACATTCATGTCCATATGAACAAGTATATTATCCTTACAGATGTGCCCATAAATCATTAATAACTTTTCTTTTAGCTGATTTCCTATAAAATTATATGAAATTTAATTTTGAGAAGAAGTTTAGGCTTTCACAGAGATAAAAAGGGGAGTAGGTCTGCCACAAATGTTAAAATCATAACACATTCTGAATTTATTCTTTTCACATTACAAGATTTTAGATGAAGTTTTCTTGTGTAAAGCCAATGCTACAGTGTTTTCTTGAGTCTGGTAACACATGGAGTAGAATTTATTTGGTGATGATCTGCTAAAAGGCAAAAGACTTTCTAAATAATATTTTATGACTGAATTTCATGTTGAGGAAAATGTCAAAGTTTTCTGCAAGTTTCTCTAGGCAGGGCTTACTGCTAGGAGTGAATGATGAAATTAACAGTGATAATATCTGAAGAGCACATAAGAACAAACTAGAATAGACATGTATGTAAGAAAATGGCAAATTTGGGGAAAGCAATCAACATCTGAAGACGGAAATACTTCTTGAAGAATGAATGTTTACTCTGGAAATGATTTTTATTTTTAATGATACAATCTTATTACATGATACTTTTATTAAATACAAACTATATAAATAAAGAGATAAAACATCAGGGTAATGCTTTTACATGGAGAAAAATTTAAGAATTTTATTGGGAGGGAATGATGCAATAATTAGGTTTAACAGCAGATTTAAACAAGAATCATATGCTGTATATTTTTGACAATCAAAATAAGATTTTTAGTGTTTCCCTGTAAGTATATATTTGTATACTGAGCAATATTTTCTGTATGAAGCATATAGTTCCTGGAAACAAAAGAAAAATTAAAAATTAAACTTAAGATTACAGTTAAGTTTTGGTTTTGCCTTACCTTCCACTATATTCTTTCTTCTTTTTTTTTTTTTTTTCCTGAAATGTTATTCAAGAAATGCTTGAATATCCTTTATCTATTTTCTGTTTAGGGTACTCAGTAAATTTCTTTTATGGGTAGACTTTGTGACGTGAGAATTTCAGCTATTTTAGAACCCATTCTCTTAAAAAACTTTGCTATATATTGGCACTATAGAGAAAAATATCGCTTTGGATCATAGCACCCAGCTATTAATTCTTACACTCTATTACACTGCAGATGGTTTAAGGTGAAGGGCTCAATTCTCTGCTGCAATGAGTCACTTAGTAGGTTAAGCAAACAAATCTCTATAGTAAACAGCTTCTCAGCTTCTGAAAGAACAAAAGCTTTTCCTCCTTTTTCTCTATATCAGTGTTTCAATTTCTCATTCCAAATGCTCAACTGATAAAACATTTTACTTCATTAGTCAGTTATGTACCTACAGAACTCTCCTTATATTGTTACTGCTTGATTTCACAAGTCCTTTTCTAAGAGGCATGAACTGGGGAAGTTGCTAGGGAAGGAGTGAGAACAGCCTCTATATTTAGTCTCACAATCTCTCAACACTGTTCTAAACAGTAGATTTTAGTGGCCATCATAAAAGACATTTTTCATCCATATTTGTCTTATATTCTCTGTGTTCTCCCTTCTCAGATACACCTATTATGTGTGGTGCAGTCAGGAGCATGGCAGTGGTGTTGACCAGATCCTACACAACTGACCCAGCTTCTCAACAATGGTGTATTTGGAAAACAAAATATTTCTCACTGATATGGCAGAGATAATGGGCTTGGAGCAGTATGTGTGACTGCGTAGCTGCTTACTTTGTAAACTTTCCTAATTTACACCCTTCAATCTACATTGCACCTATAGGGCTATCTTCAACTCTGAAAATGATTTTGAAAGATGAGTTATGAGGTTAAAAAACAGTTATTGATATTCCTCCTGTAGTCTGATATTCTTCCCTTATGTAGTTGCAGAGAATGAACAGTCAGTTATCTGTTCTATGTCAGAAGGGAAGTGTGGAAATGGAAAATGCTTGCAAACTCAACATTTTTAACTAAAACACAGAACTTTCTGAGATATGTTACTATCTCATTGGCTATAATAAAGCTCTACTTTTGTAATCTTATTTTTTAATGTTGCACAAGGATGCAGAATTATGACCCTATTAGACAAGAATCTGAACACCTCTCTCAAGGTCAGGGGAAACTGAATGAAATTAATACCACTGAAATAATACTTAGTATGTTTTATAAACCCTTGAACTGCTTTTTGTAGAGGAACAACCTTTTCAAAGTACTTTGTCATGCATGCCAGCTTGAGATGGCTTCTTGGATAACAGTGTATTTGATATATAGACTATATTAACAAGTTATATTTGGGCTGGGTTTTTTTGTTTGGTTGTTGTTGTTGTTTTTTTTTTCCCCAGCTTTTTTCTTTTGAAAGCTGCTTGAGAGCTCACTCTGCCAGAAATGTGTGTATTATGAGCTATGTTCCGCTTCTTTGATCAAGCAAATAGTACCACCCATTTCACTAGCACAGTTCCTGAAGCATAGGATAATGTAATGAAACCACAAAATTTGCACTGATTTGTGCTATATTTCACTTCCTATTTTGAGCATAATTTTCTATTACTGCCAGGAGATACTGCAAGCAGTATCTTGCAAATTGAAAATTAGTCACTCAGGTTATTGAACATGTCAGTCTCCCATCTTTGTACCCTTTTCCTCTGTTTTCTGGGCCCTTTTCACTTTGATTTGGTAGCATAGCTCATATTCCATTCTATTATGGATTTAATTTAATAGCAATTCATTAGGAGTGAAAAATATTGTAATCTGAAATTTGTATTCAGGAAATATTTTATTGTCATTGAGCATAAGAAATCAAATTTATGCAAATTGAGCCCTTAACTGATGAAGGGCTTAATATCTGTTGATTAAGTGCCTGTCTTTGAGGAGTTTTGTGAAGTTTCAGCTCTGAGGGTAATTCACAAATGAGCACTTTCAAAAGTTAACGTATTTAGAAATAGATTAAATAAAAAATTAGATATGTTACTATATTTAAGAGCTTGATCAATAATTACTAATTGTAGCTATACATGCGATCTTTATTTTTAAAGGTCTCTGGAGAGAATCTGAGTATTTTTATTTTAATAAAATACTAATTTCATGGGCAGCAGGAACATTGTCATGATTAACAAAGGAAACATAAGAATAAATTAATATAATAAAGCCTGGTTTTGCTTTAAACTGTCCTTGAGGACCAGAATCTGAGCTTCAACACATGCATTTGTTTTTTAAAACCTTTATGAAGTAAAATATGTGGCTTTCCATGCTACTTTTTATTGCATCTGCCAGTCTGATGCTGGGCCCTGTTAGGCATAGCAAATAAAGAAAAAAATAGAACTGACTTCCAAGGAGTAATGAGAAATAAGAATGACAATACACTTGGTAGTAGTTCCATAAAACAAGCAAATTGTTATAAGAACAAAGAAAGGTGAATAACACTCTTATAACTAGGAAAAAAAAAAAAAAAGCCTGAAGTGGTAAGGGTGGGGGTAGGGACATACTGTGGGAGGAATGAAGAAATGTGAACGGTGTTCATGGCTGATTGGAGGTAGGTGACATTATTGATGTAACCTCTGCAGGACTTTTTCAGTTAGTTTTTATTAAATGAGATATATGAATTTCCACTTAAATGGGGTAAAGTAGGTGAAGGCCATTTTCAGTGATAATACAGATTATTATTTCCTCCAAACTTCTTAAATTGGATTTAATAGAATCATACAATCATAGAATAGTTTGGTTTGGAAGGGACCTTTAAAGATTATCTGGTCCAACCCCCCTGCAATGAACAGGGGACATATTCAAGTAGATTAGATTGCTCAGAGCACAGTCCAACATGACCCTGAATGTTTCCAGGGACAGGACACCTACCACCTCTCTGGGCAAGACATTCCAGTGTTTCACCACCTTCATTGTTAAAAAAAAAAGTCCTTATATTCAGTCTAAACCTAGTTTAGTTTAAAACTGTTACCCCTTGTCCTATCACAACAGGCACTGATAAAAAGTTTGCCCCCATCTTTCTCATAAGACCCCTTCAACTACTGAAAGGCTTCAATAAGGTCTTCCCGAAGCCTTCTGTTCTGGTTTTTTAATATAATTTTCCTCACTTCTTAACACAAAAATGTTAAACACTCCTAATTCCTATTAATATATCGAGAAAAGGTAGAACCTATGACTCAATGAACCAACTCTGTGAGCACGTATGTGCATGTATCTGTGAAACCAACAGAATGAACATGGAGGGAAAACAATAAAAATACTATCCCATAAAGAAATAGTATTTCTTTACTGGCAAATAACATCTAAAAATATTGGGCTTTTGTTTCTTTCTCCTTAAAGACTAGTCTGCCTAACATTTCTTAACCATTTATTGCAAGAAATTTAAGGTGTTATAAATGAATAAATTGTACAAGAATAAAGGTATATTTATAGGGTATACTACTTATCTTGTAGCACATCAGCAAACATGAATATGTATTATTTCAGTTTATTCTACCCTCTTTTTTAATTTGTCTTGAGGAAAACCAGACATTTCACCTACAAGGCATTGCAGCTCACTCTTCTTTTCATCATCACTTCCTTTTTAGTTTGAAGGTTCCTTACAAGTGTAAAGATCAAACCTCTTCTGCAAGAATAATATGGTAAAATATTTGAAGCGCTTTTTGTACAGTCAAAAAAAGCTGGAAACACTGAACATTTGAAAGCTTTTCTACAGAGTAAAATGCAGAAACTTCACCTTATTTTAAGAAATACTGTTAGCTGCGCTACATAACATATGTTCACTGGTATTTTGGCTTCTTCAAAAGCCAGAATGCCTGTAATATAATATTTTTTGGAAAAAAAAAAAAAAAAAAAAGGAAAAAAAAAAGAGGTGAGGAGGTGAGGGGTACAAATTACTATCTAGAAAATCTGAACAGAAGGATTTTTGTTTAAGAGTTTGTCTTCTAACAGAATTGAAAAGAAAGACAGAGATTAAAAGAACCTGAGGATTACCATACAGGAGCCAGTAAGTCACTAAGATACCGAACAAAGAACTGTAGTTCTTCCCCCAAGTTCCTTCCCTGCATGAATTTGTCACTCTTGTTCAGTTTTCAGAAATATCCATCTTAATTACTAGTGATTTGGTCCCCTTCACAAACCAGTACAAAATCTGCCATGCTGAAAGGCAGCATTTTCTAAGTGATTTAGAATTTAACTCATTGAAGTCTCTGAAAATCCCTTTGCTCTGTTATCTCTTCCACAAATGTGCTTCTTGGACTCAGCCAATCTTCTAAGCAGCAGATTTAGGACTTGATTAGATTCCCATTATCTGTCAGCAGAATTTTGAAACTTATTTTAGATGAGAGCAGGACTATGTCTGCAATCCTGTGGTAATCATGATTTTGAGGTCTTAAAAACCACCCTTCCCTTGAGTATTGTGGTCATCAGTGTTCTGGAGTCACCATTTCATAATTAGCTATTTCATTTCTTAAAATCCAGCCTTTAAGATATACTTTAGTATTTAGAAAGCCAAAATGAAAGCCAAAATTTCATAATTAGCTATTTCATTTCTTAAAATCCAGCCTTTAAGATATACTTTAGTATTTAGAAAGCCAAAATGAATGTTTGGATATAACGTTGTTTCCATCAAGTCTTGCAGAATTACAGATTGAAGCAGCAAGTGGATCCCAAAGCGCCAAATGTATGTAGAATGGATTGGGGAGGAAAAACCCCACAGATTTTTGCATTTTGGTATTTGTATACTTATATACCACCTTTTCAAAGCCTCTGTAAATAGGACATGCATTTTTATAATCATAAATAATGTCTACATATATTTTTATAAACACCTTAAATAAAAATCCCTTAAATTCACATTAGTAAATGGCATGTTTTTTTATCTATAAATGTCTTGAACATGATAATGGTGTTGGAATCCAAGATTTTTAGGAGCATAAAATCGTGTGAAACATTACTAGCATATGACTTTATGGCAAAATTGCAAAGGATCCACTCTGCTGTCATACCAAAGTACCCTTACAAACATGCTCTTAAAATAAGCTATTGGTGGAGTTGGTGACATTACAACTAGAACAATGAGAAAACCATATTTCTTTTAGTGCTGACAGTACCCAGGCTAAACTGAGGCTTGGGCAGCTCTTTGAGCATAGCTTATCCAGCTAAAGCCAAATTTATTATTCCCTTTTGTGACACTAGGTTCTCATGGTATTAAAACACAGCTTCACAAGGCAAATGGCTGTGACTCCTTAGGATTTAGAAGTACAATTATATTGAGAGCAAAGTAAACACTGTTTCAATTACAAACATTACTGAAATATTGGTGTGTGTGCAGTGCTGTTATAATTAAAATTTTGTCAAAGTTAGCTTTGTTTTTCCTTGTTATCAGAGGATTATACTATAACTCTACAGTGAACACAGAAATTTCTGAACAAGCTTTCTTTTGAATCATAACAAATTTTCTTCTCAAGTAAACAAATAAAACTATACCCACTCAGTTGATTGATGTTTGGAAAAAGAAATCTGTGACTTTTTGCCCTGAAAACATATGTTCTTGAAGAGAGGAAGACGAAAAGGTAATGTCCCCTTCCTATTAAAACTCTGGAAAATGTCTGGAAAAATTGTTGGAGTACATTCTGCTTCTTTTTTTTTTAGGACAAAAAACATCATGTCCTGCCTAAAGCAATGTGAGATATAATTTAATGTCATTCATCTTATCTTCATCATAACCTTTTCTGAAGATGGACACCATATGTGAGATAGTGAGCAATGAAAATCTGTGCAGCTCATGCCATCTCTGGACCACGGATGGGCAGACTCAGGGCTCTTGAAGTAGGACAGTCCTCCAGACTGGAAATACGGATTCTTGGAAAGGACCTCTGAGGGAGTGACAGTGCTTCAGTGCTCCGGATAAAAAAAAATGAAGTGTGAAATCACCCATAAAGTTGGTGTAACTATCATGTTTCTATTCATATATTTCTGAAAACAGACCATGGCCCTTTGTTCTTTGTATTTTTTCCTTTAAGTGATAAACTTTAAATTACTCCTTAGAATTAGGTGGCTTTGTTTGTTTATTTGATGTATTTAGTCAGGTTCAGAAATATTTTGGTAACAAGTTAAGTGTCCTGTCATGATGACTTAATTTTATATGCATAGCAAAAGAACTGATCTGACTGAACTAATTTTGTATTAATGCTTCTCCCACATGTATCTTTTTAGATGTTCTGCTTCAATAAAAGTTTAATTAGTAGTTAGTGGACACTTATTTTTTTGATAACATTGTTTTGGAATTTCAGGCTACAGTCATCCCGGGGGTCATTTTTGGACAAATTTATGTCTTTGCAATTAGAGGTCTACCAGAGATAAATGGAACTCTTACTGTTATTGGCTACTGTGGTAATATCTATCAATATGATCAGATTGACTAAACAAGATATTTTACTTTTTAAATAGTTTAGACAGACAGAGGATGAAAGGTGTAAGAGAGGTGGAGGTACATATGTGGTACAGACTGGGCTTCTAAGTCCAAAATTTAGAGCTTTAAAATCACCACTCAGGTACTCTAGATCTAAACAGATTATGTGCTTTTCTTTTTTCCTTAGAAGGGAGACTTTTTATGGCACTTAACTATATGCTTCTAAACTTTTACCAAAATGTACAGCTAGATGTTAAATTTTGCACACCAGGATGCTTACTGCTACCCTGTCCACAAAGCAGGCTTCCTACTGTCTAACCTGCCTGTGAGGCACTGTGTGGGATCTATGCCTCTGTCTGCCAGCTGGCTGTTCTAAAGAAATGAGAAATAATTCACACTTGCTTTCTTCCTATGGCTGAAAGATTATTTAATTACTTCATGTGAAGTCGAGCACATTCAATGGGCAAAATTAAAAGTATATTGATGATCCAGTCAAACATGTGCCTGAATCTTGTTTATATATCATGAATTAGGTTTTTATCAGTCTGTGTACCAGATGTAGTCTTGCCTAGTAGCAAAGAACTTATCATGAGATAGTTACCTAAAAACTGGGTTCCACTAAAAGTCTGCCTAATTTCATTTTACAGTGTTATATTTATACTAACTGATCCTGTATTAGCTGATAGAAAGTTAGCTCAGGCGTGTCTGTAAGGGCTCAATCATACACCATTGTTTGTAGATAGTACTAAAGCAGAATAATTTATTTTGTGGAAATCAGAACAGATAGAGGCAAAACTTGTCAAGAAACACTCTTTCTTATTCATACTTACTGCAGATTAACAACTGTATATTCAGTAAATTAATTTTTATGGATCATGGTTTTAGATGCCGTCATACAGAGTGTCTAGTCATAAGCTGGTAACAACTCTGTGGTAAGCTTCTAAGTAGCTGACTATGTTTTTTACATATATATGTGTGTACACATACTTCAAGATTACTCCAGAAGTTATGCTAGTGTACCGAAAAAGCTTAACTTCCTTGTAAATCTATTAATGTTTGTTCAGCACTTTAGAAAAAGGCAGAAACAGAGCCTGGGGTGAGAAGTTCCTGTCCAGTACTCAACACAACTGCACATTTTGTTTCTGCAGCACAATAGCTGACTCTGAGCCAGTTTACTATGAATTTTAAATATGAAATTCTGAAATATACTAGCAGTACAAGCTTTTTTTCGGTTTTCCATTACTGTCTCCTTCTAGAAACGATAATTAGCTGCCTTTCTAGAGGCAGAAGAGCCAAAATATGTTTGACTTGGTTGATGAGATATAAACCCACTTCAAATATGGAAATAATATGCTATGATATACAACTGGAAAAAAAAAAAAAACACCTAATATGCTGGGTTTTCTGTGTGTGTGGCTGCCCCACATAGCTCTAATTTACAGTCATTCATTCATTCTTTCAGTCTTCTGTACGCAGACAGCAGAAACTTAGCCACAGTTTATTAAAAAAAATCTTTTTGAATTTATGAATATACGTGTATATATGTAAAACCATTTTTATAATACTGTAGGTCAGTTGTGAGACATACAGCTTAACCCTTCCTACAGCCTATGCTAGACTCACTGAGACTCAGCTTTCTCAGCAGGGAAGCCATACAATTGAATTTCTGAAGTGATACTGTGGTCCTTTTCTACAGTCTTCATCTAACAATATATGGGAATCAACAATATACAGTGATTCAGCATATGGTTAAGTGAAAGACTCAAAGAGTTTACCTAAACACAGATGTCTAGTGTCATTTGAGATGCCACTGGGTACCAGCTGCTGCTCTCAAAGTACACAGGCTCCCAGAAGACCTGTGTTGTGTCTTGCAGCCTAGAAACAGCAACACGTATATTCAAGGGTGCTTTAATGGCATGAAACATCTGTCTTTAGGTAACTGAACCTTATTCCAAGATTCAAGATTCAGTCTGAGGTAAAGTAATGCATATATAAGTACCTGCATGATAGTGGGTAGTCATATAAGTTAGTTAACTAAGCTTCCATATCAGACAGTAAAGGTTTAGCACGTAGAGAGTGGAGAGCAGTTTGGCTCTCTATAAAAGTAAACAACATATTACTGCTTAACTTGCTCTCTTGAATCCATCAGCTGCATTTACTAGATCTCTATTGGCTGCAACCTAAGCCTTGACACCCCATATGTCTGTAGACACTTTAATGTAGACACCTAAATATAAATGTTTTAATCTTGAACTGTATCCTGCCCTAGATATTTACTCTTAGATGTTAACAGCTGAGCTAGTCACCCCAGGGTCTTTTACAGTGAACAGAAATTTTGGATCCATTTTAGAGTTGTGCTTTTGATTAGATGAAGTGAGTGCCAGCAGTACCTATTTCTCTCCTTTTACTGTAAAGGAACCCTGGGGTGACTATCTCAGCCGTTAATATCTACTAGTTCCTGAAATTTACCATGTTAGTGGTTCACCCAGTTTCTTTATCATTAGGATTGCTCACAATCATAAATTTAATAACATTCTCAAATGCACTAGTATGCTGGAAAGTAGGATATGAAAAGATAAAATATTTTTTTCTGTGCCACAGAATTTGCAGGACCAAAAAAAGCTACTGGCTGCATGAATGTTTCTGTCATCTACTGTTTTTCTTACTTGAAAAATTACCCTACTGAGATTTTTGCGAGATTTTTACATTTTATATTAAGCAATTAAAGGAGATTGTCAAAATAGTACAGGCAAACAGCCTTCCCCACAAAAGCAACAAAACCAAAACTGAACTATTGATAACGTTTCCACCTGAAAGATAATCTTATTAAAAAAAAGCAAACCCCAAGAGAAATGTGTGAAAATTGTCAAAACATTTTTAAAATTCAGTGCTATAGCAAAAATAATAACATTTCAAGGCAAGAAGATGCTCTCAATGAAGCAAAAAGACCTTAGATTTTTGGATTGATGCTAGTCTGAAGATATGTGGGGCAATTTAGTTTCTTTCCTGCCTTATATTACATTGAAACATCAACTCCCATTATACCTGACTGTGGTACTTCAGTACAGTAAAACGTTTGAAAATAATGCTAGCCAGGAAGCAACTTTATTAATGAGGAATTTTTACTATCTTCATGTGAAGTATGTATTCTGTACCTGAAGTAAATTGTATATCTGTGATTCATGAGCACTATAAAAAGTACCACTTGAAATTACAAACGGTCATGTTAGAGAGGATAAAATTAGGGATCCTACTGAAGGTGAAGGATTAATACTGGAGTGAGAGATATGCAGAGCTCAGCTGAAGTAGCTGTGTAGCTTATCAGGATGCAAAACTGTACTTCACATTATTAGATGTTCTTGCTTAGGTAAGATTTCTGTCCTTCCATTTTTACTAGTAACAATTTACTGTCAATATTAATAAAAAAATTTAAAAACAGTTTGGGTGGAAAAATTTCATATGGTACCTCCCTTGCTTTTCATACACAGAAGGACTTTCTCACTGCATTTTTCTCACCCTGAGGGTCTTTCTTTGCATGCACAATTTATGTCCCTTTTCAGAATTTTGCTGCATCAAGTGTCCCCATGATTTCTCAATCTGTGTGTCTGAAAATGGAAGCACTTAAAAAAATAATTTATTCACTCAAAAGTTAGGTCATCATAGGTATGTATTACTTTATATTCTTCTTAGAGTGTTTGAGAATGATCATTATAATGTTATATTAATAAGGAAGTTCTCAGTGACTATGATCTGACAAAAGCGTTTCCATAAAACTTACAAAACATATAGCTTCAATTTTATTACATTTCCCTTCAGAGTTCACAGTGAAAACATTTCAAAATTGTAGTATTATATCAGAGGCAGAACTGGAAGGCTTTTAGAAATAAACCAGTCTGATTTACCTGTCTAAGTAAGATGAAATGGAAAAAATAAACTGTATATTGTGACAAGCAATGTAGATTAAAATAAAATATTTGGCATCTAAACTGTCATTTAAAACATAGATGAAGAGAGATTTTTAAAAGCTACAGTAGGACAGAACTAGTATGAATTGGCAGACCTCCATTGATTGCATTGGAACTTTGCCGATTACATTAGCTGAGGATCTGAGTTTATATGAGTTTTAACTTCACAGCATCCCTTAAATCACCAGGAATAAGATGCCTTAGTGACTCAGTAAATCAAGGCAAGATCAAATAATTATTAAAAAATAAATGAGAACTGTTCTTTAGTGCAATACAATTTTATTTTGAATAACTTTTCATATAAATGCATCCCAAGATACTTTACAAGAAAGCTATAAATAATACAATTATGTGGTTTAATAATAAATAATAGATTAAACGCTGTTAACAGTGTTAGAGAAACAGTTTCAACACAGGTTTGGAATGGAATGAAGATTTCATGGGATGGAACAGGGCAAGGATGCTAGCTTAATGATAGAGGAGGAAATAGTCAACCCAAAATCTGAATGAAAGGACAAGAAAAAAAAAAATTATTGGCTAAAGTCTTGTATGCAAGAAAACCTATATTTCGTAACCCTCTGAATAGTAGTCTAACTACCAGATTACAGACTGCTCAGGAAATGGGAACATTTTCAGGCATTCTGATCAAAGCTGTTTCAACTTGCAGAAAGAAGGCATAACCTGGGCAAGTTTTATCATACTGAGCTTTGTGGAGAAGAGAGTTAGTGTCCAAACTGTTCAGTCCCCTCCTGAGGTGAGAGGCTTTTTAAAAGAATGACCCTGGCAATTTGTTTGATTCTTTAATAAAAATATAGAGGGAGGGAGAAAGAGGAGGGGAGATTACCCTTGAAAGAATAGTCCCCTATGGCACAGAGAGGATAGGACCTTCCTTTATAATTTTCCTTACTGTTGGCATCCAGCTTAGCACAGTGTTTTTTTCTAGATGCTTTTCATGCTTCATGTCTCTGCACCCGACTGGTGATTCAGATGCTAAGGAAAGATCCTAGAGGTTAGACATTACAACAGCACTGCAGTGACCGTTTCACTAACATGTATATCTTTAAGCTAAAAATTGTGTTCTTTATTGATCATTGTGGGAATACAATGGAAGACTGGTGAGGAGGATTGTAAACACGATCAAGTGACTTGCAATTGGGGTGCCAAAAACCACCCATATCACACTAATTGCTGTTAGACACAAGCCCTGTGTGCTTGATGTGTCTGCATTTAGATAACATAGGCCTGGGAGAGACTTAGAGGCACCTTATCAAACATCCTTGAGATTTCTGCCCTGCTATGGGAAAGATTCCTGCACAGTGGAAAAGTATGCCTGTGAAAATTGTGGAGATATATATAGGCAAAAGCAGCAGGCCAGGGTTCTTTTTCTTTTTCCCTTTTTCCCTTCTCCTTGCACTGACTATGAAGGACCGAGCTCCGTGGTACCTGCATCCCCACTAGTGTGCCTCTGCCCAGGTGTTGCTGTGGAGATCCCTCAAGCCACAAGGTAATGGGAATAAGTTTACTCTTTGCATTTCATCTGTGGTTTGTGGTTGTTCCTGTGTCCAGCCTGTGTCAGCTCACATATTCATATATTCATATATTTATCCTTTCTAATGTGTATATGTCTGTGTTTTAACAAATTATTTTATTCCATATGTTCCAAGAAGGAAGTTTTCAGACGTACTCCTCAACTCTCAAGATTGGAGGAGGTAAAAAATCAGTTATGCAATGGTGATGTGTAGCTAGGGATCTAGAAATCAACTGGAAGATGAAATGATGAAGATGTGGCTAGGACATGATGAACAGAAGGAGGTGAAGGGGTGTTCAGAAGGTAGTAAGAATCAGAGGATGAAAGGGAAATTGGGAGACAGTCATATCAATTGAAGACACACAACAGCCCCTGGATGAGATGTAAAATTAGCACAGTCTCCTGCTGCCCTTGCTCCAGCCGAGTTTTATACTCTGGGCCCACAGTGGTTGACAATATATCTAACACGCCTGATAATCAGTTTTGAAGAACTTTTTGGTAATATAACCTTTCCCTTCCTTTTTATTCCAAAGCCCAGTTTATTGATATGCTTCAGTTGTCATGCAGAGCCTTTCCATTACAAATATACAATGGCTGGTGACCAGTAGTGTCAAATATGTTGATTCAAAATTGTAAAACATTGTTTTCACTAAGAAAGTATATGCAGTCATATTGCTATCTAAAAACAGATACCTGTTTTAGATAAGATGATAAAACAAAGAGACAACTTTAAAGAAGTATGCATATAAAATTACACTAATACATTACTGGGGGTCTCTAGATCCTATTTGTTCCACACAAAGATTAGTAAGGATATATTCAAAGGATGGCATGAATCAGATATGGTACCAGTATGGATTTGGGCCCTCACAAGACTAAGGATGTCTCAAACCCATATTGAACAACTTGAATAGCTACTTTACAAATTAAGGTGTTCTGCTGCTCTTGAGAACTCACTTGTCTGCCCTTCAAAATGGTCTTCATGACACTTCCTGTCTTATTTATGTATATATTTGCATTCAAATTTACTTTTGAAATTGTGTTATACTAATCTGTCACTGAACATGAACAGAATACATTGGCAGGCCATGATAAAGAATTTTATTGTTGCTTATACTGTCTAATACAAAGTTTTTAATTCTAATGCCTTGTTATTTGGAATTATTTTTCTTCCTAGAAGTGCCAAAGGCAACAACAACAACAAAAAAGTACACTTTTAACACTAAAATACTGTACAAAAGGATTTTATATATAATGACAGTAACAAAAACTCTTTTCCCTCTGGAAAAGCCCTATTTCCCTTACCTGACAAACATCACTTCCATATACTTATTATTCCTGCACTTTCTAGTCATTAGTTGGGCGGCTGTGAGAGTTATTTGCATCTTTCTTCCCTGCTACAGCACTGTTGCCTAGGGAGAGTTGGAAGTCTTGGTTAATATTAATGAAATAATTTGGGACATGGAGCAGCGCACTAACTTCTGCTGCCTGGGCAGTAATATTACTCCTCATTAAAGCTTGTGGAAGTTCATCTCACATTCAATTACAGATGCCTAAAAACTGTTTTCCAGGCAATCTATGCTCCTTAGACAAGACAAAAAGGGGGAGGAAAGGATCTGTTTCCCTCTGAGATTTGCTGCTCTTTTTGCATATAATACTGCCAACCAGCTGGGAGATATTGTTAAGTGACTTGTTGGTCAGAGATATGTCATATTGAGAGATGATGGATGACTCTGGGCTTCTGCTCTAAGATCTAGCAGAAATAATGCAGTAGTCTCAAAGGAATATTGGAAGCTATATCTGCAACAGCTTCAGAAAAGCAGCCACATTTATAATGTTGTTCTAAATTTCAGACAAGTAAAAGGCCTGTTTTTTTTCTGAGAGCATAACATTTGTACACTGTTAACCCTTTTGAATATGAATCTAATAGTGTTGCCTTTGTTCAGTGAAACGCTGCCGGGGCTGGAAGTTCAGGAGGAAGAGAGAAAGCAGACAGGTCATACATCACTTATGCCAGTTACATTTCTGTGCTTCAGCATGTGTTCTATTAGGAGTTTTTTCTGTAATCAATAGAAAAATACATGATTCTTTTGTAACAAAATACAACAGTTTAGAACCACTTCACAAAGCCAATTCTTATGGACTATAAAAAGAGGAGACAGCTAATGGAAAATATGAACTATTTCAAAGTTGAATTTGAACTGTGTTTTGGTTGAGGTGCTTTGATTTTAACAATCTGTAAAATTTGAAATTTGATGTTTTTTTTCCTAAATCTTTTTATTTTGGCCTCACTGAAGACAACACTTTCTGTAATTTGCTGTCAGATTTTATGAGAAAACATTAATTCGCATTATAAAACATCATTGTATAGTCTCCTTTGGTACTGGATATATTTGTTAGTTAGATATGAAAATCCACCTACAGCTGAAAAAATCAACACATGCAAGGCAGAGCATAATTACAACATATTTTCTGGTGTTAATGTTCTTTCTTTCTTTCCTTTTTTAAGATAGGAAAATTAACTTAAACTCAATTGCCATAAAAAGACCCTAAAATAACATATGCTAAAACTTGGAAATATTAATTGAAATTCTAGACTGTAATTGATTTTTCTGTCATAACAGGAAATTTGATGTACTGTGATAAAGCTTGAACCACAGAAATGTTCCCTGAGGTAGGTGTTTTAGAAAAGAAATTTGAAATTGGAAATTATCATTACATTCGAAACACTTTACATAGATTTTTCCCCTAGTTTAGAATGAATTATCTTCTTTGGAGGACAGTCTTTACTGTTTGCAAGTGGGGCATTTTTTCTAACTGAAATACTGGAAGAATTACAGAATTTATTTTGAAATCTTCTTCATTATAGGTATATCATTAGAGTTAACTATGGACCTATGTTATCATTTTTGTTACTTGAAAAGGTAATGAATGTTGTTGCCTTCCATAGTCTTTGTTGTTATCGGAATCCTATTTAATAATATTTAATGCTTTGTTATAGGATATACAGTATATATGTATTGGTCAAAGAGCACCTTCACATGAAAAAGAAAGCTAACAAACTTTCTTTTCAGAGGGTGAAAACAGCTATAGCTCCACTGATCTGCTTGACACCAGAAAAGCATCTGGCTTTCAGCATTAATGATTATTTTTGTCCACTGTTCACCTTGAAGACTGATAATGCATCTACTACACCTAAAAGGCAAAGATGGAATTGCTTTGCACGGTTCAGTTCCCTTTTTAAGATTTCCCAAATGCTCATCAACTCTGAGGCCTCTCATGTACTTTAAGCTTTCTCTGTTGAATTTGATCATGACTTTATTTGCAGGTTTAGCAAACAGGTCAAAGCTATGGCATGCTCAGCATCCTAATGACAAGCTCCATACCCACAAAGCCTGGCAAAGTGCCCTAGTCTAAGAAAGTGTTTCTGCTTTAGTAATAATATTTTTAAATTTAAATAACAATTTAAAAAGATTTCTGGATTATTTTTGTCTGACTTCCAGAGTGGCTTTTTGCACTTATACCATTACTTTTGCTTTTAAAGCATACATTTTTAACAGTTCATTTACACTGTGGCCTAACTGCTTATGATATTTAAAAAAATAAATACCTATTAAGTGTACGTTAAAAAACAATATGCTGAGCACACAAAGTAATGATTTCAGTGACATTTTGTGTGGAGTTGGAAGAGAGAGGCTGAATACACACTTTCAATGGCTGGATTGAAATGACATACCATAATGGATCCAGAACAGCTGTTACAATCTACCCAGTCAATGATCCATGAACTAAGAGGGATTTACTCAATTTGAAACCAATACCTTCTAACATGTTTAAAAATAAACAAACAAACACTCCTATGCTCTGCTGATCCACACAGAAATTTTGTCCTTTACTCACAGGTAGTGCACCTATCTTCTGCCTCGTCCTTGTAGTTCTTTCCACTCTGGCTTCTGAAGTGCTTGAAAGACTTAAAATGAGAAAATGTTTTAGTCTGCTTTAATATTACTGTCAGTGGTGTGTTCAACTACTGGGAAGAACGGTGAGACATTTGCAAATTTATGTATTTACTAGTGATTTTATAAAAATGAGTTTTCATACATACGTACAGCTGAACTACAGACATGAGAGCAGCTTTGGACTGATTATCTATTTTACCCAGTACTTTTGCGCCCTGTTTGGATTTACTAACTACCACTTCATTAAACAGCAATTCAGTGAGGAAAAAATCTACAAATGCCTTTGATATGTAAAGATGAAGTAGTGATAAGAATCATATACGTGCATAATTAGAACTTATTGAAAACAATGTTGCAGAAAACCCCTAGGAAGCCAATATATTCCTTGTAAATGCATAATACTAGTTTGACTTTTCTGCATGATGATGAATCTGTCTTCCTCTGTTTTAAAGACATGACAAACTATGAATTTTCTAAAAAAACTAAGCACGTATCGTATCACTGTGTGTTATTAAGAGTTCATTGACTGAATAGTAACAACCCCAAAGGATGTCAAGTTTTGTTAAAAATTACCCTGCGGATGGAATTCCTGTTACCTAGAGGTGAGAGGGTGACTAGAATAGATACTTCCATTTTACTTGGTCAAGTGTAAATGTTACACCTAAACCATGAGCATGCCTAATTTTTATTTTTTTTTTAATGTATATATATATATATATATATATACTAATTGGTGTTTTAACTGTTCAATAGTCCAAATCATTAGTACAATTATAATATATGCAATGCATTTTAGGTCTGGGTTCTGCTGTTTGTTATGAGGATGTGGAACAGATATTTAACCTGTACAGTGTAAAGAAGTCTATATGTATATTTAGGAGTGGAAAAAATCTAAAATAATTAACTTTACTCTAACCAAAATCACTTATTTGATATTTGCACAATGAGCACAAGGAAAAATTATTTTAGAGAGGACAAAGGCCAGATGGGAATCTTGCCATATTTATTCATATGAATGTTGATAAAACATTACATAATCATCATGAGAAAGCATACCTTCTTCCTATAGGTACTTTATAATAAATATTATTATACAACAAAACACCCCAATACACAAAAAGAGCATATATATATATATATATATAAATACTAAGTAATATATATATATATATTGAAATACTAAGAAATAAAAAAAAAATCAAAATGAGATCTTTAAGTTCAGGATGAGCTTTGAATATTAGGATTGAACTAGATGGTCTCTGGTGTTGCCTTCAAACCAAAATTGTTTCACTAGTCTGTGATTTTATGATTTATAGGTGCTTGGAGATCAATGAACATACAGAAAATGAATAAATGTTTAAGACATCGTACTTAGACTAGTGCAGAAAAAAATTACCAGCTGAGCAATACAGTTACAGAAGGCATAATGTCAGGATCCTAATAGTTTTGCTAATTCTTATGTTTTAGATGTAAAAAAAAAAAAAAAAAAAAAAAAAAAAGAGCATATAAGTAGTCATTAATATTAAAAACCCAGCATATGGAACTGCAGTACACATAGTGATAGTAACAGTCCATAGTTCTTCAGAAATATACTTACTTACCTTTACTACATCATAAAGCTCCAGCAGTTGGATATGGAGGTGTTACATGAGAAGAACTGAGAGGATCATAAAAATTATTCTAACTCATAAGTTGCCTGATGTCTGTTTACTAGAATATGAAGTCAAAACAAACTATTACTCATTCCTGAACAGGTTGACTATTTCAATGAAGTACTTGACTTAAAAAGAACTTCCATCAGCTGTGATGCTGGATTTTATATCCATAATACATAAAAAGGGGAAAGGTAAGATCAATGCACTGTAGTATCTTCTGACCTAAGTCTTTTTTTTTTTTTTTTTTTAATTCAGATATAAGACTTGGTAAAAAAAAATTGTGAAAGTTTATAAAAAATACATAATACCAAATATTGTTATTCTCCCTAAGTAAAAAATTCCTGTTCATTTGGATTAAAAAGCTGCTCATTATTATAAATTATTTATTGTTAAAATGATTACTATTTTTTCCTATGTAAAAACACAGAAATCCTATTTGCTACTTAAAAGCTCAGCAAAAAGTATGTTTTCAAATATAATCAAGTTTTCAAAGCTTAACTAAAAATAACACATCACTAGTGGTAAATTTGAAAAGGACTTACAATTTTTGTTAGAGCCCCTTTTAGTGAGTTGAATATCATTCTTAGATAATATCTACTTTCATACATAACTTTCATATATAACATGTTAAGTAGATCTGACTATTGCAATACCTATAGTAGGTTTTAGTTTACAAAAGCACACACACATATGCACACAGAAATCCAGTCCATCCTTCCATCTATCCGTCCACCCATCCATCTGCCTATCTATGAACGAAATTTATTTATCAAACATGAATCTATCAAAATGATGATGGGAATGCTGCATTAAACTAAGCAAAAATAGTAGGTAAGTGTTCTCTGACCTAAATTTATCGTTATTCTGTACTGGAAAAAAATCCATTCTCAATCTAAACAATAACAACCAAATATAGCAAAGATAACATCTGATGTAAGTTGTCATAAAAACAGTAAGTTCAAGTGAATGTCTCTGCTTTGCACAAGTTTATCTGCTAGAGTTGTGAATCTTACTACCCACTCACTTTATGGACTTTATATCCAATTGCTTTATTTCAGATTTGCACTACTTCAAATTGTGAGCGCTGGGCACACAGATTTCAAAATGGATCTTGAGATTTGAGTACTCATAATTTTGTTTATTTTGAAGGTTCTGTTATCAAACTTCTCAGATTCTTGTGAGATATAGTATACCTACCCTGAAATACAATAGTATCTGTTTTGAGACTTCTCTAAGAATCTCTTGTCATTTCTGCAGAAGTAGAATTTCAGGTCCATCTCTTTTCCCAGTGTCTGATACTAGACTTGTGTGAAATCCTATACAGTTTTTACTATTTTGAATGAGATTCTTTTTAGTCAAGCTCTCTCCAATCCTGCTACCAGTCCTACACGTTTAGCTTAATTTTATGTGCTTTAGAGCCAGGTAAACACAAGTCAGTGCATTTCTGGATGTTGGTATTGTGAGTAACTCTTGATTTGGAGGGAATACAACCAAGACCTTCTGTTTCACTTAAATTTTATAATTCTAAAAATATTGTGTGTATTTTAGTGCTACTGCTTGTCAGAAGATTTCTTCAACTACTGTAGGCCAAATTAAGGTTATCTTTGTACTTTCTATATGTAGAAACAGACTTTAGAAAGAGGCTTGTTGAGGATCAGTGCAATTACTTTACAGTAGATATACATGGTTACATAGCGGTATATGTCTGCATGTAATAATTCAATAATAGGGATAAGTAAGTGTGATTTCAGCAGCATCAAAATAAATCTGCACAGTAAATTAGGTGCCACACCCTTAGACTTTTCTGGGTCTTTTGCAGAAACTTTGAAAACACATCAAATCTCTGTATTCTTAAATGAAGTAGAACAGTTGTAGAAATCTTGAAGATTTCACAGAGATTTTCTTCACTTTCTTTCTTATTATGAAGCGAGTTTGCTCACAGAATCACAGAATTAGAGAATAATTTAGGTTGGAAAAGACCCTTAAGATATTGAGTCCAACTGTTAACCTAACACTGCAACTCTACCACTAAGATGTGTCTTTAAGTGCCACATCTACAAGTCCTTTAAAAGCTTCAGAGATGGTGACTCAAAGCACCTTATCTCACTTGTCTGCATATGGCATGAGCAGTGAGATATGTCTTAGGTTAAGTCTGTGTAATGTTAATAAATAATAGTAAGAATGAAATACTGAAGCTAGATGTTACAGCAGTGAAAGGTCACAAAGTCGGTTGCCTTCTGCATATTTTAAGTAAAAATAAATTCACATTCAAAACTGTTCAAGAGAAGTCCGAGATATGAAATGTTATTTTAAAATGTAGTAACTTAAAATGTAGTACTTACACAGAAAAGAAAAAATTATTTATAATTTTCTCTGAAATTATATGATCTCTGAGGTGGAATAAATACAACATTGTTTTGTAATTACTTTTGTAATTTACGTTATGGATTTTTTTCAAAATGCCTTGCATAAAAATAACAATTTTTTTTGAGAATTAATATTCTATATGCATGTGAAATTGTACATAATCATGATAGAGGTACATATAGATCCTGTCTTTAAAAAGTACTATTAAAGATAAAATCGGTGATATTTCATTTATATTGCTGAGTGTACAATTGAAAATCCTTAAAAGCAGATGCTACTGAGTTTTACAGAAAAGCCTGTAAACATGATACCAGCATGAACTGCAGTATGTTCTCTAATTCTGAAAAGAAGTTAATGCATGACATTTTAATGTCTTTTTAATTTTTATATTATTTATTATCTAGTTTCAGGTAAAACTTATACAAATTGTAATTTTTTTCCCATGTATTCAAATTTAAATAGAGCAGGGATTCCACTGTAATAAGGTTTAAAATAAAGTTTTTGGTTTTATGAAAAAAGCGATATGTCAAAATGATACATCAAATGCTGTTCCACAGGAGGCATGATAGAGCAAAAGACAGAGGACAAGGTTTACCTTGCAATCTGTTTTCCCAAACTGTTGGGTTTCATACTGCTACTTGTGCTATAACATAGAAATAATTTAGATGTTATTACAAAGGAATATTTAAGTTGCAGAAATGTGGATCATAGAATCACAGAATGATTGATGTTGGAAAAGACCTTTAAGATCATTGAGTCTAACCATTAATTTAGCACTGCCAAGTCTACCACTAAACCTTGTCCCTAAGTGCCACATCTTTTAAATACCTCCAGGGATGGTGACTTCATGGTTTCCCTGGGCAGCCTGTTCCTCTGCTTGACAACCCTTTCAGTGAAGGAATTGTTCCTGATGTCCAATCTAAACCTCCCCTTGCACAACTTGAGGCCATTTCATCTGGCCACATCACTTGTTATTTAGGAGAAGAGACCGACACCCACCTCACTACAATCTCCTTTCAGGTTGTTGTAGAGAACATTAAGATCTCCCATGAGCCTCCTTTTCTGCAGACTAAACAACTCCAGTTCCCTCAGCCTTTCCTCATAAGACTTGTCCTCTAGACCTTTCTTGAGTTCCATTGCTGGTCTTTGGACACACTCCAGCACCTCAATGTCTTGTAGTGAGGGGCCCAAAACTGAACATAGTTTTGGAGGTGCTGAGTACAGAGGGATGATCATTTCCCTAGTCCAGTTGGCCACACTATTTCTGATACAAGCCAGGATGCTATTGGTCTTCTTGGGCACCTGTGCATGCTGCCTGTTCACATTCACAGGCTGTTGAGGAACATCCCCAAGTCCTTTTCTGCTGGGCAGCTTTCCAGCCACTCTTCCCCAAGCCTGTAGTGTCGCATGGGGTTGTTGTGACTTAAGTGCAGAACCTGGCACTGAGCCTTCCTAAATAGGAAATACAGTTGGCACCAGCCCATCAAATCAGCCTGTCCAGATCCCTCTGTTGAGCCTTAAGCAGATCAACAACTGTGCCCAACTTGGTGTTATCTGCAAATTTACTGAGGGTTCACTCTATCCACTTGTCCAGATAGTTGATAAAGTTATCAAACAGAACTGGACCCAATACTGAGCAATGGGGAACAGCACTTGTGAATGTACACCGCCAGCTGGATTTAACTCCATTCACCACAACTCTTTGGGCTCAGCCATCCAGCCAGTTTTTTACCCAGTGAAGAGTACGCCTATCCAAGCCATGAGCAGCCAGTTTCTCCAGGAGAGTGCTGTTGGAAATGGTGTCAAAGGCTTTACTAAAGTCCAGGTAAACAACATCCACAGCCTTTCCCTCATCCAATAAGCGTGTCATTGCTTTGTCATAGAAGGAGATCAGGTTTGTCAATCAGGACCTGCTTTTCATAAACCCATGCTGACTGGGCCTGATCATCTGGTTGTCCTGTACATGCCACATGATGGCACTCAAGATGATCTGCTCCATAACCTTCTCTAGCACTGAAGTCAGACTGACAGGCCTGTAGTTCTCTGGATCCTTCTTCTGGTCCTTCTTATAGATGGACGGATTTCCTAACTTTTGGCCAACTGGGACCTGCCTGGTTAGCCAGGACTGCTGATAAAGGATGGAAAGTGTCTTGGTGAGCACTTCTGCCAGCTCCCTCAGTACCCTGAGGTGGTGGATCCCATCTGATCCCATAGACGTGTGTGTCTAAGTGGTGTAGCAGGTCACTAGCCATTTCCCCTTGGATTATGGGGGCTTCATTCTATTCCCTGTCCCTGTCTTTCAGGTCAGGGAGCTGGGTACTTTGAGAGCAACTTGTCTTACTATTAAATATTGAGGCAAAGAAGGCATTAAGTACCTCAGCCTTTTCTTTGTCCTTTGTCACTATGTTTCCCCCACATTCAATAAAGGAGGGAGAGTCTCCTTAGCCTTCCTGAGCCTTTAAGATTTCATTCTCAGAGAATACTCAGCCTTCCTGGACTCCTTCAGGACTGCCTCCCAATGGACTGTCAACCAGTCTCCTAAACAAGCTAAAGTCTAACCTCTGGAAGTCCAAGGTGGCATTTCTGCTAAACCCCCTCCTTACTTCTCCAAGAATCAAAAACTCTATCATTTCATTATTGCTGTGCCCAAGATGGCCTCCAGCCATCACATTATCTACACATCCTTCTCTGCTCACAAACAACAGGTCCAGTGGGTTGCCTTCTCTAGTTGGCTCACTCACCAACTGGTCAGGAAGTTATTTTCCACACACTTCAGGAACCTCCTAGACTGCTTCCACTCTGCTGTATTGTATTTCCAGCAGTCATCTGCTAAATTTAACTCCTCAATGAGAACAAAGGCTAGCAATCATGAGACTTGTCCCAGCTGCTTATAGAATATTTAATCTGCTTCTTCATCCTGATTGAGTGGTCTATAACAGACTCCCACCATATCTCTTGTGTTGGTCTTCCCGTGATTCTTACACATAAAAACTCAACCCTATTGTCACCGTCATTAAAACTCTAAACCATCAGAACACTCCCTAACATACAGGGCTACCCCATCACCTCTCCCTCCTTGCCTATCCAGTCTGAAGAGTTTATAGACATACACTGCAGCACTCAGTTGTGTGAGTCATCCCACCATGTTTCCGTGATTGCAGCTATATCATAGTTTTCCTGCTGCACAATGGCTTCCAACCCCTCTTGTTTGTTGCCCATGCTGCATGCATTGGTGTAGATCTACTTCAGTTGGTCTGTTGAACCCACCATCTTTTTTGGGGGTAGAAGCCCTAATTCCTATCTGATGATTCTCAGGCACTTCCGTGTTTCTAACACATCATAAGCTTCGGGGTTTTGCTGCTACATGGATCTCCATTCCCTGTCTCCAGAGATACCAGACCAAAGAAACTTTGTAGCACACTGTCCCTCAAATACTGACATGCTGCCCTCAGGCTTCTCTCGAGTGAGCTCGGTTTTATCCCTTTCCCTGTTCAGATATAGTTTAAAACTCTCAAAGCTCCTTTTTCCCCTTTAAGATAGGTGTGCCCTGTCTGTTGCCAGCAGGCCTGGTGTCGTGTAAAGTGACCCATGATGCAAAAAACTAATTCTGCAGGTAACACCAGACTTAGAGCCAGTTATTGATCTGCTGTAACTGGAAGGGCAGAGGAGAACACTACTTGTGTTCCTTATCCCTTAGACAGTCATCCTGAAGTCTCACCTGATTGCCCTTGAACTTCTTGTTGCAACTTCATCACTGCCTACCTGAAAAGTCAATAATGGATAATTGAGGGCTGTACCAGGATAGGAAGTCTTCTCTTCACACCTTTAGCCCGGGTCCCGTGTAGGCAGCAGACTTCCCTAAGAAGCAGGTCTGGTCTGTATATTGGGCCTTCTGTTCCCTTGAGAAGGGAGTCTCCTATGACAATGACCTGTCTTTCTCTTTATGGAAGCAGTTTTGATGCAGGGCATAAGACAACTTAACCTCAGTGACACCTCCAAGCTAGATGAACCATTGTACTCATTATTGTGTGGTTCCACCTGCAGAGCCTCAAGAACCTATTATGCAACGGCCCCTGGGGAGGGGGGGCAGTCACAGAGGAGAAGTGCCTGACGCGTGGGGCAGGAACCCGTCACCATTGCCCCCTGTCCCTTGAGTCACTGTGTTCAGCCAGGAGGGGAGAGGATAGGGAATCCTCTGTGCCATGTGTCCTGTCTGCCTGTCGGGCCTTTCCCAGGGAAGGTGGGGTGCTATTCCAGTAGGCTCCTTCTGTCTCTGATACTCCTCAACTTACCTTCTACCAAAGCTCTGCCACTAAGCAGAGGCATTTCTCTACCTGGGCACACCTCCCACAGGTGTGCTCACTACTGATACATTAAGATGGGCATGAAAATAAGAAAATAATGCCTCTGGCTCTATCTAAGGTAGTAAATTAGTCTGTGCAGTGGAAGTTGATTTGCTGAGTGAAATATTTGGGACTAGGTATCCAACACTCACAATATACATGTATTCCAGCACTCTTGATTATACTAGCTTTAGGCTGGCCACATGTACTGAACTCCACTCAGTAGCTCGAGGCACACTGCTAGAGTATGCAGTTTAATTTAATGTGAAAGGAATCCAGTTCATTTTTTTTAAGACTACTGGGAGATATGGTCTTCCACCCCAGTAAGTGGGGAAGATTTGAAGATTCATTTCAAAAGCACTCTTCTCATTTAAAGCACTAGGGTAGACACCAACTGAGTGTGCTATGGATACCATTCAGATTTCTGTCTTATATAATGCATTGCTTTGCCAGGTACAAAGGAATTAGTGTGATTTTCTTTGACTGCCTAGAAATGACGCTTCACCATAGCCCAATCAACTTACTTTGCTTGTTTGATCTCATACTAAAGAAAGTATTTTATACACTTACGGGACAGAGTTGTATATTTCAAAAAAGCATAATCTGTATCTTAAAGACCAATTTGAGGATAAATAGTAATGAAAATATGAAACTTTATTTAGAGACATAGAAGCTCTATGTCTTACTTTTATTACAGTCATTTCCATTTTTTTATATGAGGTCATGATAAGTAAAGGGTATCTAAATTGTCTTAGTTTTCTATTTCTTCACATCTGATTTTACTTTTCCTAAAAATTAACTGTGATGATTGTCCATGATGTTATTGTATAACTACAGCAGTGATTCCTCATGTAGCAAGTCTAAGTTTTGCACCAGCTTGTTTTCAACACTTTTCATTCATGGCAGGAACCATTAGCTTTTGAGTATGGTGATGCAGCTCAGTCTAATCACTACAGAATTCCTGATTTGGCCATTTAGCAAGGAAAAGGAAGAACTAGACTAAAGAGAGACACAGTGATCTCCATGGCCTCAATTTTTTTCTCCCCTGTGACTGAGAAGCCTGTACACAACCGTGACTCAGGAAAAAACCTTGGAAAAATGGTAGAGCTAAGACTTTCTTTGATGCCTTTGCTTCTCTGAAGGAGATTTCCTTAACCAACTCTGAGAAAAGAGCCAGAAGACCAAGCATGTAAATATTTCATGAGTATAAAAGGAGATGGCATAAAATGTCCTACTTTTTGACTTTATTCTCTATGCAGCTGATGGCAGGATGACTATTCCATTGCATGGTGACTATTCCGTTGCATGGTGACTTATGAGATTCTGAAATTTGCCTTTGTTCTTCACTGAAAGGAAAACAGAAGTCTTTGTGGAGCACAATATTATATTGCTGTTCAGGACAAATCCAGGGCTTTCAGTGTGAGGTGAGTGCTCTTGTCCCCTTGTGTCTGAGGGGTTTTGAATTGTTTTGAATTGAGCAGGATAAGAACTTGATCCTCAGCCTTCTATACATTTGTACCCTAGACACCAGACATAAGAGTCTTGTTATTTGTCTCTTTCCACTGACATTCTACCTTACCTGTGAAACTGTTACCAGGAAAAAGTACATCTCTGGAAACACACTAGAAGTGTTAAAGTTGTGATTCAACAGATGGTCAGGTGAATTATGATGTTTGCTTCTTTAAAGTAAAACAAACAGTTCTGGACACTTTGGGAGTGTCTTCTTGGTTGTCAAACACAAAGAAAGGATATGCAGCAGAGAAGAATGGAATAGTAATTTTACACATGTGAAATGGCTTTATTTGTCTAAGTGCCTTTCTTTTGACATACGTAATGGGTTTCTTCCCATTACAGGCAGTAAAATGGCATGTGAAGTGGTTTAGCTCTGAAATAATTTATTTTTTTCTATGATATACTGTTTTCTTATGTTCTTTCCTTATACACTGTATTTCCTTTGTGGTATTCAGTGGAAAAGCAAAACCTTCAAATGAAGAAATATCAGCCTTGCCCTTTCATAGAAAATCAATATCCTTTGTGGGTTTTTTGTTCTGCTTACTTAGACTTTGCCAAATGTATAATATGCCTCAGAAAGCCCTTCTGGTGTTCATCAATTATTGTTTTACTGCAAGCACAATAAAAAATTAAAATATGCTTTTATTTGAAAAATGAAAAAAGAGAACTTGAACACTTTATTATAGAACACTTAATATGTGAATGCTTGGGGGGGTTTATCAGTGTTTCTGGGATTATTTTTTTCAGAGAAACATACAATAGCATAAATCTATTTAAATGCTTAGAAGTGGTGCTGGTTTCCCTACTAGGTAAAATCATATCTAGTGAATATTTGTTCACCCACAATTTGAAATGCTAGTAAATTAAATACTGGTAAAATTCTAAACAAGAATATCCTGCTAACAAACTAAGAGATGAATACTGCTTCAGTTAACTTCCACCAGTTAGGTTCATTGTGTTAAATACTCAGTTTCAGAGCTGATTTTTTTTTTTTTTTCTGTTTTTTTACCCAGTTTATGGCATTCTGACTTGTAACACCATATGGTAATGGAAAGATGCTTTAAGATAAGAAAATGAAAAAAAAATTGTGACCTTGTATTAAAGGATATCTAAATTGTCCTCAACCAGTATTTAGAAGTATTTCTGTGGCATTTAAAAATAAAGACAAATAGTATTTTAACTTTACTTATCTCTGACTTGTTAAAATCTGAGATTGTTTATTTTATGGATAAAATGGGACACGGCTATGCTGATACACAAAATAGTAAAAATATAGAGAGGCAAATTGGGTATTTGTTCTTTTAAACTATGAACAAAAGGGTACACTCAAAGGAAATAAAAGCCAAAAAATATAAAATTAATAAAATAAAACAGGATTTGTTCTTGTTTCTTGTCTTTCACAAAAGGTCCAATGAGACTTTGGGAGTCATTAGGTCAATTAAAATAGTATCAATATCAGCCTTTTTTTTTTTTTTTTTTAAGTGTCTATTCGTAACAGTATTGAAAATTGTCAGATAAGATAAATTTGTGACTCAAATCTTCTTGCATTAACACGTTGCAAGAGTAGTAATTTTGTGCCATATTGAGAAATTCCTAGTATTTTTTATTTGGCTTTTTAAGTTTTAAAGTACTATTTTTTCTACCATGAATAAACAGACAACTCAATTAGTTGACTATGGTTCTTTAGTATGGTATTTCTTATGGTCTTATAAAAACATGTTGTTTTATTTTTCTCTTTAACATTTGATTTCCAGAAAACAACACAAAGGCTTATTGAAATTATTTAAGTGTAGACTAGAATCAATGGGAATGCAATTAAACAAAATCAAAATTGTTTATTTCCTTTCTCATCAGTGAGAAAATGAGAATCCATTAAAAAAACCTGACCTTTCCAAATCCCTGTTATTTTACTAGTGAAATATACACTAGGAAAAGAAAAAAAACATTATATTCATTAGAATGTGTGAGAGCCATTAGAAATAAAGGGTTTACTTCTGCTTTTTGCTGTAAAAATTTAAATCTAGAGTAGATCATCCAGATCTATAATGGCATATTTTGTTTCACTTTTTAGAATTTGTAATATTCTGAAAGAAAACCACTGTAGTTCATTAGGGACGATCCAAAAAAGAATGTTCAACAATGATGTGATTCATATATCAAGCTTATAGGACATAGTTAGTGTGATCTGGCTAATTTCTTCATTGTGGGCAAGTCACATTCAGACACAAAAGTATGACAATCGTGGTATGAATTTTTCAAATTTCAACCAAGAAATTATTTCCCACTGTACTTTTTATATGACAGCAATTTCTTGGAAGTTCCAGAGGGATTAGTAATATGTTATGTCTTTCTGGTGATAAAAGCTGTAAACATAGGGAACAATTTCCCTTCTCTTTGGGTCTCACAACAGGCTACTCACAGATGTCAGCAAAGCACAGGTAAAAGAATAGTTCATAGAAAAACACGTATGGAATAGATTTTAAGTTGCTGTACAGCTCCTCCCCTTATCACAACATGAGATAAATTATAGATAAATATTTCTTATCATATATTCTTAAAAATCTTAATTCATGGAGGATCATGGCCTCTTCAAGCAATCTGTTCCAGTATTTCTTGGAGTACTGAGCTTAGCTAGGCTCACAGTTTTATATGCTAAGTCTACTAAGAGGTACTACTCATTTGCCTATTAAACCACAAACATATCCCACTCTGAAAGGCAGTACTATAGCAATGAAATACTATTCAGATGGTTCCTTGGGTTCCATAGCTGAGAAAAACCTCAGAGATCTTCACATGTCAGCTAGAAAAAACCCCAATCTTGATCTCAGTTTGTACTTTCTTACCTTCTACTTTTTGAATGTGAAGTGTGTTCACAATCATATAATCCAATCCCAGATTCTGTGCTTTGATAAAGTAAAATGTGTTGGTTGTATTTTAAGTTTTTCTATCATTACATATAATATAATAGCCCATGCCCTAGAAATCATTATTTAGTTCACCATAATAATGAAACCAAATAAAGCAGGGTTGAAGACAAATCCTTTGGTAACAACAAAGTTGAGAATTTGGCATTCAATTATTCCACAAAGCTGCAGTTTAAGTCAGAGTTTGATAATAACACATACCAGAAAAAAAGGAAGGATTCTTTTCTTACAGTCATTGCCTAGTGCCTGTTTGGCAATGGGCAAGCAATGGTGACACAACCCATACACTTTCATCTCATTATTTTTGTTCTGGCCTTAAAATTTATCCCTTCATTTCAATAGATGATATTTCCAGAAGCTACCAAATACATTCTACCACACGTAGCTGATAAACTAGTATTTGAAATGTTCATGTTCCTTACTAAAACTTTATCTACTAAGGAAAAAAAAAAAGGTTCCATAAAGTCTGTCAAACTTTGTTTAAACTTAAGAAAAGTAATTTTGGGGAAATGGGGAAAAACAGCACTAGGACATGTCTGAATTTTCAACAGAAGCATGATGAGCTATTTTAAGGTGATTTTTTTTTTTTTTTTTTTTTTTCTGTACAAAACATAGTCAATCTGTATCACATAAACAATTCACTTAACTCTTTTGATTTGACAGTGGCCATTGGTGGGTTCATCTGAAAGGAGGGTTATAATCACAGGAACATAAGAATAGACACATTTTTTTCACATATCCCATGTCTGACAGTGATTTGTTGTGCTGTTGAAACTTGTGAATTGGGTACAGGATATGATAATGTGCACACTACCCATCAAGCTATAGATGAGGGGTTTTCTGACCTGATGTTTGGATGCAGTATTAAATGATAACCCTTAACTGATTTTTTTGTTGCTACATTTAATTTCCTTGAAATAATTTGTGTATATGTATTCAACGATTACATGTTTAGTTGTAATGAACTTAGACTTACTTTTTGTAGGCATTAAATTCTTATTAGCTGATGAAAATACTATGTATCAGTTGATGTTGAAAACTTCTGCTATAGGAACAGCTTTACAATTAAGTGTCCTGGGTTTGAGTGAGTATCGGGGGTTTTTGGTAGCAGGGCAGGGGGCTATAGTGGTGGCCCCCTGTGTGAAGCTTCTTGGAGCTCCTCTGGCTCCAGGTCACACCTGCCTTTGCACCAAGGCCGAGCCAATTAGCTGCGCCTCTGTGATAACGTATTTGAGAATGCAATCCTGGGAGCTGGGATTGTGAGGACGAGTTGCAAGGAGAACATCTGTGTGAACACTGATGTCAGTGGAAGAAAGGAAAAGTGGGGGAGGTGTGCCAGAGCAGAGACTCCCCTGTATCCTGTGGTGAGAGAGCAGGGCCTCCCCCTGCCACACATGGGGGTCTATGGTGGAGCAGATACTGATTTGTAGCCCGTGGGGGGTCCCATGCTGGGCCAGGTGCCTGCACCTAAAGACCCAGACGCCAAGGGAAGAAGGCCCTGCTGCTGTAGTTCGGTGCTGGGAGGACTACGACATGTGAGGGTGACCCACACGCCTGTGGAGTGATTCATGTTGGATAGAGTTTGTGGGGGACTGTTTCCTGTGAGAGGGGGACCGTGATGGCTCAGGGCAGGAATGTCAGAAGATCCCCACCCCAAGGTGGAAGAAGCAGGGGGACTGACTGCACTCCCCCATTCCCTGTCCCCTGCACCACTGGGAGGGAGGAGGTAGAGATACCAGGAGCAAAGCTGAGCCCGGGAAGAAGGGGGGGATGGGGGAATGTGATTTCAGCATGTGGTAATGCTTCTCAAAGTCCTACTCTGTCTGTTATGTGTTGTTGTTATTAGTGTCCATATTAAATTTTATGCTCTTTTTTTCCCCCTAATGAGTCTGATTTTTGCCTGTGCCTTACAGGATGAGATCATCCCTCCTTGTCCTTATCTCAATTTCCTGGGCCTTTTGCTTTGTTTTCTCCTTCCCAGTGCTGGGGGTGAAGGGGAAGTGAGCAGCTGCCCTCTGAACTCAAACCATGACACAAATGTAGTAGTAGAGGTTTCCAAACTGAGATGCATACGGTAATGTGACACCTACTAGAAGAGTGTTGCCTGCAGGTTGAGGGAGTTGATCCTTTACCTCTGCTCAGCACTGGTGAGACACATCTGCACTGCTGCGTCCAGTTCTGAGCTCACCAGTACAAGAGAGGTATGAACAGTGGAGAGTCCAAGAGAGTCGAATCAGTCCAGTGAAGGGCCACTAAGATATTGAAGGACTAGAGCACCTGACATACAAGGATAGAGATGGGACAATTAATCCTAGAGAAAAAAGGACTCAGGAGAATCTTACCAATGTGTACAAATAAATAATTGAAGGGAGAAGTAAAGAATACAGAGAGAAACTCTCCTAGCAGGTGGCCAGTGATAGGACAATAGGCAATGGGCAGGAAGAGAAATATAGAAAATTCCACTTAAACATAAGAAAAAACTTCTCTATCAGTGTGGCCAAACTCTGGAACAGGTTGTTGAGAGAGTGAGGAGTGTCCATCTGTGGAGATATTCAAAACCCAATCAGACATGGTCCTGGTCAACCTGCTGTAGCTGACCCTACTTGACCAAAACCATTAGATTAGATGATCTCCAGAGGTGCTCTCCATCCTCAACTATTCTGTGATTCTCCTTCCCACTTGTAGGACATAGCCTCAGAAATGTTGCTTCAGTTATTCTCATCTAGACTGTATTGTTCTTGTGAACATGACAGAATCTCTTGACAGTTTCAATGTCTTACAGAAATGCTATGGTACTGCTGGTTCTCTGGGGCTATAAGGAGTGTTTGTTTAAATATTTTTCATGGTAACATATGACATAGGCTGACTTTTCAGAAGAAAGGTAAACTAAACTGTTTTAAAATTACAGTGAAACACACTGAATTTACCTTGTACATGAGAAGTGTTGATGAGTATTTCTATTCTTAGAAAGCCATTCAAACATGAGGTTGCAGAAAATATTTCCAGTGCAAATCCTGTAAAATTTTAAGGTGATATGCTAGAAAGATTTCTATTTCTGCTTTGGATTTCTCTGTGGCCTGGGAAAAAATGCTGAAGAATCTATGCCATATACAATTTTTTATTTTACTTATAAACTTATAATTAATTTACAGCAAAGCTAAATTTGTATGTATAAACTACCATCTTGCTTTGATAGAAGAGATCAGGAGCATCATTTTAAATATAAGATTTTTTTTTTTTTTTTCCATTTTGGCACTTTTTTTTTTTTTAAATCAGAAAGAAAAAATACCTATCAAAATTTATGAAAACCATGTGGACAGCCTAGATAGTTCATGGTTAGATAATTCTATTTGGACAGTGCTTCCTCAGACACTTATAGTGACATTCATAGCCATCGGTGCTTAGATTCCCCTGTCAAGCCAACTGAGAATGTCTGTAATTGGTGTAGCATGCTGCCCTGTAGTAGTTCATGAAGCAGAGCTGGCTAAAAAACATCATTATAGTTTCCAGAAAATTTATTCGAAAAAAAAAACATTTTTTGTTCTGAATCAACCCAAAATGAACAAAAAAAATTTCAGAATTTCCTCTGAGCTGGAAGCTTCCCAAAATTTGCAGCTGCTCAGTGAAATGAGGTCTGAGCTGTGATACTGGCAAGAATGCAAAATCTGTCAAACTGCATGCACTGATTGTAAGATGCACAGTGTTGACTCTCTTTTCATAACTGCCTCATGTATTTCTAGCATGGTACCTTGGGCCTTTCTCCTTTTCCATGACTTCACATTCCAGACAGAGTTAGTTGGTGGTTTGTTAATCTGGTAACCAGTGGTTCCTTGCACATGGGTCAAGAGATGGACAAGAAACCAGGGCTCTGCACAACAGCTGGAACAGTGTTTCTCAGGGAAGGGTTTATGCTGAAAAGATCCCTTAGAAGATGTACTATTTGGCTGTTGCGTGTCTTAAAACCTCTCATATCTTGTAACCACCTGTGACTCTCCAGTTGTGCTCATCATCTGGTACTCTAATTGCTCTTGTAGTATATAGCTTGATGCAGCAGGTCCTTATGAGCTGAGGAAAGTGAAATTTAATCAACTGAAAGTACACATTTAGCTGAGGAGGTAAAGGAGTTTCCCATTTTGTCTTATTTTCATCTGATAAACTAAACTTTGAACTTTGAACTGAATGTGGGGACATTTTCTGAGGCTGAGGTATTCTCACTGTAATATAGCAGGCAACGAATGATTATTTTCTGACAAATAATAATTTTCTGACCACATTTTGTTTCCTTAGAAAATGTATGAATGTCTGCACTGCTGAAATTTAAATAGATACGAAGAAGCTAACAGTATCAATGCCACATATAGGAAGCTGCCAATCTCCTGTCCAGAAGAAGGATCAATGCTATTCAGGGTTTTGGAACCCGGGGGAAAGATAAAAAGCATCTGTAAGATAGCACATTTATATTATGTACACATCTTGATCATCCCATTAAAGGTAATTGTATTATTTTATGGTCATTTAGCTGATGAAGTATTTAGAAAGCCATTTTCAGGATGTATTTGTATCAAGAGAAGATGCTGGTTAGCGGAACTATAATTTAGGACCTATGAACCACAAAACTAGAACCATGACCCAAAAACCACAGTGAACTTATTAACATTAAAAAAAAAAAAAAAAAAAAGGAGGAGAAATCAAGCCTGGCTTCATGCAGAAAGGAGGAGGAGAAGAACACAATGGAATACATCAGATAGACAGCCTAGGGTAACCTGCTGGGGTGATCTGAATAAAGGGAAAACTGAGCTTGATACAAAGAGCAGAGAGGAAGCAGAGAAGGAGCTAAGGGAAAAAGAGAACAAGAAACAGCATCAAAGCACATTCCTTTATTCTGTTAAACCTTGCTTTATAGAATTTCCTAAAAGTCAGTATAAGTTACTGAGCTGAAAAAGACACAGGAGTTAACCAACAAATTGGAATGCATGCAGTATTCTTTAAGATTCAGAAATCTAATTTCTGTGTTTCTCAATGAACTATTATATATTTTTTCTTGTGTCATACACATTTTTAACATATCAGCTATTCCAAATTTCTTAATATATCTACCTTAAACCTTCTTTTTTTTTTTTTTTAATGATATCACAGTTTTAAAAAGATACACAATAACTAACCCCATTTCTGATATGACAGACTGAAACTTTTGTCTTTCAAAATTTAATCTTGCACCTTTAATTTTCTTAATGTTTCCTTTTATGGTCCATTCACCATAGTCTTGACAGAAATCTTTGGGTGAAAGTAGTTTGTTAATAGACTGACACAATAATTCTACTTAAATATTACTTTTTTCTTTCATATTAGGTATGTCTTATGTTCCACAAAATATGGTTAAAATTCAGAAATGTTGTACCAGAAAGATTTATTAGAGCAAACTCTAAGTTGATTTTTTTTTTCAGTGCATATCTGTGATACACCATGGTGCTCTTAAATAGCACATGGAAAAAATGCATACTCAAAGAAATCAGTGTTGTCCTGTTGTTCAGCTATCTGACCTGAACACATGTTTCTAACAGGAAATATTTTTTGCCTGCTATAAAATATTCTATTAACTTCTGAGCACTTGCTTCAAAATCACTATCATTCGCTGTTTTTTCTGAGGTAGCAAAAAACATCTACAAAGCCAGACCACCTAAAGACTAACAACAGGACATCTGAGAGGCATCCATAATTTCTGTCAGTTGTAAACAATTTAAAAGTGTCAGACTTGCAGCTCAAATCAGTCTAACAGATACTGGATGTCCAGAATAGTCAAACATATAAAAGATACTTTCTAAAATTAATTCTGTATCATACAAAGCTGTAAATCTGTTTACGTAATTAGAAATAAGATTTTGGCATTGTCATGTGAAACTTTGTAATCTGGAATGTAGAGTCTTGCTCTACTTGTTACAGATTCAGTCTTTTAAATATGTCAATTAAATATAAGACCCTAGTTAAACTTGCATTTATTAGTTTTGTCCCCGTGCCTTTATAGTTTCCTGCTCACGAATAAAAATAACAAGAGTTACTGAATTTTGACTGTAGCTGTTAGTTACTGTTTTGGTCTTGGATAACATCTGTCTTCGGGTTGAGGGTACACTGAAAATTGATAGAGCCCTCTCACTTGCAGTTCCTGTAGACCTTACTTCTGAAGTGATGAGGATGACATAGGTAATCTATTATCACATTATTTTCTGTATAGCTAGACTTAATCATCACTTAAATTATCTTTGGTAGATGTAATTAGCTACTAAATACAGTTTAAAGTAATCCAGATGAAAAAAAAAAAAAAAAAAAACAAACAACAAAAAAACCCCACCAAAACCAACACAAAAACAAACAAGCAAAAACCAAAACAAGAACACATCATTTATCTTCATGAGTTCTTATGCGTACATCCAAGTGGGTCACCTGTGTTTGGTTCTGCTCATTGCTCTTGTTTTGGGAAGAAATGGCTAAAAGTAGATAGGTCTTTAATGGTTTGATACTATTTAGGTCTGCATGTGTTTGTATCCAGCGTTTCTATCCACATGTGTCATTTGTGCTTATATCTTTATTTTTATAAGCAGGAGCAGCTCCAGCAGATAGCATTTGGCATTTTGAAGTTAACCATCTTTTCCATAAGCTTTTCCCACTGCTTTTAGTCACAGAGATGGGCGGTCATTACTCTTGCTAGTTTCAATATGATTTAACCCAGTTTCAAGCATCAAAGACGGAAGAGACATGTATATGTGCAGGTTATGTTACATGAGGACCCATGCATTTTTGAGGAAAGTATTAACAAGAATATGTGATAATGGTCGTACATTTAGCAGAACAAGAGGGAATAATGACAAAATAAATTATTGCACTCTTTTTGTCAAAAGAGCTATACTGAAACTTAAGCTAATGACACTGCAGTCAGTTAAAAGAAAAATGGTTTTGCTCTTCCTTGGTCTACAAAAATAGTGCAAAAGTTTCCTAAAACCATGAATTTTCTTGCACAGATAAGAAACTGTAGGAAAAGGAAAATCAGAGTTCTCTTTCCGAAAATCATCGTCAGGCACTGTTGCAATATAAACTCCTAATAGACTAAACTTAGAAGCAAGTTATTAAGGTGAAGCATGGCCAGATACCCATATAAAGAACAGAGATGATTTATGAAGATCAGACAGTAAACAGCTGTTAATCAGCTGCTCCTGTGGGTACAATCTAAGCCTCTTTCTCAATTCACTGTCTTCCAATGAGAGATTTTTCTGAAGATTGTGGAACAAACTTTCTCAAATCAGTTTCCACATTATTGTAGCAACACATAAAGCATCAAGAAGTGACAGGGAATGGAATGATCATCTCAGTAGCACAGAAATTCAGAAATATCTGCTCCTTCAGTCTGGTGTTTTAGATGATGAAAATTTAAAGGGGAAAGTTTCATTTTAGTGCCTAGCTATTACATATATATTACATTATGAACTATTTTTTTTCCTGGTACCACCATCAACCTCTAATAGATTTGTTTGTGAGGGCTTTTCTTTTTTCAGTCTTCTTCCTAAAGTATAAAAACCACAACTGTACATATTAATGATTTCTACCTGTGCCATATTATATTAATGGGTTATTATCCAGTGACAGAGAAGCTACAAAGAAGAAACAATTGTGTATGTTCCTCTATAACATGCAACAGGCATGCTTAATGTAACATATATGCTTTAACATGCAGTATATATGCTTAAGCCTATGCTTACATACTTAAAATCACAATCTTGAAGAATACAAATCCAAAAAAGCATACAGCTCCTAATAATAATAATAATAAAAAAAATTATTAACAGTTTCAGTCTCTAGCTGATATCTTACTCTCTTTTACTTTGTTTGATAATGCATGCACAGTAATAAAATCTAGAACACCTTAAGAGTAGTGATGCACTCAGGAAGACCATCATGATCCACATATGGTCTATATAAACTGAACTTGATCCAGAGCCACACTATAAGTAACTGTTCCACCTCTGGCCTCAGCACTGTTCAGTGATGACTACCAGTTGATGAGCAAGGAATAGCCTTCTCAGCTAAGAACCAGCACACTGGAGAAGTGACTGGAACTTTACTTCCAAACAACTCTAATTAGGAAAGAAAAAAAGCCATTTTCTTGGTAAATTGGAAATCATGAACTGCTCTTGATATGATGTCACAAGATGCCCAAATCTTCTTTCTGTACAGGTATAATCTTGTAGGATAATTAACACAATCACAGGAACTTTTTATTAACTGTATCTTACAAAGGAGAAGTTAGAGAAACCACAAAAGCACTGCCTTTGAGAGGCAAAACTAATACATTTTTGTATCTAATTTCCTTTTGGAACACTCCAATATTTACTGAGACATCTCTGTAAGATTCACTTAGAAGCAGCACTGACAGGTTTCTTGGTCTTGCTGCTTACTTCTCTCCAGAGAAGTGTATGAAAGCAGCTTTGGTCCCTATTTTTGAAACAGCTGAGCTGTTTACCAGTGATGTACTCACCTAAAAATAAGGTTGTTATACAGTGACTATGGACAGTAAAGTTCTTTCTTGGGGAAAATAATTCATGCTCTTGACTAGCAGGGAGAACAACGAAGGATCAAAATGGTTCTACAGTCAAACTCAGTGATTCAGAAATTGAAGAGAAGGCTGTGAAGGGAGATGGGTACATTTGCCTTTTGGAATGCATGTGTATGCGTGTGCATGTGTGTGAGGGTTCACGGGTATTTAAACAT